>NC_039358.1:125665416-126350165 GCF_003573695.1 Papaver somniferum | reverse complement strand
CAGAGATCCTTAGAGAAGCTACAATGGTTACACTCTCAAGAAATCAGACATACTTTAGAAAGAGATTAATTACATTTAGCTCCATTGATTGCCCTTGGAAAATGTAAAAGCATTCCGCGATATGCCGACCTCTTTACAAAAATGGATGCAAATAACGTATGTCAACCGATTTACTTATTTTTTTTGTCCCTCGAGATAAACTCATCGTAGACGTGGCAGTCTATTTTTTGTACATCATCAGCGAAACAATATTGCAGGTAGTTGTCGCTACTGATATCATGTGGCATCCACGTGATGAAAATCGTCTGAAAATTCTAGGCATATCAGAAGGTTACACCGAGGAAGAGGATCTGAACAACGAAAGTTCACCTTCTGCAAAAGACACCACCAGTACTGCCCAAGACGAGGGGTTGTTGAATACACTCGAGACAAAATTTGCTGGGTTCACTCAACACATGGATGGTATAGATGCCGAGGTGGAGGATCTGAAGGAGTCAGTGGACAAACAATTTAATACGGGCAAGGCGACTCTGTTTTTGTTTGAAACATTGGTGAGAAAGAACATCACTCTTTGAACCTTTATACGCATCACTACTTCAATTGAAATGAAACTTTTGCAACAGACTAAGAATGCAGCACCAGATGTAGAAGAAAGGAGCCCAGCTAAGAAATAGTACATACAAGGAAAAAAAAGAGCTTACAAGGAAGTGATCATACTGTAAAGCGGATGCGTTCATCATTGGCGATGCAGTTTCAAGCACCTAAAGTTCTCACTTCTCAAGTCCATAAAGAATTCCCTTCGTAGCGGAAAAAAGATAAAGCGCACGGCATGAAAATTGAAAACTTGTGAAAGATGATGATGAAATAAGTAGAGACCTAGAAGATGGTGGAAGGTCCGACATGGACGACGAAACCTCGGATACCTCTGATATGGATAACTTCCCGATAGATGATGACGAATTAAATGTAAGTGTCGGTTACTTTTTTGATGAAGATGGCAACAAAAATCTTGTCCGTTGAAATGTTGAACCCCTGTTGGCAGACATTAAAGATTTCTCTGATGTAGGTGACAATGGCACCGTTAAACCAGAGATTGATTTCAATCAAGGCTGCTGTGATGCTGATAAAATGGCGCCAAAGAGATCGTTCATAGATACCCCAGGGTCGGAAGACAAGAATATGAATGGCGTGCAATAACCCAATGGAAAACTGAATAAGAAAAGGAAAACAATATCAGTTCAGCTGCCAAGGAGACAGTCTAGAAGGTTGCAGGGTTTAGGTGAGTCGAAGGATTTTTCCTGCATAGACAAGGGTGAACTTCATATTCCAAGACTGCACAAACTGGAATTGAATAAATACCTAAATGCAAGCCCCCCTGATAAGCAACCGCATGAGTTCAAGCCTGACCAGCTTATCGATCTACTAAAGGGAAACATGCTTTCTAGTACCGTAAGTAATGATAAATAAAAAATGATGAAGAACATCACTAACCTTCCTTCCTAACCTTGTGAAAGATGATGATGAAATAAGTAGAGACCTAGAAGATGGTGAAAGGTCTGACATGGACGGCGAAACCTGGGATACCTCTTATATGGATAACTTCTCGATAGATGATGACGGATCAAATAGAAGCTGCTTCATAACACTGTTTTGAGGTGTGGCGGCAAACATGTAGGATCAAGTGAACAACAATCGTCATCCTCTACGCAAGTGATTTTGACACTCTACACAATAATCAAAGCAAATGTTCAGCAAAATACGATACAAAAACTGGAATAACTAGTAATGCTAATGATAGACACATTTTTGTGTCTAATTTGATCTCAATATTGTATATTGTTGGCACTCGAGTTTGTACTAATTTTGGTGTTTTATATGTTTGTAGGCACCTTTGGAAAATAAACATTTTTGGAAAATTCGGCTCGAAAAGTTGGTAAAAGCTCCCAGGAGGACAAGTGTTATTCGGACTCTCACTTTGGATAAGGGGCACCCCATGAGGGGCATGTGCTAAAGGGACACCATAACTGGATTAGGGGGAGGTCAGTTTTCTTACCAAATTCAAAACAGAATTTTGGCGGGAAAACTGGTTATTTCATGCATATTCACTAGATAATTTTTGACTCGAATTTTGGAGCATATTTGAAGAGATTCAATCGCTAGAAACAGCTGGGTTGAACGTGATTAAGCTAAACATGGCTAGTGCAAGTGATTTCACGAAGCAGATTGGGATGGATAATTTGTTCTCGGCAAAACAGAGCCATGAGTTATTACGGGTCCTGTTTGGTTCCAATTATGGAAGTTACGTGACCAGATGGGTAAGAAGATATTTTGTTTGATTTGGGTACATCCTATGAAGATTTTGGAGAGGTTAAAACAAGCCAGCAGACGCGTGCATGGAAATAAAATTTCTTGGGAATATTTTCATTCACTGCCGAGTAATGGGAAGATTTTTTGGATTAATGAGAAGTTATTCTTGGTCCAAAGGTGTATAAATATAACTCTTGGGTTAGCATAGAGGGGATGGAGAGTTTGGGAGAAGTATAGAGCATTAACAGAGCGAGAAAATCAAGTTACAGGGAAAGTTTCTGCTGCTGCTGCTGCCATTGAAGAACACGAAGAACGGATAGACCAGGGCAGTCGTTCTTCAACAGTGATAACGACTAACACGTGAGGGTCTTAGAATTACCGTCAGCAGCAGTTTATTTCTATCGTTTCTGTAACAGTGTTCTGCAACAATTATAAGTGTTGCAAACACCCGATTTACTCAATTATTTTCCTTTTCATCATTTGTAAAACACTTGTGAGCATCAATGAAATATTTTGAGAGGTTTTCCAACATTATGAGCGGCTAAAATACCTGGTGACTGAGACGACGAAGGAGCTATTCACTCATGTTTGATTGGTAAATTCTTTTTATAATTTCTTAATTATTTATTTTATTTAATTCGCTTGGATCAATAAAAAAAAGAGATAAAAATGGTTTTCTTAATTAGTTGTGAATCAGTTTGATGTTTTATGCTTAGAATTAATTTTTTGATAAATCATGCTTAAGGATTACAATTTAATATTTGGACACCTTATAGATTAATAAGTGATTTAATGGAAAAAAAGCTGGATAGTAATTATGAAATATTTTTGTAACCAATCAACTTGAAGTAATAGTGAATCCGGAGCCTTAGTCCATTTTAAATCTTGACATCACTCTTTGAAAATTAATTTGCTTTATTTTTATTAAATCTAAAAATTATTTCCTTCATAAATCTGAAAGGAATCTTTTTACCACTATCACTACAACAACCATTTGAAAATACATCAAATTTTTGGCGCCGCCGACGCGGATTTGTGCTTAGGTAGAATTTTAGGTTTTTATTATTTTTTATTATTTTCATTTGTTCCTCTTTACGTTTCTTTGTTTGTGTCTTTGATTTGCAGGTTTGAAGATTGGATACTAAGGACTTGGAACAAACCTAAAAGCTAAAAGAAAAGAAAAAAAGAAGACAAATAATTTTTTAGGATTTAGTTTTATTATTATTATTTTTTTTTAATTTTTTTTAGAATTGTATTAGGAAATTTTTGTAATATTTTTGCACTTTACTTTGGACTTTGGACATTTGGACAATTTTTTTTTAAACCCTACTGAAGGGTACCCTTAAATACAAACTGTTTGCAGGGAAGGAAGACGATTACAATATCGTCTCGGCCCATCGGGTTCGTACACGACATAGAAGTCGTGGCCCGAGTCGACTTCTGTGGTTCTTCGCCCGTCTGGTACGGGAGGTAAATCTTTCGAAACACCCGCGAATCTCCTGCAAGCGGGTTTAATGTATGCCTTAAGGTGATTATATGTTGAGGACTGAACCAGTTGCTTTAAATTCCTAGTAAAGGGCAAGGACTGGCTATACAAGATAAGGTTTCAGATTTCATCACCGTTCTCTTCTTGCTCGCCTTAGGAAAACGAAACCAAACGCGAACCTAAGCCTAAAATTTTGAATAGAACGAGGCCTATAGGGTAACGAGCTTAATAGGACAGGCATTCGAAAAATATTGGTTACTCTTTTGAGCATACTTCGAAGTTCAGGATGGTTTTTGTGAGTTGAATGCGTGACTGCGCCGCCTTGAATACCGGTGAGGCCTTGGGTATCAAAGCTCCACCGAGCTTCCCTCGCCTCTATTCAACTCACTTTGACTCGTACTGATTCCATAGAATTTGCTCAGATTGTAACGAATTCCTTTTCGAAGGATTAGAAGCTGGTCTAGAAACAATCTAAGTGGAGCCATCATGCTTTTTATTTGCTAGAAATTTTTAGGTTTGATTTGGTGGAGTCGGCCTGCTGTGTGTTTGCTTAGAACCTCCCTTCCTTAGATTTTTGTTTGTGTATGCCAAGAGCGCTCGATTCCTTTACAGAGCGTGCTTGGAAAAGAAATACTTTTGGCCGTTTGATTAGTGACGAGCCTAGAAGTTCTTCTTGTGAAAGCGGGGAGCTCGAAGACTCTTCTTTTGAGAGCCCTATTTTTGGAAACTTCAGTTTTGAGAATCTGTCTCTTCGTGAGGAAATTACCCCTAGTACTTCTGTTGTGCCAGCAATGACAACTTTGAAAGATTACATGTTCCCAACTAGGTCCACCCGAGCCTCTTGTATTAAATTGCCAGCCACTACGGCTAATTTCGAGATAAAACCTAGTATTCTCCAAATGATACCTATATTCTTAGGAAAGGATGATGAGAACCCTTATTTTCATATTAGGGACTTTGAGGAAATTTGTGGAACAATTAGCTAAAGGACCTTACCGATGAAGTCTTGAAACTTAAGATGTTTCCATTTTCTTTGAGAGACAAAGCCAAGACCTGGCTGAACAACCTACCGTCTGAATCCATAGAAACATGGCAGGAAATTATCGCTGCCTTCTATATGAAGTTCTACGCTAAGCATAAAACTGCAGTTGTTAGGCAGAACATTAGTACTAGTGTGCAACAAGAGGGAGAGTCTCTTTATAGATTTTTAGAGAGATTCAATGATCTTCTATCCCAGTGTCCTCACCATGGATTTGATAATATGAAACTTGTAGAGATTATTTATAATGGTTTAGACTATTCGACCAAAGCCATGGTCGAGTCTATGTGCACTGGTGAATTCACTAGTAAAAATGCTGATGATGCTTTTACCTTCTTAGGAGCTATCGTTGAAAAATCCCAACAGTGGGAGTCTTTTGTTGAACCTCCTAAAAGACTCTTGGTCAATAAAAGTAGCACCAATATGGTAGATACGAGTTTTGGGTCAGATGCTAAGTTTGTTGCTTTATATAGAAGGTTAGAAGCATTGGAAATGGGTCAATCTAAAAATAAGTCCCTTGTTGAACCTAATAGAGCCTCTCAAGTCTCTAGTTGTGGAATAGAGCCCGATAACTCATTCTGGGAAGGTCAGGTTAGTGAAGAGCAAGCTCATGCTGTCTATAACAATGTTAGGTTTGAAAACCGTCAGAAGTTTGACCCCTACTCAGAGACCTACAACCCTGGTTGGAGAAACCATCCTAATTTCTCTTGGTCTAAGGGCCAGAATCAAGGCCAGTTTAGTAATTCTCAGCCTCCCCCAAGTTTTGGTTATACTAAGAACTCTTCAGGTCGGACCCAGAACCCATCTGAGAATAGAATAACTAGCTTAGAGGAAACCCTTAGTATATTAAGGAAGAGCCAGGAGATGTTATCACAAAGATAGGAAATGTTAGTAAAAAGCCAGGGTAATTTTTAAGAGGAAACCAAACAGAATTTTAAGAATAGTTCCCAGTCTTTTGCTAAATTAGAGCTTCAAGTCGGCCAAATAGCTAAGTTTATCAATGAGAGATAATAAGGAAGGTTCCCTAGTCATACTGATCCTAACCCTAGAGGAGAGAAATCGTACAATCATGTGAACTCTGTTACAACCCTTAGGAGTGGAAAGAAAGTTGATAATAAGGTCGACATACCTGAAAGTGAACATGTTGTAGTTCACCCTTATGAGCCAGAAAATGAGGAGACTGATAGAGTCTCCAAAGAGACCAATGAGGGTCCTGATGAACCCGACTTTGTTCCCAGAGCCCCGTTCCCCCAGCTGCTAGTTCCGACTAAGAGGGAGTCCAACTTTAATGATATATTGGAGGTTTTTAAGCAGGTTAATATCAACCTTCCATTATTAGATGCAATTAGGCAGATTCCCTCTTATGCCAAGTTCCTTAAGGACTTGTGTACGCGAAAGCGTAAGCTCAGTGTCCAGAAGAAAGCCTTCATAGCTAGTCATGTGAGTTATATTATTCAGAATACCACTACTCCTAAGTATAAAGACCCAGGGTCCCCTACCATTGCTTGTACAATAGGTAAGTACCGTGTTGAGAAAGCGTTGCTTGACTTAGGAGCCAGTGTGAACTTACTGCCATATCATGTGTACCTTAAGCTAGGACTTGGTGAGATGAAACCTACACAGATGACACTTCAGTTAGCTGATAGGTCCGTTAAAATTCCTCGTGGTGTGATCGAGGATGTTCTCATAGAGGTCGACAAGTTTATATATCCGGTGGATTTTGTTATCCTAGATACCCAACCTGTCCTTGACCCAGAGAACCAAATACCAGTGATTTTAGGTCGCCCGTTTTTAGCTACATCCAATGCGATCATTAACTGTCGAAATGGTATTATGAATTTGTCTTTTGGTAATATGACTATTGAGCTGAACATTTTTAATATTAGTAAGCTACCCTATGAACTAGATGACTCGAATATAGAAGAGGTGAACATGATAGGAATATTAGTCGAGGAGTCATTACCAAACACTTTGTCGGAAGATCCATTAGAGAGTTGTCTAGCCCGTTTTAGCATGGATTTCGACGATGATAGCAACATTGAACAAGTAAAATGCTCTGTTGGATTCCATTCCTATGTTAGATACCGATAGATGGAAATCTAGTTTTGAAGAATTACTAGCTACCGAATCTACCTTAAGCCTTTATTTCGAAGACCCTAAAGATCCTCCTAAGTTGGACCCCAATTATGCATTTGTAGGCCCATCTGAGATTTTTCCTATAACTTCCGATTTGGATAGTGATCATGAGATTAGGCCAGTAACCGTGCTTCAACACAATAAGGAAACTCTAGGGATGACCATAGAGGATATGAAACATATAAGTCCTATAGCTAGTATACCTCAAAATAATTTAGAGGATGAACCACCTGATTATAACTCATAGAAAGCAATTGACCTTTTTCAGGAACCGGATGGTCTAGAAATTAGGAATATTGTGACTAGTTTATCTAGAAACACCCAAAACTCTAAGTTTGGGGGTAGTGAACTAGAAGAAGCTCTAGAGTATTTTAAAAACTCTCCGGATCCGGAAATTCAAGTCATAGTTAAAGGTATTACGGAGAATAGTGATTACCTTAAATTTGGGGGTAGAGATTGTCAATTATCCCCAGTAGAAGTCCCTAACTTGGGACTCAAGCCTAGTGCATCTGAGGTATCGCTTGAGTCTATTCAGACTCCACAACCTGATCCGCTTGATACTATTCAGGAGGAAATCCATATATTAGAAACCCGTTTGTCGGATGAATCTATTTTTCAAGACACTCTTATGAAGCCCAACTGGAGGCTCTGGATAGATCTGGTTGTCTTGCAAGAAACCTTAGATGAGGATGTGCTCCTTCTGTTCATTTTTCTGAACCAGTGCAGTTGTCTCATATTGGTGTTAGCTCTATTTAGTATTATGGACCCACAACTTTTTCGGCTATTGGTATATGACTTTGGAAGGTGAAGATCCTTTTTGAGGTATTTGATGTCTGGCTGAAGACTTTAAACTTAGCACTTCTTGGGAGGTAACCTAATCTCACGCAACACGGTAATATCTTTCCTCAACCCTTTTTGCTTCAAGTGGTAACAATTTCTCCTCGTTCATGCTGTTAATTTTATCATTGGAAACATTGAGGACAATGTTAGATTTAAGTTTGGGGGTATGGGAAAATATTTTAGTTGCAATAAATAAATACGCTCCAGAGCCTAGAGATTTATGCGTATGCAGGATGGCACTAACTAATCTAAGTGGATGGAAGCATCTTGGTTGTAGGAGTTGAGGAACCAATCTGATTAGATGGAAACATCTATAGAGTCTATTCATAAAAGCACAGAGCTCAGGTGTTAGAAATAACATGATAGTTGCACCATATCTCGTTGAGTCCTTTTCATTTATTTATTTTATTTTATTTTTTCATTTTAAACTATGTTTCTCTAAGTGATTAGGTGGGGCACACGATTCAAGTTGTTACCACTGCTAGGGTGAATTAGAGTGACTGAGTTACTAAAAAAAAAAAAAACCGGACCAGTTAGACCAATCGGAATAAGTATTAACACTTGGAAAGCAATATGCGTGTGTTCTCCCTGTTTCCGTCGCCTAAGCAAGCGTGGAATGTAGGACCCGTGGGAACTATCGTGTAATCTGCTGACAAGAAGCATGCACTTGGATCAAAAAGATCTATTCATGCCGTTAAGTTAAAAAAAAAAATGGTTATTGTTCTGTGTAGTCAACTGCTGGTTCCCTTGTATTTGCCAGTTTGTTGATCTAGATTTATGTTATTGACCACTGGTTCCCTTGTATATGCCAGTTGTGTTGATATTATTCAAACCGGTATCTCAGTCCATTAGGATAGGTTCATTCTGGCAGTGGCCTTCAGACAGATATGTGAAACATCGATCATTTGGTTAACATCAAAACCATCTACATTTTTCTATTTCCATCTCCTTTTTCTATCCATATGATTAGTTTGACTCCAAATATGATGTCCATAGTGCAACTATCTGAGTAGAGATCTGTCACTTTATATGAATTTTAGTATGCTTGAGTGTAAACTCGTGTACAACAATTGGAATTTCGCATCAGGGTACTTCCTCCTGTAGTCAGTGATTGTAAGCCAACCAAGGAGATTCTTTAGTGCCTTCCAAGGTTCGACATAGATAGCTAGGGTCTGGAGTAATGGTTTTGTGGGTACACCTCTGGTAAACCCTCTGGAGACAACACTCCGCCACTAGGGCCACCTAGTGGTTTAACGGCTTGCTGCACGTGCTAAGTGTAGTCATTTTACTTTCTAAATTAGATTTGCTCGAGGACTAGCAAATAATAAGTTTGGGGGTATTTGATAGACACATTTTTGTGTCTAATTTGATCTCAATACTGTATATTGTTGGCACTCGAGTTTGTACTAATTTTGGTGTTTTATATGTTTGTAGGCACCTTTGGAAAATAAACATTTTTGGAAAATTCGGCTCGAAAAGTTGGTAAAAGCTCCCAGGAGGACAAGTGTTATTCGGACTCTCACTTTGGATAAGGGGCACCCCATGAGGGGCATGTGCTAAAGGGACACCATAACTGGATTAGGGGGAGGTCAGTTTTCTTACCAAATTCAAAACAGAATTTTGGCGGGAAAACTGGTTATTTCATGCATATTCACTGGATAATTTTGGACTCGAATTTTGGAGCAGATTTGAAGAGATTCAATCGCTAGAAACAGCTGGGCTGAACGTGATTAAGCTAAACATGGCTAGTGCAAGTGATTTCACGAAGCAGATTGGGCTGGATAATTTGTTCTCGGCAAAACAGAGCCATGAGTTATTACGGGTCCTGTTTGGTTCCAATTATGGAAGTTACGTGACCAGATGGGTAAGAAGATATTCTGTTTGATTTGGGTACATCCTATGAAGATTTTGGAGAGGTTAAAACAAGCCAGCAGACGCGTGCATGGAAAGAAAATTTCTTGGGAATATTTTCATTCACTGCCGAGTAATGGGAAGATTTTTTGGATTAATGAGAAGTTATTCTTGGTCCAAAGGTGTATAAATATAACTCTTGGGTTAGCATAGAGGGGATGGAGAGTTTGGGAGAAGTATAGAGCATTAACAGAGCGAGAAAATCAAGTTACAGGAAAGTTTCTGCTGCTGCTGCTGCCATTGAAGAACACGAAGAACGGACAGACCAGGGCAGTCGTTCTTCAACAGTGATAACGACTAACACGTGAGGGTCTTAGAATTACCGTCAGCAGCAGTTTATTTCTATCGTTTCTGTAACAGTGTTCTGCAACAATTATAAGTGTTGCAAACACCCGATTTACTCAATTATTTTCCTTTTCATCATTTGTAAAACACTTGTGAGCATCAATGAAATATTTTGAGAGGTTTTCCAACATGATGAGCGGCTAAAATACCTAGTGACTGAGGCGACGGAGGAGCTATTCACTCATGTTTGATTGGTAAATTCTTTTTATAATTTCTTAATTATTTATTTTATTTAATTCACTTGGATCAATAAAAAAAAGAGATAAAAATGGTTTTCTTAATTAGTTGTGAATCAGTTTGATGTTTTATGCTTAGAATTAGTTCTTTGATAAATCATGCTTAAGGATTACAATTTAATATTTGGACACCTTATAGATTAATAAGTGATTTAATGGAAAAAGAGCTAGATAATAATTATGAAATATTTTTGTAACCAATCAACTTGAAGTAATAGTGAATCCGGAGCCTTAGTACATTTTAAATCTTGACATCACTCTTTGAAAATTAATTTGCTTTATTTTTATTAAATCTAAAAATTATTTCCTCTATAAATCTGAAACGAATCTTTTTACCACTATCACTACAACAACTTTTGAAAAATCATCAGCTAACACAAATGAAGAGGCTGGAATAATTGAATTTTCCAAGTGTATATGAATAGACCGGAGCCGAAGAATCTTAATCTTTGGAAAATAAACTGTGCTTGGAATAAAAATTTGCCAACAACATCATCGTTGCAATGTAAATCCAGCAGTGTCAACGAATCACAAGTAAAAAATCACAGAGGAATTATGGAGGATGTCCTCGAATATATCATGTAATGATAAAATTCTTCAACTTTACGTTTTTATGATATTACTGATCCGTCTAGAAACTTGAGATTCGTCATTAGGATTATTATAATCAATCAAAAAAACAGATTTATGTTATGAACAATCAAAATGAAAATTCAGTAATCAACCGAATCAAAATGAGATAATATTATCACCCAAATCTCTTAACATGAAAGTTCAGATCAAAACTACTGCACATGCTAGTTCATAGAAACATACACCTTGGCTATGGTCTTAGTTCTAAGTTCTAACTCTGACCAGATCTTCAAAGTTCAGAACCTGATGAACAACAACAAATCCTAAAATCATAAAACAAACAACCATGTTAGAACCTTAAAATCAGATCATATTCTCAACCATAAAATAGAAATTTGTCAAATCAGTATATCAAAATAGATCAAACTTGTATGTGAGGATGTTCGGTCATAAAGTAAAGAAACAGAAAGAAACTATGAGTTCTGACTTGCATGTGAAAAAGTTCTGAGTTGGGAAGAAAACTATCTCTCTAGCAGTGACTGGTGTTTCTCTAAAGAGTGTGCGACTTGTGATGAGTTGGTGCCGCGAGGTGAGATTCTCAGTTGCATTGTCTCAAAACATCACGTATGGGCAATCCTCGCCCAAGATTATTTCTTTTATATATTTTATTAGATTTTTTATTATAATCAAAAAGAAACTCCTCGTTTTTTGGGCGAGCCTATTTTGAAACAAAAAGTCTCGGTGAACCGAGCAAAAAAATCACATAATAAACCGACAGACACAAAATGGGTGGGCCCCCGCTAAACTCCCGAGGGGCGGGGCCCACCGGGGACCACAAATTCTTATTGTATGTGAGGGACAATTTTTTTTTTTGCCGTTTTTTTCGCGGTTCGTCTAGAATCGCTGATTTTGAAATCCCCGCATACGTTGAGAAAGGGGATTAAAAACTTTTTGAGTTTAGACCACGCTTTTATATCACTATCGACAATCTCTCCGCAAGACTCAACCTTACGGTTTTGCTATAACATAGTTATGCAATTTAAAACTGCAGTGTGGATTTTGATATGAAGCTCATAGTCAATCTTCATATTTTACGATCATTGGAAGATCAAAAAAGCAAGCAAAGATCACAATTAAGTGAAAAATGGTAACTATTTTAAGGGTCAATGGGTAATTAGAGTTCAAACATAAATTGGAACTTGAGAATATATATAAGGACAACTATTACTTATATTTCATTTGACCAACCACTATATATATATATACAAGCCCAGGTGTATGACGTTCCCTACCCCATCCCTCCACCTTCAATGGGTACCGAAATGGTCATCCAGCAGTAAATTATTACTTATATTCCATTCGGCCAACCACTGTCGAATATATGGGTATTCCAATACCACCACCTTAAATTCAAGTTGTCCTCGGCTCATATATATATATATATATCAAAAAGTCTCGGCACACCGAGAGAAAAACTACACACAAAAAACTACCCACTAGGACCCACAAATTATAAAAACAAATCTGTGAGAGGCGGTTTTTACCTGGTTTGTTTTCTCGGTCTGTAGAGAAGCGTTGTATATATATATACAAGGGATGCAGATCCTCTGTGACCAAAATGCTCATGTCCCTCTGTCCCCACCAATCACATAGGGACACGTGTTAATCTTAAAATTAATATTAAGTTAAATATATTTAAATTCAAAATAGAAGGATAAATTAAGAAAGTACATATTTTAGATCTTCGTATTCAAAGACTCAATGCTTCGGATTCTTGTTCCTTGGAAGAAAAAAATCCACAGAAACTATTATCAAAATCTTGCCACTGATTTGGAACAAACTGCCTAAGAACTAATTATTTCGACTGGTTAGGATCTCCTTCATTTCTAACAACCACTTCCACAGCATGATCAAATCTATTATCAGAAAAATCTTTACCTGAAAAAGAAACAGAAGAAATATTATTAATCATTTGTGATTGTCTACTCATCACCGGTGGTGGAGAAAACAGATTCCGATGGAAATCTCCGATATTGACAAAAATGATGATAATTATTATTCCTCCATTGCTGCTGTTGTTGCTGATTTTGAAGATGATGGACAGACCTAATAGTACCATTTCCAAAATAAGTTTTTGCTTCAGGTCTTCTTAGATTTCTAGTTGCTTCCAGGGACGGAGCTACTAGTAGAGTGGGTGGTTCCATGGACCCACCTAAATTTCCAAGAGAAAAAAAAAAACTCAATTGCTACTTAAACGATTTCAGTTTCATTCCGTCCAAAGTCGTGAAAAAAACAAAAATTTCCCACCTGTTTTTACTTTACTCGCTGCTGCCTACTTCTTTCGTGTGGTTCTATCCGATTTTTGTTTTCGTTAATGTCTTATAGTATTTTGGTTTGGTGAATAGCATTTCTTTAAAGTTCTCATAATGAACATTTTGTTTAATTGTGTTACACTTATGATCATATGATACATGGTACTTCTAATTGCTTAAACTTATGATCAGATGATACATGGTACTTCCCTTAAAGACGTATTCTAAATTATCGGTGGTTTCTACTTGTTTGTGGTTTATGTTTTGATGATGGAACTCCAACACTAGTTTGATGCAAGCTGTTGCATAGCAGCAAGATTAGTCACAGTGCAAAGTTTTTTTCATAGTGCACCACCCAACCCAAATTCCTGTCTCCGTCACTGGTTGTTTCACCAAAAGAAATTTCTTCTTCTTCTACTGTATCAAAACTATCTAACCATTTTCGTATTTTCTACAAATAAAAAGTGAAATACACACCCAACTCTCTGTTCATTCATCATCATGATTCCTCTAGCTTTTCTGAATCTCATCAGCAACCTCTGTTTTTTTTTTCTTTTCTGTTTTTGTTAAAATCGAACGAAGAAGATGGAAAGCGATATTAACAAGACTCAGATCTGATATACACGTGGCTAAATTAGAGTAAAATTTCCACGTGTTAAAATATATTTCTTATTATGAAACTACTTAAATTTAATTTGAAATTAATTTTAATATGTACACTTGTCCCTTTGTCATTGGCCGGGACAGAGGGACATGAACTTTTCAGTCACAGAGGATCTGCACCCATATACAAGCCCAGATCTCCAACGTTCCCTGTCATGTACCCCAGCGGTACTGTCCCATCCGAGCACGCTTAACTACATAATTAATGAAATATTGACCTTCATAAATTTTTTATTCATATTCATATTCATAATAAAGACAAAGACACGGTTCGGTATATCTAAACTATAATAATTTAATGTAGGGTCGTTACGACAATATCATTATAAAATTTAAAGCCCATATGAGGATTCTAACATGACCACCATAGGTCCAGCATCATATTTTTACGATCATTGGAAGAGTATGAGAGCAAAAAATTACGATTAGTCAAAAGGATGGTAAGAATTTATGGTTACATTTAAAGTTTGGTCGTAAATTCTAACTTGAGATCCAAATGTGAGAATACCCATGAGATCGAATGAGTCAATCAAATATCAGCCTACATATAAATATTGTTATATTCCACGAGTCCGATAGGATCAATGAAATATCATCTTATACAGTTTATGATATTCATAAAAAATAAGAAGAAAAAGGGATCGGTATTTTTAAGGCTATAAGAAAGATTTCCTAAAACACCGTTATGCAATTTAAATCGTCAGTGAGGATTATAACATGACGCATATAGGTCAAGCATTATATTTTTATTTCTATGATCATTAGAAAAATGAGAGAACAAGCAAGGATTACGATTAGATTTATAGTTCGAACACCTGGGATCAAAAAGTGAAAATACTCATGAGTCCGAGAGAATCACTTAAATATCATCCTACACCATTTATGATGTTCATTATAAAAAAAAAGACAAGGATACGTATATTTTAAGTTTAGCATTGAGATTGTGCCACGTTCTGTCCCAAAATTGTCTGATAATGAGTTGTCCCAACTCGATTCAACCTGGGCCACTAGCAGCTTTCTTTTAAGATATAAGTGTCAATAAACTTAGAAGGATAATCCAAACAGTAAACAACGCGTGTATTACTTTTTCATATTTGGAAATAGTTAAGTTCTCCTTTTATACTTCAATAATATTGTCTCAAAGAAATCCTCTACCAAGTCCGTAGAGTCGAAGAATGAAGCAGACTGAAACCTTGACTTCAATTGAATTTCGATAGTAGAGGTGTAAAATTGGTCGCAAAAGCACGTTCATGGCATAACACAACACGTTAAAAGTCAAACACTGCACGTGATTTTTGAAAATTTTTGATAGTTGGATTAAAATAGTATTTAGCAACCATTTCTCGGGATGCCGCCCATCCCTGGACTGCTACGGCCCGAGCACGCTCTGCCAACTCTGGAGCCGATTGTGCTGAAAAGGCCTCTGTGTTAGGAAAGGACGAGCCAATACTTAAAATTCGACCACAGCACGGCACAACACATGACGGGCGGGCATAACACGTTAGTTTAATGTGATGTACGTGCCAGACAAATAGGCACATCTGAACGACATAACACGAGGCACAACACAATATATCACATTTGACACAATATACTACACAATATATTATGCTTAAAATACACATATTTCACAAAATAATCATTGATTTAGCTAATTTTTAATATTTTGTTTTCGTTATACTAATTCATTTCCATAATACTACATATACTAACTAAAATATCTAAAAAATAATTACTTTAGAAAATATAAACCGAGACAGTGGTCCATAATACTCAAATTGATGTCTTCAAAGACAGTGGTCCTCTATGAACCGAGAAAACAAACCACGTTAAAACCGCCTCTCACAGCTTTTTTTCCTTATTTGTGGGTGGGACCCAGCCCTTCGAGAGACGTGCAGGGGGTGGTTTGTGACTGGCGGTTTTTTTAGTGTAGTTTTTTTCTCGGTTCATCGAGACTTTTTGCTTCAAAGAATACAGCTCACCGGTGTCTAACCCTATTTTGCTCTTTAAACCTATTTTCCTAGGTTACTGTTGATGATAAGGTAGGAGATAAGGCAGAGAGAAGAAGGGGTGCATTCCATGTTTACTGTTAACGATAAGGTTTAAATCTTTAAGATAAGGCAGCGAGAAGAGGTGTGTTTAGGATGCTGGTAAGTTTGTTTAGGGGATGGAACCCATCGTTGTCGGTCAGCTTCAAGTTTATATGAATACTGAAATTGGTGAACCGGTCCGTACTCAAGCTCATAAAACCGGTAAATCTCAAAAATAAATTGACGTCATTACATTTTTCAGCAATGCTTTGCATTTTTGTCTGATTTGCATTGCAACAACAGGAGTAAAAGATAAAGGGAATGTTCTTCGTTCCAAGACGGTCCCGAAGTAACCAACAGGAAGAAGTAAGGTTCCTTTCTGATAAGTTTTATATCTTACACGAAAATCTTGCACAAACTGGGATTTGAAATGATTACTGCTTTTTTTCGGGTACATCCACCCCTACAGTGTTCGGGAGAGAACCTACTCGGTAGCAAGTTACTCGAGTTTAAAAACAATAGATTTTGTCAGGACGGTGCTTGATAAACCCGGGCTTATAATATTTAGGAAAACCGTGCTTGGACATCTACTGGATATGCCGGCGCACACCCACTTCTACGGAACTATCGTTCATTATGTACTTTCTAGGGAGATTCAAGTCGATAATGACCCTGAACCCGATTGCATGTACTTTGAGATAGGGGAAGCAAGGATAAGATTTGGAAAGAGAGAATTTTCCATACAATATGGGCTCAGTTTTAAAGGTCCTAGTGAAGATTCCCTTGTTGTAACGTCCGAATCTTCCCTTCAGGCAAAATATTTCCCGGACGTTAAAAATTTAACTGTCAAAATAGTGAAAGAATACTTAAAGAACGGGGAATTCAAAGGGCTGGCCGAGGAAAAGGTTAAATTGTGCTTACTCGTGGTGGTGCACACTCTCCTAATGGGCAGCCAGCCCAAAGAATGCATAAGGCAGGTTTTTTGGCATCTAGTCGGCGACCTGGAGCTGTTCAATAAGTACTCCTGTCCTGGGGTGATATGGTTTTCCGGAGAACCATGCAGTGGTTAAAAACAACTCTGGTAGATTTGAGGGCTATATTGGGAAACCCGGAGAGTCCTCAAGTTAACCAGAGGTACCGGCTGTATGGTCTTCCATATGCATTCCAGGTAAGAACATTTTATTCAATACTTAATGCACGTCTGGATTGAAGGTAAGAAGACGTCTTTCTTGATGGGTCATTGTTCGCCGCTGTTGTAGACTTGGGCCATGGAATCACTGCTTTCTCTAAGGCCAACTTATGTGTCATTTATACGGGGGACAGCGGCATGGCTACTGCACATGGTTTGTGTTCAATGTAAAAGCATTCCGCGATACGTCGACCTCCTTACAAAACTGGATACAGATAACGTATGTCAACCGATTTACTTATTTTGTTGTCCCTCCATATAAACCCGCCGTAGACGTGGCAATCTATTTTTTGTACATGTAATCATCGGCGAAACAATATTGCAGGTAGTTGTCGCTACTGATATCATGTGGCATCCACGTGATGAAAATCTTCTGAAAATTCTAGGCATATCAGAAGGTTACGCCGAGGAAGAGGATCTGAACAACGAAAGTTCACCTCCTACAAAAGACACCACCAGTACTGCCCAAGACGATGGGTTGTTGAAGACACTCGAGACAAAAGTTGCTGAGCTCACTAAACAAATGGATGGTATAGCTGTCGAGGTGCGGATCTTAAGGAGTCAGTGGACAAGCAAGTTAATACGAGCAAGGCGAGTTTGTTTTTGTTGGAAACATTGGTGAGCAAGAACATCACTCTTTGGACCTTTATACGCATCACTACTTCAATCGAACTGAAACTTTTGCAGCAAACTAAGAATGCAGCACCAGATGTAGAAGAAAGGACCCCAGCTAAGAAATAGTACAGACAAGGAAAAAATTGAGCTTACAAGGAAGTAATCATATTGTAAAGCGGATACGTTCATCATTGGCGATGCAGTTTCAAGCACCTAAAGTTCTCACTTCTCAAGTCCATAAAAAACTCCCTTCGGAGCGGAAAAAAGATGTAGCGCACGGCATGAAAACTGATAACCTTGTGAAAGATGATGATGAATTGTTGGTTAAACTTCAACATAGAAGTCACTAACAAGCTGGTTAGGACAAGATTAGGAAATTGTTGTAAACCTAAGAGAATTAGAAGTCAACTAGTTCTAAGAAAAGGGAATACATGTAATAAGAAAATATGATTAGAAAATGATGTTCTAGTTCTATATATGATCACCAAAGTTGTGGTTTGATCATATGAGCAAGATTAGAGCTTGTGTTTAGTTTTGAGAGATTCTCTAAACATCGATAAAGAGAGTTGTCTTTATATAATCTAAGTTTCATCTTGCAGTTGCCATTAATTGGTATCAGAGCTTGTGTCTGAGCCATGGAAAACGAAATCACCATTGTGGGTGCAAAACAGTTCACGTCACCATCAATACAAGTTCCAATCCTCAACGCCACAAACTACACAATATGGGCCATGAGAATGAAGGTACTGATGAAAATATACAAAGTTTGGGAAACAATTGATCCTGGTACATTGGACCCAGACAAAAACAATGTTGTCATTGGATTACTCTTTCAAGCAATACCAGAATGTCTTGTTCTACAAGTTGGTGAACAGGAAACTATAAAGAAAATTTGGGATGCAATAAAGTCACGTAATCCGGATCTGATCGAGTTAAAGAAGCCCGTATGCAAACCTTAATGTCTGAATTTGAAAGAGTGAAGATGAAAGACACTGATACTATTGATAGCTTTGCAGGAAAGCTATCAGAGATAGCCTCAAAAGCTGCGTCACTTGGACAATCCATTGATGAAGATAAACTGGTAAAGAAGTTTCTCAATAGTTTACCAAGATCCAAGTATACTCATATCATAGCTTCTCTCGAACAAGTCTTAGATTTAAAGAAGACTAGCTATGAAGATATAATTGGAAGATTGAAAGCATATGAAGAAAGAATCCTTGATGAAGAAAACAATGGACAAACTCAAGGAAAAATCTTGTACACAAACTCTTACCAACAAAACTCTGCGACAAGAGGAAGAGGTCGTGGAAGAGGTGGTAGAGGAAACAGAGGCCGAGGAAGGGGAGGAAGGTTTAACTCACAAGATAGAACAACAAGTCAGAATGATCAAAACCAAGGGAAAGAAAATAAGGATAGATCAAACATTATTTGTTACAGATGTGATAAACCAGGACACTTCTCCTCTGTATGCGCTGAAAGAATCAAACAAGAATGAAACAAGGGAAGCAGATACAGCTCTTTTCATGCACGAAGTTGTATTCTTAAACGAAGGGAAACTAATACCAAAGAACTACGAATCAAAGGATGGAGAAGAAGGAATCTGGTATTTAGATAATGGAGCCAGCAATCACATGACTGGTAAGAGACACTACTTTTCTGAACTCAATGAGAAAATCAATGGACAAGTGAAGTTTGGGGATGGATCTTCTGTAGAAATTGAAGGGAAAGGATCAATTCTATTTCAGAGAAAGACCGGAGAACAGAAGCTTGTCACAAACATCTACTTCATCCCAAACTTACAAAGCAACATTCTAAGTTTAGGACAAGCTACAGAAGTTGGATGTGATGTTAGAATGCAACAAGATTATATAACAGTTCATGACCCAAGTGGAAGACTTTTAGTTAGAGTCTCACGCTCACAGAATAGACTCTACAAGATAAGTCTCATGATTGGAAGGCCATTGTTTCTGAATATGAGACTGGAAGATCAGACATGGAAGTGGCACGCAAGGTTAGGACACATAAGCTTTAGAACTTTAAAGGCAATGTCTCAGAACAAGATGGTTCGAGGACTACCACAGATAAATGATGAAGCAAAAATCTGTGAATCATGTTTAGTTGGGAAACAAACTCGTCAAGGTTTCCCAAAAGCAACAAAGCCATTAGATCTTCTTCATGCTGATTTATGTGGTCTTATTACACCACAAACCCTTGCAAATAACAAATACATATTTGTTATTATAGATGACTTCTCAAGATATATGTGGTTTATTCTTATGAAAGAAAAGAATGAAGCATGTAGAGAAGAAATTATTTCAATCAACAGAAACAAGACTTGGTTTCTAGTTGATAAGCCAGGTGGGGTAAAAGTGATTGGTCTTAAGTGGATCTTCAAATAAAACGGAATGCTGATGGTACTGTCAACAAATATAAGGCAAGACTTGTAGCTAAGGGATACGTTCAAGAATCAGGTATAGACTTTGATGAAGTTTTCGCACCAGTTGCTAGACTAGAGACAATTCGTCTCTTAATAGCAGAAGCAGCATCAAACTCATGGGAAATTCACCACTTAGACGTTAAGACAACATTCTTACATGGTGAATTGCGAGAAGATGTGTATGTTGAACAACCAGAAGGTTTTGAAGTAAAAGGACAAGAGCATAAGGTTTATAAGTTATCAAAAGCTCTATATGGTCTAAGACAAGCTCCTCGAGTCTGGAATACAAAGTTAGATCAAATCTTAAGAGAAATCAGATTTGTTAAGTGCTCTAAAGAAACATCAGTATACATAAGAGAAGAAAAGGGAACGCTTCTTGTGATTGCAGTCTATGTAGATGATCTATTTTTGACTGGCAACTCCCTTAAGGTGATCAATGAGTTCAAGAGAGAAATGTCATCAAAGTTTGAGATGTCAGACCTCGAAAAACTCACTTATTACCTTGGCATATAAGTCCATCAAGGAGTAGATGGGATTCAGATTAAACAAGAAGCTTATGCAAGGAGAATTCTGAAAAAAGCAGGACTTGAAACTTGTAATACAACTAAGATACCAATGGAGTTTGGACTTAAAGTGTCAAAGGCACAAGAAGAAGCAGAGATTGATTCAACGAGTTGTAGAAGAAATGTTGGATACCTAAGATACTTATTACACACAAGACCAGATTTGGCTTTCTCTGTGGGAGTAGCAAGCCGTTATATGCAGAGTCCACGCAAGTCTCATGGTGATGTAATAAAGCAGATATTGAGATATCTAAGAGGAACAATCAGCTGTGGATTGAAGTATGGTCGAGGAGGATCAAAAGGAATTGTTGGGTATAGTGACAACAGTCATAATATTGACCAAGATGATGGAAAAGGTACAACTGGTCATATATTTTATCTAGGAGAAGCACCTATTACATGGTGTTCACAGAAGCAAGACAATATAGCCCTCTCATCCTGTAAAGCTGAGTTTATGGCTGCAACAGAAGCAGCTAAACAATCAATATGGCTTCAAGAACTGTTGGGTGAAATCAAAGGAAGAGAACCTGAAAAAGTTCTCATCAAGATTGATAATAAATCTGCAATAGCACTCACAAAGAATCTTGTGTTTCATGGTAAGACTAAACACATTCACAAGAGATATCATTTTATAAGGGAATGTATCGAGAAGGAGATCATCAACGTTGAACACATCCCAGGAACTGAGCAGAAAGCATATATATTGACAAAAGCATTAGCTCGGATCAAGTTTGAAGAAATGAGACAACTTATTGGAGTACAAGATATGTCACGGGTAAGGTTGAAGCTTAACGGGGAGAATGTTGGTTAAACTACAACATAGAAGTCACTAACAAGATGGTTAGGACAAGATTAGGAAATTGATGTAAACCTAAGAGATTTAGAAGTCAACTAGTTCTAAGAAAAGGGAATACATGTAATAAGGAAATATGATTAGAAAAGGAAGTTCTAGTTGTATATATGATCACCAAAGTTGTGGTTTGATCATATGAGCAAGATTAGAGCTTGTGTTTAGTTTTGAGAGATTTTCTAAACATCAATAAAGAGAGTTGTCTTTATATAAGCTAAGTTTCATCTTGCAGTTGCCATTAGAAATAAGCAGATACCTAGAAGATGGTGGAAGGTCCGACATGGACGGCGAAACCTCGGATACCTCTGATATGGATAACTTCCCGATAAATGATGACGGATTAAATAGGAGCGGAGAGGTAAGTTTCGGTTACTTTTTTTGATGAAGATGGCAAAAAAATTCTTGTCCGTTCAAATGTTGAACCCCTGTTGGCAGACATTAAAGATTTCTCTTATGTAGGTGACAATGACATTGTTAAACCAGAGATTGATTTCAATCAAGGATGCTGTGATACTGATAAAATGGCGCCAAAGAGATCGTTCATAAATACCCCAGGGTCGGAAGACAAGAATATGAATAGCGTGCAACAACCCAATGGAAAATTGAATAAGAAAAGGAAAACAGTATTAGTTCAGCTGCCAAGGAGACAATCTAGAAGGTTGCAGGGTTTAGGTGAGTCGAAGGATTTTTCCTGCATAGATAAGGATGAACTTCCTATTCCAAGACTGTACAAATTGGCATTGAATAAATACCTAAATGGAAGCCCCCCTGATACACAACCACATGAGTTCAAGCCTGGCCAGCTTATCGATCTATTTAAGGGAAACATGCTTTCTAGTACCGTAAGTAATGATAAACTAATCTCCACGAAGCTATATAAAATTATTACACTTGTTCAGAGCTTTGACTCTCGTAATATGAGATTGTGCAGCATATCAACGTGTGTTTGGAAATGTTTCGGAATTGTCCAAAACTAGACAAGTCAAAAGTTCAGTGGACTACGTTTGATACATATTTCAGTGTATGTATAGCTATCCAAACTGGGTACATCATGTAAGTATAAAACATGACGCAACACTACTTTTATTAATTACTAAGCAGTGTGTTTATTTAGCAGAAACATGCCCATACGGTGCAGATGGACGCTTTACAGAAATACAAAAGTGGGCAACGTCCTAAGAATGGCAAAAACTTGGATAAAGTCTCAGTTGTCTGTGGTCCGGTACTGATAAAGGATAATCATTGGGTGGCAATCGCTTTGAACATAAAAGAAATAATGATCAAAGTGTACGACTCATCGACACCCAGGCACAGAGCCACCTCCTCTAGAATAATGCACGAAGAAATAAACCACATTAGGAAGACTCTATCACAGTTATTTGCTAATGGTTCGTGGGACGCTAAATTTCATCAACAGACCCCTAGACAAGATCCCGCAGGGTAAGTTATTTGATTAGACTTCTAGTTCGTTCTGGTATGCTTAAATTATTTAAGAAATTGGACTCAGGAAAAAAAATAAATTATTTACTCAATAATTATGTTGTCAATTTGTTTTCACTTAATAATTATGCCGTTAATTGTTCCTTGACTATAATGGCTCTATATCGGAGTTGCGGCGGCGATTATGACATCTACACATTGAGGTTCATCAAGAATTTGATCAGGGTATTCCTGTGAAAAGGACCAATATACAAAAGATGGAAAGCTATCGAAGGACCTTGGCCCTGGAACTGCACAACCAAACAGTTTATGAGGTAAAGCCAACTTAGAGTGGCTAATAAGCTTTATGTAATGCGATGCTAAATTTGTAATATGATAACAATACTGATTACTATTTATGTGCAGGATTCATGTGATCAACAGTCGAAGTAGAAATTCCAAATTGAAGTTTTTATTTTATTAGAAATCATGGTAACAATTTGACCTGTCCAAATAATTGACGACCAAGTCGACTTACAATGGAAGAGTTGTTAATGGTGGTTCATTAAGTTTTTTGGTTTTGGAAAACAATCGAACGACTTCCACTAAAATTTGTTAGAAATCGTGGTGTGACGGAGATTAAATGTTTTTGAGAAGGTTTGACCGTAGCTTTATCTTGCTTAGTTATAGGACAAATCTTGTGGAAAAAATTTGCTCTAGCAGCACCATGTACTGCCATTTGGCTTATCTATGATGTAAGCAAACTCTTGTTTCACGAAAGATTTATTCCTCTTGTTTCACAAAAGATTTATTCCTTATCTAATTTACTGTTAAAAGCATCTTTATTTGCATAAGGAAAATTTTGCATACGGATAATATCTTGATTTAAAGTCAATTGTGCTGTAAAGGTGCTTACTTCGTTTTTGAGACATTTTGATCAGTGTCTAGTTGAAGCAAGAGTGGCAAGCACAAACAAGGTCTGGGGACTGCTGGTAAAGTCCATACATATAGAAAATGATTGGCATTCAAATCCTTTTTTTTTTTTTTTTTTGATAAGGAGAAGAATTTTATTAGATCAAAGAAGAATGTACAGCAAAAGCTACAAGCAGTAGCAGTAACAAAGAGAAATTATAATTATTAGAAAAAAACATCCCAATTGAGTATTTATGAGAAAAATTAGCATGAATACTTATTCTCTTGTTTGCGTGTTCTTGGCTAGGCTTTTTCGTTAAATGAATAAATCATTCAACTACTTCTAGTAAGCTACAAATAAACTTGGAGAAAACCTTAAATTCTGGATTAAGACGTAATTTCTAGAGCATTGTTTTCTTCTTATCAATGGATCATCGTTTTGGAACTTTGCTAGTCTGTCACGTGAAAGTTTTGTAAGAAATTACGATAGGTTCATGAGTGCAGTAAGATGGTTTTCACGGCCTGTGATTGTTTATATGCATTTCTCAGAGCTCTTTGGCACTCCATGGGGATCAAAAGCTATCAAGTCAAGGGTCTGGATGGTGCCCCTATTCACGTTAAGTGTCTTCTTTCTGAGGCGAAGATGCCTTGCCATAGAAACCAATGTTAATCAGATACATGACGACAACTTTGTTCTCAAGTCTATGGGATTTTGTGAAGGTTTTCCGAGTCCGAAGAAAAACGACTTGTCAAAGGAGTTTAACCCTACAATTTGCAATGGTGTCCACTAATCTTCCATGCATTTCTACAAAATTTCTGATTACCGATTTTAGGGTTATACAAGTTTCTTCAATTTTATATCCTTGTTTCGACTCGAATAAAGAAACAACCATCGAGGAGAACTCCTAACCCCCATTTCTATCAAAGAGCTATATCCGAACTATACACTCACTACGGGCTGGATCCCGCGGTGTGTCCGTAGCTTGGTCCACCCGGTGGTTTTGCTTTGGTGGATTGAGGGTGAAAGCCACCTAAAGTTGAGAAATCATGGAAACAGTTTGACCTGTCCAAAAAATTGACGACCAAGTCGACTTCCAATTGATAAGTTAGTTGTTAATGGCAGTTCATTAAGTTTTTTTGTTTTGGAAAATAATCGAACGACTTCCACTAAAACTAACAAATCGTGGAGTGACGGAAATCAAATGTTTTTAGAAGGTCTGACCGTAGCTTTAGCATGCTTGGTTACAGGGACAAATCTTTTTCCATCATTTCCTTATTTTTCTGTAAAACATTAATTAGATGTATTTACAGAATATAACAATTCATTGATGTATAACCATATTTTGCTCTTTTAAACGGACTACTTTCGTAGGTTACTGTTGACGATAAGGTGTAGCTAGGTAGTGAACAATATCAGCAAACCAGTTATTTCAGACACAAGAATAAATGAATCAAAGCTTGTTGAAACATTCGGATCCTATTCGACATGTTATTTCGCAAGTCCAGTTGTAGTCGGTTAAGGTGCAACCTGGCAGTTATTAGTAACTCCCCGCTTATGAGCACGTCGTCTCAAGACCTCATGATAAAAAGTATTCTTGGCGCGTAGTATAGAGGTAAACGCAGACCGGGTATAGGATTATATAATATTATCTCAGTCTAATACGTTCACCTACACAAAAAACCATATATCTGTCACTGTAATCCAACTTAGTTGTCACGTATCTGACTGAATCAAACCGGTTAAAATATCCTGTTGCATGTTTCTTTCCAGATGCAGCAAATCCTGCTTGTAACCACTTAGATATCCACAAAACTTTACAACTTCCTACATTTAGAATCTTGGATCCCAAGCATTAATAAGACCCATTAAACTAGAAGCATGGTTCAACTTTAATCAAAGATAACTTAGAAAACAAATGTCTAAACTGATCCTGGTCGTTTCACAAAAAGTACCACAAAATGAAACACGATTTATCGAGATTTAGTCTACAAAACAACCCGATAATCTCATCTATATACAATTGAAATCCGAATTCAACTTGTCAGGATGAATTAAAACAACCTAACAAGCTCATCTATATACACTTGAAAACCGAATTCAACTTGTCAGCATGAATTAAAACAACTAAATCGGAATTAAATTTACGTAATCATCCTCATAGCAAAAAAATAAAACCATTATGTTCAAAAATCACATATCTCTTTTATGGGGTCATTGTCGGTGGTGACTATGTTAAAAGCATAATGAAATAAATTTCACAGGAATGCAATACCGACACCAGAAATATAAAATAAATATAAAACTAGAACCCCAGATCAAAAATCAAAAAGGGTTTCCAAAAAAATTACAATCACAAACTAACAATCTCACCTTCCAATGTTAGGCAAATGTGTTGGTTGCGGTTGTTGCTAGTTTCGTGAATTCATGACCGACAAGAAAAATTCGAATCGAGTGCTTGGATTACAAGAGGTAAATCAAGAATTTGTGGCGTGTTTTCACTTAATTACGTTAGGGTTCGGATTTGAAACCTAGGTTTAGAGTTCTTCTACTTCGAGAGAAAGAGTGTGCTACCGATAGATAAGGAAAAAATAAAATGAAAAACATCTAGGATTTCAGCTTTAGGTTTGTATTTATAATAACGTCTCGGAGTTCAAATCCAATGGCTGAGAATCAACTATTTGCATTTACACCAAGATGGTAAGCAATTTGTGGTTCATCTATAGATTTAGAGTTCAAATGTAAATTCTGACTTCAGATCCAAAAGAGAAAATCGAAAGAATAAATGATATACCAGCCAAAGTAGCTTTTTAGATCCATAATAATAAAAAAAACGAGGACCGATACATTTAAAGCTACTATAAAGATATTAACTTTGGGTTTAAACGACAACATTATTATGCAATTGAAAACTAAGGTGAGATTCATATTTTTATGATCATCGGAAGAGTAAGAGAGCAAGCAAAGATTACAATTAGTCGAAAAGGATGTACGCATTTTATGGTTCAGTGGGTAGATTTACAGTTCAAACGTAATTCTAACCTGAGTTTTCCCGAAAATTTAAAACTCGGTAAGGATTCTGACATGACGCACATTGGTCAAGCATCATTTTTCTTTTAAGATCATTGGAAGAGTAAGAGAGCAAGCAAGAATTCAATTTGTCGAAAAGATGGTAAGTGCTTTGCGGCTTTACAAGCAAATTTAGAGTTCAAATGTAACTTCTGACATCATACCAAAAAGAGAAAATTCCCAATGCTAATTATAAAGAATAAACGAAATATTAGCATTCGCAGTTTTATATTCATAAAAATGAAAATGACAGGATCACTATATTTATAGCTATGAAAAGAATTTCAACAGAGGGTATTTATGACAACATGATTATGCAATTTAAAATTACGGTGAGGGCTATGACATGATGCACATAGGTCAAGCATCATATTTTTATGATCATTGGAAGAGTAAGTAAGCAAGCAAAGATTACAGTTAGTGAAAAATATAGGGAGCATTTTATGGTTCAATCGGTAGATTTAGAGTTCAAATATAAAATATGACTTCATCTCATAAACACAAAATCCCCAATGATATCGAAAATATAAATGATATATATCAACATACGTTGTTTTTTAGATTCAAAATAAATAAAGACGGGGATCGGTATATTTAAAGCTACGATGAAGATTATTTCAGCTTAGGGTTTTTACGACGACATTATTTTGCAATTTAAAACTAGGGTGAGGATTCATATTTTTTTATCATTAGAAGAGTAAGAGAGCAAGAAAATGTAACAGTTAGTCAAAAAAGATGTACGCATTTTATGGTTCAATGGGTAGATTTACAGTTCAAACGTAAATTCTACCATGAGTCTTCCCTAAAACATTATTATGCAATTTAAAACTCTGGTAAGGATTCTGATATGACGCTCATTTTGCAAGCATTATACTATTTATTTTCTATGATCATTGAAAGAGTATGAGAGCAAGTAAGAATACGATTTTTCGGAAAGAAGGTAAGTGTTTTATGGCTCAACGGGCAGATTTTAAAGTTCAAATAAAAATTCGGACTTCAACCAAAAAGAATCTCTAATGTTATCTAAAGAATAAATGAAATATTAGCCTATGCAGTTTTTATATTCATATAAAAAGAAAAAGACAGAATCTGTAAATTTATAGTTGTCATAAGGATTTAAACTTAGGGTATTTACGAAAACATTGTTATGCAATTTGAAATTTCGATGAGGATTATGAGACGATTCTCATAGGTCAAGCATCATATCAGCAAGCAAAGATCACATTTAGTGGAAACTATAAGGAGCATTTTATGGTTCAATTGGTAGATTTAGAGTTCAAATATAATTCCGACTTCGGATAAAAAATAGAAAATCCTGAATGCTATAAAAAAATAAATAATATATTAGCCTACACAATAAATAATATATCAACGTAGGCAGTTTTTTTGATTCATAATAAGAAAGACGGGGATTGGTATATTTAAAGCTATGATGAAGATTTTGACTTAGGGTTTCTACGACAACATTATTATGTAATTTAAAACTAGGGTGAGGTTCATATTTTTACGATCATTCGAAGAGTAATAGAGCAAGCAGATATTGCGATTAGTCGAAAAGGATGTGAGTACTTTGTGGTTCAATGGGTAGATTTACAGTTCAGACGTAAATTCTAAACTGAGTTTTCCCGACAACATCCCACATTATGATATGACGCTCATTGGTCAAGCATCATTTTTTTATGATCATTGGAAGAGTAAGAGAGTAAGAGAGCAAGCAATAATACGATTTGGCGAAAAGGTGGCAAGTGTTTTACGGCTCAATGAGTAGATTCTGAGTTCAAATGTAAATTCTGACTTCATACCAAAAAGATAGAGTCTCCAGTGCTATCTAAAGAATAAATGAAATATATAGACTATGTTATCTATAGAACCCCCAATGCTATCTAAAGAATAAATGAAATATTAGCATATTCGGTTTATATATATGATAAAGATTTCAACTTAGGATATATACGGCAACATCATTTGCAATTTAAAACTCCAGTGAGGATTCTAAAATGACGCTCAAAGGCCAAGCATCATAATTTTATTATTATGATCATCCCAAAAGCGAGAAAGCAAGCAACGATTACGATTAGTAAAGATGACAAACATTTTATGGTTCATCCGTGGGTAGATTTAGAGTTCAAATGTAAATTCTAACTTGACATCAACAAGTGAGAATCCTCAGTGAGACCGAGAGAATCAATGAAATACCGGCCTACACGGCTTTTTATATTCATTATAAATAAAAGGATAAGGGTCTATATATTTAGAGTTTTATCGGGGATTTTAACTTAGGGTATTTACAACGATATTATTATGCATTTTGAAACCCCGGTGAGGATTATGACAAGAAGCTCGTAGGCCAACAATCATATTTTTATGATCATTGGAAGGGTAAGAGAGCAAACAAAAATTACGATTTGTCGAATAGATATTAAGCATTTTATAACTCAACTGTTAGATTTGAAGTTCAAACGTCAATTCTAACTTGAAATCAAAAAGTGAGAATCCCACATGAGATCCAAAGAATCAAACAAATATCTGCGTAGGCATCATTATCCAATCGAAAATGCTAAAAAAAACCCGGATTTATACCCAAAATTTTTTACACCCCTATGTGTCAACGTTTTATTGGCTCTCTTCTAAAGCGGAGCCCCTGTTTTTCCCAGGTGTGGTATGGTAAGGACGAAATCTACCGTGGAAATAACTAACAAGACAATGCCACATCACGGAGAAAAGGGTGGGGGTGACTGCAAATATTGCTCATTCGATAAATTACTGAATATTGATAGTTGAATCAATATTCGAGCATCTGAGCAGATATTGATCGTTCCATAAATTTCTGAATATGGATAGTTGAATCAATATTCGAGCATCTGAGCAAATATTGCTCATTCGATAAATTATTGAATATTGATAGTTGAATCAATATTCGAGCATCTGATCAAATATTGCTCATTCGATAAATTACTGAATATTGATAGTTGAATCAATGTTCGAGCATCTGAGCAAATATTGCTCAATTACTGGTAATGTGGACAAATAAAATATTAATTAAAATATTAGCAGCTGGACCGAATATTATATATTTAACCCAGATGTTGATTGCTGGATCCACATAAATTATTAGTGTTTGAACTCGCTCAGAATTATGATTTGCAGAGCATTTGTTCGAAACCATAATTTTTGATCAATTGTTGATCAATTGATGATTTACTTAAAATCAGTCACTGAGTGAAGGAGGGACCAGCTACATGGGATGATGGTCAACCATGTAGCGCCCAAGTGCTCGAGTGAGTATGCACCAAAGTCCTTTGTCGACTAGTTGGTGAAAGAATGATCAAATGTTTGGTTTAATCATTTATTTAAAATAGTGCTCGTGTGAGCGTTAGGTAGTAAAACCTAGTTATGGAGAGATGAGGGACCGACCAAGGGGTCATGGGACCGTCCCTTGGTGGTCGTGGGACCAGCTGATGGTCGATTGAGTAAATCCTAAGTTGGTTGGAGAGAGTTTGGACCCAATATGAACTGTTGAGAGATAATTAGGTCAAAATAATGAAAGAGTGTGGGATCGGCTCCTTGAATGCCTGAGGGCCGACCTTGGTCGGTCAAGGTGGCATGCCCGTGTCACCATACTTCCCGTGTCTCAGTCCTAAGAGTTATGGTATTTTCTGGTGCGCGTTTGAGCAATATTTTGGATTTTCAGAAGAGTTTGATCTTGACTGAAACTATCGATTTTGCTCAAATGAGCAAGTAGAACTTTGCTTGTGTGACCAATATTTTGAAAATAATAAAATAATAATATTTAATTCCTATCGTGAGAAGCCTAGTCGATCATGTGACCATTTTACTTTTTGGCTTTTTCATGGTTTGAGCAATATTTGAGAAAATATTAAAAAACTAGGGTTTTCGCTCAAACGATGGAGTTTCATGAGATGAAGGAAATAATAACATGAGAAAATAAGGAATTGCAAGGTGTAGGACCGGCCACGTCTAGGGCATGGCCGGATGGCTAGGTGGCCCGGTCTCGTGACACCTTTCCCCATTTTTACTATTCTTTCATCGTTTGATGGAAAGTATTGAGAAACTAAGAGTTTCACTCAAACGAGGGAGTTTGCTCAAATCAAGGAGTCTTCATGAGATGAGGGAAATAATAAATTAAAGTAAAATAAAATAACGAAATAGGGGGACCGGCCATGACGGCGTGACCAGCCGACCGGTGGGCCCGGTCCCACGCCTCTTGTTTATTTTATTTAATATTATTTTCCTTCCTAATTGCATAGGTTCCTCGTTCGTCCATATTTTTGAATGTTCGTTCGTGCGTTCGGGTGCTCGTTCGTGCATTATTATCAAGTACACTTGCACCATTTTCTCGGGGCTTACTCGGTGGTGGCCCAGATGCCCGATTGTTGAATATTTATTACTAATCCATGAAATTTAGTTGAGAAATCAGTCATGAAACAGAGCAGTAAATTACTAATCCATAGAATTCAGCTGAGAATTCAGGGAACAGAGTAATGAGATAAAATGGTTATCTATTACTAATATATGGAATCCAGCTGAGGATCAGCCATGGAATAGAGTAATGAGATAGAATAGATTATTTTCTAGGAATTCGGTTGATGAATGACACGTTAGAATTAATCTATTTGCAGAATCGAGATATGAGATGATTGAAGCATTATATTCGTTCTGAGGGGTGTATAGTCAGGGAACAACGAGCAGCGTGACGTCCTGAAGGCGTTAAGCTCTCTAACAAACATTATGTTTAGGAACCGCCCAATCATTAAGAGATTTCATACGCGGTCTCTCTACGTAGTCAGGGAACAACGAGAAGCGTGACGTCCTGAAGGCGTTAAGCTCTCTAACAAATATTATGTCTAGGAGCCGCCCAATCATTTTGATTCTATATAGAGGTGATGATGAAATGCATGAAGCATTGAAAGCTCAGCTGAGAGGCCTTTCGAGAAACATGTTCATCATAGATCTGAGAGGAATGCTTTCTCGGTCAGAGATTGTGAAATGGTTCACGGATCATAAAATATGAATTGTCACATATATTCCTGAAGCCGGTCCAGAACATGCAGTATCATGATTTTACGATTTTGACCATTGTCGAAAATCCACCATCAACAGTAATTAATAACAATTAATAAGAACTTAAACTGCCTAGATTAAATACATACTACTTGTGTTATTCCTATTATAAAGATAAAATAATATAAAAATAAGAAACACAAGGTACCGGAAGTTTTGTTAACGGGGAAAACTGCACTTGCTGAAAAAAATCATGAACCTCGTCCAGTTTTTAACACCAAACTGTATTAAGCCGCTACAGACACTAGCCTACTATTAGACTTTGAACCTGAATGTAGTTGAGATCGTACTAACCCTCCAAAAAATTCAGCTGCACTCATGCTTTTTATATCTCTCGAACCTTGTAAGGCTCTACACAATCGATTCCCTTAGTTGACGTCCTTTACAACCTAAGAGTTTCTTCAACCTCAGTGAAGATCCTTGGTACCAATATGTCTCTAACAGATAAACATATTAGATTCCTTTTTGGTCATTTAGATTAAGGTTTGGAAATCTGTTTGCAATTGATAAAGCTAGCAAACTTAATTCACGAATTTGGAATACATGCACTCAGTTAGCTGAGAATCCTGGATTACTAACCACCTCTCATGAACAATCTTAAACCAATTAATAGAGAAGAGTTTTATATATCTATCTTGAGGAATCACAAAGTCTGAGATGAAAAGAACTTTGCGATTTTTATCTATTTCATTCTTGATTGGAGATTGGAGGTTGATGAAAACCTTGACAATCAATAAGAACAAGATTAGGATACACGAACTGTCAAGGTAAAGATAGTCGAACCTGGATTCACGAGTCCCTAAGTGAAATCTTTAAGTCGTAAACCTAATTATATTTCTTAAAGGAAACATAGATTAATAGAGGATGACTCTAGCATGCAACTAGGACACATAAGTGTCAGGGATTGAAATTCTCATTTGTTTGAGTCTCTTTATTTATAGAATTTCAAGACTATAGGTAGCTTTGAATTCAAGCTAAGATAACTTGAGATTCAAGCAAACCCTTTCTCTGTTTATATGAAACTCTTGTAATGAGTTCATATAAGCATGTGAGAAGTTCTCCATGAAATTACATAGAAAACCATACAATTCAGGATTCGGGAACCGTGTACAAAGATAGTGCAAATATGTCATATGAATGTATAAGTATAATCGTGTTCATTAACACTCAAGACTTAAACCATGATGCATAAACACAAAGTGATTTTGTGAGCAAAGATATCTTAGAAATGTTTATCAGAGTTGTAGCAACGCCAAACGTATTGGTGAAAATAGTTTATGAGCATCTGCTTAACTCGTACTGGGTAGGTATGTGTAGGGGTACACGTACATATGAACTAGTTCGCGAATTCAAGGAGTTAGGGTACGCAGACTGGGTCTATATAATCTAAGTAATTCACGAACTCAGAACTTTGGGGCACGCATACTAGGCATGCGTACATGCCCCGTTTATACGAATTCATAAGCTAAGTGTACGCATACTGGTTACGCTTACCTACTTATATCCTGGAACTTCAGTTGACTAGGGTACGCGTAACCAGTATGCCTACCTACCATTTGTCCAGAATCTTAGTAGTTCGATAACTCTCTTTCAATGATTTGAAACATACCAATCTTTATAGATATGAAATATCATTGCTTGGGCGATTTTCAAATGATCAACTTGTGATCGTTGTCGTATGCGTCAAAAATAAATTACACTTTCTCACTACTCAGAATATATCATATAGCAAGGGTAAGAAAGGATCGTTCCCATAGAGAGGTCTAGGTTGTCGATATGTTTCGGTTTCTTAAATAAACAAGGGGGGATTTCTGATTTTTATGTAAAGGAAAATAAACTAAAAGCAAATAATGAAATAAACAAGCAAATAAATAAGATGAAGATATTGGTCAAGGATTAGTTTTCATTCACAAACATGAATTTGTAACAATAACTAGAATTGATATTAAATCTCAATTTATTAAAAGTCCTAGGATACCTTGATCGCAAGAATATCCCGCTAATTTCCTCTTATCATCAACAAACACATTAAAAGATGCGAATGTGAATTCTACCTAGAAAGCAACCTAAAGTGTAAAAGCACAATTAAGTTTAACTCCCTAAGAGCACTATGTTCTATGAAATAAGACTAATCAATGCAAACGAACGTGTAAAAGCACTAATCCGTTTTAACAAAGGATATGATCCACTTGTGACTACTAGGATGTATCACTACAAGCAATACTCACAATTATGCTACTTGCAATCAGGAATTATCACTTTTGCGTATAATAACCCTAATCAAGAAATAGAGATGAAAATTAATTCAACCGATTCGCGACTCGACTAAACATGTATTCAAATCATATAACAATATTAAAAGTAAATCACAAGCAACAAAGTATGGAGACAAAAATAATTCATTGCATAAATTTCATGGTTGGGATTCCAACTTATTCCTTAACCAAAAGAGAATTATCTAATCATATGAATGGAGTTCATAAACAAGAAGGAAAAGAAAACCTATCATGTTTCTATACCCTAGGCAAAAAAAATATGAAGAGAAGATCATATGGAAATAGAACCCTTCTTTTATATACTTTATGTGCCTTCACGTTCCAACTCTGTCGTTGAGCCAGCCCATGAGTGAAGCCCACTAAAAACAGGTCCAAATTCTTCTCTATTAATCAGGTTCGGGCTAACTCACTGAGTCAACTCGGCCGTAACTGATTCCGGCCGAGTTTTGACTGTTTTCTGATCAATCCAGGCTGCATTCAGGCCTTTCATTAATTCATCCCTGCAGAGCCTAACATACATCTATTTATTCACATCATCCATTCAATCATTCCCTGTTGCTTCTCTGCTCCATTCAATTCAGCAGCAACAATCTCCATCATTTCCTTGTACTGCATCTCGGCACCAGCCATCTCTCCATTTCATGCCTGCACAACCTTTATCACAGCTGCCAGCAACCACTCACGGTACTCTTCCCCAGCTCAGTTCAACATGATACTCAATCGAGCCCTTCCAGCTGCGCCATATCCCTCTCCTGCCTGAGACCAACATAACCACCATCTTCTTCTTTCACCAGCTCAACAATCCCATTAATTCTGCGGCATCAGATCCACCAGTCTCATGTCAACTTCATTGCAGAATCCACCAGGTACAGCATACCTCCAACCTATTCATCATCGGCTCCAGATGCTCCATACACCACAAGCACCAGTTCCCTGGGACCATCAATCCATTGCAGTTTCAGTTCAATCTGATCAATTCCATCAATGAATGCAACTTGTACACTCCTAGCATAACCTGCAACAACCACCACTTCTCTGGCATACGACCAACTGCAGCATCAAACACCATTCAAAACCATTACATACTCCAACCCTTGTTAGCAACAGCAACAGCTCCAACTGTAACTCATTCTAGTTAACAGCATGAACAATCAGTCTCATTCACTCCATTTCAGTCTCAGCACCCAGCTCTCATCAGTTTCTCTAACTGTAGCTCTACTGTCTCCAGTACCTGCGCTTCATCCACCACTGCAATCCATCTTCTTCTTGCTTAACCTCCTCAAGGCAGCAGCTTCTTCATTCCTGTTTACATCTCATACTCGAGCTCAAAATCAGTCACCATCTTCTATATTTAACTCTTCTCAGCGAACTCCTCAGCTCAAAACAACATCACCCAAATCTCCTTGGAGCAGCAACAGATTCTCTCCAGCTTTGCTACAAGCCATTCTAGTCAGCAGCTGCGATGTAATTCTCAGTTCAAACCCTTCTGCTCCTCTCTTGATCTCACAGCAATATAATCCTGTCAAAACCCTTTAAGCCCAATATCATCTTCTCGGCAAACACCCTTAACCTGCAATTCCATCCTACAATATTCCCTGTTAATTGATCCAGACATGATTCCAACACAAACCCATTCATCCAATTTCTTCAACAGCAAATATAATTTCACTAGATCCCCATTTCAGTTCTGCTAACCCTAACTTCTAATTTCTTCACAGAAACAACTCCAATTTCCCTTGAATCTCTTCATTAATTCGAACTCAAACTGAAATATGAAATCAACCCATTCTTCTCGGCCTCAATTTCATACGCAGAACAACATAAATTCCTCCATCAGCAGCATAATCAAACCCATTCTTAACCTCTCCGTCTTGCATCAGAATTAACCCTTTTCTCTTCGTTACTTCCTCCATTTCCTTAACCTAATTTACCAGTAGCAATGGATTCATCTCATTTCTTCTCTCAATCGATCTTTTTCATCAACTCATCCCACTGATTCTCTCAATTTCAGCAGCCGCAACCATTTTTCTGTTCTCTTTCTCAATTTCTGGTTCAGGAAAAATAATGATCGAGAGTAGGTACGATTTGGGGCAAGTGTAGGAATGAATATTGATATAGACACCCACTAAAAGGATAAGGGACACCAAAGTGATATTTGCCCAGTCGGTTTCAGGGAACTGACTGCCATTCTGTTTTCTAGCTCAACTGTCAGTTGCGCGGAACTGACAGTTCATTCTTCATCTCTTTTGCTCCACCATAACCTCAACTGGCTCCAAGTATTACTCGCATGCGCATTGACCTTTTTGCCTTTTACGCTCCAAATTGACGTTTTCTCCTTCTTTTGTTCCAAATGATTCCAAAATACCTAATAAACTCAAAAGCAAACATAAGATACATATTTTACAAGAAACTTAGTAAAAAAAGCATAAACAATAGATAAATATTATGGTATTTTAGACACCTATCAAATTCCCCCACACTTAGACTTTGCTAGTCCTCGAGCAAATCAAACAAAATAATTATAAAACATACATAAAACTCTGTGTCGTCGAGGCTACGGTTACTCTTAGCATGAATAACAGGCCTTTAAACCCCTAGGTGTCCCTAGTGGCCGAGTGTTAGTCTCGTGAAGGTTTACAAGAGGTATACCTACAAAACCTATATTTCTAACTCCAGTCACCTGTGAAAATTTAAGAATAACACTAAATATTTTTATTAATTGGCATACTATCAATGATTACAAGAGGAAGTACCCACTTTCAAATCCAATTCATAAATAAATTAGTAATATAGCTTTATTCGGAAAGTTGAACACAACCACAATACTCGGAATCTAATCAACCACAATCACATGAAAAGATTAAGAAGATGGATATAGAAAATAGATGGTGGCGAACTGTTGACTAAGGTGAACGATGTTTCCCATATTTGTCTGAAGGTCACTGTCAAAACAAACCTAAAAATCCTATTGGATTGATCTACTAGTCTGAATTCTAATATCAACACAGCTGGAATATACACGGGAACCAGCGGTCGACAAACTTAATTCTAGATCAATTCACTGGCATATACAAGGGAACCAGTAATCGATTTTATTCAATAATTTTTTTATTTTTTTTGACATCATGATTGGATCTTGTGGATCCAAGCGCATGTTTCTTGTCAGCAGATTACATGATAGTTCCCTTGGATCCTGCACTCCACGCTTGCTTAGGCGACGGAGACAGGGAGAACACACACATATTGCTTTATCCAAGTGTCATATTTATTCCTTTTGGTCAATTGGTCGGTCTCTCTTTTTTTTTTGTAGTAACTCAATCACTCTATTTCATCCTAGCAGTGATAACAATTCGATGTTCGTGCCCCACCAATTCACTTAGAGAAACAATAGATAAATATGGAAAAATAAAAATAGAACGTGATATGGTGACGACTCCGAGATATGGTGACAACTAACATGTTATTTATTCTTATATTTTGTTCGTTTTCATATGAATAGACTCTACTAATGGGTTCCTCAACTCCTACAACCACGATGTTTCCATTAGTGTAAGGTACAAGTTGCTAGACTTAGGAGTTTATCATTTTTTTTTATTTTTTTATTTTTAAAAAAAATCAACAGAAGGGAAAACTAACAAGGCTAAAAAAAAACTCTATATGAGAACACTCCCCCACACTTAAACTTTACATTGTCCTCAATGTAAATTGAATCGTCCAAAGAAAGTCAAGGTGCGAAATCTTATAACATGATATATATACACAATAAGAAAATAAAATGCATAATAAAAAATGATACTCCAACTCATAGCTATATCTGAACAATAGAGGATAAACACTAAACAAGCTATTTAGTTGGCATCTAATCTCAACTCAGACAATATATATACCTCATCGTCACCATGAGTTGCTTCAAACGACGTATCTTCATAATCATCGTCAATTTCATAGCTAACATAAGATTGGTTGTAGCTGAATTTAGTGTTGCTAACCTCAAACTCATCCTTTTGAATAGGCGAATGATCATTATTAAGATCAAGAGTTGATTTAGCTACACAATTATCAACGAAAGTCCCCAAAGGTTGGCCTTTTCCAACATTAGCATCAATCAAATATTCATCACACACCACAGGCACATTAGAATAATTATTGCTTTGAAAACAAAATTCTTCTTCATACCTTTCTTCCTTGTATTCATCAATTCTTCTTCGTAAGATAGCCATACCTTCACGAAGTTCTTGGAGTTGCTCGTTTGTAGCCTCTTTATCTTTTTGAAACTCTTGTCGTAAAAAGTTGGAAAAGTTGTCTAACAAGTTAGAGACTTGTTGTTCACGAGCATAAGAATCCTCCAATCCTTGTGGTTGTTCACACACATACCCGCCATAAGGTTGTTGATATGTAAAAGGACCACAATATTCCGTAGGATATTGATCATAACCAATGAATTGGTGTTGACTATAACCCTGGGATGGTTGGTAGTTTCCATATTGTTGAGGTTGTTGAAAACCGTATCCGTTGCTCCAATATGCTCCGTCCATAGAAATTGGTACCTGAAAAACGATCCTCAAAACAAGGTTAACAACCAGAAGATAAAAACAAAAATAAAACTAAAAACAAAACCAAAGATAAGAAACCAAAAACAAGTGACAACCGCTGCCTCCCCGGCAACGGCGCCAAAATTTGATCGCTGTCGTATGCGTCAAAAATAAATTACACTTTCTCACTACTCAAAATATATAATATAGCAAGGGTAAGAAAGGATCGTTCCCACAGAGAGGTCTAGGTTGTCGATATGTTTTGGTTTCTTAAATAAAAAAGGGGGGATTTATGATTTTTATGTAAAGGAAAATAAACTAAAAGCAAATAATGAAATAAACTAGCAAATCAATAAGATGAAGATATTGGTCAAGGATTAGTTTTCATTCACAAACATGAATTTGTAACAATAACTAGAATTGATATTTAATCTCAATTTATTAAAAGTCCTAGGATACCTTGATTGCAAGAATATCCCGCTAATTTCCTCTTATCATCAACAAACACATTAAAAGATGCGAATGTGAATTCTACCTAGAAAGCAACCTAAAGTGTAAAAGCACAATTAAGTTTAACTCCCTAAGAGCACTAAGTTCTATGAAATAAGACTAATCAATGCAAACGAACGTGTAAAAGCACTAATCCATTTTAACAAAGGGTATGATCCACTTGTGACTACTAGGATGTATCACTACAAGCAATACTTACAATTATGCTACTTGCAATCAGGAATTATCACTTTTGCTTATAATAACCCTAATCTAGCAATAGAGATGAAAACTAATTCAACCGATTCACGACTCGACTAAACATGTATTCAAATCATATAACAATATTAAAAGTGAATCATAAGCAACAAAATAGGGAGACAAAACTAATTCATTGCATAAATATCATGGTTGGGATTCCAACTTATTCCTTAACCAAAAGAGAATTATCTAATCATATCAATGGAGTTCATAAACAAGAAGGAAAAGAAAACCTATCATGTTTCTAAACCCTAGGCAAAAAAAATATGAAGAGAAGATCATATGGAAATAGAACCCTTCTTTTATATACTTTATGTGCCTTCACGTTCCAACTCTGTCGTTGAGCCAGCCCATGAGTGAAGCCCACTAAAAACAGGTCCAAATTCTTCTCTATTAATCAGGTTCGGGCTAACTCACTGAGTCAACTCGTCCATAACTGATTCCGGACGAGTTTTGACTGTTTTCTGATCAATCCAGGCTGCATTCAGGCCTTTCATTAATTCATCCCTGCAGAGCCTAACATACATCTATTTATTCACATAATCCATTCAATCATTCTCTGTTGCTTCTCTGCTGATGGTTTTTCAAATGGTTGTAGCGATAGTGGTAAAACGGATTCGTATCAGACTTGTGAAGAAAACAATTTTTCTAGATTTAAATTAAACACACAAATAAATAAAATATTTCAAACCTTTAGAGAAAAACACCAAGACTTGGATTCCACCATTGATCCATTATTTGATAAATTCTAATAATTAATATTCATGCAATTTTTCTTTTAGAGTGATTCTAATATTATGCCTTTTGTAGATTTTTGAAGTAATAAATGTAAACACCAAGCATGAAACATCAAGAGTCTTAAACTAAGCATGCTCCATCAAAATGAATCACAATTATTTAATAAAAATCAATTTTCCAATAAAAATTCCATGCAAATAATCATGTAATAATATTGCAAATAAATAATAAAGTTAGAATTATACCATAAATAAGGACCAATGGCTTCCTCCGTCGCCTTGGCTAAGGGGTTTAGCTCCTCATCCCAAAAACACACTCACAAGATAAATTCATGGCTAAAATAGGTGTTTTTATTGATGTATAAGATGAAACAGGAAATTGTAACGCTGCGAAAGTGTTACAGCGTCACCGTTACAAAGGGGTCACTGTTACAAAAGAGTATGGTAATTTAAGACTGCTGTAATCTACTGCTGTGAAACAACAACAGTGGTATTGAAAATAAGTCTGCTGAAGAACGACGGACTCTGCGAGTCTGTTCTTCAGAAGCTTTAATGGCAGCAGCAGCAGCGCTGTCTCCTCTATAATTGCTTCTCCTAGGCTCTCATCGACTCTAAACTCTCTCCTAAGGTTTTCCAAACTTTTCTTTGATGTAAACAAACACTTATATAGCCCAACAGATCCATAATTCTCGACTAAATATGCGATTATTCTTTTTCTTCTTCTCATGCAGTTGAAACGATAATCGCTTCTGTTGAGCTTTTTCACGTGTTGTTGTCTATAAAATAGCTACCAAACTCTTCCATAATCTTGAATAGGACCATGTACATGTTAATCCAGCGTCAAAGTCCTCCAGAAATCTCTCAAAAATATTCTAAAAACTCAACAGAGAACACGTCTCTCTGTTGGAAACTTTGAAACCCTCTCTCGGCCATTCCAGCCCAATTGGTTGGTTCCAATCGATTGTACTAGGCATGTTTAGTCCATCCAAGTCCAGCCCAACTGATTTCGGCGATTGAATCTCGTTAAAACTCCATCAAAATTCGATTATCAATCTGCCAGTGAACTTCCCGCCAATTTTCCAATTCAAAACGTGAAGAAGGTGGGTGCCCTTATCCCGTGCTGTTCTCCCTTTAGCAGCTGCCTGGAAATAGGTCACCCCTTAGTAATTAGGTTACCCCTTATCCAAAATCGAGGGTCTGTATAGTGATTTCTCTGGGACATTTTCCGCACTTTTTTCGGGGTTCCTCCGGGATATTCCTGGGGTACTTCCGGTACAATTCTGGGGCGCTTCCGGCACGTTATCAACGGAGGTCCAAATGCCGCATTTTTAGCCAATTTCGCCACAAAGCCTTATTCTTCCAAAAACACCTACAAATAAATAAAATAACCAAATAAGTACGATATCGAGCACTAACAATATATACAAATGAGCTATATTAGACACATAAATGCGTCTATCAAATACCCCCAAACTTATTATTTGCTAGTCCTCGAGCAAATCTAATCTAAAATAAAATGACTACACTTAGCACGTACAGTAAGCCGTTAAACCACTAGGTGGACCTAGTGGCGGAGTGTTGTCTCCGGGGGGTTTACCAGAGGTGTACCCACAAAACCTTAATACTCCAGAACTTAGCTATCTACGCAGAACCTTGGAAGGCACTAAAGAATCTCCTTGGTTGGCATACTTATTGACTACAGGAAGAAGTACCTTGATGCGAAATTCCAATTGTTGTACACGAGTTTGCACTCAAGCATACTAAAATTCATATAAAGTGACAGAGCTCTACTCAGATAGTTGCACTATGGACATCATATTCGGAGTCAAACTAATCACATGGAAAGATTAAGAAGATGGATATAGAAAAACATAGATGGTTTTGATGTTTACTAAGTGAATGACGTTTCCCATATCTGTCTGAAGGCCTCCGCCAAAATGAACCTATCCTAATGGATTGAGATACTAGTCTGACTAATATCAACACACTGGCATATACAAGGGTACCAGTGGTCGATAACCTAACTCTAGGTCAACACAACTGGCATATACAAGGGTACCAGTGGTCGACTTTATTGAATTTATTCCTTTTGGTCAAATGGTCTGGTCTCAATTTATTTTATTTTATTTTTGATAACTACCATTTTTTTTTTCATCTTTTTTTTTCATCTCTTTTTCTTTTTCAACATTTTTTTTTTCATGGTATCTCAATCACTCTAATTCACCATAGCATTGGTAACAACTTGAATCGTGGGCCCCACCTATCACTTAGAGAAACATAGTTTAAAAACAAAATAAAATAAAAATAGAAGTGAAAAGGACTCAACGAGATATGGTGAAACTATCATGTTATTTCTAACACCTGAGCTCTGTGCTTTTATGAATAGACTCTTCTAGATGTTTCCATCTAATCAGATTGGTTCTTCAACTCCTACAACCAAAATGCTTCCATCCAGTTAGATTAGTTAGTGCAATCCTCAATAGGCATAATTTCTAAGCTCTGGAGTTTATTTATTGCAACTAAAAGCCAAAAAGTGTTTCTTCCCCACCCCCAAACTTAAATCTAACATTGTCCTCAATGTTTCTACTTATGAAATTAAAGCACATATAAGGAGAAAATGTTACCACTGGAGGGAAAATAAATAAGGAAGGATATTACCGTATCACAAGAACGCGGGAGCCTCCCAGTAAATGCTAAATTTATAGTCATTAGCTAGACATCAAATACCTCAAAAAGAATTTTCACCTTCCAAAGTCGTATACCAATAGTCGAAACAATTGTGGGTCCATAAGACCAAATAGAACTTCCACTAATAGGAGACAAATAGTCAAGAACAGAAAAATGAGCAGAAAGAGCACAACCTGATCTAAAGTTTCTCGCAAGACAATTGGATTTATCTGGAGTGCCCAATTGGGCTTCATATGAGTGTCTCGGGAAACATATTCATCCGAAAAACGGGCCTCTAACATATGGATTTTCTCCTGGACAGTATCAGGAGGATCGGGTTGTGGAGTCTGAATAGACTCAGGGAATACCTCACTAGGCTCGAGTCCCAAGTTAGGGACTTCCAATGGGGATACTTGACTATCACAAGAATCATTACTACCTCCAAACATAGGGTTTTCACTACTCTCAGTCAAACCTTTAATTATTGCTTGGATTTCCGAATCTTCGGAGTCCTTGAAATGCTCAAGAGCTTCTTGTAGTTCTACAGTAGGTTCACCTATCTGTCTTAGTAAGATTGTCTCATCAAATGCATCCACACAATCATTAAATAAAGTGTCATCCCAATTATCCTGAATTTGAACTAAAGTGCTAATCATATTCACTTCCTCTAAATCATTGGAAGGTTGTCTAGTAACATTAAAAACATTCAGTTCAGTGGTCATATTACCAAAGGATATGTTCATGAGTCCAGTCCTACAATTGATGATAGCATTAGATGTGGCTAAGAATGGGCGACCTAAAATCACCGGGACGTGAGCACTTGGGTCCTGAACTGGCTGGGTGTCTAGAACAACAAAATCAACTGGATAAACAAACTTATCAACCTCAATTAGAACATCCTCTATGACACCACGAGGGACTTTGACAGACCTATCAGCTAATTGTAGTGTCATGTTGGTCGGTTTCAGCTTACCAAGACCTAGCTGGGTGTATACATGATACGGGAGTAAGTTAACACTAGCTCCTAAGTCAAGTAATGCCTTATCGACCATGTGATTACCAATTGCACAAGATATGGTAGGGCATCCAGGGTCCTTGTACTTAGGGAGTGTTTGGTTCAGAAGAATTGAACTTACTTGACCAGCTAAAAAGGCTTTCTTATGGACATTAAGCTTACGTTTTCGTGTACAAAGATCCTTAAGGAACTTGGAATAAGATGGTAGTTGCCTAATTGCTTCTAGTAACGGAAGGTTTATGGTAACTTTCTTAAAAACCTCCATTATGTCATTAAAGTTTGATTCATTTTTTGTTGGTGCCAATAACCGGGGAAATGGGGCTCTGGGGACAAAACCAGGCTCAACAGGACCCTCATTGGTCTCTTTAGAGACTCTATCAGTCTCCTCAGTTTCTGGCTCATAAGGGTGAACTACAGCATGTTCACTTTCAGGTATGTCGACCTTATTATCAACTTTCTTTCCACTCCTAAGGGTCGTGACAGCATTCACATGATTGTACGATTTCTCTCCTCTAGGGTTAGGATCAGTATGACTAGGGAACCTTCCATCTTCTCTCTCACTTATAAACTTAGCTATTTGTCCTACTTGAAGTTCTAACTTGGCAAGACTCTGGGAAGTATTCTTCAATTCCTGCCTAGTTTCTTGTTGAAAGCTCATGTGGTTCTTTGATAGCATGTCATGGTTACTTACTAACATAGTGATAGCTTCCTCTAAGGTAGAGATCTTTTTCTCGGAAGTGTTCTGAAACTGGGTTTGACCTGAAGAGTTCTTAAAACCAAAACCTGGGGGAGGCTGAGAATTGCTAGACTGGCCTTGACTCTGGCCCTTAGACCAAGAGAAATTAGGATGGTTTCTCCAACCAGGGTTGTAGGTTTCTGAATATGGGTCAAACTTCTGACGGTTCTCAAACCTAGCATTGTTATAGACAGCATGGTCTTGTTCTTCACTAACCTGACCTTCCCATAATGAATTATCGGGCTCTATTCCACAACTAGAGACTTGAGAGGCTCTATTAGGTTCAACAAGGGACCTATTTTTAGACTGGCCCATTTCCAAAGCTTCTAACCTTCTAGATAAAGCAGCAAACTTAGCATCTGGACCAAAACTTGTATCTACCACATTGGTGCTACTTCTATTGACTAAGAGTCTTTTAGGGGGTTCAACACAAGGTTCCCACTGTTGGGATTTTTCAGCGATAGCTCCTAAGAAGGTAAAAGCATCATCAGCACTTTTACTAATGAACTCACCAGCGCACATAGACTCAACCATGGCTTTGGTCGAATAGTCTAAACCATCATAAATAATTTGTACGAGTTTCATATTATCAAATCCATGGTGAGGACACTGAGATAGGAGATCATTGAATCGCTCTAAAAACCTATAAAGAGACTCTCCCTCTTGTTGCACACTAGCACTAATTTTCTGCCTAACAGCTGCAGTTTTATGCTTAGGGTAGAATTTCATATAGAAGGCAGCGATAAGTTCCTGCCATGTTTCTATGGATTCAGACGGTAGGTTGTTCAGCCAGGTCTTGGCTTTGTCTCTCAAAGAAAAGGGAAACATCTTAAGTTTCAAGACTTCATCGGTAAGGTCCTTTATCCTAATTGTCCCACAGATTTCCTCAAAGTCCCTATATGAAAATAAGGGTTCTCATCATCTTTTCCTAAGAATATAGGGATCATCTGAAGAATACTAGGTTTTATCTCGAAATTAGCCGTAGTGGCTGGCAATTTAATGCATGAAGTTCGGTTGGTCCTAGTTGGGAACATGTAATCTTTCAAAGTTGCCATCGCTGGCACAACAGAAGTACTAGGGGTACTTTTATCACTCAGAGATAAATTCTCAAAACTGAAGTTTCCAAAAACAGGTCTCTCAAAAGAAGAGTCTTCGAGCTCCCTGCTTAAATCAGAAGAACTACTAGGTTTTTCGCTAATCAATCGACCTAGAGTATCTCTTTTCCAAGACCTAACAAATCGGGCATACACTAAAAAGAATTCAAAAAGAAATAAAAAATCCTAACAGGAAGGTTCTAGCAATCACACAGCAGGCTGACTCGACTTTACCACAGCAAACCTAAAGATTTCTAGCAAACAACAAGCATGATGGCTCCACTTAGATTGTTTCTAGACCAGCTTCTAATCCTTCGAAAGGGAATTCGTTACAATTTGAGCAAACCCCTCTGGAATCAATCCAAGTTAAAGCAAGTTGAATCGAGGCGAGGGAAGCTCAGTGGAGCTTTGATACCCAAAACCTCACCGATCCTATGCGGCGCAGTCACGCATTCAACTCGCAGAAACCGTCAAGAACTTCGAGGTGTGCTTAAAATAGTAACCAATATTTTTCGAATGATTGTCCTGTTAAGCTCGATACCCTATAGGTCTCTTTCTAGTCCAAATTTTAGGCTTAGGTTCGCTTTAGGTTTCGTTTTCCTAAGGCGGGCAAGAAGGGAGCGGTGATGAAATCCGAACCCTTATCTTGTTTAGGCCAGGCCTTGCCCTTTACTAGGAAAATAAAGACAGTCCGGTTCGTCCTCAAACAATTAGCACCTTAAGGAGTACAGTAACTCGCTTGCAGGGGATTCGCGAGTGTTTCGATTGGACTTACCTCCCGTACCAGACGGGCGAAGAACCGCTGTAGTCGACTCGGGCCACGACTCTATGCCGTGTGCGAACCCGAGGGGCCGAGACGATATTGTAATCGTCGTCCTTCCCTGCAAACAGTTTATATTTAAGGGTACCCTTCCGTAGGGTTTAAAAATAAAAATAAAAATGTCCCAAAATTAATGTCCAGAGTCCACAAAAAAAAATACAAAAGAAAAGAAAGTCTAAAAAAAAAATTACAAAAATAAAAATGTCTCTCTTTTTTTTTTCTCTCTTTTACAAAATAAAGAAAATCTTCTTCTTTCGCTCCTTTAGCTTTGCTTTTCGCTCCCAAACTTTAAGTAAATCACCACAAGCTTTGGCAAAATTGTCTTTCGCTCCAATCTTCAAAAATCTGCAAGGAAACAAAAAAAAACCAAAAAACGTAAAGAAGAACAAAAATAATAAAAATAAAAAAAATCTAAAAAAAATGCTAACTAAACACAGGTCCCCGGCAGCGGCGCCAAAAATTGATGGTTTTTCAAATGGTTGTAGAGATAGTGGTAAAACGGATTCGTATCAGACTTGTGAAGAAAACAATTTTTCTAGATTTAAACTAAACACGTAAATAATAAAATAGTTCAAACCTTTAGAGAAAAACACCAAGACTTGGATTCCACCATTGATCCATTATTTGATAAATTCTAATAATTAATATTCATGCAATTTTTCTTTTAGAGTGATTCTAATATTATGCCTTTTGTAGATTTTCGAAGTAATAAATGTAAACACCAAGCATGAAACATCAAGAGTCTTAAACTAAGCATGCTCCATCAAAATGAATCACAATTATTCAATAAAAATCAATTTTCCAATAAAAATTCCATGCAAATAATCATGTAATAATATTGCAAATAAATAATAAAGTTAGAATTATACCATAAATAAGGACCAATGGCTTCCTCCGTCGCCTTGGCTAAGGGGTTTAGCTCCTCATCCCAAAAACACACTCACAAGATAAATGCATGGCTAAAATAGGTGTTTTTATTGATGTATAAGATGAAACAGGAAATTGTAACGCTGCGAAAGTGTTACAGCGTCACCGTTACAAAGGGGTCACTGTTACAAAAGAGTATGGTAATTTAAGACTGCTGTAATCTACTGCTGTGAAACAACAACAGTGGTATTGAAAATAAGTCTGCTGAAGAACGACGGACTCTGCGAGTCTGTTCTTCGTGTTCTTCAGAAGCTTTAATGGCAGCAGCAGCAGCAGCGCTGTCTCCTCTATAATTGCTTCTCCTAGGCTCTCATCGACTCTAAACTCTCTCCTAAGGTTTTCCAAACTTTTCTTTGATGTAAACAAACACTTATATAGCCCAACAGATCCATAAATCTCGACTAAATATGCGATTATTCTTTTTCTTCTTCTCATGTAGTTGAAACGATAATCGCTTCTGTTGAGCTTTTTCACGTGTTGTTGTCTATAAAATAGCTACCAAACTCTTCCATAATCTTGAATAGGACCATGTACATGTTAATCCAGCGTCAAAGTCCTCCAGAAATCTCTCAAAAATATTCTAAAAACTCAACAGAGAACACGTCTCTCTGTTGGAAACTTTGAAACCCTCTCTCGGCCATTCCAGCCCAATTGGTTGGTTCCAATCGATTGTACTAGGCCTGTTTAGTCCATCCAAGTCCAGCCCAACTGATTTCGGCGATTGAATCTCGTTAAAACTCCATCAAAATTCGATGATCAATCTGCCAGTGAACTTCCCGCCAATTTTCCAATTCAAAACGTGAAGAAGGTGGGTGCCCTTATCCTGTGCTGTTCTCCCTTTAGCAGCTGCCTGGAAATAGGTCACCCCTTAGTAATTAGGTTACCCCTTATCCAAAATCGAGGGTCTGTATAGTGATTTCTCTGGGACATTTTCCGCACTTTTTTCGGGGTTCCTCCGGGATATTCCTGGGGTACTTCCGGTACAATTCTGGGGCGCTTCCGGCACGTTATCAACGGAGGTCCAAATACCGCATTTTTAGCCAATTTCGCCACAAAGCCTTATTCTTCCAAAAACACCTACAAATAAATAAAATAACCAAATAAGTACGATATCGAGCACTAACAATATATACAAATGAGCTATATTAGACACATAAATGCGTCTATCATCTGCTCCATTCAATTCAGCAGCAACAATCTCCATCATTTCCTTGTACTGCATCTCGGCACCAGCCATCTCTCCATTTCATGCCTGCACAACCTTTATCATAGCTGCCTGCAACCACTCACGGTACTCTTCCCCAGCTCAGTTCAACATGATACTCAATCGAGCCCTTCCAGCTGCGCCATATCCCTCTCCTTCCTGAGACCAACATAACCACCATCTTCTTCTTTCACCAGCTCAACAATCCCATTAATTCTGCGGCATCAAGTCCACCAGTCTCATGTCAACTTCATTGCAGAATCCACCAGGTACAGCATACCTCCAACCTATTCATCATCGGCTCCAGATGCTCCATACACCACAAGCACCAGTTCCCTGGGACCATCAATCCATTGCAGTTTCAGTTCAATCTGATCAATTTTATCAATGAATGCAACTTGTACACTCCTAGCATAACCTGCAACAACCACCACTTCTCTGGCATACGACCAACTGCAGCATCAAACACCATTCAAAACCATTACATACTCCAACCCTTGTTAGCAACAGCTCCAACTGTAACTCATTCTAGTTAACAGCATGAACAATCAGTCTCATTCACTCCATTTCAGTCTCAGTACCCAGCTCTCATCAGTTTCTCTAACTGTAGCTCTACTGTCTCCAGTACCTGCGCTTCATCCACCACTGCAATCCATCTTCTTCTTGCTTAACCTCCTCAAGGCAGCAGCTTCTTCATTCCTGTTTACATCTCATACTCGAGCTCAAAATCAGTCACCATCTTCTATATTTAACTCTTCTCAACGAACTCCTCAGCTCAAAACAACATCACCCAAATCTCCTTGGAGCAGCAACAGATTCTCTCCAGCTTTGCTTCAAGCCATTCTAGTCAGCAGCTGCGATGTAATTCTCAGTTCAAACCCTTCTGCTCCTCTCTTGATCTCACAGCAATATAATCCTGTCAAAACCCTTTAAGCACAATATCATCTTCTCGGCAAACACCCTTAACCTGCAATTCCATCTTACAATATTCCATGTTAATCGATCCAGACATGATTCCAACACAAACCCATTCATCCAATTTCTTCAACAGCAAATATAATTTCACTAGATCCCCATTTCAGTTCTGCTAACCCTAACTTCTAATTTCTTCAAAGAAACAACTCCAATTTCCCTTGAATCTCTTCATTAATTCGAACTCAAACTGAAATATGAAATCAACCCATTCTTCTCGGCCTCAATTTCATACGCAGAACAACATAAATTCCTCCATCAGCAGCATAATCAAACCCATTCTTAACCTCTCCGTCTTGCATCAGAATTAACCCTTTCCTCTTCGTTACTTCCTCCATTTCCTTAACCTAATTTACCAGTAGCAATGGATTCATCTCATTTCTTCTCTCAATCGATCTTTGTCATCAACTCATCCCACTGATTCTCTCAATTTCAGCAGCCGCAACCATTTTTCTGTTCTCTTTCTCAATTTCTGGTTGAGGGAAAATAATGATCGAGAGTAATGAATATTGATATAGGCACCCACTAAAAGGATAAGGGACACCAAAGTGATATTTGCCCGACTGCCATTCTGTTTTCTAGCTCAACTGTCAGTTGCGTGGAACTGACAGTTCATTCTTCATCTCTTTTGCTCCACCATAACCTCAACTGGCTCCAAGTATTACTCGCATGCGCATTGACCTTTTTGCCTTTTACGCTCCAAATTGACGTTTTCTCCTTCTTTTGTTCCAAATGACTCCAAAATACCTAATAAACTCAAAAGCAAACATAAGATACATATTTTACAAGAAACTTAGTAAAGAAAGCATAAACAATAGATAAATATTATGGTGTTTTAGACACCTATCAACTTGAAACAAGAATAGTTCTAGAACAATAAATTGTTCTTAACTTATATTACTAAGGATCTATGAACATCGTTGCTTGAATCATATTTTGAGATATTTAACAAGACAAGTTTGACGTGAAACTTCTTCTTTGTAATATGAAATTTACAAAAACTCATACGATATAGTTTCACAACGATAAAATGGTAATGGCGTGAGTAAATAAGATGGTTCAGTCTTCACATATATTTTTTTCAATGAAGTCCTCCAAATGCCTTCGTTTGATTTTCAGTCTTCAATCTTTTAGGGTTATTCAGTGTTGTCTGATACTGAACTACCATACTTTAATTCTAGTTCGATACTTTACTTTAGTAGACTAGAAATCAATATATAGTTTTGCACATTTAACACTGACAACAAGATTGAGATAGCAAAACTTCCAAGTTCGACCCAATAGTGCTTGTTAGAGCAATGCTCAGTTGAACCCACAGGCTTTTGTATCTCAAGCTTGCTATCAATGTTAGATGATCAAAATCGTTTCTTGATTTCAAGTCTACTAAGTCAAGTTCGGGCTAGGTTAAAATTTAGTAGTTGAGTATCAAACATCATCCTCGAAGACTGAATATTGACGAAGACATTTGGATAACGTTTTTTATCAGGTATGTGAGGACTAAACCATTCTGTTTTACTCACTATCTTACCATTATATCATTTGAGACTATGTCGTATAACTTCTAATATATTTACAAGAATACATTTCGAGTCAAGCTTGTCTTGTTAAAAATCTCGAAATATGATTCAAGCATAGATATTCAAAGGTCCTTAACAATATTAGTTTGAAACAATTTATTGTTCGAGAATTAATTTGTGGATCAATTAAAAATCTCCCATACAATTGATTGGATCATTTGGGAATGTTTCAAACATCATAGGAGAGATATTCAAAACTTCTGATATATTTGCATAGGGTATGTAGGCGAACCAGTTCGCAAGCCATAGATATATGAGGTTCAGAAATATAGGGAAGGTTGGCGAACCAATTAGCAATCCGTAAGTTCAGTTGGGGACAGTTCACGAACCATAACCATTTGAGTTCTCGAGCCACGTAGGTTTGGTGAAGCCGGTTCGCGAACCGTAGTTCCCTGACTCGTTACGGTTCACTAACCGTTTCACCAACGGTCCCAGAGGATTTTAGCAGATACTCAAAAACTTACTTTTAAATATGTTTATCATTTCTATGAATCTTTTAAATACTTTTAAGACTTCATTGATCACTAAAACACTTATGTGCGTGCATCATGATTAAACTCTTAAGTGTTTGAATGAGTATCAAATTTATTTTAGTTCTTTGGATAACTTGCCAAACCGAACGGTCATTATACACTGTTCTGTAACTAGACCTAAGTGTATATTCTTCTATTAAATTTTTCAAGAAGAGAGTTTGCTTGATTCTCAAGTTATCTTAGCTTGAATTCTAAGAAACCCATGGTCTTGGAAAAACTATAAATAGGGATACTCTTTCAACTGGGAAAATCAATCCCTGACATTTTGTATCCTAGTTGATTGCTAGAGTCGTCCTTTATTGACATTGGTTTCCCCTGAAAAACATATTTAAGTCAATGACTGAAAGACTTCGCTTTGGGGGTTCGTGAAGCCATGTATGACTATCTTTACCTTGATAGTTTGTGTATCCTGATTGCTTTTCTGTTATCGAGATTCTCGTAATCGTTTTCAGACCAGATAGATAGAAATCGCAAAGTTCTTTTCGTCCAGACTTTGTGATTCCTCAAGATAGATATCTGAAAAGTATTCTTAATTGATAAGTTGAAGATTGTTTCTATGAGGTAGTAAAAGATCCAGGCTTTTCATCTAAGTGAGTATAAGTGTTCTGGATTGTGAGGTTTGTTAGCGCCATCTATTGCAAACAGATTTCCAAGCCTTGATCTTTGATATAAAGGGAAATCAAATAGGCTTATATGTTAGAGGAAGATTGGTACCGAAAGTCTTCACTAAGGTTAAAGCAACTCTTAGGATTTAAAGGACGTCAGCTAATGGGAATCAATTGTGTAGAGCCTTATGAGGTTTAAGAAACATAAGGAGCGCGACTGTAACTGAATCGCTTGGGGGTGGATCTGGTCTCAACTACATTCAAGTTCGAAGTCTGATAGTAGTCTAGTTTCTGTAGCGGCTTAATACCATTTGGTATAAAAATCTGGACGAGTTCCCATGGTTTTTCTGCAGTTGTGGTTTCCTCATTAACAAAACTTATGGTGTCTTATGTTTTTTCTTTTTCGCATTATATTATTTATCCTTATAATTCGATTTACACAAGTAGTAAGTATTTTAGATACGTCCATCTAATTGCGATCGATCACGAGACCTGCTTCTTGTAGAATTCGTATTAAGATAGTTAACAAGTTTATTACTTGGAAGAATTCCGATTAGATTATTTAGATACGACTAGATTGATCTTGGATATTGATTTTTTGGGATCGTCCAAGTACTCTTCTTAACAATCAGGTTCACGGACTCCTTTGTCCACATATACCGATTGAGAAGAGATAAAGATATAAAATCCACATACATATAGTCAAGGATCATTAAGTCGGTCTGCTTAAAATTGTATTGAGTTTTGTACATACATGTTGCCGAATGAAAAAAATTGGCGATGTAATTGGTATCCTCTCCTTTTCAATTGGTATTAGAGCAGGCAAACAACTTTAGACCCAACAATTTTGTGCTTATGGCGATCTGAATTATGCACAATAGTATAATCTCTAATAACGTATCACCAGTTATTGAAAAAACTGTCTTTATGAACTCTATTAATAACATCGGACCTCCTTCCTTCTCAGGACTATATGAACATCTTGTCCCCATAAAACAATTCATTACTGACAATTGTTATCCCTACTATCTTACTGATGAGTCTGACTCATAAGTTGAAAAGGAAGCAGCGAAGGAAAGTGCTGAGATTCTTATACATTTTGGAATTTAGGATTCCAATTCAATAGGCTGAAAAACAAAATCAACAATCTTATTGATAAGGTTAATAAAAAGGATTCACGGATAAGGATTCTTCTCGAAGAAAAGGCTGAATATGCAAATTGTCTCACCTGAGGCACAACTTGAGAAAAACTTCCTGAAACTTCAACGTCTACTGGACACTCCTCCAACTCCATGTAGCACGTCTACTAACCCAGACTTTGCCTCGTAAAAAGAAACGTTCATAGGGTTTTGGATTACTTCTACAATTTAGAAATCTGATCAGAAAATCCAAACTATTACGACCCTATGTACTTTCTCGAATTATGACAGAAAGTACCGACTGGTGCCAGAACCGTCCCTGATACCGTATTTGTCCCGAATGGTATCGGAATCGAGAGAAGAGGTACATGTACCGGTCCAAAAATTAAGAACCGAGACGAGGGAGGTACAGGTACTCGGCCTCGGCAAGAACCGAGTCGAACCGTATCGTGTGAACCCTTAAATATACTTCCCAAGGTTTAATATTCGCTTTTTGTATTAAATTTCCTCTAAGTACTAAGTACTGGAGCTCCATAAGGATACCGGTACTTGTTGCAATTCTTCCCAGACTTTCTGGCTATACATAATATACATATTTTAAATAGGCTATTGTGTCATTCTTTTTGTTAGCCTTGTTCTTAACTAATTATTAAGCTCTTAGATGGATTACCCGTTTGTATAAAGCAAAATTGAATTAATCTAGGGTATAATAATTCTGGAATCCAATTCCTGGTGCCAAACTCCAACATTAATGTGACTTGTGCAAGTGCATGCCACAATGCAAGAGTCAATGACCATGGATGTCGGTATTATCGCCCCCCATGTACGCTAGCATCATCAATAAGCTCTCTAGGATTTCCAGCGTTGGAATATCATGATCGTTGGTGCCTATTGCATTAGCTAACCTTCGTCTCCAGTACTGACACCATAACATTGGTGCTTATAGCAGCAACACTTCCTAGCTCTCCGATGCTAGCATTATACTTTGTCGGTGCTTATAACACCGTCATTTCCCACCTTTCTAGCACTGGCATTCCTCTTTGTCGATGCTTAAATCACCATCATTTTCAAACATTGCAGCGTTGCCTGTCCAACGATGGCATTGTAGCGCTGGCCACCTGTAATGCCACACAAGTACCTTACCTTGTTTGGCACCTCCATTAAACAGTTCCTTATGCGCTTCTCCAAAAAATTGAGCCTTTTCATTTAATGCAATAAGTTATTGGTACTATGATTTTATTCCCCGAGCTAGGTGCATTAAACGACTATGTATCTCAATTGTATATGTTAATATTTGGCATCATCGCTTATTGTTCCTTCATAGTCATGCACTAATGATACCAAGTGCTATACCATTGAGTGTCTATCATACTCAACTGCCCATGGGTGGAATATTAGAGCTCACCGCTCACACCTCATTGCTTACAGTTCATCCCTCAATTCACTACTTAGAGCTCATCTCTCATATCCCATCGCTTAAGGCTCATCGCTCACATAACATTGCTCATATCTCATCGTTGGTGTTAGAGCTGGTAAACGGGCGGGTCGAGGCTGGCTTGTTAAGGGTTAACACGGGTCCAAACTTGCGGGTCGTTATTCTTCACGTATCGTCATTTCTTCAACCCGAGCTTGTATGGTGCGGCTACGATGTGGTCGGGCCACATACTTCAAGTATGTGGCCCCTTTTTAAATGCTGACACCTCATATAAAGTAAGAAAAAGTTTAGAAAACTGTTTTATTACCTAACTGTTTTGCTTTTTTATATTTTCAACTTCCAACTTTTTTATATTTTCAACTGTTTTGGAGGGGGTAGGTTTTTTGGTTGAATAGGTGTAAAAAAATAAAGAGGGGCCACATACAAAATGGATGTGGCCCGACCACATCATAGCCGGGGCGGAGCTTGTAGTGGGTAAAGCTTGCGGCTTGCAGGTTAGCTTGTATCGATGAGTCAACTCACCGGAAACCGATTCTGATAGAGTTTCCTATGTTTACAAGTCTATTTCCGACCACATTCAGACCATCCAAAGCTCATTTCCCGCAACCTAACATTCATTTAATTCATTCACTACAATCACACATTCAACTCATTACACACTGCTACAATCTCTGCTTCAATAGCAACAACAACTTCAATCAATCCATATCATATTCTTCAATCTCTCTACAACAACAACAACATCAGTTCAACCACAAACCCGTACTAGATTGAGTCGATTCAATTCAATCAACACCAGCGAAACCTCATATTACCCATCCATTTGTAGCTCAATTACCAGCAATAGAAACCCAATTTCATTCTCATTCTCCCATCTGTAACAGATCCCCTTTCTACTTCACTCATTCAAACCAAGACTCATAAATCCATCTCCACAATTTAAACCCATAAGTTCTTCTCACTAATTTCTCCATCCAGATTTCAATAAGAAAAAGAAGAAAGAGGTGGTAAATTTGTAATGGAGATAATGGCTGTGATTATGAGCGGCGGTGATGAAAGTTAGTGAGAGCTGTTGCTGCCACTGAAAAGAGGGTGAAGAAAAAAGAAGAAAAAAATAACATTTTCAGGGTTATAACTTATGAAATGTGTATATATATGATTATGTTATTTATAGACGGGATAACGGGTTGAACCCGTAGGTTTTACGGGCCGATCCGGGCTAACTCATTTTCCGACAAGCCAACATTTTTCCAACCCTAACCCGACTTGTTTAGACAACCAGCCAACCCGGGCGCGGGTTTTTACGGGCCGGTTTGGGCCAACCCGTGGGTTTTGAGATTGTTTGCCAGCTCTAGTTGGCGTCCTATTACTTGTAGCCTATTGCTCATCAGCATTAGTGGTCTACTCTATTAATCGAATTGTTATAGTTTATCGAGTCACTACGAGGCCATTAGTCAATTACTTGACCAAGTAATCTTATACGACTGTATCAACTCAACAATAATAACATATTGTTTCTGCTGGTTGATTTCTATGAGATATCAAACATGTCACACTGGGATATTCTTTAAGGTTTTCGTCAGCAGTTTACGAAAGAGCAATGTGCCAGCTCACACTCGTAACATGAAGAAACTAAGTTGTGATGAACTTTGAGAGAGAAAAGGGACAAGTGAACATGTAGTAATCAGTCTTCCTAGTTTTACCACGTTTTCTACATCTTCTTGAGTCTTCTTGAGCCTTCTCGATCTTCCATTTTCAACACTTTTTACACTTCTTACGGGAGACCGATGTACTACTGCTACTATAAATAGGCAACTCAACCTATTCACAAAACATTGAGAAAGCATCCCAAAAGTACCAAGCTATCTCTTAACTAGACAAGGGAATTCTCATAATAGTAGTTTACAACGAAGTCTACGTACTTGATATATACAATTCAAGGACACCACCTAAAATCACATCACCAAAATGATCTCTCACTCTTTATATGTTTCTTCCCATAAGATCAACCATATCTCCTCGCTTTGTGACCTAAACGACGCCTGCACGATCATTTCTTGGTTTAGGCGAGTTTTCACGATTTTGATACCATATAAATTCCCCCATTCTCAATAACAAAACGAAGATCTCCTCTCTCATTTGTTACAATAAGGTTTCACAGACACATACATTTAGATAATATTATGACACGATGAATCTAGAAAATAGGACACGTGGAACGTTAGATTGATACCTAAATTTAATTTTAAACGGTAAGAATTCCTTTCAAGTTCCTCAAAATTTTTAAAAAGAAAATATAGTGGATCAAAATCCGCTCGTGTTCTATTTCTAATTAGGTTTAGAAATATCCATTTATCTTTTTTTAACTTGGAAAGAAATAAAACAACTAGAGCTTAACAATCCTGGTGTAAGCTCTCTTCCCACCAAATTATCGTTTAGACATCCTACTATTTCAACCGGTGGACTATCTGTAGAAACACCAGATAAATTGTTACTACTAGTACCTTTAGCTAAAATGTTTGTTACCCCATTAACTTATTTTTGTTCAGGTGTATCAATATTACCAAAGCTGCTTGATATTCCCCATTTTTACTCATCGACCATGAGGTCACGTGATTCCCATATAAATCCTTCGGAAACCCTTAAGACTGAATCATATGGGATAAATTTGGCTGCTAGATTAGCCAAAAAGCGTTGCAGAATAAAAAAAAGTGTTGTATTTTTTAACACTACTTCTCTCAAGATATATCTCGCATTTGAACTAATAGCGAGATAGTTTCGCTGAATGGTTCATCGCAGCCAAAATCACATTTTCTCTAAACGAAAACGCGCAGCCTATTTGCTGAACCATACAACGCCAAAAGATTTTTTTTTTTTTGAAGGAAACTAGCTTTAGAGTACTAGTTATAGAGTACGAACTGCAAATAAATATGAGTTGTGCTACTTAAAACCAAACATGTGGTGACGGTACAATTGACAAGGGTAAGGCTCCCTCATTTGAATTTGAGATTTTCAAATTTCTTAACACTTTTGAAAGGGAAATGAGGATGTAAATTGAACTGAGTTGATTAACGGTCAGAAAGTGTCTGAGAATGATTAAATGTTAGTACTATATTACGATGGCGCTGAACCATTCAGCGCAACCTCGTTGTTTGGTTCATCGACTGGCATACTAGATTAGCACCCCTAAAGGATTTAGGAGGTTGTCCTAGCTACCCATCTAGATGCTAGATTAGAAGACCATAGGAGCTAAGTCACTTGGACGAATGTACCTTTACGACATGTCATGTGAAAAAGCGCTGGCCGCAAATTGTGGGCACCAAGCACGTCCCTCACTCACCAAGTCAGCATGAGTCAAACCAACACCGGTAGTTGTTACAAGAAGCAGCAATGCAGCATGATTTCGAAAGACTCGAGCGTCCCTTTGCACATTTTAGACTAGACAAGCAAAAGTATGAAATAATATACTCCCAAAGTCTTACCTATCTGTCTGTGTAAACTAGATAGACAGGACATCGAAACCTTCATAAAAGTTGCCAAATAAATCCACTTTCCGTATTCAATCCACTATCCGTATATAGAGATCCATTTTGGATAAGAAAGAAAAGAAACGAAGAAGAAGACAAGTCCTCTTATATAATTTCCCCACTAGATTTACGGGCAAACTTTTCTGCTCTGCTCTGTCTTTTGTCTGAGAACAATTTAGATCTCTCTGAAACGTAGCAGTAACTAGGGTTTTGTTTCTTCTCAAAAACTCTAATTTTATTTTATTTATTTATATTTATCAGATCTCAACTGATAATAATCATTCCCTTTTCAGTTTCTTCTTTCTTTCTTTCTATCTCTATCTGTGATTCTTTGTCTCTACATGGTTCAGTTGTAACCAAAGCTAAGTTGGAGTGCACGAGGGATCCTTTTTTTACTTTGTTTATAGTGAAGAAGAATTTGACAAGTAGAGAGAGATTTGTGGGCTTATTAGGGGTAGGTCGGGGAAATGTGGTTAATTTGAGTTCTGAGACTAGTATTTCATCTCATCAACTACTAACCCTAACTGCAAACATAGGGTTTTCAATCTGGTTTAAGTTGGATTTCAGATTGTTTTCATAATGCAGCAGCACCAGCAGCAAGAGCACCGGAAGAAGGTTGAATTTGTTGAAAATTTACAGTCTTTCTTGTAAAATTACTATTAGTTTTGAGAGTTTCTTTGTTTTCTTTGTTTAAAGTTGGGATCTTTTTGATGAATTAAGCTGTTTTTATGTTTGGGGATTGGATTTGGACTGAAAATATGCTCATAGCTCACTTTAGCACAACATGCAAACTTCATTCCTACTTTACTGTTTAGGATCGAATATTAGTTGCAAGAAAAGGAAGAGTTATCGTTGTTATGCATGTTCATTTATGTGTCTCAATGGAAAACCTAGTTCTCATTCATGAAATGATCCATTTTTAGTTCCTGGTTTCTATGTTCCCCTTTAGGATTGAATATGAAAGCTTAGATTCGTTATTGGAGTTATCGTTGTTATGCATGTTCATTTATGTGTCCCAATGAAAACCTAGTTCTGATTCATGAAATGATCCATTTCGTTATTGGAGTTATCGTTGTTATGCATGTTCATTTATGTGTCCCAATGAAAAACTTAGTTCTGATTCATGAAATGATCCATTTGCAGTTCCTGGTGTCTATGAATATGAAAGCTTAATTTCGTTGTTTGAGTTATCGTTGTTATGCATGTTCATTTGTGTGTCTCAATGAAAAACCTAGTTCTGATTCATGAAATGATCTACTTTCAGTTCCTAGTTTCTATGTTCTCCTTTAGAATGTTTTTTGTTGTTGTATAGGGTTAAGTGTTTACATGGATTTCCCTTGGGTTTCATTTGTTTATGTATAACATAACCGCTTCCTTTATTGTTTTGTGAAAACAATTGAGTGAAACTAGATTTGGTATGTTCTCTAACTTAGTGCTGTTTCATGATTTGCATAAGAATTTAATTATGTGTTATGTATCAGACCTGATAGCTTACGTGGATCTTGTCGAACGTTTCAGCTTAACCGTTACCGTTATCATGCACTTCTTAGACCTACTATGTTCAGTTTAACGTTGTACAGCATGAACATATAAGGCGTTAAAGTTCAGTGGATTTTGTTCTGCGTGTAGTAGTTTTTTGACCAGCCTCATCATTGACAGCAAAGATGTTGTTATACCAATTTTGCTATGAAAGAAGAGAACCTAGACTAACGATTTTGTCGTATTCCCGATCAGGTGTTTCGGTAGTTTCATAATTATCGTGAGCACCAAGTTCATTTGTGCTGCAAATGATGAGCTTGAAATAAAATCTAAACCGTGATATTGTATTCTGTTTTTCCATGCAGATTGTGGTACTACTAGAGATTGTTTGAAAGCAAGTCCCTTTTTGTAGCTTATGATGAGATTGCAACTGGATCTAAAACTTGATTGTTGTGATTCTGTTTCGCTAGTTGTTTATGCATGTGTTTTTTTCACTGTGTTACTTCTACATGTTACTCTGGTGTTTGGTTCGGGAACATGAAGTGTGGATAGTTCCATAATCTCAGTTAGTCATGAGCTCTGATGTAGTTTTTCTCTATTTTTGCAGAATCCCTCAGAGATGGATTTTTTCAGTGATTATGGAGATGCCAATAGGTATAAAATTCAAGAAGTTGTTGGAAAAGGAAGTTATGGTGTTGTTTGTTCAGCCATTGACACCCATACTGGAGACAAGGTGGCGATAAAGAAAATACATGATATCTTTGAACATGTATCTGATGCTGCTAGAATACTTCGTGAGGTAAAGCTGCTCAGGCTTCTAAGGCATCCGGACATTGTTGAGATTAAACACATCATGTTGCCTCCATCCGGAAGAGCTTTTAAAGATATTTATGTTGTTTTTGAACTCATGGAGTCGGATCTTCACCAAGTCATTAAAGCTAATGATGACTTAACGCTGGAGCATTATCGGTTTTTTCTTTATCAGCTGCTACGAGCCTTGAAATATATCCATACAGGTACGATTTCTTTACTTTTTTCATATTTCAGTTAATTATCACAAAATAGGTATGTAATTTATGGATGAATGACCTGGTTTCACACTGTACTATTGCGTATGTGATAATTGATCCCCTGTTAGTCGATTCCTATGCAGTTGCTGACTTCAATAAATGGCTTTTATTATTATGTCTATTGCTGCATTTTTCTAGCTAAGGTTCTAAGCCACAAGGTTAAATTCCTTGGAGTTCCCTCTGTATGACAGCTAAGCAACATTCTACATAGTGGAACGGCACCTGATGTATATTATCTTATTAACATAGAATTTCCTGTCACTCCTCTGTTTTAATTTGAAAGAAACCTGTATTTTAACATGACTTTGGAATTGTTTAGCGGTGAGAATAGGCAGTGTCATGCTTGTTTCCTGGACAAGTTGTATATCATGATTGAATCGGGACCAGATATAGGGGGGCCATAAACATACTAGAATCCACATTAACGTTCTCACATTATTAGTACCTTGGTCTAAAATCGTAGATTCGGTGCTTTCACTCCATTAACATAGGAATCAGATCACATTTATAGAGAGAGTAACTAATCCCTAGGTTAGATACTAAGATGAATTTGTTGGCTGGATTAGTAATAAATATTAGTTGAATTAAGTTAAATTCAGGAAAAAGGTAGGTTATTCCGAGGTTCATAATCAGTAAGATCTTAATAAATGATGTAAGGAATGTGACACGTACTAACTGTCGGTGGGGCCCATAGGACGACTTTGGGCCAGTTTTTTCCATGCTCTTCCAAAGACAAGAAATCATATACAAAGATGTTTATTGTTTCCCTGCTGTCTTTAAGGTTGTCTGAGAGTTTGCCACAAATAGGTGTAAATGTGCATTATCCCTGTCGTTAATCTGCAGCCTAGTTTTCATAAGGTTAGAATTTAGACTTGCATGAGATTTTGTGTAGATGAGTGTGTGCTGAGGAGAATATTCCAACATAGTGATCTTCATATGAGCCACACAACCATGTGTTTTTTGTGGGTCAAAATTTTGTGTCAATAGATCTCCACTCATCAGACATCGGCATCATAGTCAGGATTGTTTCATGCCTTCGTAAATTCCTACTTATCTGTAGCTATTGTTTCTCGAAAACAGTGAATCAGCAACCAGTAAAACTTAATTTCAAAAAGTGTAGTAAAAAGTTTTTTTGAAATAAGGCTTCGTTGATATTGCTCAGAAGGCTCCTAAAGAATTTGAAGCTCACTACCAAAACTAGTCAAATTAACAAGTAAGACTTTTAGTGTGCATTTTAGAATTTGAAGGTTCCTAGAGATTTTTGTGTGCATTTTGGAATTAGATCCACCAAATATGGTAACTCTCTCTCGAAGCTTGTAGTAAGGTATACGGGGAATCTTGAATAATTTCTTCAAGCGTTGTCCTGCCAATAAGCATAATACAGTTTGTCCTATGATTGATTAAAACAACTGAACTTTATTTGTTCCGGAACTTTGACTCTGTGTTTGCATATTCTTACCTGGTGTTTTGTTGTTAGGAAGTAGAATTAAATGGTAGTCAAGTTGAGTACTGATAAATAGTTTATTTTTCTGATGTCTTTCAGATTCCTAAGATTTAGTAACTTCTATCTGAAACTTTAGTTATTTGGCTGCAGCAAATGTGTTCCATCGGGATTTGAAACCGAAGAATATATTGGCTAATGCAAATTGCAAACTTAAAATTTGTGACTTCGGGTTAGCGAGAGTTGCATTCAACGACTCTCCGACAACTATATTTTGGACGGTACGTTATAAATATTTGATGTGAATCAGTTTTGATCCATCTAATATTATTAAAATAGCTGTTTTAAATTTATTATAACTATTTTGTTGTTAACCTGCCCTTTTATTATTTACCATATTATGTGCACTTACATGGTGAAACTTTTGCCATGGACTCACCATCACAGCCTGATACATGAATAGTTAGGTGGAAGCAATTGTAGTTTATTTTATCTCAACTGTCGACAACAGATTCACTGAGAACTGCTGCATTTTTCAGGATTATGTAGCCACGAGATGGTATAGAGCTCCAGAGTTGTGTGGATCATTTTTTTCTAAGGTATGTGAAATTGTTTCTGCAAGTTCTGCGAATTGTAAGCAGCACTGAGATTTTTTTGTTTGTTAAGATCTTCATGTCATCGCCCTTTCCTATATTGTTTTAGAGTCGTGTGGATTAGTTTTCTGAATCTTATATGCATGAGTTGCTACTTGCTAGTGCATTTTCTATCTAGTATGCAAGTCTTATTGGGTTTCCTGGACCGAGATTTGGTTGAAACAAAAATGCATGCTTGTGTTTTTTTCTTAAATATCTTCGACCAGTATTATATTAACTGCGGTAGAATCGGCCTGGAGTACTTAACAAGAAGTGTATATTCTTTGCATCACATGGAAAGGATCTTATACTCCTTTTAAGATGCACTACATAAAGCTATCAAATTTTTTCTTAAATATCTTCAACCGGTATTATATTAACTGTGGTAGAATGGACCTGGAGTATTTAACAGAAAGTGTATGTTCATCAGAATGAAGAGAATCTTATACTCCTTTTAAGATGCACTACATAGAGCTATCAAATACAGGGTCCTTACTTTTACCTAGGTAACTACTAATTTTGAAAATAAGTGTGAGAACTTGCAAACTTAGAACTTCTGGCTACATTTTCTTACCTCGTTCTTTTCAGCATTGCATTTAAGTTGCATCTATGTCACCCACGGTCTTGGCTGCAAGTTAAGGATTTCCCACTTGGAACCTTATCAAAGGCTGATTCTGGTGAGGATGATTTGGCGTACATGACTTGTGGAATACTCAAACTAAATTTATCTTTCTAATATACTAAATTCACACTGATGCCATCTTTCTTATCCATGACTGGAGCCTAGGAGACAGTATGCTTATCTAAGTAATAAGTAAGACATAGTTGTTTGAACTCCACTTTTTATTCAGTTGTGATGGAGCATGATGTGGACATTTTGGACATTGTTTGATGAGTTTCGTCTAGCAACTAGGTTTACTATTTTTTCCAGAGTGAGTTTGGTAACCAGAAGTGGAAGTCTTCTGCTTCTTGAGGAGAAATTCTTCTGAGAAGTCAAAATGTGACAAAAGTTTGGAAGCTTAATAATCCCGATTTACAAGTCCCATTAATGAAGCAATTTAGGAATCCGGAGAAAGATTTGATTTTCCGATTTAAATACCACTACGACATTCTCGCGTGGACTTATATTTTGTGGTGATAAACGGAATCAGCATTGATTGAAATATTCAAGCGTTCGGCACAGAAAGAGAAACAAAAAGGCAAAACAAAGACTAGTGAAATAACAAGTTTATTGAGCTCTCGAAGAAAAGCATCAGGTTCAAAATTCTTTACCTGTAACAGTATCCTGTACCTATTAGTGTAGTTTATGATATGGTTAAGGAAACTTAAAAATAAAAATAAACTTAGTGCCACTGGAGGAAGAAGAAAAGTATGAAACAATATTTGAAATGTTCTGATTCGTAAACTCCATTGTTTCATCTTTCTTCTCTTCGACTCTAATTGATCTGAAGTGTTTAGAACTCTCACTGTATTCATGTCTATATCAATACTGAAAAGGAGTGGAGGAAGCAGAAAATAGAAACATGGTCCGATCTTTCCAAATTCCTTGCTTCAACTTTAGGACTTGCAACGGCTATAATCCCAGAAAGACAAACTCTGACCCTTGCGGAACTTTCATTGCCTTTTACAAGATGGCAGATTTTGTCATAATAGGATTATAGCTGTTAGAAAGCCTGGTGACAGTCAGCTGTAACTGTGTGAACGATTTTGTCGTAATAGGATTGTAGCTGTTATAAAGCCAAGCGACAGTAAGCTGTGAGTGTGTGAACAATCTTATAGAGCCCTAACACAGAAGTCAGGGGAAGAAGCAGCAAACAAATTTCTTCCAACAGCTGATCTACTTACAAAAAGTTAACTTCTCTCCTCGAGTAGCAGCGTGTTATTGGCTTCTTCTTTTTTCTGTTTCACTCCTTTTTTTTTCTCGTCATGGAAGGTAAGCATTGATATAGCTTACACAAACTCTCTGCCGCATGTCTCTCAAGCTCTCTTCAGATTCGATGTTTTTAACTATTTTGTGACCCGATTTTTAATCGTGAACAAAATTTCTTACCTGAAGTTGGGTTGAGGGTGTTTGAAAAAGGTGCAGCAGAGTAAGTTTGGTTAGATAGACTCAGCTTACAAAATCAAGTGGAATCTTATGTGATCTGCGCCAAAGTCGTATCAGCTGGGTTGCAATGAATTCCACGAACTAGTGGAGATCCCACATTGATGTATAAATGGACAGTAAGCGAAACTTCTATCATTATATGTATGAATCTTGTCACATATCTCCAACTTTGAGTTAGGCTGTGTCTAATTTTGTATGTGCTCCTGTTTCTCAGGGTACTGATATTAGTTTCACCGTGCATGTTCTGTATCCCTTTACCTTCTCTCTCTCAGTCTCTCCCTCTCTCTCTTTTTCTTTCCCGTTTTTAGGGTTTGTTCGTTTGGTTGTGATGAAGGAACACTGAACTCTCCTGCAAGTTAAAATATCTTGTCATTCTGGTGTGTTGTTGATTCCGATGCTAGTCTTAAATACAGTTTTTTTCTGCATTTTGTTTTTATTAAAGTTTTTGTGCGCTTACTTGACAACTGATGCTTTGGGTACCTCAGTATACACCTGCAATTGATATTTGGAGTATTGGCTGCATCTTTGCTGAGGTGTTAACAGGAAAGCCATTGTTTCCTGGAAAAAATGTTGTTCACCAGTTGGATTTGATGACTGATCTACTCGGAACACCTTCTTTAGATACCATTTCACGGGTACGCAGAATACTCTCTCTGTATATGCTTTTGTTCCACCTTATAGTTATGTTTTTGTCGTTATCATCATGATAATTTTGTTTCATCTTGTGTCTAATCTAGGTTCGGAATGATAAAGCTAGAAGATACTTAAGTACGATGAGAAAAAAGCAACCTGTGTCATTTGCACGGAAGTTTCCAAATGCTGATCCTATAGCACTTAAATTATTGGAGAGGCTATTGGCATTTGATCCAAAGGATCGACCAACTGCTACTGAGGTATGCAACCATGGCAACATAGAACACTGTTAATGGTTAATTAATCAGCTACTAACGCGGACGAGTGACCAACTTCTTTTTAGTCTTTTCTGTAATTCACTGCTTCTGGAGCATTGGGGTACATTTGACTAGTATTAGATCCCTTAAATTTGTATATTGTGATACAGATGCTCTTTACAGTCAAGTAACAGGTAACTGTTTGATATTTTAGGCACTAGCTGATCCTTACTTTAGAGGCCTAGCCAAAGTGGAGAGAGAACCCTCCTGCCAGGCAATCTCAAAGCTAGAATTTGAGTTTGAGCGGAGGCGGGTGTCAAAGGAGGACATTCGAGAACTAATATTTCGTGAAATACTAGAGTATCATCCGCAACTATTAAAAGATTACACTACTGGAAGTGAAAGGGCAAATTTTCTCTATCCCAGGTTTCAGCTGCTCCTTTTATTTACTTTAATTAGTATTATAATGGGTAAACATAAGAACTGTGCTCTTAAAGTCAATTTTTTTTTCTTTTCTGATAATTTACGCAATTCTTTTTTCAGTGCTGTTGATCAATTCAGAAAGCAGTTTGTTCACCTAGAGGAGAACAATGCAATGATGGAGCCTGTTATTCCACTTGAGAGGAAACATACTTCTCTCCCAAGGTAAACACTCATGACAAGCTGGTTCTCTTTCATTTCATTTGATCTCTGTAAACACAGTTAATTCTGGGAGGAAATTTGGATGGGTGAAGTCGTCTTGTAGGACTATGTATCTCCCTCATGTGACATTTTTACTACATTAACACCTGAGTGTTGAATTATACATGCTCGACTGATATTACTGTTGAATGCACACTTCCAAATGGTAGCTTACTCTAGATTTGGATAATCAAGCCTCTAGGATTTACCTTAATACACGAATGGGGTAGCAGATGCATGTTTTAATTGATTACTGCCTCATGAACTCAATTGTTGTTATATAATAAATTACTTATAATACCACCATATTAGCTTTCTTGTGTTTTCCCTAAAATACCTGAAAGAGCTTGGATCCTACTTTGGTACTAAATAGACAGAACCAGGGCGCAAAGACTGTTAGATTTTTCTTAGTTGATACACATTTCTGTCTCACTTGTTTGACAACATAAATGGCTATATTGTCCTTTTAATTCTGATCTGGCGATACTCAAAATTGTGGACGCGTGTATTCTCGAAGCTTTAGTTCTGATACTCAAAAAGGTGACAAAATCCACAAAAGCTGTCAAAAAAAAAAACTTGTACAGTAGTCTCACCCATTGGCATCTGTATGCTGAGTTGAATGATTTTTCAGTATCAATAATAGATCTAGCAAATAGCACCCCTTTCAACAGTTATATTTCAGGTCTTGGCACTGGCAGCAGCAGGAACAGGCTAGTGATTGATTGACGGGTTCCACACGCTTCCTCAAGGTCCCGATAGCCGCTGCTGCTCACCTTTTTGGCCAAAGCTAGAGAAAACCTGTTGAAATACACTTACTTGAAGCCATATTAGTGATACAATTTGTTGTTTGGATGATGCCAGATGTTTTGATACGTAATATTTAGAGTTTTTGTTTCTTTCAATGCAGATCAACAGTTGTGCAGTCGAATACAGTTCCGCCAACGGGACAACCATATATGGGTTCAACAAGAGATCGGCAAGACCAGTTTCAGAACTCTGGGGATAGAGTTCTTCCCCCTCCACCGCTCGTGGAAAAAACTAGAAGAACCATGGGGCCCTCGACCGTTGTGATGAAAGATACTACAAAAGCATATGATCCAAGGTTGTACACTAGGAGCGTCGCAGTTTTCCCTCCTCAACCTCCCGTCTCATCCTCATCATCTCAGATAAGTTTCCGCAGAAGTAGCAGTATGTCCGGGAAGCAAGAAACAGTTAGGGCAGAGATGGAGAGAGACATTTCACAATCTTATTTGAATAGTGCTGTAGCTACATCTCCATCTTTGTAATGCAGGTGGTAGTGAAGATGAAAGATAGAGCGAAAAAAAGGGAAAATTACAGAAAGAAGAAAGAAAGCTGGAGGGTGTGATAGAATCATGTTAGTGTTTCATTCAGCGTCAGGTGAGAGTTTACTTTAGAACTTGTTGTAACAAAATAATAAGCAAATAAATAAGTACAATTTAATGTTTGTTCTTTTTAGCTTTTGGTACCCGCATACTGACCACCTACCAGACTTTCGTACCCCAATCATTTGAAAATCAAGTGGCAGTACTTGGACGTCAAAGACTCCTTAACCGTTGACTGTCAAAGACCCTGTTTGACAAAGACTATATAAGCTACAGGGTCGGACAATAGCATAATTTTGACTTAGACATGCAACGTGTGATCGAGTTAATCGTACCTTACCTGAAGAACCCGATGAACCCAACTCTTTTTATTTACGGTAAAAACTCTGTATATTAATAGATTTGGTACCTAAAATATTAATATTACACATTGATTTCATGATATTTTATTGGAACTGGTGAAATCAGTTTAAAAGAAACCGAAAGATCTTATTTCCGTTACTGCCCCTAGGAGTTTATAGGAAAATGGACTTAGACTCATTTATTGCCATGGGACCCGGGATTTCTAAATCGTTAATAAATCACGCCGTGATTAGTGACTAATCCAACGGCCAATTTTTAGTTTCAGTTAAGAACCCTAAAAATGAAAGCTCCTAATCGTATATATGCTGGTCGACTTGAAGTTTCAAGTGAGTTCTTTCTTCGGAATCATTTTCATAATTTTCCAACGCATAGTCCAGAAGTCTGATGACTAATAGTGGGGTCCTGTTAACTTTTTCCCAAGTTATATTGATAACCATTACTAAGTTACTCCCTCGGTTACTTTTTAATAGACCAGTTTTTATAAATAAATATTTCAAAGAAATAGATCAGTTTTTTAATTGGGAAACTCAAATGTTACTTTAATTTTTTGGGACCATTTTTCTTGTAACTTTTTTAGATGACAAGTGTTATGGGGACCATTTCACTTTTATTGACAAGTGTCTAAAGGACCACTTTCAATAATTAGTTCTCTTAATTTCCTTAATTTTCTCAAAGAAAAAGAAACTGGCCTATTAAAAAGCAACAGAGGGAATAGATCATAACGAAAATATTTGATTTTTAAAACAAGTTAAGAAAATTAAATTGGGTAAGCTCCATTGTAATTGGGTACGGAATGAGACGAAAGAAAGTAAAAAGAAGAGAGAAAGACTGAAAGAGGAACTTCGGAAGATTCTATCAAAAACGTGTTTCGTGTGAGATGTGAAAGGTGGACTCCACAGAGATTGTTAATGATCAGATACAAGGGTATTAAAGGAATAAATATTTCACAATTATCATTTGTTTATCCTATCGAAAATTTTGTAACAAATCATTAGATAAAATTGACAGCTCGTTAATGTTTATCTTGTATAATGAGATAGGGTATTCTTCACTTGTATAGCGTATACATGTTAAGGAGCCATTAATTATTCACTTTTATCTTACTTTTCTGAGTCACTAATTACTCTCCATTAATAACAAACTTACCATCATAAAATTGACATAGGTAACCTTAAGATTTGTTTCACAATTTAAGTATTTTGGTCCCACTACTTATAAGTTATGATTATGAGAGCAGATTCATTTACAAAATTAAATATTTTTTTAAGACAACTGTGTATTTTCGTCATTGCACCGATACTTCTCCGATAGATGTTGGAGATAATCTGTTTGACTTTTTTTTTTTCTTTTCTTTTTTGTACGTTTGTTACTTTAACCGTAGATATTATGATTGCCACGGGTACAAATAATTAACGGTGTATTTAAGATAAACATTTTTTTCTCGCAATTTTGTAGATAAACATCAAAATTGATTTTTAGATAAACATTAAAATAGCTGATCAAAAGAAAAAAGGATAAACATTAAAATCAACTGTTGCATCAAAAGATTATTCGTAGGCTTTTATAAGCTAAACATACGTAGATGTGAAGTTATAAGCAACTCAATTGAATGTATGAGTTAGTATATTATATAATGATAAGGGTGTAAATGGAATTAACATTTTATAAAAAACATGTAAATCTTATTTCAAGATAATGTAACTCCAACAAAATTAATCAAATTCTAAGACAAAAAATTAGAAAAACAAGATAAAGGTGAGCTATTAATGACTCATTAACATGTATACAGGTATACAAGTTAAGAAGACCCTACAAGATAAGAGGACCCTCTAAAAAATAGGCTTGTTTGATTTTCACAAAAATTAAGAAAACCAATCATTTGAGCAACTTTTTCATGTTTTTTCCTATTCTATTCTTGATCCACAGTCCCACACTCATTTGATATAAGAGAAAGGGTAGAGAGAAATAGTTTCCTTTTTATACTATTAATAAAGAAAAAGGAGAGAGAGAAGCGGTCTCTCTATGAGTATACTAGTAAAATCATAACATTTGACTTTACACATATGGAAACAAGCATATCTTTTTGACATACACAAGCCTATTTTTTAGAAACGGAGGGAGTAATATATAGTAGAGATTATTAATATATGTAGGTTATTCTCTGTATATTTTTACAAGTTGGGGCCAAATTTTTTATACATATAGAGTTTATATTATTAATATATGGAGTATCAATATTACTCACATCCATGGTTTAGAAGATTTTTCATGAGGGTTTGTCCACACCCTTTGGTTGCAGGATTCCGAGCGAGGCGACACATAAATTTATCTTAGACCCGCAGATTTTGCTGCATCTCTTCTCAATAGGTCAACCTAAATCCTTGGAGACCAATTTTGTAGTATGAGCAGCTCAGGACACCAGATAGAGTCGACGCCTTGAAGTCTCGGACAAGTTTATTTCCAGTGTCTTTAGGCTCCCAAGAAGCTGCAGCTGCATGAAGAGCCTTTGAAGTTAACTGACGCCATGATGTTCCTTCCTCGCGGAGCACCATTTCGTTGTACCCTTGAGGCCCACATGTAAACGGGCATGGAGGTTCAGATTTTCAGTTGAGCGTGAGCGGGGTGCATCCTCCTGTTTAGCTCAAATTTGTCTAGTTTCTGGAAGAAATAGACTGCCAGAACAGAATGAATCACCCAGCAACTAATTCTCTATCTATTATACGTAGTGGACACTGTACAGTTTTTGAGTCTCCCGTTACGAACAGAACAGAAAGGACACTGCCAGAACAGAATTAAAGATCCTTATTGATTATTTCGTTTGCTACTATAACAATTGCAACTTTCCCTTCAGATACGAACTTCAGGCCCTTTTGTAGCAGATCTTGAGTTGGATTTAGTGTCCTTTCAGTTCCCTGGGCACTATTAAACTCTGCTGATGCTTTTGAAGAATTCTCTTGTAATTTGGTTTTGTTTGCATTGATGAATTCCAATAAACTATATATGCTCCATGGAATAAAAAATGCCACATAATATTAGGATAAACACAGAAAAGTCTTTACTTGTACATAAATCTAAGAATAATACTCTGTATGTACTGGATATTAGCTGGAATTAAGCTCAACTACATAAAGCCTTTAACGTCGCTAAAAAATCAGTTGGTGGGATACCTGATAGAGGGCGTCACAGTATTCTGCATCGCCTGTTGAAACAATTTGTAGTTTATGCCAACAATTTGATTTGCAATCAAGCTCTTTTGAACTTTGTCTCCAAACCTTAAGCCATCGAAGACATGTCTTTGTTCCAGTTCAGAAAGTTTCTTTTTAGCGGCTATGAGCCGTTGTGTTGCCTTCTTTCTTTCTTTCCACTCCTGCATCAATTCAACAAATCAACTAGAAACCAAAACTCGTGTGAAGACAAAACAGTGGGATTATCATTTGAAAATGATGTTTTTATTATTAAAATAGAAAAAAGCCAAATCACGACAATTTTGGCTCTCACTCTTTGACAAATCATAATGAAATTTTCCATAAAAGGTTACTGCTGGAAAGAGTTAAGAGATCACTTGTTCAAAAAAATTAGACGTGAAATCACCCACAGCTAGTTCTCACAAGTAGCAAGTTCTAGTTCTAGGTTACTACAACCAAATATGGTATTTTACATGCATTTCAAAACTTCTATTGGAATAAGATTACGTTCCAGTGCCCTTGTTTTTCTCAACGTAAGTAAGAACCCTAAAGGTGATTCTAACTTACTATTAACTCTGGAATGACGGTATTTTTCTAGTTCTAGACCCTAATAAAAGTTAAAACTTGCAAAAGTAAACAGTTACCAGTTGTCGTCTTTCTTTTTTCGACCTCACATCAGAACGCAGGTTCAATTGAAGAAGCCCCTTCGGAGGAGTAATCTGCATTTCTTTTCTATCAGTATCCACATCTGGAACAATGGCTTCCACAAATGGGATCCAAACAAGGGGACCAGAAACATCACTCCCTGCCTCTACCAAACCAGAACCATTATGTGTTTCTTCAGTTGAACTAAGCATAACTTGCAAGAGATCATTTCCACCACTGCTAAAGACATTAACGACGGTTCCCACCAGTTCGCCTGTATCCTAGAACGTGGAGTATAAATCAATTGCAACAGCCAAATGCCGTTAAAACGGCAGAAACGATGAAACTCTACTTCATTCACAGGGTGGTAAGAACTCAGACCTTAAGCAGAACCCTCATGCCGATAAGATCTGGATTGTAAAACTCGCCTTCCTCCAAAACTGGTCGGTCTTCTTCTCTTACAAGTAGTACCGACCCAACAAGTTGCTTTGCCTGAGAAACAGTAATATGAGAAAATCTGAATATCTCCTAAACGTACGTGCTATTGCATCAATAATACGAAATACAGAAACCCATTACCGCTATTTGGTGAAACTTGTACTAGCAAGCCAAAAGTTAGCATCAGAATCAAGAATAATTTGCTTTATTTGCTTAATCTTAGCTCAGTAATAGCACATTACTTATAAGATAAATGCTCAGTTGCCGATATTAATGATATTATCCTTAATTTGCTTTATACCACTACACCGGTTAATTATACTTATACTGAAACGACATATACAGATATAGTATCTAAGCCACAAACAGAATAAGTAAGGAATGATTTTAGATTAAACTTACTTGGTCAATAGTGTCAATCCCTTGAAAACTAAGGATCCAACTCTTCTGTCCAGCATGCTCTCTCCCCTCAACAATCTCAACCTCCCTAATTACTTCTTTCCCCGAGATTCGTTCTTTTAACCATCTTTTCCCCTAAACAAAAATGAAAAACATTACACACGAGAAGGTATAAAATAAATCTAACAATTCGAAATCTTAATTTTACCTCTGAAAATCGTAATTCAGGGAAATCAGTATTAGGTTTTACACGAAGTTCTCCTTGAAGTCCATGAACATTACATACATACCCAATTTCAATAAATTTCAGTTCATCTTTACTTGCTTCAATAATTTCTTCAGTCACTGAAACAATCAAATGAACGAATATAAGACCTAGAAAGAAAAATCAGAAAATTACCGTAAAAATTTAAAAAATAAAAAGAAGAAGAAGATGGATAAGATTACCAGCGGTGCTACGTAGGACAGGAGGAAGAGTGCGTCGAAAAAAGAAGGAAGAGTTTAAGGGTGTTGTAGTTGTGTAATGGTGGTGTTGATAAGGAAGTGAAGATAAGTTATGTCTATTAAAATTAATATGTAATCCATCTCTGATGGGAAGAGGAAGTGAAAATGGTGATGAAGAAGAAGAAGAGGAGGAACAGGAAGAGAGAAGAGATGTTGTTCGCTGCATTTTGGTTTCCCTCTAAAAACTCAAGTTCAAGTGTTTTCTAAGCTCAGGCAAGGAAAATGCATTAGTAAAGAATGATTTTTTAGGACCATGGTTTTTTTTTGGAGGGACCGTGATTTTATTAGGCCACCTTACCTATAGTGATAAAGGGTGTCCTAAAACGTTGAAATGATTAACCTATTCTTAACCTAATTTAATTTAAAATCAACCTAATAACCACCAATATATATATAACCACCACCTCCTCCCACCACCACCGCCCACCACCGCCGATTACCATCACCGCCAACCACCGATTACCACCGCCAACCACCGATTACCACCGCCACCGCCCACCACCACCACCTCTGATTATCACCACTACCAACCACCGATTACCACCACCACCTCCTCCCACCACCACCACCACCACCGCTTATTTAAGAAATGTAACAACATCAATGCAATCACAATTAAGTTCTGTTACATGATAATTTTATCGAGTATAAAAGACGCCAGCCGCAGTCTGATTCTGCTATGGGACCACTCCGGAGGTATTTTCCAACAAACCCTTCACTTTAATTTGATTTTGATTGCTTCAATCGAATAGAAATCATCAAAATAGGGTTTTAGTAGGAGTTACAGAGCCATGTTCGGTTATGTCGATTTTCCAAAAAACCCTAGTTTACTAACCGAACTTCTTGAAAATGAAGAACACGAAGAACAGTTCGGTTCTATTGGATTTAAAACTAAGTCACCGAACTCTTTGTTCGGTTGTTTCGCAAAAAAATTTAAAACTACAAAGTAACCGAACTCCACCCTTAGAACCGAAAAAAAAAAAAAAACAAATCCAGTCTAACCGAACTGTGTTGTTGTGGCCACTATCTTGAGTTCCAAAATAACCGAACTTAGCCAGTAAAGTTCGGTTTTTTCGCAAAAAAATTTAAAACTACAAAGCAGCCGAACTTAGCAAATAGAGTTCGGTTGATTCGCAAAAAATACTTTTAACCGAACTCTTTGTATTAGAACAACAGAAGTCCATAAGTTCGGTTCCTTCGCAAAATAAGTATATCACCGAACTTTAGTTTACGAAAATAATGAGAAGTCCACAAGTCCGGTTCTTTCGCAAAAATGTTAAGTTTTCTTTGTAACCGAACTCTACCTAATTCGCCAAGAAATAAATTTCGTAGTAACCGAACGTTTGCCTAATTGCATATATGCATATATAAGCCCAGTTCGGTTGATTCGCAAAATATGTTGAAGTTTGCGAACCAACCGAACTTCTAACACTAGGTTACTTTTAACTTGCAGTTCGGTTGGGAACTTGGTTGCGTTGAAGTTTGCGAACTAACCGAACACACAAGATGTACCCAAATAAATTGTTAAGTTCAAAGTTCGGTTACCTACCATTTTATCCTAGGTAACCGAACATTACATTGGATGACCAAAACCTCCATTAACGAGCGAGTTCGTTAACCTGCGCGTTTGGAAAACGTAACTGAACTACACTTTCAGGTGTGTTCGGTTACATGTTCTTGACATGGTAACCGAACTGACCCAAATCTACATAAAAAATTTCATTTTTTTTTGAAAGTTTGGAGCAATTCAACCAACATTATCTAAGTTTGAACCACACCTGGGTACCCAAATACCCTTCCTCCGGTTGTGGTTGGTAAAATCCATTGTTTTTCATGTTTTCCTTCTTCATCTTCTCTAACTTTACTCTCTCAATAATTCTACTTCTTTAAAAAAAAACCATCTGATTTTTTAATCTCACTAATTATCTTTAACTTAATCATCTCACTAATCATTACACTAACTATTATTAACACTAACTAATCATCACCCAAAATTAATCAGAAGGGTAATTTAGGTATTAATATAAATATCCAGATAAGGGGTGACCTAGATTTACTTCTAATGTCTTTACCCAAAATAAAACAATGGTCCCCCAAAAAAACCATGGTCCCCAAAAAATCGTTCTTAGTAAAAGAGATAAGACATAAGAGAGAGCATGGGCCTGGCCTGGGCCTGTGAATCCAATTAGTGAAAACTACTGTCAAGCCCATTTTCCAGTTTTTTCGGAAACCTGTTTTGAGGCATACTCATTTTTTTTAGGCATACTCATTCATTATACCATATAGGGTGGGTTTATAAGGGGTGTCTAAAGGTAGTGTAATTACCTATATATCCTTAAATAATTTAAATTACTAGAGTGCCCTTGTTCTCAAAAATCAATATAAACTTTAAACTCAAACATCTTGGATTCCAATTCAATCAAGAAATTGATCAAGCAAAACAAACATGAATCGAAGTGAGCGATGTTGGAGTGCGAAATCCAAATCTCAATTGCTCTTAGATGTATTTTAGAATGTATGTGTAACAAACCCATCTTGTTTTTGATTGATTTTATTTTGTTTGATCGATATATGATTTCAAAAATGAAATTAAGTTTTCAGAAGATCAGTTCGGCTGATCTTGGAGTATCAACTTTGAGCCGAACCTAGTGTATGATTTTGAGAAACACTATGTTCGGCTAATGCGACTTGGCTAGATTTTGTTCAAAATCAGTCGAACCAAAATTCGTCAGTTACAGAGTGAAGTTCGGCTGATAACTTTTCAGCCGAACCTCAGTTTTTTGAAAATATACCTAGGTTCGGCTGATAACTTTTCAGCCGAACATCAGTTTTTTGAAAATACACCTAGGTTCGGCTGAAAAGTTATCAGCCGAACTGTTCATTTGTCAGTAGATCTGGGTTTTAAAAATTAAGTTTTTTGACAGATTCAACTTATACAAAGAAATTAAACCTCGTATAAAAGTCTACTTATGATTTGAATCACACATTTTGGTCACTTCTAATCACTAAAATCTCAAAATTCAAAACCCAAATTTTTTTTTCACTTCTTCTTCTTCCTCTCAAAAATCCCAACTCTCTCACATAAATTTGATTTATCTACTAATTCACCACTAATAATATAATTTTTAATCAATCCTTAAAATTCCTAGCTAATCAAATCATAATCATTAACACCAATTATATAAGGATAGTTATGCCATTATCAAAAAGGGTGGATAAGGAGTGATGTTGTTTTTATTTAGTGACCCTATTTTGACATTATTTAGTATGCCTCAAAACAATTCAATATGCATCAAAAGAAGTTTCTTTTTTCCAACCAGGAAACCCACGGACGGAAACCCACGGACGGAAAATCACATACGCGCACCAAGTTTTTAGGAAAAAAATTATGACAGACCCATATTTTTCTAAAATTATCAATTACTATGTTTTATCGGCTAAAATTTTCTTTTGTCCGTCACGTAAATATTGCAGGATTTTAAAATCTGTATTTATGTTCTCACAATTTGATCAAATTGAGATTAAGCTTCTAATCAAATGCAATCTAATAAAACCAGTCCAAAGTTCATTGAGTCATGCATTAAATCGTTTCAATTTTAAGAAATTGATCAAACAACAAAAAACAGAGAAAAAGAATAAAGAACAGCGTACATTCGAACAATTTTTTCATCAATTTCTTTTTATTAACATCAAATTCTTCCAAATACCCCATTCACTAGTTTGATCTATTACATGGTCTACTAATTATGAGGTATTTGATTCTGGAAAAACATTGATTCATCAATCAATCAAGAAAAGAAACAGAGCTGCACTTTAGCTAGTCGGCTATAGAAGATGGATAGCACGTACAGTAGTAAATTGATAATAGAATAAATAGACGTTTTGATCTATGGGCAAATGCAATAACAAAAAAAGAAGAAAGATATATGGAGCCGGTAGGTCGGAGGAAGAAGACTGCCGCAAGAGTATAGAGGAAATTTTGTTGTTTTAGGGTGTATACTCCTTAATTTGTATACGTGTAGATCATGCATCTCCTGTTAGACACATGTGGACCACCGAGAAAATGAATCCTTTTTCTATCTTAAGGCACACCAATATGATGTATAATGCTACATTATTAGTGTAATTCCACGTATTCTCCGAGGCAATCTGGACACTCTAATGCTATATTGTTATTAGGCCTGCACACGATTCGGTTAGGTGCGGTTATAGCTAAAACCGTTCACCTAACTGTGTTCGGTGCGGTTATCACAATTAAAACCGCAGCCGAACTGTTTAGTATTCGGTTCGGTTTTTAACCGCACCGATACTATTCGGTTACGGTTCGGTGCGGTGCGGTTTTCACCTGTACATAAATACATTCTGAATTTCTAATAAACTGATACTACATTCCATACTTAAGTCTTGACAAGATAACCATAGTCTACAGATTAAAAACAGAGTTGAAGTTCACAAACAAGTTGACCAAAGATTAAGTATAAAGATTAACCAAAAAGTCTGATGAAACCAAAGTTAAAAAGAAAGTAGCATAAAGAGTTGCCAGTAAAAGAAAAAGAGCCATCCATTTGATCTTCATTTCTCAAGTAGCAGACCAGTAAAAGATTGCAGTCCATCCATCTCTCAAGCCAATCATCCCCTTAATCTTCATCCTTTCCCAAAATCTCTGCAACAAGAATGCAAAGAAGAAATATTCAAATATATTCAATGAAGTCTGCATCTAACAGATAAAAGAAGATAACATTCATTCAAATTTCAAGTCAAAAGAGAAGAGATTCTATTACCATCTTCAATGTTGGAATTGTCATCTGGTACATAACCACACAGAAAATCAAGAGAGATAGGTTTCTGCAACCAGCTTTGCGTACAGAGAAGTGCTTCAACTGTCCTGGCAGATAGCGAGCTTCTCCATGGGGTAAGAATGCGCTTTCCGGTACTGAATGCAGATTCTGATGCAACAGAAGACACTGGTATTGCCAAAATATCCTTCGCCATAAGTGATAGCACCTTGTACTTGGTACTATTAGCCTGCCACCATGCCAGAATATCAAACTCCCTGGTAGACGCTTCACAGTCATCAAGCAAATACCTTTCAAGTTCTGACTTTGGATTAGTACTATGAACATCCATTATTCGCCTTTTCTTCCTTGATTCAAGCATATCCTCAATGTTCTCTTCTTGCACAGAAACAACCATGTCATCAACACCAGCAGCAGCTGTTGACCCAATACCTAAGACATCAGAAAAATCAATAGTAAGTAATGATAAAAAGCAGATAAGCAATATTAAGTAATGAACTAATGATGATCAATAGTAAGTAATGATTTCACCTTCCTCTGCATTGGAATTTGAATACATGCTGGTGTACTCATCATAAAGTCTTCCCATATCTTGTTTCACAGCCTTCAAAACAGTTGTAACCCTGAAATCATCTTGCTCATACAAACATTCCATATCAAATTTCAAACCAGATTCTTTCTCCCGAGGATCAAGCAACTTAGCAAAATACATAACAGAGTTCATATCTTCGTAATCCCCCCAATATGCGTTATACTTCCGAAACATTATTTCTGCCATCCTAGAAATATGAGGATCTCGGTTTCCTATAGCTCTAAGACGAACCAACTGTTCATGGATCAATGCCAACTGCCATAGAAATTCATGTGAAGTAACCTGAACTGAAGCCGAGAACTTAACAGTAATATCAAAGAAGATTTTTAAACACTTAACAAGACACCTAGCATATGACCAGTCTGCATCATAGGGAGCATGATGACGGGGCTTGTTCTTTTTCTTAATACTATTCTTTCTAGATACATCTACCTCACATTCAGATTCACTAGATGAACTAAGATAATAATCTTCATTATCAATTACAATAGTATCATCATCGGTATTAGGTAAAGCTTCACTTTCAGATTCTTTGAAAATATACTTAGAACGAAAGATCTTGTCCTCCCTTTCTAACCTCTTAAATACCTTTTCATATGGAATGGCAGCTTCAAGCATCAGATACGTAGCATTCCACCTGGTCTTCACATCAAGGAAAACTATCTTCTTACAATCAATCTTCTCTAGAGCAGCACATTCTTTGAATTTGGCCAACCTAGAGGGAGAACCGGCAACAAACTTGATAACTGATCTGATCCTTCCAACTGACTTGTGATACAACAACACAGCATCTTTGACAACAAGCGCAAGAACATGCGCAGCACACCTTACCTGATAAGAATGGAACAAGGAAATATCATCAAAAAATCAGTAACAAGCACAAAGAAGTATAGAATAAACATAGCAATAGAGCTAAGAAAAGTAATCATACCTGCATGTATTGAGCTCTCACTACTGCTCTTGTCCAATTGATGACACTGGTTTGAAGATACTCAATTGCGACAGTATTTGCACTGACATTGTCCAAAGTCACACCAAAAAGATCTTCTAGACCCCAATCCAACAAACATTTCTCAAGCATTTTCCCAATCTCCTCTCCAGTATGACCCTTGATCAAGCAAAACAGGATGATCCTCTTTTGAAGTTTCCAATGGATATCAATAAAGTGCACTGTCACACACATATAATTGAAGTTGTTTGGAGAGGTCCATGTATCAGTTGTAAGAGAGACTCTTTGTTTACTTTCTTTGAAGTATTTCTTCAACTTCTCTTTCTCATCTTTGTACATAATTAAAAGATCTCTGTAAATGGTCATCCTGCTTGGCACCTTGAATCTAGGTTCAAGTTGTTCACTATATCTTCTAAACCCTTCTCCTTCTACAATTCTAAATGGCATTTCATCTATGACGACAAACTTAGTCAATCTTCTTCTACACATATCCTTGTCATAACTTACAGCAACCAGTTGTGATGACTGTCCAGGCCTTGGTGGTGGAAACACCAAACTCTTTTGTCCCTTGAGCTTCTTGTTGGGATTCTCTGGACATGTGGCTAAATGTGTCTTCATGCTGGAAGTTCCATTTCCTCTACTATGTGCTTGCAATTTCTTGTAACAATGCTTACACTGTGCTTTTTCTTCGCTGATCCTTGTAAAGTCATTCCAAACTTTTGATCTAGTTTTCCCCTTCTTCTTAGGTACAACTTCAGGTGCAGGGTCCTGTGTAGGTGTAGCCTGCTGTGTAGCTTGTGTTTCTTGAGTAGCATCAACTTGAGGTGTTATAGATAGTGTCACATCAGTAGAACCAGCTGCAGTGGATGGAAAGGGAGATGCATTTGCCATCTTGCAGCTTGATAATGAAGCTGAACTTGATCCAATCATTGCCCTGCCAGAGGTAAACAAGTTAGTTCTTACTTATTACACAAGCAAAATCTTAAGCAAAAATTAAACCCTTAGAGCATATGAACTAAATAAAGCAGTTCATATGCTCTAAGGAATTTTCTATGTAAAACTTGAAAACAAAAATAAAGTTGTGGCACAGGGTAGGCTTTAAATAAACCTAAACAGTTATCCAAACTCCTAAGATATACTCCACTTAGAGCTAGAAACTCCCCTAGTAAGGGTTTAATGGAGTTATACCCAAATTCAAAAAGAAACACAAATCAGAAGCCTACCTAATAAACTCATCAGTTTGATTTGAAGTGTCAAGTATGAACAGGCCTTATAGAGTATGTTTAGAAACTTAAGCAAAAATCTTAAGCAAAAATTAAACCCTTTTTCACACAGTTACAGATCATAAATCAAAATGATTATCAGGTCTACCTAGATTGTATCAATAAATTCTGATTTCATTATCAATCAGCAGACTACATATAGAAACAGAATTGCTAGATGATGAAAGAATTAACAAAACACATAATCAAGTTCATTATGTTATTCATAAATCTATTAAATTATCATCAACAACTACAAAATCAGCACAGTTCATGTTTTTCAATACGTATTAATAAAACAAAATTAACAAAACATCTACCCAAGGATAAAACAAAGATTCAACACAATCCAATTCAAATAAGATCTAAATCTGTAATACGGATTGATATTCACACAAATTTAGTCAAAGAAATAACGGATCCTTGTATACATATACAATTGATTCAACAAAATCGAAATGAAACCAAACAAATCAGAACAAGAGAGATAGGTTACATGTAATCAGACTCCCTTAACTCAACCAAAACCTAAAATAAAAAACCCATGACTGTAATCAGAAAAATAAGATTTGACAAAAGAAATTGATTGATAAACACAAAACAACAAGCAAACGATTTCGATAAAAGAAACCCTAAGTCCTAACAGAAGAATAATTAAAAAAAAACCCTAGAAATTGAAAAACAAACAAATCAATCGAAACCCGTGACCTATTTACTTACTAGATAGAGCCATAGAGGTGGTGGTGCTCTTGATGGAGGTGGTGGTGGTCTGCTGTCTACTGGTGGTGGAGGCGACTGAGGTGATTCAGGTGAAGGCTGCCGCTGAAGAGAAAATGAAGAGGGAGAGGAAGAGAAAGAGAAACGAAGAAGAGAAAATGACGAAGAGATTAGGGTTGCCAGAATATATATGGTGGAGGCTTTAATCTAGACGGCTAGTATTAATCAGGATCAAAACTAATCGACGGTCCATACTAATCGGTTGTTCGGTGCGTTTAGTGTGCGGTTATGGGTGGAACTGTTCACCGAACCGTAAATCTAACGGTTATTAAAATGAAAACCGTGACCGACCGTTGGGTCATCGGTTCGGTGCGGTTTCGGTGCGGTTAGTGCGGTTTCGGTGCGGTTTGCGGTTTCGGTGCGGTTAGTGTGCAGCCCTAATTGTTATCATGCTATATTATTATACTTGCACCAATGCAAAAACAAAGACCGCATAACTTGTCATGCATCTACAATAATATCTGCATAACATGTTATGCAGTCGCGAAAATAAATGCATAACCTGTTATGCATCCGAAAATACGGTTGCATAATGCATTATGCATCGAGAAAATTATTGCACAATCTTTTATGCATCGAGAAAATATATGCATAAGTCATTATGCATCTATTTTTTATGTACGCACCAATACAATGGTTACATAACTTGTTATAGATGCATAATTTGTTATGCAGTCGAGAAAATGGTTGCCTAATTTGTTATGCAGTCGAGAAAATGGTTGCATAATTCGTTATGCGTCTGCAGAATGTGTTATGCATCTTTTTTGGTGGCTGCATAATGGTTATGTAGTCAGTTTTCGAAATTTTGCCTAAAATGATGATCATCTCAGCTTTTTTCGTGAAAAAAAAAAATTTAATATTGTTGTTTGTACTCGTTGCGTAGCTCTCTTAAAAAGATTTCCAACGATATAAAATTTGTAAAATTCCAAGGCACGGATTTTTAGATATGTTATATCCAAGTTGCGTTGCCAATTATACCCCTGATGCATAACCCGTCATGCGGATGCATAATCCGTCATGCAAACATTTTTAATAATTTCATATAATTATGGGTCGGAAATAATTATGGGCGCCGCTGTACCTAAAATTAATTGTGGGTCTGACAATGAGAATATTATTTTTTTGGGCCTACGCCTAATTTTCCAATTATCCAAGGGATTTTGGGTATTTTTTTAAGAAGCATACCTAAATTTTTTGAGGCGTATAAAACGATTTGATTAGCTAGAGTATGTATAGAAGGGGTGTCCTATAATAGGTAAAAAAAAAATTTCTAAGAAAAACACCATGGAATTAACAAACAAAAGAGTTACAAACATCGTTCAAGTTTTCCTTCCTAACAAGAGAGCTGAGGAAAGTAGGATAGGAGACCCAAAGACCCTTAAGACTAAGTTTTCTAGCCCGACGTGCAAGCCGGTCTGCTAGAAGGTTTTTCACACGGTTAATATACATAATTTTAGACGACACTGAGCAAGAAAATAAATTCCGACACTGATCAAGAAGGTCACAACTTCTCCAATCAATGTTTGAACTGCCTCCATTTACAAAATCAACCAGTTATGAAGACCACTTTGACAAGATTCATCTCTTCTTCCCAAGAGAACGCCAAAATAAGAGCAGCAGCTTCAGCACCCACTGCATCTTGCATCAAGCTAAAGTCTGAGCGCGAACCTCTTATATTTCCTGCTGTATCACACCAAATAAATCCCAAACCCATTTTTAAATGTTTATAAGAACCATCAATAAAGATAAAATGATCAACTTCCTCTATAGGGACCTTCAAATCCCTGGAAAATCCAACAGAGAATAACTTAGGAGAAATATAAGAGTTAATCATTTTCCTGGTTTCCATTATGACCTTGTTCAGATTAATCGGAGAGTTTCTAAAGAGCACATCACATCTTAACTTCCAGATAAACCACAAAACAACAACACCTATGCTAGGCCAAGAGACTTTAAAAGGAGAAATACCAAGATCAGAATTATGCCAATATAGAAAAATATCATCCAACCCATCAAAATCTGTAAGATTCAAATGCTGAAGAGAGAGACCAAACCAAATATGGGAAGCAACAAAACAATTCACAAAAAGGTGCATGACCGTTTCTTTACTACTATGACAAAGAGGACAAGTAATATCCACATACGAGTTATAAAACTGAAGCAAAGATTTAACCGGAATCATATGAGGAAAAAATTTCCAAAAAAAGTACTTAATTTTCGGCAGACAATCAACATCCCAGACTTTTCTCCAAAAACCTGAGTCTTCAGAGGAACTAAAATCATTCATATAGACTTTATAATCTGATTTAATCGTAAACTTACCATTTCTCGTATGAAACCACATTAACTTGTCACTATAATTGAGGTTTAACCTAATAGACCTAATTCTGATAACATCCTCTTGCGAGAATAAAGACGGTAACAGATTTACATTCCAACCTCTACTTTGAGTATCAATAAGATATTTAACAAAGATATAATTACCATGATTAGGATGAGACGAAACAGGAGGATTATTATCCCCTGGAATCCAAAAAGAACTCCAGATTCTTGTGGACTCCCCATTATTAATTTTTACCACTGAATTAGCTCTAATGAAATGTAAACCGTTTACTATACCTTTCCATATCCACGAAGAAGTGTCAGCAACTTTATCAATTTCAAGTAAATTCTGATTAAGGAAATATCTGTGTTTTAAGAAAATTGTTAGCAGGATATTCGGATTATTCGTAACTCTCCAACCAAGTTTACAGATGAAAACTCTATTAGTAGGAAAGGTGCTCCTAATACCTAAACCACCACTCAATTTGGACTTACCTATATCAACCCAAGACCGAAAATAAGCAGCATTTTGAGGATTCTTTTTAGACCACCAAAAAGTTCTTTGAATGAAATCAATTCTAGAAGTAACAATTTTCGGCAGTGGAAAGCAAGCCATATGAAAAACTGCTAAACTAGAAAGAACATGTTTTGTAACCACAGTTCTACCAGCAACATTTAAATTTGACTTTTTTGAAGAACTCAATCTAAAATAAAAATTCCCAATGAGAAAGTCAAAAGATTTTGTTTTATCTTTTCCTATGAATAAAGGAGTGCCAAGATATTTTTCAGAACTACTAAGAAATTTCATTTTCAGAGTTCTAGATAACAATTTTATATGCCTATGATGCATCTTACCACTGGTGATGAAGCCCGACTTATCGAAATTGATAGCCTGACCAGACGCTTTTGCAAAGACATTAATCACCTTTAACAGATTCCTAGCATAAGTAATCGAAGCTTTAGAAAACAACATACAATCATCCGCAAAAAATAATTACGAGATAGAAGGATTGTTCTTCCTAAACTTAAATCCCTGAATCAGCTTGCCTTCTTCAGCTTTTAAAAGCAACTGAGAAAGGACTTCCATGCAAAGAATAAAAATGTATGGTGACAGACAATCACTCTGTCTAATGCCCCTACAAGGAAAGAATGTCTCACCCGGCAAGCCATTAACCAAGACAAAATAAGAAACTGTAGTAATACACTGAAAGATCAGTTGGCACCAAACTTCTGAGAAACCAAGCTTCTTAAAGACTACTAGAATAAAGGGCCATTATAGCCTATAAAACGCCTTATAAATATCCAACTTGATAGCTAAATGACCATTTTTAGAGTTTTTATTTTTCTTCTTAAAAGCATGAAGAATTTCATGAGTGATAACTATATTATCATGAATCTGCCAATTTGCAACAAAAGCAGATTGAAAAGGCGAAATTAAAGAATCCAAAATAGGTTTCAAACGTTTAGTTAAAATTTTTGAAATAATTTTATATATCGAATTTGACAAACTTATAGGTCTGAAATCATGAGGGGAAGTACGACTTTTTATTTTGGGTATTAAAGTAATAAAGGTGAATTAGATTGTTTAAGGAGAAATTTATTTCTAAAAAAACTCTGCACATGAGACACTACTTCAGCATGAACAATATCCCAATTGTCCTTAAAGAAGCCAGCCTGGAAACCATCCGGGCCTGGAGAACTCCAAGGAGCCATATTACAAATTGTATCCCTGATTTCACTAGTCGAAGGAATGACAATTAAGGTAGAATTAATTTCATCATAAATAATTGGTTTGACATACCTTGAAGCCTCTTCTATATCAGGATTGGATGAAGTAAAAATCTTCTTAAAATGTTTCGAAAGCACATCTGCAACCTGCTCTCTATTTTCTAACTAGTTTTCTTGATCATGTTTAATGGTGTGAATTGTATTGTACATGTTTCTGAGCTTAACAATATTATGAAAGAAATGGGTATTTCTTTATAATAGGCAAATTACTAAGTTACCTTGGATGACTTTTAAGATTACTGCCTAGTGACCCTATTTTGTCTTGATATGCCCAAAAAAAATTGGTATGCCTCAAAATAGGTTTCTTTTTTAAAGAACATGAATTTTATCATAAAATTAGAGAGCCATTACACGTGGGTATGTGGTATCCATAGAGTCATTTAACACCATCTAATTATGAGAAATTGGAATTTTTAGTTCTAGATTGTTGTCAAAAGATTTCTCATTTGATCGTCATTCGTTGCGTGATTGGTAGGCCATCTGCTGTTGGATAAAGAAATGTGGTATTTGGTGCATTCTCTGCTTCATTCCAGTGATCATTCCAGAAATATACCAAGGTGGTGTAGTAAGAGAGGCTATGAAACGTAAGAGGTTTTATGAATCCGTCACGAATACAACTTTTGGCCATTCTCTTTCTGTCGCGGTTCTGGAAGCCAATAGCATGGCTCAAATTTTAACTGATGAAGAAGTTGTACTTCCTAGTGGATGCGTTAATAACATCACTTTTATTGTCTCTGAATCCCTGCAGACTTTGAGATTGTTTCTGGGCTTAAAGTAAATCTGAGAAATAGTATTATTGTTGGATTTGACCAATTGCAGAATGGGTAACTATGTGATATGTATTTATATTTTTTTAATCTCAACTGCCAATAAATTACCTAGGTATTCCATTAGGTAGTAAATCACAGATTAAGGGGGTTTGGATTGATATAATTCAAAAGTTTCAATAGAAATTTTCACCTTGGAAAATATATTATCTGACCAAAGGTGAAAGGCTGATTATAACTAAAAGTGTATTATATGGTCTTCCTATCTATTATTTGTCAATGTTTCAAATTAATGCAAGTTTTCGTGGTTAAGAAATTGGAGAAAATAATGAGAAATTTGTTGTGGGGTTCTTTTGATTCTTGAAAAAAGAGAAGTTGGGTGGCTCGGTACTCCCCCTAAACATAAAAGTGGTGTTGGGATCAAGAAGCTTCGGATAGTTAGTAAAGCATTGCATTCGAAATGGATTTAGAGGTATGGAGTGGAGAAGAGTGCTTTATGGAGAAGGATAATTTGTAAGAAGTTTGGTGGTAATAAAGATGATATACTACCTAATGATTATATTAATTCTGTCTATTTCAGTTCATAAGTGGGTGTATTGAAGTCTAAATTTTTTGTTGTTGTCAATTATAGACTGACTCTGAATAATGGTGCCAGTATAAAAAAATGCGGGAAAGTAACCATTGAACCTTATGTTTCCTCTTTTATACAAGATTTCTAAGAAGAGAATGTGTGTAATAAAGGATATGGTCACTCTGGAAGGGGATTGAGTTTACATTTACCAAGAAATTTAAAGGAACAAGAGTTACGAGATGTGTGGCACATTTATTGCAAATAATTGGTGAACCTAGAAATTTATTATCTGAGTTTGAAGATGATAGAATTTGGTTAGTTGGGGATGTTGGAAAATGCTTATGGGTCATAAGAAGATGAAGGTTTTTTAAGGTTTTATGGATAAGCAATTGTAGAACTCTAAGGCACCTTTAAAAGTTTCTTTTTTGGTACGAACCTTATGCTACAAGGGTGCTCCAACTTTGAATTATCTTTTCAGTGCACGTACAATTCAATAACTATAATAGTTTTTTATGTGTCTCTCACACTGAAACAAATGATAATTCGTTCTTGCATTCCACTTTTACTTTCAAAGTTTGGTCATATTTCTTAAGGAGGACTGGATCTTGGCTAATAAAACAAAAGTTGTGCTTTGGGGAATGGGGACCTAAGAAGGTTCTAACAAAATTAAGAAGATATGCAACCTTCTTTCTTTTGCTATTTGGTGAGGTATTTGAAGATGAAGAAGTAAAACATTCTACAATTCTGCTAGAAGTGTCAAGCTAAGTGTCTGTTATTTAATTAGGATTTGAACTCAATTTTTTTTATGGGTTGCCTTGATCAACCTTAATTTGTAGTTGGATGATGTTGTTTACACATTCATGTATATGTATTGTAGTTCACTTTTCTAGTGGCCGTTTTTTCAATATATCCTCGCCCTATTGTTATGAAAAAATAAAATATACTTCACCAAGATTTGCGTCACTACATAAAAATCCAAGTCTTTGATATCCTCGTCAATTTGTGTTGTAACTCCGTCGTCATCTCCATTGTTTACCTGCTTAAAATAGAAAAAAAAGGTAATTATGGTTAAATTCACAATTGACCACGATTTGATAATGTCAAAGGTTTCACCTATTTGCACCCATGCTTTTACTATTTTCCACTCCCTATAATTCCTAAAGTAATTCTACTTTTCAATTATTTTTTATCCTATTTACTACATACAAAAGTCAAACTAAATTTGACTATAACTATTAACACTCTTATTTATCTTTTTCATCATCAATTTATTTTCTTCTTCGTCCTTTTCCATTAACAAATTATTTAAAAGCTATTAACCCTGAATTAAGATTATTTTTTATAATATTACACCAAAAAAATAGATTATTTCTTTACTTCTTATCGTTTAATTTGTTGAAAAATAAGCGAATAACTCATAAATTGTTATTATAGAAGATCCCACTATATAAAATATAGGGCAAAAAGTAATGTTTAATGGATATTACTTAGAGTGTTAATAAACCGTTGAAGTAATTTTGATGAAATGAATATAATCAAAACATTGAAGCGGATACGTTTTCCAAATGCAGTCGTAATCGTCCAGAAAATGACTGCCAAAAGCAGTCTTAGTCGCCCAGAATACGTCGACTACATAATTAAATTATAAATCATGTATAAGTGATTCCAAACTGTGTGGACAAAGTCGCAGTGAAGTGATAAATGTGGGGTAGTCTCCTCCTACGCATAATTTCGAATTAACACCAACTCCTCTATGTCGCATCATGCATCTAGTAGGAATAGAGTGATATAAAGTCGTCCAACCAAAAAAGTAAACCTTGGGAGGAATTTTAGAATTCAAGATTTTACTAATAAAATCATAAGACTCGTAATCTCTCACCAACAAATCATAGACTTCCCTAGTCTTGAAACAACCATTCAACGAAACCTCCACCTCCAACTGTTAGTTCATATTTCCCAAGTCATGCTTCAGTTATAACAAGTTTATACTCTCAGCGGATCCAACTGCTTCTTAAAATTCAATTGATCATTGATCTATATCTCACCTACATTTGCATCTTTAGTTGAGTTAATCTTGAAGAGCTAGGGTATTTAAGTTATTCATAAACGAGTACCTTTTTCAGGGGTGGGGATTACGACAATTTTAGTGTGTACATGAACGACTAAGAAAAGTTATACTCGTCAAGTATAAACTTCCCAGAACAGTTTTCATCCTAATTTTCTTTGAGTTTTAGTCATCGCTATATAAACGACTAAAGAAATTGTGATCGTCAATAATATGACTGCCCTACATAGTGGTAGTAGTTCTGGATTTGATGTTTTCAAGTTTATGAATTTTATTAATCATTGTATGAACACACGTATAAGATCGGCAAATTAGAGGAAATAAAAGGGACTAAAGGAGTTCTCCTTTTTGAAAGAAAGCGATGGTGTCGGTTGTGGGTAGTATGGGTTCTAGGGTTTTTAGGGGTGGATAAAAAGAATTTAAATTCAAAATATATAAAGGTAGTATTTAGGATATTTTAAAATCTATTAAGATAATTAGGGTGTGAAAAATTGGAAAAGTGTGGGTGGTAAATAGGTGAAATCATGTCTAATCTATTAAATCTAACATTGTGAAAGACGCTAGTTCAAAGGCAATCTTGTTGCACCTTTTTGTTGTTGTTGTTGTTAGAAGTCTATTTTATTATACTTGCTTACCCTAAGTATTTTGGCAGTTCTTTTAAGAGGGAGGATCCCTTCACACTCTTAGATTTACACTATCTCAAACTTTGGGAGATATTTTTCTCACTAAAACTTAAACTACTGTAGAGTACTTGAAGCTAATACTTTGAGAATATGCTTGTCTAACAAAGTTATACATACCCACAAATAATGGGCACATTCCGAAATGCTAAACCGCACCATCTACCGATCTTAATTTTAACCGTCGAAAATTCGTTAGTTTTCGATAGTTGATTTTCAAAGTAGTAGATGGTGGAGTTATACGTTTCGAATGTGTTCATTTTTTATATATGTTGAGCTTTGTAAAACGAACATATTCCCAAAATATCAGCTTCAAATGCGCCACTGTTTGGTTTTTGAGAAAAAAACTATTCTATGATTATGCAGGGTTCTGTTCTTCTTGCTTTATTCTAGTTTTGTGTTTTAGATGTGTGAATGATTATGCAGGGTTGATTTTTGATCTTGTAGGAAGAAAAAATCAGTACTTTTCCTCATACTCAGAGCTATTCTATGAGCAAGATAAAGCAGCAACATCTTTACCTTCGGCATGATCACCATCTTCTACGTTTAGTAGTTGGGGTTTCTTCCCTGGTGATAGTGTCCATTGGTATTTGTTGGGTATTGTTTTAATTTTATGTAATCTTAGTTTTGGGATTTTGTTGATTCGGTTATGGTATGATCTTTTTCTTTATTCACTTGAAGACATGTTTAACTGGAAGAACATGGTTATTTGTGGAAAAAAAAATCAAATCCAGTAGCCACAAAAACATCTTCAGCTCCAACAAAGGAAACAAAGACACTAACAAGATCAACATCATTCACAACTTCATCGATTAGAGCAAATGTTACAAAGACTCTTATGCCGATTCAGGCCAATTCGTCCCGATTCAGACACCTAAAGACCTATTCAGAAGACTCGCGTTAATGTGATTCCCGTTACTTTAGATTTTGTAGATACTGGTATTTTAAAATTTTAAATCATGTTACTTAAATGTACATGTTCGTGAAATCATGGGGTTAGATCTGATCCAATCACTGCTTTATGCAATCAAATTAGTTTTGTATCAAAACTAATATTTCCCGGTGATACGATTTGGTCTCTTTGGAACTCTAAAATGGTGGTTAAGTCTGGGAACTTAGGGTGGTTAGTCAAGAACTGGGGGAGATATTATGAATCTGATGATTGTGTAATGAAATTAAAAAAGAATTTAATTGTTTTCTGATTCCCAAATCGGTTATGTTAATGTAATTTCCTGAGGATTTTTACTCTTTTATGAAGAAAAAAAAGTGAAAAAAAAATATTCGAAAATGTGAGATAGTGTGAATCTAAGAGTGTGAGGGGATCCTCTTTTTTTTTTATGCCCACCCATAGCTAAAGATGGGAGAGCAATCTGATAGGCCCCTAATAAATGGCCTAGGCCCCAAACTAGGAAGGATTAATATCATTGGTACTTAATGAAGAACATAATGAATTGATGTTTAATGAAGAACATAATGAATTGATGCTGCTGACGACCTAATCAGTGTTTGCATTAATGGGTTTTTGTTGATGAAGATGGGTATTTCTGAGATGGAAGAAGTGACGATGAGGAGAAGTTCATAATGAAGAATTAGGGCTCAATGTGGTCAATTGACAGAGAAGTTAGGTTTTATGTGATGAGATGCAGTTCTGAATCAAGAACAAATGATGTCGTAACTGAGTAAAGATTAATGAAATTGAAGTATGGGTTGTGGAATCGAGAAGATGAAGAACTCAGAATTGTGTTTCTGATACTCAATAGATGTATGTTAGGGCTTGAGTTTTGAGATTTTGTTGATTGTGTAATTTGTAGGGAAGAAGCAATATCTCTTCTTTGATCTAGTCTAAACTGGTAAAAACCCGGTACCGGTGTTGTGCCGGACCGGTACCGGAGGTACAAGTACAGGTACCGGTCCTCAAAAGGAGGTACCGACCAACACCAAGTACAGGGACCGGTTCCATAAGAGAATGGAGCCGTGCCGGACCATGTGCAACCTTAGTGGGGTGTTATATTTGATAAAAAGACTAATTTAACCCCAAAAATTATCCTTTTACTAACCCATATGAATACTAATCCTTACCATTTTTGTTAAAAAAATAAAAAACATAAAAACTAAACCAAAAAAATACTTCTATTCTCATCTAATCCTTCAAATTCCATAAACCCTAATTAATTTATATTTTTTGGTCTTCTTCTCCAACGATCTCCGATCCAACCAAGAAAAGGTAAATCTCCATCAATCAGTTCTATGATTCACATTTCTTCATCGATTTACATGTTTAAAACTTTAATTTTGAAAATCAAAATTTCTGATTTATCTAGAATCGGTTTGTGTATTTCATTGTATCAACCGATTCTGGATTTTGTTCTTCGTCCATGAAGAGCATGCAGAGGAATTGGTTTACATAATGACTAGCATCGACCGATTTCAGGTAGAAATCAGAATATGAAAAGACATCACCAGATTCGATTTATAAGTGCATTAGCATTAGCCGATTTTTTTTTTTTTTGAACTCTATGCTCTTAAAATCGGTTTTTATGTACGTGTTAATGCATCAATTGTGGAATTGTCTCTTCAGATTCCATTTCACAATCGGTTTTTATATATGTACCACATAAAACGATTCTCAAGGTTTCATTTTTCTGTGTGTTTTTCTTGTTATAATCGGATTACATGTATTGTTTTATAAACCGATTTTGTAGTTTGATTTTTTTGTTGTAGATATGGACTTCAGTTATCTGAGCTTCTTTAACCGCCCCATGGAGAAAGAGGATGGTGCCAGAAAACCGGAGATCGTGGAAATGAACATGTACAAGTTCGCCTTTGGAAGGGTGACCAAGTTGGATTAGGCGTTGAAACTTGCGGACCAGCTTTCAATAAAAGAGCTGATTGAGCTCATCCAATTTGCCAGAATGAGGAGGAATAAAATTGCAGCACGGAGGGCGACCGACTCTAAGAATGATACGATGTGGGAAGAAATGTTCACTGCTGTTGTAGCTGGTGCTGCTGCCGATGCCGGTGATGCTGTTGCAGCTGCCAATGCTGGTGGTGTTGGAGCTGAAAATAACGTTGATGTTGCTGATCCTTGATGACATTATATTATCATAACTATTTAAGTTTGAATTATTATGTTTATGGTTTGGATAATTATGTTTTTTGTTTTGGATAATTATGTTTTATGTTTTAAGTTTGGATGATTATGTTTTAAGTGTGGGTTATTATGTTTGAAAATGGCAGAACAAGTCAAAACATAATCATCCGAACTATACGACGTATGCACCTATAAACCGATTGTTAAGGCTTTACCATGGAATCGGTTTATGTGCGTGTTAGTATAATCCGATTCTTAATGCCTCGGAAATGTCAGTTTTTCTGTATCCTCCTCTAGGTAGAATCGTATTACATGTGCAAATATAAACGGATTATAATCGGTGGAAAGTACTACTCTTTTTTTTGTTGATCTTCAGGCACAACCGGTTTATGTTGCCAAACATAAAGACGGATTTTAATGGGCATGCAAGAATAATCGGTTTTTATGAACATTCGAGAAGACCGATTGTACCAAATTTTAATTCTCGAAAAAACTAGCCGTTGGGGTCTTTCTATATATACAGAGACCTTATCCTTGGACCCAATTTGCCCCAAAATTGCTCATTCTATTCCCTCTCACTCCATATACTTCATAACTACTCATTTCATACCTCCACATGCAAGAAATGACATCGTTTGACTCCGCAAAAAAATTGGCAATCACCAAAGCATGGTACGCGGAATGTCGAGTTCACGATCACTCCTCGTCCGAGAGCTTTTGGGCGAATATATATAACAGATTTAGACGAGATTATGGGAACCCGAATAGAAGAAGTATTCAACAAATCCATGATAGACACCAAATCATCCTAGATGCGATAGTAACATGCCCCAAATAATTGACCTAGGCTCCAAATTAAGCAGGCTATTAATGTGTCCAATTTTAGGATCTGAAAATGGACCGGAATCAAATCATCGGTCATGAGTAATCAATACCTATAGAGATTCGTGTGTGACACATTTTGAAGTCGACACATTTTGCAAGGCTGCTAATGGGGTGCCAGTTTAGTGGGGTGTACTAAGTAAAGGCAAAAACTGTTTTATCCTATATAAAAATCTGGTTTGTCTTATTATAATTTTGATACACCCCCACTTAATTTGGTACCCCTATGAGTAATGTTGACATTTTGAAGTCGTGTTTGTAAACCCGAACACTCACTTTATAGTTGATCTTCATTGATTTTATCCACATTCCACGGTGTAAAAAGCTACACGAATGCAAATAGATCTAAGGCCGCAAAAATAATCAACAAAAGTTGATGGTGTTGGAGAGGTACAGAAAAATAAACACAAATGGCTTTGAATATAAGCTACAGTAGACTTTCAGCTCACCGGTTATCATCCCCGTTTCCGTCATCACCAAAATCGAAACAACATCTCCAATTCCTCCTATCCAATTCTCATCTTGTTGTCACTTCCAATTCCCCTCCTTCAATTTCAAGGAAATCACATCGGAATTTTCTTGTAATGGGTTCTTCTACGTCGTCTTTTCAAAATCCAGATAACAGTGTTCAAGGTTACTCTCTCTCTCTGTTTATTTATTTTTGTTAACTCATAGTTTCCACCTTAGTTCTTCACTTGGTTGCTTCAATTTCCGATTTGTTCTGTTTCTCTGATGCTTCTGGTTTCATTTACATTGTAACTTCCAGTTTCTGAATTCTCGTCATACTTTCTACTTGAAAACATAATGAATTGTGAAAGACCCTTATGTTCATATTGCCATTTCGACTGCTGATTGATTGTTTTCTTGATGTGGTTGATATTGATATTGTTATTCTTAACTAATCGTTGCAAAATTGCAATCTTCAGCGGATAAAATCACCTAGTTTGGATGAAAATTTAGTATATTTTCTACTGCCCCTTTAACAAATTCGGGTTTTGTTTTTGAGAAAGTTATACTACTCATAATTTTTAAGGCTTTGGGTGATGTTATCATCAGCCATTGCAATTTATCCAATGAGAAGAATAGCACAAGAACATGCAAGTTACAAAGAAAATCCAACTGTATGTCTGTGGAAGCCATGAGCCACATCCTGTGGAGACAAAAATATATGATATGCAAGTTAGGTAACGCGGTTCTCTCGTTTATACAGTATCAATTGAGAGAGGACCAGTTTGCAAAGTTTCAAAGTAGAAATAGACCTATTAACTGTTCTTAACCCTTACTTTTTTACGTTTATCTTCTTTAACTTGCCGTCAATGTTCCTTCTATGAGATATTTCCGTCAATGTAACTTCTATGATATCACATATCTGTGCTACCTAGTGTTCCTCATTAAGTGCGTTACCTTCCTTTGTGCAGAGACAGGCAGGGGAGATTATTCTTCCGTAAGTGATGCAGAGTGGAAGAAGCGTCTCACTAGTGAGCAGTTCTACGTAACTCGCAAGAAGGGAACTGAGAGGGCTTTTACAGGGTACAGTATTCAATTCAATAATACTTTATCGGTAGATTCTACAAACCTACATATAAAACTTTAAATGATAAGACATGAACCAATGTGAACTCAAGTGATTTGGTTAGGCAGAAAACTTCTCGTGCATCATGAGAGATTTTGCAACAATACATGAGTATCAAAACAAAAATGTGAAGCGGTCATTTTTTTTTTCTCAACTCAATACTACTGCTTGAGTGAAAGGCACGTGTTTTACAATATATTAGTTTCCTCATGAAGAGCTTACTTAGAGCATTAATGTATGACGCCATCTCTCGAACACCGACACAGGTTTCTTCAAAATCCAAATATGGGGTATCATGTTCGAAAAATGTGGTGGAAGTAAAAATCGTAGAGTTGGTATCATACTTAAAGTTTAATTATGCTTAGATACTGTATTATTCTACTCCCTGTACTGTGGCTTAAGTGAAGATGTTCGTATCAGGTCTCTTTCCGCCTAAGTTATCCCACTCTCGGTATCATCAACATGTTAGAAAGACTTCGTAATTCCATTTACCTCCGTTGGTGGTATCAGATATTTAGACATGTCTGCTCTTCTTCTGTTTCTTCAATCTCTATCCACTTTATCTTTGTGTGCCAAAACTTGTATGCAGCAACCGGCATTACACTTTATTTTAGTTCCTTTTTTTTTGCATTTTGATTTAGAGCAAAATGTGGTGGCAAGAGGGAGTAAGATGTGAATCAGATGCTTGTCATTTTTAATTTCAATGGGGTCCATACACATTCTTGAAGGAATTAGCAGCTTTGTCTAGGATGCCTCAAATCTTGTAGTTTATTTAGTTCCAGATATTTAATCAGTAGAAAAGTAATTGTAGTTCTCATTAATTATATTTTCCTTCTAGAGAAGCTAATAACATGCCATAATTATATTTTCCTTCTAGAGAAGCTAATAACATGCCATAAGGGTAAGTACATCAAACGACCTTTGGGTAACTTATCATAGTTGTGGCAATATTGTAGTGTTGATGATTCGTTATTCATGTTATCTGAATTTCAGGGAGTATTGGAACACAAAATCCGCAGGAACTTATCACTGCATCTGTTGTGACACGCCTTTGTTCGAGTAAGTATCACCTAATCTCTCTCTCTAGGTGCACACTAATGATATTGCGGAGTTGGGCCTCCTTTTCCTATTTATTATTATTTTTCATTAAATAATTCTTCTGGGTCCACCTTATCAGTGCTAAGTTAATGAACGTTAATGAATGTTGTATGTGTAGATCATCCACGAAATTTGACAGCGGAACTGGTTGGCCATCATACTATCAACCCATAGGAAATAACGTGAAATCGAAATTAGACTTGTCGATTATATTCATGCCTAGGCAGGAAGTTCTTTGTGATGTGTGCGATGCCCATCTTGGTCATATTTTTGATGATGGCCCTCCACCTACCGGAAAACGTTACTGCATTAACAGGTTAGGGCTACTCCTCTCATTAATCGAATTTATTTCGATAATATTTTCCCCTGTTGAAACATGTACTTTGAATATATGTAAAATCTTCCTGTGCTATGCTTATGTGATGCAGTGCCTCTCTGAAACTGAAATCAAAATAGTTCCAAGTGTTGTCATTACGTACCAGAAGTTTAAAGTCCTGAATCAATTTCCTTCTAGTGAGCAAGTTGTTCCTGTACTAAATTTGGCAAGTTGATAGAAGAAGCTCTCTCTCATGATTTTTTTGGTAGTTTCCTTATTCTCAGATCACTGTTTGCACTTCTTCTAACAAAAATGTATATTTAGACTGTTTGGAAACGATGCATAAACATGGTAAGATGAAAAAATAAATAAAAGAATTCTATCTTATAAATAAGAGTATATTGTCAGAGATACCTGAGCTGCTAAACTAGCTAGGCTACTGCTTTTCTTGTATGGCTTTTGGACTTTTCTCCTAAAGCTTCGAGCGAAACAAGAGTGTTTATGTGCGGAATTGCTTGTCTAAACCTCCAATTCCGGTCGCCATCGTTCCATAACTTCTTTAAAATTTTAGTTTCTGGGTTGTAAATAAACAAAGTTTCTCCATGGTACCACAATAAAATCTCATTGTTTTTAGCAAGTGCAAGGGCCAAGCCCAACGGTATCTCATATCGCCCTCCGAATCATTGACCTCTATATTGAATTCCTTACTCCAGCTCCGAGGATGGTTAGGCTCCGTGCCAGAGTTCTTGAATCCCCATATGTCCACGCAATTATTATCAGGTTGGATATCAACAGCACACAAATACCCTCTTAGCACTTGGATACCCCAACCAATGGAGACACAAGGGGGTGATGGGAGAGTTTGGAATTCCTCAGTCCCCAAATCGAACGCCACTACTTGTTTCTTTGAGTAATCTTTCCAGTGAAGTGCTCCATAGACAAATATACCAGAAGAGTTCACTAAATGGTACCGTGTGGACACTTGTTTGTTTCTCCATCCTTGTTTGTCACCAAGAGTGTATACTTGGACGTCGACTTGTACTCCTAGTGCTCTGTAATAGAAGATTCTAACAACCTTATACTCATGGGTGGATTGGTGGTAGGCAAACCCACTTACCGTATGATCAAAGGGATCATATGGCTTTTCGTGTAGTCGGGGAAGATTAACATATTCTCCAGAGATGGGATTGCAGATGTATATTGGATCACAGATATGATTGCGGGTGTCATTGACGCACACTAAACCGTTACATGAACCAACCAGAGATGGGATTGCAGATGTATATTGGATCACAGATATCATTGGGGGTGTCATTGACGCACACTAAACCGTTGCACACTAAACCGTTGATCATGGATATCAAAGGGAGGATGGTCAATCTTCGTAAGTGTGTCCAAAGAGAACCGAGTGTTGTTTTTGTCTTCGTTGTCATCGTCGCTATTATCAATGTCGCGGTAGTAGAGTTGCACTGAACTCCACAAATCATTTTTTTCTTTTTCTTTTCTTTTTTTTTTTTTTTTTTTTTGAAACTGAAAGAAGAATTTGATTAATTATGAGTGTTTACAAAGGATGTATCCTCCTGTAACTGAGCAGCAATATTACTAGGAGGAAAAGTAAGCCAAACACTACTTAATCTTTCTATTCTAGCTAGCTTGGACAAAATGTCAGCTACTTTATTTTTTTCCTTTGGAACATAAGAACAACTCCAAAGGTTAAACACTTTAAATAAAATTTTTATATCTAGAATCATATTATGAATTCTTCAGTCGATACTGAAACTCTCATTGTTCACAGCATCTGCAACAAGCTTTGAATCGAGCTCGAACTCCACTTTTCCCATTGAACCGCTTCCCAAAATGCTCTGCATTCCGCCTGTTCTGCATTCTCCACTCTATTCAAGAAGATACATTTGGGACCTTGATGTTCACGTGCAAAATTACAAATGATTAGTCCCAGACCACCTGTTTTATTTGTATCAAGAAATGAGCCATCACAATTAATTTTCCGAGAGTTTATATCAGGAGGTATCCAATGAAGATCACGTCTATCTTCATGAGCAGGAGATATAGTCATCACAGGGGGTTTATTTTCGAACTAGAAAATTTCTTTTTTGCAGGTTAGCACAATAGCATTCGGTGGAGTAGCTTTCCCATTGAAGACTCTATCACAACGAGCATTCCATAAGCACCAGGCCACAATAGCTATTTTACAAAGATGATGTTCTTGTAACTGATTAGTGAAGTACTTCTCAAACATTTCACAGATCCAGTGTTGAAGATTATTGATGCCTTGAGTCTGAATTCCCAGCACTGCAAACCAAACCCCTTTAGAACTTGAGCAATTCAAAATGCAGTGAGTGTTAGTTTCTGGAACTTGAGAACAAGTTGGACAACTTAGATTTCCATCTTGGATAACATGTAGAAGCTTATCCCTTGTAGGTAGTATGTCTTTGAGACATTTCCAGAAGAACTGAATTATCCTTGGCAGTAAGGGAAGTTTCCAAAGTTTCTTCATTCTTGGGTTCACTGGAGTATGTATATTCTTCTCCTCAAACATCTTTCTATACACTGATTTAACCGAAAACACTCTATTCTTTTCCAACGTCCAAATAATTCTATCTTCATGTTGATGATGAATAGTTTGTTGCAGAATTAGACTTGCAGTTGTGGCTTCGAAAAGAGAGATTACCATATTGTAGTTCCAGGTACCAGTATTAGGTAAGAACAGTTGGTGTATATATGTGTATTCCAGATGAGAATGAGTACTAACTTTAGGAGAAGGTGGACCTGGTAAATCCATTTACCATTTGTGCTTCCAAATCATGATCTCCTTACCATTTCACATGCTCCAGCAACTGTATTTTTGAATGAAACCCATTTCATTATGGATACTTCTCCACGACCATGTGGAATTCCCGTTTTCCTGCGCATTAAAGATATCTTCGTCCTTGTAATATTTTGCCTTGAGTGATTTTGCACACACTGAACTGTCGTCTGTACATAATTTCCACGCACTTTTAGCTAAGGCTAACCCCTATGGGATAGATTGAACTGCTAGATTTTCCAAAAAGTGTTGCAAATCATGAAAAAAGTGTAGGAAATTTTTTTACACTGCTAGTTGATAGTTCTGTCTCCTAGCAACTTCTCGCAGTTCAACTATCAACGAGATTGAAATGCTGAACCATTCAGCGCTCAAAAAGTGGTCTAAACGCTGAACAAGGATAAATCTCTGAATCCTAAACCTCCCTCCTCCTTTGGCTTATTGACATTTGACCATGAAATATGATGTTTGGCTCTGTTTGTTTTCTTATTTCTACAATACTTTTGCTGCAAAGAGTTTAGTTTACCTATTGTTTCATCTGGTAATTCGAAGCTTATCATATGATGAACGGGTATGACATTAGTGACATTCCTGATCATTACAGAACGGCCTGATTCATATATATTCGAGCCACTCCATCTTGTTAACCTTGTCTCCATCTTTTCAGCAATGTTGAGAAGGGAATTTTTTTATTTCTACCCACAAAAATTGGCAACCCTAAATACTTCTCTTGCTTGATATCTAGCTGTCTTACCTGCAGTAATCCACTGATAAGTTGGCCTTGATGTGGCAGAACATTTCTACTAAAGAAGACTGCCGACTTATGGAAGTTTATTAGTTGACCTGAGCATGAACTGAAAGCTTCAATGAGTTTGAGTAGTTTGTTAACTTGCACTTGATTAGCCTTGCAAAATAGAACACAATCATCACCGAAGAGCAGGTGATTTATCTTTGGTGCAGACCTTGATATTTTCATACCTGTGAGCTGGTTGGTTTGTTCACAATGATTAAGTTGTCTCGAGAAAGCTTCCATCGCAAGAATAAATAGATAAGGGGAGAGAGGATCCCCTTCGCATCATCTTCCATTGAATACTTAACTACTCCTACCACTTGCAAAGAAAGAGTAAAAACTATGTCGAAACGAAACAACACAAAAATTTCAATGGGCTGGGGCTCTTACTTATATGTATAGGAATAAGTGCCTTAACCTAGAATGGATTCCTAATATAACTAAGAAATAAAAATCCTAACATAGAACAAATCCTAAAACCTACTTTAGGCCCATGCCTTTTATTCGAGAAAGATAAATTCGAGGCTTATCACTAAAAGACCAAAACAGGTCATCATGATGTAATTCCAATAACTCGTTATCTACCTATTTTAGTTGATGACTAATATGTTCCCGGTTAATTAATGTTAATTTAATTGATTATTAGTAGAACTATCGTTTTAGATATGAAAACTTGTGTTAAAACGAAAAAATTTAAAATTTTTGATTGATTTTTTTAAAGAATTCTAACCTAGAATCGGTCGATAATATGGCACCCGTATACCAATTCTGGGTTGGTTTTCTTCATCCACCAAGAACACTAAGAATCGGTGGATATTAGTTGTCCATACAACCGATTTTGAAATTACACTCCATAATCGATTTATATTGACATTGGTATCAACCGATCGTAACTTCAAAAACATACAATTTTTTTTTGAAATTTACTTTTACCCAGCATCGGTAGATATGAACCATCTGATGAGTGCTAAAAAGTGCATATTTCTATATATTTTTCTTGGCATTTAACTCATCTTTTGTGCATTAATTCTACATTTTATCCCATATTCTGTATTTTCATTGTTTTCAAGAATAAATATTTTTATTAATTATTTTGCAATTTTAGGTTGTAATTAAAGTTTGGATGAATTGCGGAGCGAAAAGAGCAGAAAAGTAGTGAAAAGTCGGGAGGAATTACGCAAGGAAGCCGCGAGGAATGTTGTACACAAGACCAAAAGGCTAGAAATGGGCTTAACAAGGAAGAATTGTTCTTAAAGAAGATATGGGCTTGGCATACCCAAGGTCCAAAACCCTTACCCAAACCCATTTCCAATATCCATACCCGCCTTCATCTTCAGCCGTCAGATTGGATCATCTCAGCATCCTACGGTCGCTTCATCATAGTTCATCAAAATCTGAAGCTCCTGTCAAACACTATAGCACCTAACTCCATCTTGAGCCGTCAGTTTCGTTGTGTCACGCATCCAACGGTCGCTCAAGACCTGCTTCCATCTTGCCGTTAGAATCAATCTAGAATTGATAATCCAACGCTTTCGCTTTGATGTGCATCAGATTTTGATGTTCCGCTCAACAGTACAACACCTGACACCTATACCCTTCATCCAAACGCACCTTACCCAAATTCTCATCTTCCTCCTTCGAGCAGTCGAGCTCTGCTCCTGCCAACTCCACCCTCTCCGTCGCCTCAACCACCACCACTCCCCTCCACGAGCCGTCAAATCCCCAAACACTCGAACCCATCACTACCACCTAATCCCCCATCATTCTAGCCTACTATTCTATCACTTTCTCCTCTTCACAGTTCCTGAAACCCTAGGAGAGAAAATGATGGAATAGCTCGAGTTAGGGCAATTGTACCAGAAGAGTGAGCAGGAGAGGAAGAGGAATCGTGGGTCAAGCTAATTGAGTGGATATCAGAAGTAGTTGGTAAGAATTTTTGATTTAATTTGTAAACCCTAATTTTAGAAATTAGGTATTTTGGGGGAATTGAAATTGGGTATAAATAGAAGGCTTGTGTGTTGTGTTGGGGCATGCCTGGACTAGCCAGTGCTTCACCCAAGAGGACTGGAATAGCCAGTGCCTCAAGGGTTAGTTTTTATTTTAAATGATGTTGTAAACTTCAATTGTTTTTATCCTATCCATGCTCTGATCTTGTTGTGCTTGAATTGTCTAGGATTGAATATCCTTATAGGTTGTTAAAACACTAAGCAAGCTTCTCTGCGGGTAGTTGCAGTGTGAGAGCCCCAACCACCACAAGGTTTAGAATTCATCTTAGTGCCTTTAGCCTCCTTTCTAGACCAACCCTTAGATGAACAGCCGGCTTTGAACCGCAACTGTCATCTAGTTATTCAGAAAGCCTAGAAGCTGACTGATAACTAACAAGGGACAAGAACATAGTTGGAAGACCTGCCTTTGTTTCTTTATCACTGCCCTTGGCTAACAGCCTTGGTTTTTTTGTCTTTGTTTCACTGTTCTTATTCACTGCCACTGATTTTTCTTGTTAACTGTCACTTGCTTCATTACTTCAATTCACACCCAAGTCTCTGTGGTTCGACCCTGCCTTACACACTCACTACAACAAACCCTGTGCACTTGCAGGTATCATTTTTGTGACTCTTTTAGAGAGCCACCACCATCACATCTACCGATTATATGTTGATCTTGAAAACCATCAAACACAATTTAGATCCATACTCCATATATATACTCGTGTTATGAATGAGTATGATTTCCATACTCCATATATATACTCGAGTTAAGAATTAGTATGATTTCATATTCATTCTCAAATCGAGTATGAAACATACTCTATTTGAGAATGGTACGAAGTCATACTCATTTCAGTTCATAAAATCATACTCATTTTCAATTTGGGTACAAAAATCCGAAAATCATATTCATACTCATTTACAATTTGGGTATAAAAATCCGAGAATCATATTCATACTCATTCTTAATTCGGGTATAATCTTTTTTTAAGTAATACTTATTTTTAGTTCGAGTATACATCACTATGAGTATGAAATAAGCTGAAAAATCAATAGAATCGGTGGATGAGGGTATGAACCGATTTTATAGGAAAAAATCAACAATTTTTTTTTTTTTTTGCGATTCATGTTAACCAGAATCGGTTTATGTCAGTGTCCACATCGACCGATTATGGGTTGTGTTCTTCGTCCATGAAAAACACAAACCAGAATCGGTTTATGTGAGTGTTCACGTCAATCGATTCTGGTTTGTGTCCTTCAACCACGAAGAACACCAATATAAATAAATCGGTCGAGATGTATGTGATCATCGATCGATTATGATGGACTCGGTTAATATATACATGGGCATCAACCGATTCTGGTTAAACACGGGAAATCTGGATATATCTAAATCTCAAAAAGTTAAATAAATAAAAAACCTAACTAAGAGGAACGAGTTAATAAAATTACATCATCATATTACTACACTTGGCGATTTTAAGAAAAAAAGTTTATACCAAACGAGAGAATGAATTAATTTGATTGGTGTATTTAGTTTTAGGTTTTATTTGTGAGAGAGATATGATTTTACTGAAGTGTTAGTTCAATAAATTTGATTGTTCGAAGAATTATATTTATAATTAGGTAAGAATGGTGAGGCTACCTTAGTATTTTCGTCATTTTCAGACACCCCTTATCCTTTTCTATTGGGTAGATAAAGAAATTCATAGGCTTCAAACTAGGGAGGTAAAACAAGTCGGTGTTAAACACATCTAGGAATGTGCTAACTTGACCTTTGATCTCTGGACCCCGAAATAAAAGGAGAAAACTAGGCGGCCTTTGTTGTCCAGAGAACACGCTGAATGTCTAGTCCTCCCATGGAGATGGTTTAACCGGTGGTCAAAAAACAAGTTTTGGGACCAAAATATTTATTCTCTATCCCATATACGTACAAGAGATATAAGCCCAGTGTTTTAAATGATAAAATTACCCTTTTGTTCTATTTAATTTACAATCACTATAAAATAATACACGATAAATTAATAATAAAGATAAAATATTTTTTTTATTGGTAATGAATCGGGAAAACGTGTTAAATTAATAATTCATTGGATTTACAAATTAATATAATTTTTGATTCAGTAGAACCAAAGGTGAAGGTAGAAGATGTAGAGACCAGGGAAAAGATATCTTAGGTTTATGTATATACATATAAAGGGGAAACTAGATGGATCACACATCCATAGGCCGGAGGCCCTGTAACACTCCCCCTTGTGCGGTTCAATAACAAAACTTTATACATAGTGCTTCATATATAGTGCTTTGAATGTAGTTCTTCAGATGTCGTTCTCTCCTTGATGACTTGTGCCGAAATCAATTGCCTTACTAAATTTTGACAAGGAAAAACCCAGTGGGATAAAACCTTGGTACAACTCTTCATATGTAGTATTTCACATGTTGTCTCGTACTTTACATGTAGTTCATCACATGCAATACGATCTTCAAAGATCGACGAGTCTAAGTTAATTGCCTCGTTAAAATTTCATCAGGAAAGCCCAGAGAGACAAAACCTGAACTAAAGAAAAAGAGTACAATATTAAGCAAACTTATAAAATCCTGTTGTACTCGAATATGTTGCCTCATTAAAATCTTGACAAGGAAAACCCATTGGGAAAACCCTTGACGAAGGGACAAGAGTACAACGTGACAGATGCAAGTAAAGGTGGTCAGTTGCAGATGATCACTTTGTTCCGTTGACGTTGAGTAGTTGCTTCACTACTCCTAAGGAAGAAAATCCTCGTGGGAAAGACAATAGCCTTAGTTGGGAAATTACTTCCCGGTATTTGTTGCTGTCTCATTACAAACCTTGCTGAGTAACAAAACCCTGTGGGAAAAAGCAACCTCGGTGAAGGAAAATAGTTCAACACACCATTAGATGCTCCCCCTTATGTCAGACAATTTTCATTAGTCTAATGCAATCAAAGGGAGTTTATCACACTTTACTTCGGTGACTTGAATGTTTATCAGACCATGTTGTTGATTCTGGAAGTTACGTTGATTAACACACTATCGCGTTTCATTTCTTTGATTCAGATATTTTCAATAATATCAATGCGATCTTTATGTCTTCAACGTTCAACATACTTGATGCTTTTAGTGTTGTCTCGCTAAAAACCTTGTCGAGTAACAAAACCTTTTGGGAAAAACTATTCTCGATCGAAGGGAAAAAGAGTACAACACAGCTTCAATTTCGAAGTAAAATATGTCGACATCATATCCTTGGATCCTTCCCCTGATGTCGGCATCTCCCCCTGATTACTTTCAAAGTTGTTCCAGACAGTTCTTTTAGTCATGTACTTTTCAAAACTGAATATCGGTAATGACTTAGAAAATAGTCTACCATATTTCCCCCTAATTACTTTCATTGGAGAAGATATTATTTTTCCTTCATAATCAACAACCTTTGGATTGCAGTTCCTTTAGCATTCCTTTTTTAATGTCTTTGCAGGGATAAAACAAACTCATGTCAATGGTTACTTTTAAGTATATGATTACGTCCATTATATCATTCCAATGACGTTGCATTGGCGCTAAGCTATATCTAGCTAACAAGTTCATTGAGGATGTAACATTTGGTCGAGTATATTATGCTAAGTACAATAATGCGTCTATTATACTTAGATAAGGAAAGTTCATCTACCGACCCAACTTCGTCATCTTCCTTTAGACGAATTGGTCATTTATGTACATTTGAAACTCGACTAATCATGGGAGTGCTAGCAGCATGAACGTCCTTGTTAAATTTCCTAACAATGGATATATGCAAACTGGTGGAATAATATACCACAAGCTCGGTCTTCTAGTTTAGGACATAGATAAGATCGAGATTTCCCAGGATTTTCATCTTAAGTTCAGATTTTAAATAGCTTGTAAGATCTCTTACTCCATTAAGAGTACTTATTATGTCCATACCGTCGACATAGATAGCTATAATTCTGAATCAGGAACTTATTTAATACGCATGGAACGAAACCTTACTTGTTTATCCCTTCCCAATCAAATAGTCACTTAGACGGGTATACCACATCCGCCTGATTGTTTAAATCAATAAGTGAGTGTTTCAGTGTAACTGCAAATACACTCTGTGGTTTAGAGTCAATCGACTTGGGAAGCAAAAGGCCATCATGCACTTTTGCAAATATCTTTGAGTCTAAATCTCCAGATATATAACCACATCTACTATGTTTCAAGTTCTTTTGAAACTACCAAGCAAACTAATTAACTGGACATTATGATGTTCAAAAGAGTAAACGATCCAGGGGTTTGTGAGAAACCTCGCGCCACAAGGTGATTCTTTATACTTTAAGACCTCATTCTTCTCAGTACACTTTGTGACAAATAACCACATATGTCCCACAGGCTTTACACTAGGTTGGTTAGCACTACCACACCAAATACCCGTATGTTTGTCAAAGAACTAAGTTTTACCTGGATTGCGTAGGCCATATACGCTATTTATTTGAAATTAATCAAAATAAATCATGGTTCGATCTCATTGTGCTCTACTTCTGGAGAAACTATTTATGGATTATATCATCATTGTGCACGCATGATCCTTCCATTGACTCATATGCATTCTCATAATCCGTCAGGATTTCATTGTTCTCTAGAATCATTTAAAACTTCGGAGCGTCCTCCAGTTTGATTCATGGACATATTCAGACACAATTTTATGAGATGATTTCTGATGATATAATTAAGTTGTGCCTTACTGTTGATGGTGGTTTTTTGGTTTAGGGTTAAAATCGTAAAACCTTAGTCAAACAGTGACATCACACTTGAGTAATAATGTCGCTACTAGCACATTTATTAAACCATTCAACATGTCTGCGTAAAATTACCGGGGTACCTTTCTTTTATGTAAATGTCATGCTCCACGGCAGAGCCCTCGAAACTGATTGGCATCATCCCTACACATGCCAGCCGCATCACCGTGCCAATGGAAAACCATGCCAGCCGCACCACCGTGCCAATGACATGCCATGCCAGCCACATCTCCGCGCCAAAGGCATACCAACCATGCCAGCAGCACCACCGTGCCAATGGCATGCCATGCCAGCCACATCTCCGCGCCAAAGGCATGCCAACCATGCCAGCCGCACCATCGTGCCAATGGCATGCCATGCCAGCCACATCTCCGCGCCAAAGGCATGCCAACCATGCCAGCCGCACCATCGTGCCAATGACATGGCATGCCAGCACAATCTCCGCGCCAAAGGCATGCCAACCATGCCAGCCGCACCACCGTGCCAATGGCATGCCATACAAGCCACATCTCCGCGCCAAAGGAATGACAACCATGTCAGCCGCACCACCGTGCCAATGGCATGCCATGCCAGCCACATCTCCGCGCCAAAGGCATGCCAACCATGCCAGCTGCACCATCGTGCCAATGGCATCCCATGCCAACCACATCTCCGCGCCAAAGGCATGCCAACCATACCAGCCACACCACCGTGCCAATGGCATGCCATTCCAGCCACATCTCCGCGCCAAAGGCATGCCAACCATACCAGCCGCACCATCGTGCCAATGGCACGCCATGCCAGCTACATCTCCGCGCCGAAGGCATGCCAACCATGCCAGCCGCACCACCGTGCCAATGGCATGCCATGCCAGCCACATCTCCGCGTCGAAGGCTTGCCAACCATGCCAGCCGCACCACCGTGCCAATGGCATGCCATGCCAACCACATCTCCGCGCCAAAGGCATGCCAACCATGCCAGCCGCACCACCGTGCCAATGGCATGCCATGCCAGACACATCCCCGCGCCAAAGGCATGCCAACCGCACCACCGTGCCAATGGCATGCCATGCCAGCCACAACTCCGCGCCAAAGGCATGCCAACCATGCTAGCCGCACCTCCGTGCCAATAACATGCCATGCCAGCCACAACTCCGCGCCAAAGGCATACCAACCATGCCAGTCACACCATAGTGCCAATGGCATGCCACGCCAGCCACACCTCCGCACCAAAGCCACGGCGGCCATGCCTCCACGCCACTGGCTACCAACGGAAGGTAACCACAATCAACGGCTAACCTTCCTCTCAAGATGCAAAATCTCGGCCGTCGAAGGTCACCACCGAACCGACAAGCCTCTCAATCTTAACTTTCCAAACAATAAAAACATGCTACATGTTTTCCATGAAAACACTCGAGACATCAAAACATGTCACAAACTGGGAGATGCTCATCAGGGTATTGGTTTGGCGGTTTACAGCGTGCCCGTTACAAGAAAGTGTCATAAGAGTGAAGCGGTTAGTAAATACAAGGAGTAATGGTGAAACGTTTCCTTCATTATGGAAACATCAATTCCAGGCGTTACTCGTTACCGCTTTCTTCCATTTACTCAACCGTTTCCACTTCTTACGAGACCAGGGTACGTTTCGTTGCGACTTGTATGAATAGATCTCACCTATTTCCACCAAAGAACAAGTTTTTGGTCAGGAGAATACAACACTCAGAAATCACTTGTTAGCTTTCCCATCTGTTAGCTTTCCACTTTCTTATACAAGTCGTCAAACAACTACTCTTCCCGAATCAACTATTTTGGTCTCAACACTCTCTTCGCTTCCCTCCCTAGACCAACTCTTCTCCTTCACTTTGTGACCGAAGCAAGTCTGGAACGACCATTTCTTGGTTTTGGCTGGATTTGTACAGATTGATCTCTCGAATCAAAGTACTCCTTTGCAATACATTGTTTAGGGTTTAGACTCGTTTCTCACCCACACACTCGAAATTACCAAAATCAGTAGAAACTGTTTTCACCCTCAAACAATTGGCGACCACAGTGAGAGATTAATCTCTCGGTTACAATATCGATTTCCGATTTCACTTTTCAACTTCAACTCAGGAAGATAGTCGGTTTTAGAACTGAATTCATGATCCCAAATTCCGCCAGACTCTGGCAAATGGCGATGTCTCCTCTCCCAACACGGTATCCACTGGAGCAGCCGATGAGGAAACTCCAAGGTTGGACGAGTTGGCACGAGTACAGGAGATCCACACCAAGAACATGGACTTGATGAAGGAGGCGATTAACAACATACTCGACTTCCTTATCAGATTAACGTCGGATTCAGGTGGCTCACACGACCCGGAAATTCGAAGGCTGGGGACTGACGTCCCGGACGATCACTCTCAGGTCAACGGTTTCACCACCAACCGGAAACCAGTAGGCCAGGAGGCTGCCTCGCTGGTAGAAAATTTATGTGAACTCCTACACCTTTCGAAAGATCCACGAATGGAGACGTTTACTGCCATCAATCAAATAGCATTAAACGCATCTTTGGTTCCTTTACGCTTGGAAACTTCAAGAATACCGGAGATGTCCATCAACAATATCACGTTCACCGACGACGATATGATGGCAGAAGAGGGACATAACCGGGCTTTACACGTCACAACTCGTATCAAGGATGTGGAGTTCAAGAGGTCCCTTATCGACACAGGAGCGTCCTCCAATGTAATTACTCTCAGAATGCTCAGAACAGCCAAGGTGCGGCCAAGCGAGGTCGTGCGGCAACCTACTACGATGACAGATTTCGAAGGCAACCAAACCAACACGTATGGATACATCAGCCTGAATTTATCAGTAGGACCGGTCCAGTCAAAGGTGAAGTTTGAGGTAATCGAGAAAGAGCCAGATTACCACATGATACTGGGAAGGCCGTGGCTCCACGACAACATAATCATTCCTTCGACATATCACCAGTATCTGAAAGCCATGCTAAACGGAGAAGTCATCCGCATCACCGCATCATTATCCCCCTTCGCGCCGATCTGTGGTATGGACATGTTTTAACCAAGGAAGAGTTCGCGGGACCCGACATGCAAGACTCACCACACTCCACTACCGAAGTGGGCGTCAATTGAAGAGAGCGATAGGCTCGCGTCGTTTTATGGAGAAACCCGATCTCACATCATCTCTTCGAAAGGGAAGCACACCGGTCTTCCCCTGCTAAGCCAAAGTTTGGCTCACTCCCATACCAAACGAGAGCGGGGTTTTATCACAAGTCATTATGAAAAAGGGAAAACCGTATATCAGCGCCGTTGTTAGCAATTAACATGGGAGAATACCACCCAGTCTCTCCGCCCAGTAGAATGCAATCACAACAACCAACCACAAGAGGAAGTGACGGATGCACCACGGCAACTACAGGACGGGACCAACTCTACCACTGATGAACTTGAAGTTGTCAACATCGGGAGCGAGGAATCTCCGCGACCCATCTCAATCAGCTTGACTATGTGCGCCGACGAACGCGCGAAGCTGGTAGACCTTCTCAAAGAATATCAAGACGTATTCGCATGGACATACGAGGAAATACCTGGCTTGGACGAGAAGCTGGTCACTCACCATCTACACATAATACCCGGATCCAAACCAGTCAAACAAACCCCGAGACAGTTCAGGCACGACGTGGAAGAACAGATCAAGATGGAGATTCAGAAGCTACTGGTCGTTGGTTTCATCAAACCCATTCACCATCCTACTTGGTTGGCCAACGTAGTTCCGGTAAAAAAGAAGAATCGCCAAATCAGGTGTTGCGTCGATTTTAGGGATCTGAACAAATGTTGCCCTAAAGATGATTTCCCACTTCCTAACATTGACATGCTGGTAGATGCCACCAGTGGACACGGTATTTTCTCTTTCATGGACGGGTACATCGGCTACAATCAAATAAAGATGTACGAACACGACGCAAGTAAGACGGCTTTTCGAACTCCTCTCGGAAACTTTTAATATACTATGATGCCCTTCGGTTTGAAAAATGCTGGCGCCACTTACCAACGCGCCATGACTACCATTTTTCACGACATGATGCACAAGCAAGTTGAAGATTATGTAGATGACATAGTGGTTAAATCAAAAACTCGGGTGGCCCATATGGAGATTCTACGGAAAGTGTTTGAAAGGTGTCGCGAGTACAAACTGAAGATGAATCCATTAAAGTGTTCTTTTGGTGTCTCTTCGGGCAAGTTCCTAGGTTTCCAGGTAACCGCCAAGGGAATTAAAGTCGACCCGGTCAAAACCCAAGCCATCCTCACGATGCCACCACCGCGAACTGTGAAAGAAGTCTAGAGTTTCATGGGTAAAATAAACTACATTCGCCGCTTTATACCGGGATTAGCTCAACTTGTTGCTTCGTTTACACCCTTGCTAAAGATTGGAGCGAGCTTTGTCTGGACCACGTTACAACAGGAGGCGTTTCGGAAGATTTAGCAAATATTGTCTTCCCCAGCCATCATGAAGTCTCCCATACAGGGAAAACCATTGTGCCTCTATACTACTTTCAGTGACACTGCCGTCGGAGCTCTCCTCGCCCAAGAAGATGATGAAGGGATTGAACATCCCATATACTACTTCAGTCGGATTTTAAGAGATGCCGAACTCAGATATACCACAGCAGAAAAGGCGTGCTTGGCCCTGATTCACTCCATCCAGAAATTTAGACATTACCTGCTTTCCAACAAAGTTGTGCTGATATCTAAGTCCAATCCTGTGAAGTTCCTCCTCTCAAAACCGGCTCTGATAGGAAGGGCAGTCAAATGGATCCTCCAAATGTCAGAATTTGACATAACATGCGCTTCCCTGAGAGCTATGAAAGGGCAAGCAGTTGCGGATGTACTAGCAGCGTTCCCAATAGAGAATACCACAACACTATACGAGGACCTCCCTGAATATTTTCCGGAAATCTCTTTCATCGAAGAAGAAACGTGGCTACTATTTTTCGACGGCTCCGCCACCCCTAGCAACGGTACTGGAGGAGCAGGTGTGGTCCTAGTATTCCCGACTGGTGAAGTCTTCTCACACTCCTTCAAGCTAGACTTCCCTTGCACCAACAATTCAGCAGAATACGAAGCCTTTCTCATTGGACTGTCATTAGATAAACAAGCTGGAGCCACGCGTCTGGAAATATGAGGTGATTCTAAACTACTCATCAACCAGTTGAATAGAGTATACGCGCTGAAGGAAGTAACATTGGCTCCGTATAGAATCGAGGCACAAAGGCTACTAAATTACTTCGCCGACACGACCATAGCGCATGTTGGCCGCAACGGCAACAAACATGATGATTGTCTAGCCACATTAGCATCAAAACTGCAATTCGAAGGTTTTGAGGAAACTCTGACAGTGAAAAGACGAACCGTGGCTTCAATGTGGCTTTCACAACCCGAGGAGGCTGAAGCCGACGAATGGAGAACACCGATTATCCAAGAGCTTAACAGCTCGCTTTCCCAGGGAAAGGTCAGTTTCAAAACTTTACGAAATTTCGTCATGCTCTGAGGAGTGTTGTACCATAGGAACCCGGATGGTTCCTTGTCAAGATGCCTCGGAGAGGAAGAGGCGCAACAACAACTCAACCGCGTCCATAGTGAAATTTTCGTGATAACACTATTGGTAACACTCTATCATCGTTTGCAACGCCTTGGCTACTACTGGCCAGAAATGAAGGCTCAATCTCGGTTGCTTCAAGGAACCTGTTCCAATTGTCAAGCGCCGCCGCATCAATCGAAAGTCTTCAATATTGGCCACGCCGGGGACTGGAAGGAGCCATACATCAGTTACCTTCGCGACGGCGTGCTCCTCACCAACAAGAAGGACGCAGTCAAGATAAAACAAAGGTCCAAGAGATTCATATTCCATGAAGGAATCTTATATCTAAAATCTTTGGAGGAAGTTTGCTACGGTGTTTGAACGAGGCAGAAATCCCGGTCATGCTGAAAGAAATGCATGAAGGCGAACACCAAGGAAAACGGAAATTATTTCTTCAGATGCAGGAGAAATACTACTGGCCAACCATGGAGGATGATGCAGCTATTTTTGTTCAGAAATGCAAAAAATGTCAAATCCACGGAAACCTTATCCATGTACCGTCGACTCCTCTGCACTCAATAGGCAGTCCGTGGCCTTTTTGTAGCTGGGGACTCGACATCATTGGAAAGATCAACCCGCCGTCTTCAAAACAGCACGAGTACATAATAACGACGACCGAGTATTTCACCAAATGGGTCGAAGCCATACCTTTGCGAGGAACTACGGGAGCCACAATCGCGACGTTCATTAAGGAGTACATCATTTGCTGATTTGGCGTGCCTAACCATATCATCACCGACAACGGCACTCCTTTCTCCAACAAACAAGTACGGGAATTACTCGAAGAATATGGAATTAAGCAAGTTTTCTCCACCGTATACTATCCCCAAGGAAACGGACAGGCTGAAAGCACTAACAAAACTTTGATCTAAATCCTCAGTCGAACAGTGCACGACAATCCTCGGACATGGCACGAACAATTTCCAATCTTACTTTGGGCGTATTGGACATCACCAAGAAGTTCCACTGGCGCCTCTCCCTACTCCCTCGTCTATGGTGCAGACGTCATCCTCCCAGCAGAAGTCAAAATCCCATCATCTAGGATTGCCGAAGCAAGCGGATTTCGATGGAATGAAGCCGAAGCATTGATCTCCAGGATAACAGAGTTGGACATTGTGGATTCCAGAAGATCCAGAGCGGAAGAACACGCACAGGAGTACAAAAATAGAGTTTCCAGAGCATATGAAAAAGCCGTGAAGCCTCGTGTTTTTCAAGTAGGAGATTTGGTACTGAAGACTGCCAAACACATCCAGCAAGACGCGTCGGCACCAAAATTCTCCCCGAAATGGGAAGGGCCTTATATACTCACGAAAGCATACAACAATGGGTACTACAAGGTCACTAAAGAAGACGTAGGAAAACTAGAAGCAGTCATCAACGGAAAATGGCTCAAGGCATACTACGCCTGACCGTCGCCTCACACCTCGCCATATCATAGCACGGCTGGCCAGGCATCTTTCCGCTTCCTTTCACATCTCAGTTACCAAGTTTCTTTTCTTTTGTTTATTTGAAGCAAATCAATAAAATTCTCTTATTTATTTGAAAACCGATACAAAAAAAAGAAAGAAAATACACGCTCGAGACCCAGAAAGAAACCAAACATCTCGCAACTACATAACTCAGAAAAGCCCATCCAACAGATTGTAGTTCCTCGAAAGAATCATTTTCAACCGGTTTTGATACTTTTCAGTCATACTCTTCAAGTTCTGGATTGACTCTTCCACCTTCTGTGACTCCATGGTCAGAGCCTTCTCCTCTTCCAAAATAGCCTTTGCAGCAGGAACGACATCAGCAAGAATACCGGCTCTGTCAACCTTCACAATGTCAAGGCGATGCCGCAACCAACTCACGTTGAACTTCAGGGACTCACAGGTAGACACCATGTTCTCCCACTTTTGAATAGTTGGTTCCACGACTGCACAGATGGAGACAGTTCACTGTGGAAACCAAGGCAGACGAGAAATGTTGCACCACACTCCTGGTAGCGATGTGGCCGTATCTTTTCCATATCTTTGTGTAAAGAGTCACGAATTCCTTCCGCACCAAAAACCCACCAACGTTCCGGTAGTTAGAAGATAAACACTTCATGCGGATTCCGAATGACAAACCTGCATTGGGATACTCATGACAAGAAATACCTAAGTCGGCGTTTTCCAGATCTGGATCGGTTGGAAGGATCGGACTCGGAGGAAAGGGAGCAACCAAGTCATCCTCATCAACGACAATCACGCATGCTCCAACAGGATATCTCTGCACAAAATAAAATCTTTTGTCATTCGTCAGCAAACAATGAAGCGTTTATTGATCAATGGAAACATACCGGTATAATCTTCTTGACTCGGATAATCCGGGTAGGAGAATTGTTGCGAGAGTCAGGCCTCACGTGCTTGACTGAAGAATCTAGCTGGCTCGAGGAGGATTCACTTCTGATTGACATGATAAAAGAAATATGGACTCGAGAAGAGGAAAACTTTGTCTTGAAATGGGAAAGACGATGCAGCTTCACCGGCATAAATACTGCGGAAACCCTAAATGAAGAAAGGGAAACGGAGGCCGAGCAGATAAGATGGGACTATATAACGGCCGGAAAATTAGCCTCAAACGAAACCTCTTGTCAAAAACATAATGAAAGGTGAATAAAACAAAAAACACGAGGGCGTAAAACCTTGGAGTTTTGAATGAGGATTCCTTATTTGAACCACGCATGGAAAAATGCAACCAGGCTGCGCTAGCAAGCGCTTCCCAGCGCCATGCCATGCCAACGCCCACGCCAAGACAACGCCCATCCCAAGCCAATCCAATGCTAACGGCTTCATCCCAAGCCGATCCACTGCTAACGGCTCCATCCCAAGCCGATCCACTGCTAACGGCTCATTCTAAGTCGATCCAATGCCAACAGTCTGCATCCCAGCCAGCAACCACCTCTACCATTTTGCTCCCTAGCCGGCAGCGCGAACAAAATTTGCACAAAAGCATCCAAAGCAAGAGTCATGGATTTTCTTTATCTCCCGAAAAGGTTAGTCGGATCTTTCTGACCATCTCTTCATGACTTGCCATTTCGATTTTTACTTGTCACCATCTTATGCTTACCTCGCAACAATGCCCACGTTCCGAGCTAAGCAGGGGACTTAATGTTGATGGTGGTTTTTAGTTTAGGATTAAAATCATAAAACCTTAGTCAAACAGTGACACCACACTTGAGTAATAATGTTGCCACTAGCACATTTATTAAACCATTCATCATGTCTGCGTAAAATTACCGGGGTACCTTTTTTTTATTAAATGCCATGCTCCACGGCAGCGCCCTCGGTACTGACTGGCATCATACCTACACATGCCAGCCGCACCACCGTGCCAATCGAAAACCATGCCAGCCGCACCACCGTGCCAATGGCATGCCATGCCAGCTACATCTCCGCGCCAAAGTCATACCAACCATGCCAGCCACATCTACGCGCTAAAGGCATGCCAATCATGCCAGCCGCACCACCGTGCCAATGGCATGCCATGCCAGCCACATCTCCGCACCAAAGGCATGCCAACCATGCCAGCCGCACCATCGTGCCAATGGCATGCCATGCCAGCCACATCTCAGCGCCAAAGTCATGCCAACCATGTCGTTCGTACCACCGTGCCAATGGAATGCCATACCAGCCACATCTCCGCGCCAAAGGCATGCCAACCATGCCGGCCGCACCACCGTGCCAATGGCATGCCATGCCCGCCATATCTCCACGCCAAAGGCAAGCCAACCATGCCAGCCGCACCACCGTGCCAATGGCATGCCATGTCAGCCACATCTCCGCGCCATAGGCATGCCAACCATGCCAGCCGCACCACCGTGCCAATGGCATGCCATGCCAGCCACATCTCCGCGCCAAAGGCATGCCAACCATGCCAGCCGCACCATCGTGCCAATGGCATGCCATGCCAGCCACATCCCCGCGCCAAAGGCATGCCAACCATGCCAGCCGCACCACCGTGCCAATGGCATGCCATGTCAGCCACATCCCCGCGCCAAAGGCATACTAAGCATGCCAGCCGCACCATGGTGCCAATGGCATGCCATGCCAGCCACAACTTTGTGCCAAAGACATGCCAACCATGCCAGCCGTACCTCCGTGCCAATGGCATGCCATGCCAGCCACAACTCCGCACCAAAGGCATACCAACCATGCCAGACGCACCATAGTGCCAATGGCATGCCATGCCAGCCACACCTCCGCACCAAAGCCACGCCGGCCATGCCTCCACGCCATTGGCTACCAACGGAAGGTAACCACAATCAACGACTAACCTTCCTCTTAAGATGCAAAATCTCGGTCGTCGAAGGTCACCACCGAACTGGCAAGCCTCTCAATCTTAATTTGCCAAACAATAGCAACATGTTACACGTTTTCCACGAAAACATTCGAGACATCAAAACATATCACAAATTGGGGGACGCTCATCAGAGTATTGGTCTGGCGGTTTACAGCGTGCGGCGTACACTACGCCCGTTACAAGAAAGTGTCATAAGATTGAATCGGTTAGTAAATACAAGGAGTAATGGTGAAACATTTCCTTCATTATGGAAACATCAATTCCAGGCGTAACCCGTTACCGCGTTCTTCCATTTACTCAACCGTTTCCACTTCTTACGAGACCAGGGTACGTTTCGTTGCGACTTGTATAAATAGGTTTCACCTATTTCCACCAAAGAACAAGTTTTTGTTCAGGAGAATACAACACTCAGAAATCACTTGTTAGCTTTCCCATCTGTTAGCTTTCCACTTTCTGATACAAGTCGTCAAACAACTACTGTTCCCGAATCAACTATTCTGGTCTCAACACTCTCTTCGCTTCCCTCCCTAGACCAACCCTTCTCATTCACTTTGTGATCGAAGCAAGTCTGGAACGACTATTTATAGGTTTAGGCTGGATTTGTACAGATTGATCTCTCGAATCAAAGTACTCCCTTGCAGTACATTGTTTAGGGTTTAGAGTCGTTTCTCACCCACACACTCGAAATTACCAAAATCAGCAGAAACTGTTTTCACCCTCAAACACTTACTCACCTACTTTCTTTCTAGGTGAGGATTGATCGAACCAAGTGGTCTCTCCAACTTCCTGTATGGAGCCACGACTTCAACCACACTTCCACTGAGTGTAGTTGCAACACCTTAGTCTATGGTGTATATCCCATAGACTAAGGATTGAGGATTTGTGACTTCGCAGGTAGGTTTGCAGCTGGTATGTGTGATCTCATCACTTTAGCAACATCAGTGTACATTCTGAAAATCGAATATTCTTTATCACTCCACATTTACATTTGTGGAGTACAAGAATCAATATGAGACACAGTGGGAACACACCACGAAAATTCCTGTCGTTCCCTTATAAAATACTTTTTCTTATCTCCCCCTAACGACGGGAAGATTGTCTCATTAAAGTGATAACCCGCAAATCTAGCGGTAAGAGATCTCCTGCCAAAAGTTTTAAAATGCTGATAATTGTTGGAAACTCATTTCCAACATAACTACTTAACAGTTTTGAAGACCAATCATAGTACGATGTGGAGTCGTAATGGCACATATATAGTGCAACCAAAAATGCGTAAGAATACGAATGTCAGGCTTAAATCCAATTACCAACTGTTACGCAGAAAAGGTTGACTATTATTGGGTTATAAAAACGAATTAAGTAAGATGCGTGTAATATTGCATATCCCCAAAGCAATAAAATTTAGGTTGGTACGCATAACCTATTCCTAAGGCACCATTTGTAACCTTTGATGGTAGTCTCTGCGAGACCATTGGGTATAAGGTGCTCTATATTGATCCTATTAAACATGCAATATTCATCAAGTCCTTTTGATGTAAATTCTCTAGAATTAATAAGGGTGGTGAACCTTTGCACTTTGTATTGTGTAATATGTGCTAGGAGTTTTTAAACGCAAATTTCTTGGGAACTATAACTAGTCCAAAATGTCAAAACATTCACCAGAGGCATAAGTCACTTTAATGGTCTGCATTCTGCATGAATATTTTTCTAAATTTCACCTTGTTATCTTTGTAATATGGATTGTTTACTATTTGCATCTTAGGATGGTCTCGATCCTATTTTACTGAAGACTTTGTAAAATGAGTGATATGCTCTCTTACTTAAAAGCATAATGGGGGGGGGGGGGGGTGTGTTGTGCATCTGGTACTTTAGAAAAAACTTATTGAGATATATATCGTTACTTCGCATTCTGCCAATCTTTTTCCCCTTGTCTCGTCCACTCAAACACAACGATGTACGTATGAGTCCTTTCAAAACGGAACATCATGTCACAACCAAAGTGCCTTTATAGTTATGTCAAAGTCTGTATGAGTCAATTTCCAACATTTCATCGCCGGAGTAAATATGGATTCAATAATCCAAATTAATACTATAGTGATTTACATTCCACTAAATTGACTCATTAGTCTCTCTAAAGTATGTTTCCGTCCAAATACATTAGTGACTATAAAAGATGTAATCAATTACATTATCATCACAGTCAGGTTCCACATGATATCCATTTGCATGGGTTTCTTTGGAATTTAGCAAGGTGTGATTATCTCTCGGTACATATAAAAATTTTGTGACGTCTTTGTTCTATTTTGAAAACAAATTTTTGAGCAGTTTTGCGCTCGATGATCCAATCCTCGTAGTCACATTATAAGGAAATAGTTCAACAACTAGTTTAAATTCCTTCAGCTAGTGGAAGAAAAACAATTATGAGTTAGACATTTGGGTCTTGAGAGTTTTAATAAGTGGTGTGGCCTTATTACATAATAAAAGTGGGATTCAACTCAAGTACTTTAGACTGAATATACATAACCTTTCACCCAATATATGTCAAGTGCTTTAGAGAATTTATGTCTCGTGTTTTCATTCCATAGGTGCAGATATTGGATCTTGTTCAACTGAATAAGATAGTCAATTGGCCCCGCAAAGTTCTTGTTGCCATTGAATTTGATGTGAAAATTGGTTGCTACTATGATACACGCATTACATTGTATATATCGACATCTATGACCAGGTGCATTTTCAACTCTTTTATTTATGATGGGGGCTAGAATTACATCTTAGCTTCATCCCATATTCAGCCGATACCTGTTCTTTGGTGTCATTACTATTGGGAAAAAATACATCTTTGTCTCATGATATATATGTCCCTTTTCACATGCTTTATATGAGTCATTACGTCTAATCCTTATTACGTCGGGGTTCTTTCCATTTTCAATTTTGCTACATTTAGCTTAATTTGAGAAATTTCTTTATCTCAATAGGCCAAGAGAATCTCACGACACATGTCAACCAATTACTTTAGGTTGAATAGATTACCAGAGATAGTTCTCTTGTTGTCATATTTCAACATATACTGGTTCGTTAGTATCATGGATGAAGTAGAGAAATTGAAATTTTCTGACTCATATCATCTTTTGTGAGTTCTTCCACAAAATTTGGAATACAGGTGATTTTATTTGCAACGTATCTTTTGAAACTATCGACTCTTTAATATTCGAGCAAGTGGATTACATCCCAGGGAACATTCAAAATTTTTGGGGAGATAATATCAAGTACGCAATAATGGTCCAAGTACTTTTTAACCCCAAATAAATACATTGGAATCGAGTTGGTACAACCAATTGAACGAAAAAAAATACCGTTCAACTATAGACAATATCATATTCAAGGAACATAATAACATTAAGACCAAAAATTCTTAATGATCGAGATTAACGGTCATCATTTAAATTGACTTTTTACATGATATAAACTTTTAAAACAAAAACATAACTAGGCATGTTCTAAAACCAATAAATACGTCTAACAAACAATCACCCTTGAAACGCATATTTATTAATTACATACATACCTCATTTGGTTCCCACCGCACATAGGCAGAACCTGAGCGACTCTGGTCATGCACAGTCCGGAACAGGGCAGCTAAAATGGATCGGAGAACATGGCAGCTAAACCGGGTCGGGTCGGTTCCTACATTTTCTGTTACTACTTTCCGACTCTTAGGCTTCCCTAGCAAACATCATCTCCTCTGCGGCGTAGATGAGGAAATTACCTCATATACATATTCCACCAGAATTGAAAAATGAAAACGAAATATAGAACCTGTTGAGATCATTTAACGACTTGATGATCAAAAAAAATAAATCATATATTCCAACTTTAGCTTCACGGTAGAACTCGTGTTGATGACGTGATTCAGGAGAATCAAAGGTGAAGGTAGAAGATGTAGAGACCAGGGAAAGATATCTTATTAGAGAGAGTTGTAGTTATAATATATAGTTTATGTATATGCATATAAAGGGGAAACTATATGGACCGCACATCCATGGGCCGTAGGCCCCGTAACAATTTTAAAATTTCATAGGTCCCTCGTAATATATATTAACCCTCCAATTTACATAAAATGATTTATACATTTATGCTAATCTGGTAGAGAATAACTCAATTGTGTTTTGGTTTTTCTTTAAAATGATGTCATGTTGAATTTCATTTTGATATTTTCTTAACATTACAAGAGTTTTCATGTCATTTCATCATGCAATAAAAAATTATCTAATATCTTCGCATCTATCTATCATAACTTATTTATGTGAAGGTGGCTCTATAACTACACTTTTTATCTTCAACTTCCACATTGTCGTTTCCTCGTCAGTCAAAAAATATATAATTATATATTCTCTGAGATAGTTCAAAAGGTATTTAACATCACTTTACTATGATAATTCATGTCGATTGACTAAATTTTTTGAGAAGTATGCAAACAACATTATAGTAATTAATAAATTATTAATTCATATATAAATTAATAATTGTTATTTTATTATTTATTTAATATCGCAATGAATTGATAAAAAAAAATCGGTCCCAAAGCTACTAAATTATAGGGGTTATATTTTATTTTCATTGTTCTCTCTCATCGTTTGTGTTAGAGAAGAGCATGTATTTTCGATCTGCAGATTGTATTCAGCGAGTCGTAATCTTCATATTCATATCCAATTTTCCGGAAGCAAACAACTTTTGATTTTCTTAGACCTAGTTTTGATTTTTTGTTTGATTCATTTTTAAGTTCATAGGTTTGACGAACAATTTAAATCGAAACCAGCATCTATATTGCTTGTAGTAGAATAATTTGTCTTTGTTGTGATGTAATCATTGATTATTTATTATTTATTTATTATTTATTTTTATTGTATATTGTTTGTATTTCATTCATGGATTTGGCATAATCATTGATTGCTAAAATAGATATGGTTTTGCTAAAATCCTTGAAAACAAAATGAGGTTGTTATTTATATATTTTTGTTTTTATATCGTAAATTGTAGTGTTTCTTCGGGAGTGTTCGTTAAATTAAAAAGACTTTGCATTATAGATGATCTGTAATTAAGTTTTGATATCATCACACTTACTTAATTGACCCCATTATGCACTTTTAACATAAGTTAAATGTAATAATGCTCTGGTACAGTTGTCTTAAATAGTTGATATGAAAAATATTTCTATGAGAAATTTATCAAGAGAGTTAATGATTGAGGTCTTACTTTGGCAAGTTTCCTTATGCTTCACGTAGTGTTTGTAAGAGGCAGTCATATTGACATAGTTTAGACTAACTTGGGAAAATTTGGATATGACAATCGACTTGAGCTTACATATGATTAACTCATTATAGCCTACGTCCAGCTACAATCTTTCCTAGATGGAAAATTGGCTCATAAACTGTTGCATCTTTAAATAATTTTTGGAGTGTCACTTATCTTTTTATTAGGTTTTAACTTAATTTGTAGACATATATTTTTCAGTCACATCATTTTGATGGTATACCGTTAATAGTCAGCTGGTTAGCTATTATATCATGTCAATGTCTCATATATATTTGTATGTACTGATTTCACAATACATATTTTCTTGTAGTGATTTCGCAGTATATACATAATTGCTTTTGATGATTTTGCCGTACATATTTGCACGTACTGATTGTCTATACTGATAGAATTTTTAATTCTTTTGATGTCTATTTTTGTTCACAGTTGTATAGGTACATATTTTCATTTACTGTTCTTTTATTTATGTCTGCTCTTTTACTTATGTTTATTGTTTTGCATACATAGATCATTTGTTTTTGTTGAGTTAAAATTATCAAATAATGGCTACCACGTTGGTCTTTTGTTGCTCTATTTTGTTTAACTGCGTTAATACATATTTAATAAGGGTGTAATTATCATTTTTATCCGCTTTAATGATATTTGTGGGTGCACTTAAATTTAGTATATCAATTGCTAGTTATTATAATTGTATAACAACCGGTTATGCTCCGTTTTGCTACACTATTACAGCTGGATTGACAACATGTTCATTGTAACTAATATTGCTTGTTAATAAAGACATGTACGATTCTATTTTATTTAATAAGATTTCCTTTTACATTGCACTATCATTTATCTGCGGTATCAAAGATGGTTTGGGCCTGATAACCTTTTTCTTGCTTCCGCCATTAACATCTGAAACTTTTCTTTCAAGCTCTTTGTTTCTCTTCCAAAATTTGATATGGAATCAAGTACTCCCTCTGTCCCACTATCAAGTGACCTAGTTCAAGTTTGCACAATTTTTAAGGCAAGTAAGGGGAAAAGTATTTTTAAACACCTTTTACAATTATACCCTTATGGATAATAAATAGTGAAATTTTGAAATGGTTTATCTCTCAAACCACACCACGGATGTTCGCAAAATTCGTACTATTGAAAAGCATTTTAAAACACCTACGTAACGAATATAAACATGACTATCAAATTATGTATATTTCTTATATTTCTCATAATCAATTAAAAGGATAATTTTAGAAATATCTCTTTGTTTAGTGATATAGGTCACTTAATGGTGGGACAAAATCTAAAAATATCTAGGTCACTTATTAGTGGGACGGAGGGAGTATTTTAAAAGGTCCTTTTAATATAATTGCTAACCATTAAAGCTTCAAATCACAATTTCTTGACCTAGAAAGCTCTAATTTTTCCATTGTTCAAAAAATACAAAGTTTTAGGCTTAATTGATGGATCTGCACCTTATCCAGTTCAATATGTCTATGCTCGAGGAAATGCAGATGTTGTTGCAGCTATTAATCCAGATTATGTTACCTGGAATAAAGTAGACCATACACAAATTCTTTGGATTCAGTCAACATTTTCTGAAAGTGTTCTCTCTTATGTTGTTGGTCCAACAATCCTATGAGCTTCGAAAATGTATTGAAGAAAGATTTACTGCAATTTCTATAACTCATGTGATTCAACTGAAAATATGGCTGCTAAACTCCTCATACCTAATATTTTCTCTCTCTTCTCTCAAATATTGTTTTCAAAAACAAAAAAAAAAACGATTTTTTCAGCCATGGAGGAGTGGATTTAAGCAAATCTTTGAGAAATAGATGAGTCATGAGCTCTGAGGAATGGATCTTCGTTCTAATAGGTTTTAGATGTGATGAATTTCTTTTCTTGTTGGATTGAGGGAGAAAGTTGTTGTGGTTATCATTAACACAGGACTTTCTTTGGATCCAGTTATTTTGATGTTTCTTATTTACTTAAAATTGATGCATATAAGAGAGATTCATGTAATTTTATCTTCTTTGGATTGAGGTTAAAAGTTGCTATGGTTTCCAATATCACAGGACTTTCTTTGGATCCGGGTCTTTTGATGTTTCTTCTTTCTTTAAAATTGATGCATATATGAGTGGATTCATGTTAGTTTATCTTTTTGTATTGAATGACAAAGTTGTTGTGTTTCCGAAAACATGACTTTCTCTGGATCTTGGCGGATCTTGGTTAATGCTTCTCTTGATTTAACTTATTACCTATCTCTTTTCTCCTCTTTAGGTTATTGTTGGAATTGATTTTCGTGATCCAACATCAACATGGAATCTGAGATTGGTTTTTCTAGATCATGTTGGGTAGTGGATGGGTTTTTGGACATGGGGGTTTTAATTAATCAGTTTATCTTCATTCTTGTCATTGATCTAGACTAGAGCTGGCAAACAAGACAAAACCCGCGGGTTTATCCGTCCCGGCCCGTAAAAAACCCGCACCCGGCTCGTCTGGTGTCTAAACAAGCCGGTTTAGGGTTGGAGAAATGCCAGCTCGTGGGAAAACGGGCTAACCCGTCCCGGCCCGCAAAACCGCGGGTACAACCCGTAAACCCGTGTGTATCATATATAAACAACGTTACCATCTGATAACCCTAAAAAACTAAAATGTTCGACCTTCTTCTTTTTCTCTCACAGCTGCGGCCATTAATCCAATACAGAGAACCACCACTATCAATCAATTCACCACCTCTTTCTCCTCCTCCTTCTTCTAATCATCTTCTTCTCTCCATACAGACAAACAAAGTTATGCTTTTTATTTCATAGTTAGGGTTAGGGGATCAATTCGTGAAGGACTCAGGGGAGAAATTGAGAAGATGAAGCCGTTCTGAGTAGAAATCGAGAGTTTATGAAGAATTACTTGATGGGTTTAATCCTGAGTTAGGATAGGGATTAGAGATTGTTGCTTGTGGATGAGAGCAGATCGAGAAGACGTCTAGGGATCAGGGTGGATTCAGTTTCTGGAATCAGATGAAGATTGAGTAAAAGGGGTTTGTCGATGGGGGTCTGAAATTAGGGTTTTTGTTGTATGATTTAGTTAGGGTTTAAACTGGTTTGAGGTGTAGGTGACACAAAAGCTACTGAAGAGGTGGAAATGGATCTGAATTGAAGGTGGAGGAAATCAGTTAAATTAATTGAAAAAAGGAAAGCTACAAATGAATGGGGTTAGGTGCAGATATCTAGTTCAGTGATTAATCGAATGGATCAATGGAAGATTTCAAGTAGCCTCATCCAAACAGCTGGTGTTAATGGAGGAAATCGGTGAAGAACCGGAGGCTAATTTCTATTACAGAAACAACAGTTGAAATTGGGGATTTCGGGTTTTGGTTTTGGTCTAAATTGTTGTTGATTGTGTTCGATGGATGGAGTAGCTATATGTAATGATTTTGGGAGATTGAATTATGGCAACTGTAGTTTCTTGATGCTGTTGAGAAAGTGCATACTTAGATGTATGTTAAGACAGGGTTGTAAAGATGAAGATGCAGATGTAGCTCGTGATTTTTTGTGTTGAGTGGATCTGTATTTGATTTTTGTGTTGAAATTGAATGGATCCTTATTTGATTTTTGTGTTGAGTAGAGATTTAAGATGCTCAAAGCTTAAACGAGACCACAAATTAACTTCATTAGGTTTTAGATTAATATTAATTAAACAAGCCGGGTAACCCGTAAGCCCGCAGGTTTTACCCGCTACGGGTGCGGGTTGATGAAATGACGACCCGTGAAGAATATCAACCGGCAAGCTTGGACCCGTGTTAACCTGAACCCGTGTAACCCGTAACAAGCCATCCCCGGCCTGCCCGTTTGCCATCTCTAATCTAGACTGATGTCATGCTCAGTAATGATGATGATATTTTCTTATTTGATATTTTCTTGTTTGTTTCTATTGATTCTCTAATTTCAGTGGTTGTTGTGGAACTCCGAATTTTAGAAATTTGGTTTTGTTGTTTTGAATTTATTCTACATTTTATTTATTCTACTTGATTTTGAAGTCTTATTTAGAAATATTCTGGGTATGGGTGGGTTTTGTTTGAGGTAATAGGCATAAAAGAGGAATGACTTTCTATTTTCTGGTATTTTCGGTTTTACTAAATTTAATTTAACAAAATTATATCAATAGCTCAATACTGATTCTGATCGTATTGTAGTGTCGTTATGTTTCTTTAAAATTGTTTAAAAGTTTGGATTTAAGTCTTCATTCCGTTTCTAGTTATATTTTCTTTTTCCTCTGTAAGTCTCAATACCGATGCATATCGTATTTGAACTGTTAAAAAACAAAAATTGTTTCTAAAATTAATTTAAAATGGTTTGCTTACGTCTCAACATAGATTCCGACCATGTTGGTTAACCTGTGATTGCTTCAAATATTGTTGGTTTTTGGAAGTCCCTTAATTTATTTGTCTCTTATACCCCCCCCCCCCCCCCCCCCCCCCCCCCCCCCCCCCCCCCCCCCCCCCCCCCACCCCACCCAAAAAATCTGGACTTGTTAAGCCATTAGCAGATTTAGTTAGGTAGTGGTTTGTATCCCTTGTTGCAATATTTGATTTTCTTGTTGCTTCGTATGAAAATGTTTGTACAAATTATTTTTACTTGTGTTGTGTGCGTATGTTTTTCCAGTATGTTGTGGACTATCTTTTAGGAATTGGTCTTAAACCATTTTAGAAATTGATCTGAAATCATGTGTTCCGTTGTAATGTCTCTAACATATTTTGTGGAATCTCTCATATGCTCTTTTATGTTAGTTAGGGCATATAACTAGAGATTAAATCATTGTCCTCATTTTTTTTAGACTTTCATCGACACATATTGGACTAAAGAAACCCAGTTCTTGACCTTGCTCCGCTGACTCTATAAACCCAAAGTTTTGCTGATATACAAACCTTTGCTTTTAACAAAAAAAATTCGTTTATTTTGTGGTTTAGATTTAAAACTCTTTTGTTTACCTTGTTTTTTTTTATTATAAAGTCTCCTTTTAATTATTTTTTGTCATAAGTTTTTGTCTAGTTAACTTTTACTTATTGGTTTCTCTACATACTTTCTATATAGCTATGTTAGTTTGGATCTTATTATATATCTTGGCAGGTACTTGTCATTAGCAAGTGCTAATGTTTTTTATTTACTAGTTTATGTTAATGTAGCTTGTAATCTTACTCTTTAGTTCTTGACATCTTTATCTTCTTCTGCAAGTATAATTGCTTGTAATTAACTTGGTTTCACATCTGTCAATTCAACTGCTAGTGTTCCTTCTTGTAAATAACTTTGTTTGTTTGTTGTGAATTTTTAGGTCTGCCACCTTTCTATATCTTGTTTTACCATATTCTTTTTTGCATTCTCCATAAACAGTTAGTTAAGAGTTTTAGGAAAAGAACCTAGATTTAGTAGTTAAGAGTTTTAGGAAAAGAACCTAGATTTAGTAGTTATTCTCCTCGTTCAGTGTTTTATCAGCTTTTCTTCGTCGATTTTACTTGTTGCATCGTGTTATTTGTCTTGCTATTTGCCTATTTATCTATTGTTCGTCTTACTGCTTTTAGTTAGTTAATTCCATGTTATTAGTATTTAGTTTAATGTACACGAGTAGTTTTTCTTTTCATGGAAATATGACAGCTCTTGTGAAACAACATGATGTTGTAATCAATGATGGATATTTTTGTATTGGTCTAATTTTATAAATCGCGACTCAACGACTTGTATTGTTTCGGAGATACTTTTCTCACTTTATAAGTTTTAGATTGCAGAAAAGGCTAAACCACCATTCTCAATCATCAAGAGGACGAATTACCTTTCATGTACAAGTCATCGTGACACTTCTATTGGTATTGCTATTGATAGAAGGTCTCAGGACCACATATTGATAGTTTTATCACCAGTGAAGACGCTCAACTTCCACACCCTGTTTGTGGCGGTAATCATACTGTCAGCATTAGAGACAAATCATTGGGTACCGATGGAGAACGAAAATTTTCTATTATTTTGAAGAATTATGAATGTAATTTTATATTTATAGGTAGTTTTAAAATTGTTATAGTTTTATGGACACTTCGTGTTGCACTCTTTTCCTTAGTCAAGGGTTTATCACTATGGGTTTTCCTTGACAATGTTTTTAATGAGGAAACAAATGCAAGTCCTATTTTTTCCATGTTTTTAAATTTATTCCTTATGTACTTATTATTAAGACGGTGATTTGGGCTCACATTGAAGGCGTATCCCTGTCCGGGACAACCTTTAATGACCTAGTCCAAGTTACTTAGCCGGTTTATTTTATATGAATCGATTTATTCTCAAAAAAAATAATAATGAGAACAAAGCTTCATCTCTCAAACAAGGTAACACATTCTTAATCACATATCTTAATGAGATCAAGAAAGTATCTGATTATTTATCTGTTGTTGGATCTCTTATTAGTGATTCGGAAATAATTGTGAGTGTTCTTAATGGTCTTGGATATACTTTTGGTCCTTTCTCTACATCAATCAAAGTTAGAAATCCTCTAGTTAATTTAAAAGAGATACACAATGTTTTGCTTAGTGAGGAAATCATTTTAACAAGGAGATCTGAAAGTATGACTAATTCTGAAAAAGATAAAGCTTTTGCAGCTTTCAGAGCAAATAGGCCTTTCTTTCATAATAATTATAGATCTACTTATAATTTATTACCGTGGCCACATTTTTCGACCTTGTTTTTAATCTCATTCATCTTTTCCTAGTACTTCATCTACATCCACATTTCCTACCAGGAATACAACCACAAATACATTCATTACTGGTAATACTACATCCTCATCTGCTAATGCTGGTATTACTCCTTCTGTCAAAAACTATAGGACAACTTGTCAGAACTGATTTTAGTTCGGCCATTCAACTATTTTATGTAATCAATGCATGAATTTTTCTTAGCAAATGAGGCCAATTCCACAAAATATCCATGCTATTTTGATGACTGCTGATGTTCTTAATGAAAATCCATGGTATTGTGATTCTGGTGCTGCTGCACACATTACTTATGATACTTCAGACCTTCAAGATTTCCATTCTTATACTGGTAATTGAGCATATAACAAGTGTAAATGGTGAAGGAATGCAAATTTCTGATATTGATAAATATGCGAAGTTCATGTTAACTAATTTTGTTATATTTCCTAGACTTTTGCATATGCCACCTACTTCTCATAAATTGTTGTAAGTGCATAAGTTTACTAGGGATAATAAATGGATCATAATATTTGAGAGTGACAACTTATGTGCGATGGATCTCAAATATGGGAGGAAAATTTTCCAGGGTCAGAGTAAAAATGGTTTATATCCTTTATATTTAGCATATGCACCAACTACTACTACTGAAGATACTCCTGTGGCTAATGCTGCTTTGTCTGTTGTGAAATTTTCATCACAACTCCTCTGTATGCGACTAGGACACCCATCTTTTTAATCCATGCATAAAATTAGTTATCTTTTACCTGTTTGCTTTCATCCTATAAGCCTTTTGTTTTTAATGATTGTCAATTACGAAGATCTCATAAGCTTCCTTTTTCTATTTCTTGTTCAATGTCAAATAAGCCAGTACAACTTTTGCACATAGCTTTATGAGAACCATGTCATTTACTTCTTGTAATGGTTTTTTTTTATTATTGTATTATCATTGATGACTACAATAAGTATTGTTGGATATTCCCTTTAACAACAAAATCATACTTCATTTTTGTCTTTAGTTCAATTAATCTACAAGTTGAAATTACTTTGATCTCAAAACAAAGGTGATAAGAACTGATGGAGGAAGAGAATTTATAAATAATGAGCTTAGTGCGTTTCTAACTAAAAGTGGAGTTTTACATCTGTATAGTTGTGCATATACTCCTGAGCAGAATAGTGTTGCAAAGAGTAAACACAAACACCTAGTTGGTTTATGTAAAACTTTATCAATACAATCAAATTTAGCAGATTTCTTTTGGATTTATGCTCTTCAGACAACAAACTATTTGGTCAACAGGATTCCCACTACTTCTATCTCTTTTGTGTCACCTTATGAGAAGTTATATGGTAGTATTCCTAATTATTCTTCTTTGAGGGTTTTTGGTTATGCCTGTTATCCATGGATCAAGCCATATACTCAGCCGAAACTCGAATCAAGAAGTAAACTTTTTATTTTCATTGGGTATTCTGCTTCTTGTTATAGGTGTTTTGAACCATGTACAGACAGAGTCTTCATCTCAAGACATGTTATTTTTCATGAAGATTAATTTACTGTATTGTTCTTCGGGTTGCCTAAAGTATCTAATACTGCTTCTCATAAATCTCAGCTGCACTCTATGGGTTTTGTTATAGATCCATACTCTAACATGATTTCTTCTACTTCTACACTTACTTCAGACACTACTAGTGATTCTTAGAATTCTGCACTGGCCTGCATATGTATCTGAGGCCTCCAGATCAATTCTACCCTATATGCCCACAAATACTTCTCATCCACCACCAGCCTTAGCACCTGCAACTGACCCAGTAAAAAATGTACCCTCAATGACAACCGGGGGAAAAGAGGTATTTTCATACCAAAGGCATCAAAAGTATTCTTATCTAATAAGTATCATATTTCTGGTTGTATCCTAGCTGATGTTGCTGAATTCATTCTGATATCAATTGCTCATGCTAAGAAGCATCATAATTAAGTGGCTAAAATCCTTAGTTGATGAATGCACTGCTCTTAAATCAGCTGGCACTTGATCTTTATAACCACCACATCCTTCTCAGAACTTAGTTGGGTGCAAATGGTTTGTATAATAAAGCATAACTTGATGGTAGTGTTGAAAGATAAAAATCCGAACTTGCTACAAAGGGTTATCACCAACAAGAAAGAATTGACTATGTAGAAAAATTTAGCCCAACTGCAAAGCCTACAGTATCAGAATTATCTTGTCTCTTGTTTTGCACAGTGATTGGCCTGTGAAATAACTTGACACTAGGATGCCTTTATTTAGGGTGATCTAATGGAAGTTTATTACATGACACAACCTCCAGGATTTCAAGCCACACTATGTATGCAGATTACATAAGTCCATATATGGCTCGAAGCAAGCACTTGGGGTCTGGTATGAGAAACTTATGGATTCATTACTCTCACTTGGGTTTGAAACTTCTCATTCAGATACATATTTGTTCACCTTAAAAAATGGTTCACTTGTCATCATCATTCTCATTTATGTTGATGACATTCTCATCACAGGTTCTTGTTCAGACTTTTGTGACAAGGTAACATCTCAACTTTCTAGTTTGTTTCCAGTCAAAGAATTAGGACCGATTCATAAATTTTGGGTTTTGAGATATGTAGTTGCATCTTTTATGATGGCTACACCCAAGTAGATCTAACGACTATAAAACTATAAGCATTCAAGATTCAATATAAAGCAAGATGTAAAGAACATGAAAGTAAAGATGAACACAAGTATTTAACGTGGTTCAGCCTTGTTGACCTACATCCACGGTGAAGAAAACTATATCTCTTTATTATTAAAGGTCTTACCCTTAGACGAATTACAAATATCACTTAGAATTCTAACTATTTCTTTCTCTGACTCTCTCTTTATAACTCTATGGAGAAATACCATTAAAGATTACATGTCCATAAACTTTTACATGGACTGGTATTTATAGAAAAATTGAACTCCTGAAGATACGATGCGGTACTGTTAAGCTGGTGAGTTCCTCGTACGTCTCATCATCGCTCGGACCGACTCTTAGTTATTCTCCTTCTGAGTTCATCGCATGATTGTCTCCTCGGGTTGTCTTATACTTCCATCGCATCGTACTGCACCTCCTATTATTTGTCGTCCTTCGTCCGAGCTTATGACACGATGTACCTCTTCTTACAGCTATATCTCACCTCTTTTGATTCTCATTTATGCCTTGTTCTCTTTTTAGACTTGACCGTCAGTATGATTTGACTACTCTTTACACGCGTCTTTCATGAGATTACGCCGTAGATATCTCGGTTCTGATGTAGTCACCTTTTAGGGCGTGATTCAGTGTATCCTTTGTAAATTCTTATCATATGATCACATCTTGTGATGCTTACATGTGGCGATTGTCTATTTTTCCCTCACAAGATAAAAATAGAAAGAAAAAAAGACCGTGGTATGCATCTATCTCAAACAAATTATGTATTATATCTTTTAAAAGAAAACATATATGTTAGATGCCAAACCTTGTTTAACTCCAACTATAGCAGATTCCAAAATGAGCAAACATGATGAGAAACCTTTAGCTGATTCTACAGATTATAGATCTCTCGTTGGGGATTTATAGTATGTCACATGGACTAGACTTAAGATATGTTATGTAGTAAATCAGGTTTCTCAGCATATGAGCAATCGTATAACAGTTCAGTTGTTTGCAGTTAAAAGGATATTCAGGTACTTGAAGGGTACTTTGGATTTCCGTATTGTTCTGCAAAAGGGCTTAACTGCTTTATCTTCGTTTTTTTATTCTGATTGGACTAGGAATCCAGATGATAGAAGATCAAATGGTGGTTTATGTGTGTGTTTTGGTACTAATCCATTGTCTTGGTCATCAAAGAAATAACATATTGTTACAAGAAGTTCAACTGAGGCTGAACCCAGGTCATTAGCTCACACTTTTGCAAAGGTTCTTTGGGTTTGTTAGATTCTCAAGGATCTTAATATCTTTCTCTCTTCTCCTTTTACTATTGGTTTTGATAACAAGAACACCATCACATTGGCTTATAATCCTATCCTTTACATCTACATAAAGCATGTAGCAGTTGATTTTCATTTTATTCGTGAACTGAGTTAGTCTAAGGTATTGGAGATTCATTATGTTTCAACTAATTCTCTAGTTGTTGATGTCTTTACTAAGGGTCTTTTAGCTGCACGATTTGATATTTGCGAGATAAGCTGAGTGTTCTTTCACATCATCTGAAGGGGGATAATAAGGGTGTGATTATCATTTCTGTCCTCTCTAATAATATTTGTAGGTGTACTTAATGTTAGTTTATTGACTATTCCCCCTGTCCCTAAATAGATGACTGATTACGATTTTTGATGGGGTTGTAGTAAATAGGATTCGTTTCAGACTTGTGAAAGAAATGAAATTTTTAGATTTAATAAAAAAAATATATATACAAAAAATATTAGCAATGGGCGAGAGGTACTGGGACTAAGGATTTGGCCGAATTCATTACACAGGGTTCATTCATATATTCTTTGACAATTTAAAACTCAATAAAATTAACATGGACTCTGATTTTGCCAAGATAGATTCTCAAAACATCGATTGTAAGTCCTAAGCATGATGTATCAAAACACCTAAGCTAAGCATACATCATCAAATTAAATAACAACCAAGTAATTCAAATCATATTTCAATTTTAAATTAATGCAAATGTCATAAGAAAGAATAAAATAAATTTACCCGTGTATGAAATTCACCCTCCTCCGTCGTCCCAGTGTTGGGTTTAGCTCATCATGATAAAAACACGCTCAAAGTATTTATTTATTGCTCAAATGGTGTTTACAATGAAGAGAAGAAGAGAAAATGGTGTAAACAGCTAATGTGCGACCCACAGGAAGCGTCACAAAAGAACGATAAAAGAGAAGTGCTATTGTCGTTGTGGTTCTAAGACCCACACCTACGACCCACGCTGACCTGTCGTTGTCACTGTTGAAGAACGACGGTTCCTGGAGGTCCGTTCTTCATGTTCTTCGCGTTCTTCAGCAGCAGGAACCGAGTTTCTGCAACTCGTGATTTCTGCTTCCTGAGCTCTCCTCTCAACCCCAAACTCTCGACACCCTTCCTTGTACCTGGAGAAACTTATTTATACTCAACAGGGCCCTCGAATCGCTCCATAACTTCAAAATATTTCCCATGACTCGGCAGTAAAGAGAAAATATTCTCGGATTGTTTTCTTTCCTTTCTTGCCTACTCACGCTGTCAACCAGTGTTTACACACTCCAAACATGCTCCCAGATCATCAAGGAATGTGTCAAGACGTTGCAAACGCATGTCATCTTCCATACAGCATCGACACAATCCCGAGTATCTTTTCTCAACCACGTATTCCCTGATTTCTTTAAACCGAGAATCAAGCCCAACTGGATCGATTCCAACAACCAAAATAGCTTCCCATATCCATATCACGTCTACCCAACAAGAATCATAGGTTTAGTCTACCTCTAACCCCTCCAAATATCCGATTGAAATCTGCCAGGGAAGAAAAAAAAATTCCCGCCAAAACTGAAATTTGAATTTGAGAAGAAGGACACCCCTTATCTAGTGGTCGCCCCTTATCCGCTGCTGGAGTCCAAATAACACATGTCCCTTGGGGTGTCTTTAGTAATTTTTCTGGGGTGTTTCCAACATTTTTTCTGGGTTCCTCCGGTGCATTTCTGGGGTGCTTCCGGTGCATTTCTGCGGTGCCTTTAGTACTTTGTCCTGGGGTGTAAAACACTACTTTTCGAGCCCATTTCGCCGCAAGGATTTATTTCTCTAAAATTTCCTACAAAGACATAAAATAACACAATACATACAAATGAGACATATTAGACACATAAATGCGTCTACCCAAACTTATTATTTGCTAGTCCTCGAGCAAAACTAATATGGAAAATAAAATCTTAACTCACTAGGTGTCCCTAGTGACCGAGTTAATCTCGGGAGGGTTTACCAGAGGTGTGCCCACAAAACCATTACTCCAGACCCTAGCTATCTATGCAGAACCTTGGAAAGCACTAAAGAATCTCCTTGGTTGGCATACTTATTGACTACAGGAGGAAGTACCCTGATGCGAAATTCCAATTGTTGTACACGAGTTTGCACTCAAGCATACTAAAATTCATATAAAGTGACAGATCTCTACTCAGATAGTTTCTGGACATCATAAACCTGAATCAACCAATCACATGGATAGATTAAGAAGATGGATGTAGAGAAAAATGTGGATGATGTTGACTAAGGTGAACCTATCCTAATGGACTGAGATACTGGTCTGGACTCATATATAAACACACTGGCAAATACAAGGGAACCAGTGGTCGATAATCCTAACTCTAGGTCAAATCAGCTGGCATATACAAGGGTACCAGTGGTCGACTTTGTTATATTTATTCCGGTTGGTCTGGTGGTCTGGTCTCAATTTTTTTTTTTATCTCTGTCACTTTATTTCACCCTAGTAATGGTAAAAAGAAGAGAAAAAAAAGAAGTGATCAGGATTCTTTCGATGTTTCCATCACGAGGATATGGCGAAACTACCATGTTTTTTTTTTAAATTCTAACACCTGAGCTCTGTGCTTTTATGAATAGACTCTTCTAGATGCTTCCATCTAATCAGATTGGTTCCTCAACTCCTACAACCAAGATGTTCCCATCCACTTAGATTGGTTAGTGCAAACCTTAATAGGCATAAATTTCTAGGCTCTGGAGTTTAATAATTGCCACTAAAAAGTTTCTCCCATACCCCCAAACTTAAATCTAACATTGTCCTCAATGTTCTAAAGATGAAACTGAAAGCATGAACAAGGAGAAATTGTTACCATTTGAAGCGAAAGAGTTAAGGAAAGATATTACCGTGTTGCATGAGCATGGGATACCTCCCAAGAAGTGCTAAGTTTAAAGTCTTCATCCAGACTTAGGAAAGGATTAGTCAACTCGAACCATAAAGTAACAGTCGAAATAACTGTGGGTCTTCAAAACTAAAAAGAGCTGACCAAAGGAAACTGCAATGAACCAAGAAAGTGAACAAGACTAGCATGCCCTTACTCAGTTTCCTGATTAAGAAATTTATATCTAATTGTGGTTCAGGTTCAGGTTCTATGAAAGGGTCTAAATAGAAAATTTTCATTGGCTGCGTTTCTTCATAGGTGGGATCCGAATCATTAGGTCCTAGAGTCTGGAAAAACTCAAATATGATCTTAGAAGCGCACAATAATAACCTAAATAACTGAGGATCCTCTAAGTCAATAATATTTGACTTACATAATTGACCACAATGAGAGTAGTGGTCATTCTTAAGCAAATGTGTCGATTCTAATTTCCTAAAGCATTTAGGTTTAGTCTCACAACTTAATATTCGACAAATTTGGAATATAAACGTTCCCACAGTTGGAAGAAAACTATTTGGTGGGAAAACAAAGTCAATCTGGGGATCATAGCCTGGGCAAACCACATCAACCAGAGGATGGGTTTCTAACGACTGAATTTCTTTCTGGACATCATTAGGTTCGGGAAAACGAGTATGAAGGTAGTCTTGTAAAATGGTCGAGGCAGAGATATCAAGTCCTAAGTTAGGGGACTTTCTGAGAGTTAAAGGTAAGGCACTAGGAAGGTGATAATCACCCCCAAACTTAGAGTTTTCAGTGTCTCTAGGAAGACTAGTCACAACTTCCCTAATTTCTAGGTCATCAGATTCCTGAAAAATGGGCAATTGATTCTTCTAAGTCAGGTTCATCCTCACTCATCTCTACGAGTTCATCTTCTTCGTCTAAGACTGTTGTTTCTAAATCGCTAGACTCTAAAACATTATTCTTAGAATAAACTCGTTCCTCTAAATCATTATCGGCTTTGTAAACAGGAAATACTACATCGTCTAAAACGAGGGTATCTCTAGTCAAATCCTCTTCCTTTTGAATAGGTGAATAATTATTAAAATTATTTGGATTTGAACTAGAAATAATATTATCATTGTAAATCTCAATTGGAGTAACCATTTCCTGATCACTATTCCTACATAAGTATGATTCTCCATCAACACTATCCTCATCATAATAACATGAAAAAGATCGAACCTCATCAAAACAAGTAGTGCTACCAATTCTAACATTGTCCTCTAAATTAGGCAAATATTCACTATTGATATCAAGGGTAGAATTATAAACCCTATTTTGGAAATTTAGATTATTTCGAGCAGCATTAGCCAACTGTTCATTTTCTGCCTCTAGACGTGCCTGAATTTCACTGAGCATAACACTTATACGTTTACCACTCTCGTTTATCATCTCAGAATATCGTGTACACTCTTATTTTGAACTATTCATTGCAACTAAACGTTTATACGTCCTTTCAATCCGTTGTTGGGTCTCTTCTCGAGATGGAACAGGTTCAGAAATATCATAATCAGGACTAGTTTCCAAAAACGAGTAACCAGTACTACAGTGTTCCTGATTTTCTTGCTCGTAAGACCAATTCACGTGTGGATAGTAATTGGGCTCACCATGGTATGAACCATAACCTTGAAAAGGTTGGCGTTCCCAACTACTATTCCCATCATGGTCATAAAAATGATGATGTCCATATTCAAATTCAGATCGATACTCATTGTATTGGCTTCTGTCATACCAGTTCGACATTCTTAATTGCAAGGGAATTCTACACAATCACAAACAAGGCTGACTCGACCAAATCAAACCTACTGATTTCTAGCAAACAAAAAGCATGATGGCTCCACTTAGATTGTTTCTAGACCAGCTTCTAATCCTTCGAAAGGGAATTCGTTAAAATTTAAGCAAACCCCTCTGGAATCAATCTGAGTCAAAGTAAGTTGAATTGAGGCGAGGGAAGCTCAGTGGAGCTTTGATACCCAAGGCCTCACCGCTACCACAAGGCGGCGCAATCACGCATTCAACTCACAGAAACCATCATGAACTTCGAAGTATGCTAAAAGAGTAACCAATATTTTTCGAACGACTTTCCTACTAAGCTCGTTACCCTATAGGTCTCGTTCTAGTCAAAATTTTAAGCTTAGGTTCGCGTTTGGTTTCGTTTTCCTAAAGCGGGCAAGAAGGAAACGGTGATGAAATCTGAGTCCTTATCTTAATTTGGCCAGGCCTTGCCCTTTACTAGGAAATTAAAACAACCGTATTCAAATCCTCAGCATATATTCACCTTAAGGCATACAATAAACCCGCTAACAGGGGATTCACGGGTGTTTCGAAAGCTTACCTCCCGTACCAGACGGGCGAAGAACCGCTGTAGTCGACTCGGGCCACTGACTCCGGTGTCAGTGTGCGAACCCGAGGGACCGAGACGATATTGTAATCGTCGTCCTTCCCTGCAAACAGTTTATTTTTATTTTTTTTATATAACCCTTCCGTAGGGTTTAAAATTAAAATAAATTGTCCAAAGTCCAGTCCAATGAAAAGAAATACAAAAAATAATAATAATAATTACAAAAAAAAAATGGAAAGTCTCTTAAAAAAAATAAAAAATTCTCTCTCTCTTTTTTTTTCCTCTCTTTTTTCTTTATTTTTTTGCTTTGTCTTTTTTTCTTCTCTTTTAGCTTTAAGCTTTGATTCCAAGGTCTTTAGTATCCAACTTCAAACCTGTAATACAAAGACACAACCAAAGAGACGTAAAAAGAACAAATGGAATAATAAAAAATAATAAAAACCTAAAAATTCTACCTAAGCACAAATCCGCGTCGGCGGCGCCAAAATGATAATATTTTTGAGAGTCGTTGTTGTAGTAAATAGGATTCGAACTCAAAGATTTGTGAAGATTAAATTTAAAGGTTTAATAAAATTATATACAAAAAAAAATATTAACAATGGTGAGAGCTACTGGGACTAAGAATTTCACCAAATTCCATTCATGTGATTCAAATAATAATTCCATGCAATTATCGCTCAAATATTAAAAATATGGACTCTTATTCTTTGCCAATAGAGATTCTCAAAATATTAGTTATAAATCGTAAGCATGGAACATCAAACATTTAAGCAAGCATGACCCATCAAATAAAATGAGAACTAATTAATTCGAACCATAAATCAATTTTAAATTAATGCAAAAGTCATAAGAAAGAATAAAATAAATTTACCCGTGTATGAAATTCACCCTCCTCCGTCGTCCCAGTGTTGGGTTTAGCATCATGATAAAAACACGCTCAAAATATTTATTTATTGCTCAAATGGTGTTTACAATGAAGAGAAGAAGATAAAATGGTGTAAACAGCTAATGTGCGACCCACAGGAAGCGTCACAAAAGAACGATAAAAGAGAAGTGTTATTGTCGCTGTGGTTCTAAGATCCACACCTAAGACCCACGCTGACCTGTCGTTGTCACTGTTGAAGAACGACGGTTCCTGGAGGTCCGTTCTTCATGTTCTTCGCGTTCTTCAGCAGCAGGAACCGAGTTTCTGCAACTCGTGATTTCTGCTTCCTGAGCTCTCCTCTGAACCCCAAACTCTCGACACCCATCCTTGTACCTGGAGAAACTTATTTATAATCAACAGGGCCCTCGAATCTCTCCATAACTTCAAAATATTTCCCATGACTCGGCAGTAAAGAGAAAATATTCTCGGATTGTTTTCTTTCCTTTCTTGCCTACTCACGCTGTCAACCAGTGTTTACAAGCTCCAAACATGCTCCCAGATCATCAAGGAATGTGTCAAGACGTTGCAAACGCATGCCATCTTCCATACAACATCGACACAATCCCGAGTATCTTTTCTCAACCACGTATTCCCTGATTTCTTTAAACCGAGAATCAAGCCCAACTGGATCGATTCCAACAACCAAAATAGCTTCCCATATCCATATCACGTCTACCCAACAAGAATCAGAGGTTTAGTCTACCTTTAACACCTCCAAATATCCGATTGAAATCTGCCAGGGAAGAAAAAAATTCCCGCCAAAACTGAAATTTGAATTTGAGAAGAAGGACACCCCTTATCCAGTGGTCGCCCCTTATCCGCTGCTGGAGTCCGAATAACACATGTCCCTTGGGGTGTCTTTAGTAGTTTTTCTGGGGTGTTTCCAGCACTTTTTCTGGGTTCCTCCGGTGCATTTCTGGGGTGCTTCCGGTGCATTTCTGCGGTGCCTTTAGTACTTTGTCCTGGGGTGTAAAACACTACTTTTCGAGCCCATTTCGCCGCAAGGACTTATTTCTCTAAAATTTACTACAAAGACATAAAATAACACAATAAATACAAAATCGAGCACTAACAATACATACAAATGAGACATATTAGACACATAAATGCGTCTATCAATGACCTAGCTAGTTCAAGTTTTCACAATTTTCAAGTCAAGGAGGAGAGGGGAGTACTTTGAAGTATTCTTTTACAATTATACCTTTATGGATGATAACTAGTAAAAATTTAGAAACGATTTATCTCTTAAACTGTACCATGGATATTTGTAAACTTTATACCATTGAAAAGCATTTTAAAACACCTATGTAACAAATATAAACGTGTCTATCAAATTATACATATTTATTGCACTAAAAATAATAAATTAAAATGGTTTTTAAAAATATCACTTTATTTAATAATATAAGTCAACTAGTAGTGGAGAAACATTTAAAAATGAATAGGTCATTTAAAAATGAATAGGTCATATTTATTACGTTCGGTTACACTATTACAGTCGGCTTGACAACATGTTTATTGTAACTAATATTATTTGTGTATGAAGGCATATACGATTATGTTTTACATTTCACTACCATTTATCTAATATTTGCTTGTATTATTCAATTTGGTAGCTTGTTTATATAACATTTTGGTTTATATTGGTTTTCTGATATATCCGTGCTCGAAGATATGAGCTACCATTTGGATTTATATAGAGTGATAACGCATAAATTTTGTAAGAAAAATACATATATTTTACGCCTTGGTTTTGTAAGTTTATGGACATATGCATATATTTCATAATCCATTCGAATTACTTCTACTCATACAAGCTTATGTCGACGACATTTTGGTAACAACATCCAACATTACAGTTATTGAGGAAATTATCAGTCAATTGTAAGCTGAATTATGTAAAAATGATTTTGGGGGAACTTTCTTATTTTCTAGGGTTGCGCCTACTTGTAACTCTACTAACCATTTCTTAAATCAAAGTAGAACATTCTAGATTTATTAAAAGATAACCAATATGGAGGGGGTAAAACCTTTTTCTACTTCGATGGGCAGTACTATTTAATTGTTAGAGAGTGACGACCTTTTTTTTCCTGATGTGACAATGTATCATAGTGTGGTATGCACTTTACAATATGGTATGCACTTTACAATACTTAACATTTAGCGGCCCTGATATCTCCATTGAAGTTAACAAGGTTGTCAATTTATGCGCATTCCTTCGATTACTCATTTTCAGGCTGTAAAACGTATTTTCACTCAAAGATACATTGGACTATGGTATATATATGTATGACCTAGTAGTTCTCTTGGTTTAATACTATGTGTTTACCCCGACTCGGACTGGGAAGGATATCCCATTGATCGCCATTCTATTGTTGGTTATTATAGTCTATTTGGGAAGAAATTTAATTTCTTGGAGATCTTGTAAATAAATAGCAATTTCCCGCTCTAATACTGAAGCTGAGTATCGGGGAATTGCCGGTATTTTCCTTAGGTATATTGGTGAGGGTCGAACCTCTTCTTGGTGAACTTGGTGTTAAATTCTTCGAAATTCCGGTTATATGGTGCGACAATACTGGTGCCACTTATATGTCAATTAATCCATTTTTTCATGGTAGAGCAGAACACGTTGAGCTTAATTTTTACTTTTTCTTTGAGAGAGTTGTTGCAAACAAGCTTCAAGTTTGTTTCATTTCTTCAAAATATGAGGTAATCGACATATTCAGGAAGCCTCTCGGTGCCGCTCCTTTTGAGTTTTGTCCAAGCTCACCGTTGTTTCTCAACATTAACCTTGCGCGGGCATATTACGACCCACGTTTCCAATCCCCAACTTCGATAAGTTTTCTAGTTTGTTTATTTAGATATCTTTTATACCTTGTTGTATTGGTAGATGGTGAGGTTTGTTGTCTCGAACTGAGTTCATTTTTTGTAGGAATATAGAGTCTTATAAGAGGAATATATCATAAAATATTACACTTAAATTCATTGTCGTTTGGGTTTTGCGGAGAAAATGGCAAAAATCTTGTCTGGCCTTGTCCATCTAAAAGTGTCCATGGATCCTACCTTTTTTAAGTAATGTATATTTTGTAAATATACATCTATGAATATATTGTCTCTCATGTTATTTAGGTAGAGAGGAAGCACAACCTAAATAGCTGTCATCACAATTTTAATTTTTTTTTCATTTAAATTCGAAGATTACCCGTGAACATTTGTGCTCACCCATAAATACCATGGATGGAACCTGGGTAACAACAAAGAAAGAAGATGTAAAACTTTTTTTGCTTAAAGAAAATATAATTCACAAACTAACTTTTTAACTTTTCCACTAAATAGTTATGTGAGAGACTAATCATGTGAACTAATTTTCTTGACCCACTTTTACTTTTGCGTCAAGAATTCCATAGTTGTCAGTCTGGTTAGTAAAATTCACGAATTATACTTGTATAATCGCGAATCCATCTGTATCGTCCATACTTTTGGAACCCCGACTTAGACTTGGGAATTTCCATTTTTAAATGTTAGAACATTATTTGGTTGCACCAAGCATTGTGTCAAGTTTGGTTGTCATATTTTAGTATCAAAACTCAATTAGAGTCGCTTGATTAAATGTACTAGAGTCAACTTCGTTTAGGTAAACTAGAAAGTCTAGCAATGTTGAGACATACAAGTATTATCTAGAAAACCTGAAGACCGTGAAGACGTATCGACTACAATGAAGACATCATCCTTCCACTTTAGGTTAGTGATACTGACTTGACTTGTTTCCATTCCTATTGTTGCTTTCAAGTCGTTTAATGTTGAAAACATAACATGCGGGGTTATATTTATTACTCTAGTATTATACTTGGTCATTTTATTATGAGCAAAGTGTCAAGGAAAAATATTTGATTACGATGTATAACATTTAACGTTTGAATTTCGTAATGCGATATCAACATAATCTATGTAACTCGTTACTTTATTGTGCATTAGATATAGATGTGATTTCATCCTGTGAAACTATGTTTTACTACATAGTTTAAGGAAGTACATATCCGAAACTTTTTTCCTAATCGAAAAGAAATCAATAGGCGTTTTGGTCCGGTTTTCAATGAAGATCTATTGGATGACCAATTCGAACCTAGGTAAGAATCTTTGATAGAACCGATCTTGACTTATGTTGAGAGTTATGGTATAATCAATCTTTACCTAGGTTGGGATACATGGTAGAACTGATCTTTACTTATGTTGAGAATCATGGTAGAACCGATCCTTACCTATATTGGGATACATGATAGAACCAATCTTAACTTATGTTGAGAGTCTTGGTAGAACCGATCCTTACCTATATTTGGAGTCATGGTAGAACCGATCCTAGCTATTATTAGGATTCATGGTAGAACCGATCCCACCTATATTTGGAGACATGGTAGAACAGATCTTAACCTATGTTAGGAGTCATGGTATAACCAGTCCCAAGAGCAAAACCGATTTTCTATATTCACATATTACGTTACGGTTTTGTGTGAGTTTCAAATTAGGGTTTGCTAAATAGGAAAGTTCCAGATGTTGACATAATTTGAACATGAATATAATTCTTATCTTTTATTGTTCAAGGATATTCCTTGGAAAGTTATATTAGTTAAGTGCTAAACTAATATTATGTATTTTCTAATGAGAGATTTCGAAATTACAGGTTGGATATTAGTTGGAAATATGAAAACCACAATTAGGTACTTATTGCATATCTTGAGAATATTTTCGGTTTTGGTTTCCTTGTTGTCCAAACAACCTTGGTCTATAAATACTTGAGTTTTTATTTCTTGCAAACTATCATAAGAGCTAGGCAAACTTCATTCGTGTTGTTTCTGGTAGAGCCCTCTATCCGGAGAGGAAAGTACCCTAATTAGGCGAAATCTCTTATAACGGCTCGTTTAAAGACTTTTGTGGGATCAAGAAGCTCTATGAGTCGGAAACTAGATAATTGCATTGTTATTTTAGTTTTAGATTATTTATTTAATTGACTAACGGTTTTTGAAACTTTGATTGCACCTAGTTTGATTATTCTTGGGAGCCTTCTCTTCTGACATACTGTCACTCAAACTAGATCACAGTATTGACGAGATATTTAAAAACAATTTTTAGATCTAAATAAAATTTGTGATCTTCTATTGTTAACAGACTCCATTCTATGTGTAATCGATCATAAGTGGATTCAAGTTGTGTTATGCATGTACAATAGAAGGCAATTGAAGATTGAAGACAATAAGATTTTTCTTATTGTGCACACATCTTGATCGGCCGGGATCCGACTTAGATCTGATTTATCTTTGATAGATTTGAAGACAAAAATATTTTCCTTATTGGTTTTCATATCTCTTGATCTGTGTACACATCTTGATCGTCTGGGATCCGAATTAGATCTGATTTATCTTTGATAGATTTGATCATATAGTCGTATATATCAACAACTATCATTTGGTGGTATTCTTCGATATCTGAATCTCATAGTTGTGAATCTAAATCTAATTTATTGATTTGGATTGATCTTACCCGACAAAAAAGTTTGCTAGTTTAAATGGAAGAGACTTTGTCAAAATTCAACGAATGTTTTTCTAAAAGATTATTGGAGTAGTTACCAAACAACTCTGTTGCTTTACTGTTTGGAAAATGATCAAAAGGAGTTGAGCGTTAAGACTTTACATAGGTAAAGCAACTCAAGATAGTGACTCTGGTCTTGGGATTCACGTGTGTGACCAAACGGTCGTAGACGCAGGGATACTAAGGAAATTAAGTAACTAGGGGTAGATTACTTGGTCTCAACGATACGAAGTTGGCTTTCTACTTTATATAGCGGCTTATTTCTGAGAGTATTCAAAACTGGACTAGGTCCTTGTTGTTGTTTTTTTGCATTTGCGGTTTTCTCGTTAAAAAATCTTATTGTGTCATTTACTTTACTTCCACGTTATAATTGTTTATTATAATAAAGTAAATAAATTTTGTACGTTAAATTCTAATCACTTGACATTGATCCTATAGTTAATCGGTTTTGTACCATAATGATTGTCAAGTGAATATCTTATAGTTGTATTGTCTCGCCTTTGTCCATAGACGACCACTCAAGGTGTCAGACTTATAGGTTGAAACAAAAATATTGTGGTGTACTTGGGTACCATCGTCATTACATATAACGAATTATATGTGTACTTACGAATTACCGAACTATATACAACCTGCATAATACTTACCCACCTCATCACCAAATTATCATTCTCTATCACATTTTTGGCTTTTAAAACCTTATACACACCAATCTTAACCTTATATCACAGACGTACATGTTATTTGATAATTATATTGCATATATCATATTTATAGTTGAAAAAGCGGGGGTCTAACAACCACACCCAATATTTCTCTTAGCAATCTGTATGGACAAACTCCAATATACTTTCGAGAGAATCAACAAGACAGTCAGACTCAATCTCAAGAAAAGTATATCCAAGAGTTTGTATCTCTGTTTCACAATATAATCAACAAATCAAACAGATAGAAATCTGTGAGCCTGATTATTATGTGAAACAACTTGAATGGTACCAAAGACCAATGTTCAAGTGTCAATCAATATAATCAACAACCAAAGGTTGGATTCTCTAGTTAATTGAACTACGCACCACCTGTGATATTTCTATTATATAACAAAATATAATGCAGAAAAGAAATAACACACACACCAGAAATTTTGTTAACGAGGAAACTGCAAATGCAGAAAAACCCCGGGACCTAATCCAGATTTGAGCACCACACTGTATTAAGCCGCTACAGACACTAGCCTACTTCAAGTTAACTTCGGGCTGGAATGTAGTTGAGCCCTAACCAATCTCACACTGATCAAGGTACAGTTGCGTTCCTTACACCTCTTTAACCACGCTGGATTCTGCGCACTTGATTCCCTTAGACGATCTCACCCACAACTAAGAGTTGCTACGACCCAAAGTCGAAGACTTGACAAACAAATTTGTATCACACAGAAAAGTCTATTGTATATATAAATTTGTCTTCCACATATATACATATGAATCTTGCTCCGTATTTTGATAAATCAAGGTGAACATGAACCAATTGATAAACTGGACTTATATTCCCGAAGAACATCCTAGTATTATCAATCACCTCACAATAATCTTAATCGATTAACGAAACAAGATATTGTGGAATCACAAACGATGAGATGAAGATGTTTGTGACTACTTTTCAATCTTGCCTATCGCAGAATAAATCTCGAGCAAATCTTAAAGAAGATAGTACTCAATCACGATAGAAAACAACAAGATCTGAACACACAACTACAAAGAAAATAGTTGGGTCTCGCTTCACAATCCCAATGAAGTCTTTAAATAGTTAACCTACAGGGTTTCATGAAAAACCTAAGGTTAAAGGAGAATCGACTCTAGTTGCAACTAGTATCACACAGAAGGTGTTGTGATTAGGTTTCCCAGTTGCTAGAGTTCTCCTTTATATAGTCTTCAAATCAGGGTTTGCAATCAATGCTACCTTGGTAAAAAAAACATTCAATATTCACCGTTAGATGAAAACCTGATTAGATTCAAGCTAATAACTTTCAACCGTTAGATCGAACTTAGCTTGTTATACACAAATGAAATGTACCATCATTTAGATAAAGGTAATCGTACCTAAACGTGTACACTTAGTTGGTTCAACAATAGTTAACCAATGGTTAGCCATATGAGTACTTTCATCTCAACCTTATTCATCCTTATCATAACTAGTTCAAATGACTCCAATGAAACTAGTTAGAGAGTTATTCAATTGTTTATATTCTCATATAAGTATACAAGACACAATTGAAGCAAAACGGATTTTGATTCGCTTTAATTTCATGAACATTATAGCCACGGTTCACAAAAGATTGCATTCCTTATTATATAAATGTATTAGTTCATGAACAAACCGATTTTAGAACATAACCTACAAACGGGTACACATACCTAAGTAGCCGGACTGAGTTTGGTTACGCCGGTACACGAACGGGTATGCATACCATTTACACTTCCAAACTCCAGCAGAAATTCACGGAACTTGAACTTCCGCCAGTACGCGTACGAGTACGCATACTTAGTTTTCGTACTTCCAACAACCAACCAGTACGCGTACGGGTACGCATACCATGGTCCCGATTTTGGAATTTACACAAATGTGAATACACACTATGTTTATATCCAATCATGGTTACATTACTAAATCCTCATTTCAATCATTGAAACATTCTTGGAAGACGATAATAGCTGTCTCACACAAACTATTGGCTTCAAAGCAATTTTCAAGTGATCGAATGATCAATACGAAACATTCCGAGTCTACATCAAATGATTATCTCACACAAATCATGTAAGATGTTACAAGGCGATTTTCACATGATCATGTTTTGACTTTCGTCAAGAATAAAAGATGAACTTGGTTAAAGCGAAAGCTTACCAACACATATTTCGAGAAATAGATAAGCGAGATAAACTCGGCTCGAAATACCAAATGTGTATAATTGAAGCCTATATAGCAATACGACTTTTTGTCTCAAATAGGAGATAGAGTAGATAGACTTTTGAGTGATAAATGAGTTCAAGTCTCCACATACCTTTTGTTGATGAAGTTCCACAAGTTCCCTTGAGTAGTTCTTCGTCTTCATTCGATGAACGCCGTGAAGTCTAAAGCTCAACTACACTTGCTATCCTAATCCGAGACTTAGCTATAAGTAGACTAGAAATCAAGACTTATAGTTTTGGCAACTAAACTTGACAAACAAGCTTGAGATATGAACGCTTGTGAGTTCGACCGAGCAGTGCTCTAACAATAGTTCCTTTAAATCATAAAATCATAGTACCTAAAGCGAGATTATGTTAAAAAAAAATACAGGTTAATCTATGTGCAATTTTGTGTACCAAATTTGTATCCCTAAAGCGAATTATTTGACCGAATAATGGACCGGATTTATATTTTGTCAAAACACTGTACTACGAATTTCTATCTAGGGGTGGCAACAACGATTTCTTTTCGTTTCTAAGAATTTAGCCTTCACTAAAAGTAATCATACATGTTACATTCTTATCGGTTGGAAATGATTAAAATGATGTCAAATCCAAACCATTTATTCACCCATGATTCTAACGCATACATCCATACATAAGTTTAGAAGTAGGAAGATCTTTTTGATGTTTTACAATGTTGACATACCAAACTCTCTCTCTTTCTGAACTCTTATTGTTTCACACCGAACTAAATTAACTTTTATACCAGAAGCTAGGGAGAAACATATGGTTTTGATTCGATTTTTTTTTCAAACCGTAGTTTTTCTCTTTTTTTTTTTTTTTGAATTAGAAAGAGAGATGAGTTTTTATTTACAAGTTTGATTTGATTCGTCTTAATTATTTTATTTTAGTGATCGAGTATTTTTTTTCTGTCAAAGTTTGAATTTTTTAGCTGATTCCTTGTCGTACTTAGGGTTTGGGGTGGTGTTGGTATTACTTGTAAATTTTGTATTGATTGGTTGAGTAACTTTTATTCTCTAGTCATGATCAGAATATCCGGTTTCATTTTCTTGCTAGTTTGTTAGAGTTGCTAATTCTGTGTGTCGAGTAATTTAGGGTTTATGTTGTAGAGTATTTTTATCCAACACCACCGAGATCTTGGAACTGCCACGAACAAATTCTTTTATCATTTAATACGTATTCACGCTGCAATTGAATACTTGAAAGAAGAAATTCAATTTGTTTGTTATGATTAGGGCTGCACAACGAGTCGGGCGGGTCAGGTTTGGCCTCACCCGCCACCCTACCCGCTGATGGCGGGTGATAAAAGTTATCACCACGCTTAACCCGTCTTACAGTGGGTCGGTTTTCACCGGACCCAATATTACGGCGGGTTGAGTCGGACGGGTGGCTGGTAAAACCTAACCATTTTTGCACCTCTACAATTGTTTCTTCTTTCTCTTCGATCTCTTTCTCATGGCGGCCCTAAACTGGAATATTTTTGGTAACTTCATCGACAAAGATTTTCTTTGCAGATCTGCTTCACTAATTATAAATTGACAAGTTCAGTGAGCTGATCCAGATCTTTATCAATACTTAATGTAGTTTCAGGGCATCTTAGTATGGGAACTGCGATATCCCAACCCATGTTGGGTTATCATAAAAAAAAACGATTCAAAAGTGTTTATTTTCATTTTATTCCAAATTTGGACTAATCCATCCTTGGTTTTAAGATGCTAAAAAGTTAGGTTTATGGTATTCTCCTGAAAATCTGTTCACCCCATTTCCCAACCTAAAATAAAGCTACAAACTTCACAGTTTGAATTTTTAAATATTGTTTTTTCTTTTGCTCCTACTAGTTTACCTCAATATCTGATATACCTGCGCAAGCTGAGTCAAAACTGATCAATTTGAAGGTTAATCTACTGCTGGATTGAGTGTCAAATAAACACAAGTTAAATTAATCCAAGATTAGATAGAGTTTTAGACAAACTAACACTAAACTCAATCAATCTCAAGCTTATCATAAATTAAATTAAGATACACTATCCTAGGTTATGTTATCCCAGTTCCAATCTCCGAAATAGACCCTTAGTAGTGGACAGTAATAAATATATTTCATTCTACACTTTCAATTGCTCATTGCCAAGATCTAAAAATTAACTCAAAAGCCAAAAAAAAAAATGACCAACAAACCTACCTCATTGTTGCTCGCAAAAGACTAGGGTACTACTGCATTTAAAAGAAATAATTAAGGTAATCGAAAGACAAATTCAGTTAATGGAGCTTGATCTTATGTAAAATTGAGGATTTCAAGAATTCAGTTAGAAGTATCTTAAAAACTATAGCTTAACAAATTGAAATCAATTTGTGATTATAAGAAATTAAGACAAAAAAATATAGAAATCAATGAGGAAAAAGTGAAATTGAATAAAATTTGAAGGGAATCACGAAATTAATACATATATACGAAAGGTGAATTAGGTGGAGGTGTGAAATGGGATGAGAGTAGCTTGTCGTTGCTGCTGTTTTGTTGTTGTTATGGTTTTAGGTGGGTAGGCGGGTGAGGTCGGCTATTAGAATGGGAGTGTCATAGTCGACCCAGTATGTGGCGGGTTTTAAAAGGGGTGAGTCATAGTCGACTTATGTATTAGGCGGGTAGGTCATGTACGGGTAAAAACCAGCAGGTGTGGGTCGGGCCGGCGGGTTGAGTTGGGTTTGTGCAGCCCCAGTTATGTTGATGGAGGTTTTTAGTGCTTTGCTCCATAACAAGTTTGTAATGGGCCCTATGGATTTCATCTTAAATACAAAAAAACTAGTCTGACTTATCTTTGCTTTGTTGATGATGTCATGGTTTTCTTTAAGGGTACTCTTGAAGCTACAATTATTCTGAAGATGATTATCAATAAGTTTATCTCATGTTCTAGATTGGAAATAAATGTTCATAAAACTTCCCTTTTCTGCTCTAGTATTTCTTTTGAGGAAAAGGAACTTATTCTTTGGGTGTTCCTTTGGTTTCTACTAGATTGTCTTATACTGAATGTCTTCCCCTCAGTGAAAGGGTTAACGAAAGGATAAAATCTTGGAAGACAAGATTTTTTCCCTATGCTAGTAGATTAGAACTGATTAAGTCTGTCTTATGCGGTATGATTTATTTCTGGTTCTCCTGGTTTATCCTTCCCAAAGGAGTAATCAAGGAGTTAAATTTTGTTTTCAAGAGATTTCCATGGGTTGATTCGGATTTGGGTATAAAGCATAATCCTATTGCTTGGGATCAGGCTTGTTCAAGTAGTGAAATGGAGGTTTGGGTGTAAAAAACCTAGAGTTAACAAATGTAGCAGTTAATTTAAGGCATATATGGGACATGGCTTCTGCAAAGATAACGGTTTGTGCATACGGGTCATGAATAATCTTATCAGAAAGGTTTTTTTTAGTATGAATACTCCTCAAGTTTGTTATTAGAGCTGGAGGAGGATACTTGAATTCAGGGGATTCATAAAAGATTCATTACTATTATTCAAGGGAATGGAAGTAGTACTAGTTTTACTAAAGGTTTCTGGCATTCTAAAGGAAGATTAGAGGATTGGTTTACTAATGAGGTGTTGAAATTACTTGACCCAGAGGGAGAAAAGACCGTTGATGTCTTTTTGACTAATGATTTATGGAATTTGAATCTGTCAAGTGATGTAGCTGGTATGAGGTTGGTGTCTAATATGGAAAAGGTTGAAATGAATAGTAGGGAGGAGGATAATGTGATTTGGACTGCTAGTAAATATGGTGATTTCTCTATAGACTATATTAATAAACCCATCATTCCTTCTAGGACAATCTTTAGTTTAACTATGCTTATCTGGTTCAAAGGTAGAATTCTAAGACATTCATTTAATGCTTGGATTGCTTGTCATAGAACACTATAAACTGAAACAATGGGGTGCGGTGGAAGATGATATCTGGATCCTTTGTCAGAATGCTAGAGAGGGTGTTTGTTCTTTTTCTTCTGAGATACAGAAAGGTTTACTTATTAATATGGGTCATATTAGAGACATTTTGGTAAACTGGGAAGAAAAAATTCCATGTGGAAGTTTTAAGGGTAATGGAGTCATGCCTATTATCAAGACTAGATTTTAATAGCTTCATTTATCATACCTGAAAAGAGATAAATAAAAGATTGTTTATTGGAATTAGTTGCTCAGTTGATTCTGTTACCTATCAAGTGGTAGCTGGTGTGAGAGTGAAAGTGTCTGCCGCAAAGTTGACTGATTCTGACTCTCCTAACTCTGTCAGATTTATGGAAAGATGCGGAGTGTCTTTTAATCTGGTGAAAAATAAGATTTATGTTTGTCGATGGAAATACCCCGCCAAAGATGAAGCTATGATTCATATAGATGGGTCTCGTAAAGAGGAGACTAGGGGTTTTACTGCTATAGTTAGTATAATAAGGGAGACCCTGTTGTAGCTGCGATAGGAGGTTCATTGTCTGGTACAACTTTTATTCATGAAGTGCAGGGAGTGAAGTTGAGATGACAGTTAGGGGAGAAGTTATGGTTACCTATACTCTGTACATGTAATGACTCTATGGCTATTGTGAATATGTTTTCGCGAAATTCCTATGGCTATGTGAATCTGTTTTCGCGAAATTCTGAACCAATGGGGGGGGGGGGGGGGGGGGTGTGTTGATTTATATCTTAGGAAGATCTTCGTCCAGATTGATCAAGGAGATTTCAGTCCTCTTGTTAATGTTATTACAACTAAGGACAAAAGTTTGAATGCTTATCATAGAAGTAGATATTTTGGTTTTGGTTTTGGTTTTGGTTTTTGGTTATTGTTGTAATTTTTTGTTTTGTTTTTGTAGGTTGGGTATTCTTAACCGTGACTGTTTCAAAACAAAAAGAAATACTCCCTCCGTCCCACTATTAGATGACCAAGTTCAAGTTTGCACAATTCTTAAGGTAAGAAAGGGAAAAGAGTTTTTTTTTTATATTTTTTTTACAATTATACCCTTATGGATAATAACTAGTAAAATTTAGAAATGATTTATCTCTCAAACTACACCACGGATGTTCGCAAACTTTATATCATTGAAAAGCATTTTAAAACGCCCGTATAACGAACATAAACATTCCTATCAAATTATACATATTTCTTATACAAACAATAATTAATTAAAATGGTAATTTTAGAAGAAAGCTATTATAGGGGCGTCACACTCCAATAGAGGGGCTTTACTTGGATTCTTAGTGTCCAAAAATGTGGTTATGGGATATCCTAACACCAAAAAAAAATGTCTAGATTACCCTTGAACTAAAATAAAAACTTAAAAACCTAATCTTTTCTATTCTAATTCAACAAAAAAACTGCTCCTCTTCATCTCTCTTCTCTTCCTCTCCTCCACGGTAACTTCAATTTCAATTCAACTTCAATTCACTTCATCGTTTTCGATTAATCGACGATTCGAAAACTCAACATCGTCGGATTGAAATTTCTACTAAAGATGAGGAAGAAGCAAACTAATTCCAGTGATGGGAATCGGCATCTCAATCAACCACTGGCAAGTACAGGTCGTTCCCACGAGGAGCGGTAGAAATACGTAATCAATATCTCTAATGGACTAACAAATAAAGATGTTTTGGATTTTTGAAAGAATAAAGACAATGAGAAGAATAAACTCAAGTAACAAAACGAATCAAATGGGAGAGTTGGTAACTAGGGTTTAATGTATCCACCACTATTTCTATTCAAATACTGAAATAAAACATAATTCATGAATTATTTATTGTTCGTTCTATTGATATCACCTATTATATGTATTAGAGTCGCAAATATCACTGGGACGCCCTAAGCATGGCACATCAAAAGACTAAACCAAAGCATGCACCATCAAATTGCATTAGCGAGAGATTTATACGAAACTAAATACGGGTTCTCAAATAATACCTGGCTATTCTAAGCATACCCCATCAAAGGATTTAACCCAAGTATGAAATATCAAATAAGTAGACAAATATATTTTCGATCCTAACAATTATGCACAAAGGTTATACGAAACCGGTGAAGCAACAACTCATATTATCATTAAATCAATATATAAAATCATGGAATTATTATTCAATCCAGAATGGTCTATTGCTATATAATCCAATCAATCAAAAATGGCCTAATACCCATGTAGTTTCAACCATAAAAACCCTAGTTACAAAGTAATTAGCAAGCCATCGCTTTCTCAAAAGCCATAAATAAATATATTAGATATTCACTAGCTAATCGAAATGGAATTGGAAAAACGGAAGAACGCAAACCCTTCTCCGTCTCTCCTTCACGGCTCTGTATCCGCCTCCCTTCTATTCGTCTCCCCAAAAACCGGCCTCAGAACCCCCTCTTTTTCTTCTTCACAATACAAAAAATATATACCAAATAAAGGTGTATCGTCATTCTCTTAATTAGCCTTAATTGAAACTTGCATGGTGGTCATCAATGTGATCTCCCCATATATATATTCTTCTTCATTTTTCTTGCATGCATATTTCGTAGACTTAAAAAGAATCCCACTGGTGGGAAAGCAAAATCTTTTTAATTCATTTTTCTCCCTCCAACAAGATATTCACGTCGACTCATTTATTTGATTCAATATTCCACTACCTAACAGGCTTTCCTTTCCAACTTCCCAAAACTATGCATATATGCAACGACACATGGCATAGTAACCCCTATAATGTTTTCTGCTTGCATGAAAATCACACGACTGTTCTTCTGAGCCCCACAAAACCATTATTCAGGGGAAAGCATGTGTACGTGCTTGACCTCCTTGTTTTCAATTAGACCGTCCCCCTTGTGTATCATCCCTTCTCTATCTGTCTTTGGTGTCTCGAGTAACCTTGCTGGGTTTTTTTGTGGCAAACACTGTTTTAGCTTCACATTTCGCCATTTATTCTTGGATGATTGGATTTACTTCTACTTTCTACAAAAGCATTAAAATAGTATTATTAGCAACAATATAAAGTCCTATCTAATATAAATATGGGTACAAAATGTAGCACATACGTGCTTATCAACCACCGGACCAAAATCTTCATCCTCAACAACCGATTCAAGCAACTGAAGAATCATAATTTCAAACTCCTCAACAACAACCCATGGTGTATGTTAGGTAATAATCGAACAAACCCATCTTTTTTTATTCGCTTTTGTGCTTAAAATAGGTTAGATCGAATGAAATTGTAGTAAAATTAGGTTTCAGGTACATTTCTGCTCGTGTTACGTCTGGGTTCGGGTCTAGGTTTCTAGACGTAAAATTTGATATTGAAGAACTTACGTCTAGGTTTAATTGAATTCAACCGTAAAATAGGATTTGCATGTAGTCTTACGTCTAGGTTTAGTTCGAATCAAAACGTAAAATGTTATATTACGTCTAGGTTAGTTTACTAAATTTTCCTTTTGTAAACCTAGCCGTAATTTTCAGTTTTACGGTTTGTTTTTCTATAGGATCAACCTAGACGTAATTATTCCTGTATGTTTGAAGAAATTCCAGATTTTGGTTTATGTCTAGGTTTGTGCACTACATTTTCCAGATGTAATTTTCTACGGTTTGGTTCTCTATAGGGCAAACCTAGACGTAATTTTTCCTGTATCTTTCTAAAAAACTTCATGTTTGATTACGTCTAGGTTGGATGACTGAATTTTCCAACCGTAATTTTTTACGGCTAGGTTCGATTCTGTTTTTCTCTTGGATAACCTAGGCGTAATTTATCCCGAATCTTTTCTTTTATATAGATTTACTTGTGTTACTAATCCATCAATACTGATTGTATAAGTGGAACTTCTTGTAATTTGCAGGAATCCTGATAGATTAAAGCCTAAGAAGAAGAGAGGAAATGATTTAACGCCAAAAGAAACTTCTACACCTCTCCATGAAATTCATTGTGGGGTACATTATAGAGGTCTCCACAAGGATGCTAAAAAGAAGAAGGATATGATTCAAGGAAGTAGCTCAACATATCCTGAAGCACCTCAAGAGGAAGATAATGTTTTCTAAGATTTAGAAATTGAAGGGGATCAATTTGAACTACCGGTGATATCGGGAGGTAACTTGTGATTAGGGATACACCAAATCAACAACAAGAAGAAGAATTTGTTGTTGAAGGCAAAGGGAAACAAGTTATTGTTGCTTCACCTGAAGCTACACCTAAACCTCAAGTGAAGGAAAAGAAGCCGAGAAAGAAACCTCAAGTGAATTTGTTGTTGAAGGCAGTAATTTGTTGCCTAAGAAGAAGAATGGTGCACTTTGGGGGTGAAGCGCCCGATAAATCTGCGGTCCTATTTGGTTATCCACATTCATGGGATGCTAAGGTTTGCGAAAGCAGGGTAATAATCTCAAACTTTCTCTTATTTTGCACTAGAACTTCATCCGTGCCGTAACGGCACGACCTCCGTAATAAGTAAAAAAATTATGTCAATTTTAATTTTTGACATTTTTTTGTTGGCTCTATATAAAATGACAATTATTTTCTATGTTTTTTAATTGTTATGTTTTAGGCTAAATCCTAACCCATGGATAACCCATAATATGAGGCCCTTAATTAAAAGAAGTTTAAATCTAGGCCCCAACTTATTAAAAGACCTTGATACCCTTATGCATATTTTCAAGCCCATAATTAAATAAAATTTAAATTTGAGCCCAAAATAATTAAAATATTATGTGATGATGTTCCAACCACCTCCGACCACCACAGCCACCGCCAATCACCTCAGACTGCCACCGCCACCAACCACCACCGTCAAACCATGTACGACCACCACCGCCAGTCAAACCACCTCCGACCACCACCGCCATCCACCTCCGACCACCACCGTCGCCGCCGCCGACCACCTCCCGCCACCGCTGCCGACCACCACCAACATATGGATGCGTACTCAAAACTTACACATGCATATGACATGTGTATCCAGAAGTTACACATTCATATAAAATGTGTAATGCAAAGTTACACTTGTACATGGATGTGTACTCTGTAGTTACACATGCGTACGCAAAAGTTACACATGCATATGGCATGTGTATCTACAAGTTACACATCCATATGAATATGTAACTTTTTATTACACATGCTATATGTACGTGTATATACAAGTTACTCATCAGAAAATCATTGTATTACTTTAATTTATCAAAACTCCAAATCAAGGATACAACAAAAGCAGGGTAAAATAGGTGTTCCCGTGTGAAATAAAACCCCTGCATCTCTTTTTTACAAAATTTTACAGTACAGAATTATCAAAATTTATTAAACATAAAGGACATATGCAGGAGCAGTCAAGGTTAGCAGCTCTGGCATATGCACTTTGGAGCTCTAAATTTTCTTCTTCTTCACAATGGCTGGAGCAGTCAACAAGCCCAATAATGAAAATCCCATGAGCAACACTACTAGCAGCAAAAAGAATGGTGGTAAATATCGTCAGCCCCTGTTTCATCAGATTCGCTATGTTTCAGCAAATTGCTTGCAATTGCAGAGGCCAACAGTTAATTTTGCAGAGAACAGATGTAAGCCCATCAACATTATAGAAAAAAAAGACACATTTCTAAAGCCAAGAGCCTCAGACAGTAGCAAAACTTTTAATAATTGAGCATTTTTAACAATCTAAACTAAACAGAATTGCATGGTGCTCATACAGTACTAAATAATTGAAAATCTTATAGTTACTGAAAACAAAATGCATCTTCAGTTTCCTCCAAGACAGACTCATTCTGCACTTTAAAAATAAATCAAAGTGTCCCAAGAAATTCCTCTAATCATTGTACAAGAAAATAATTTCTTTATATCCTATTTAATTCAATTGGCATGTGTATCCATAAGTTACACATCTAATTAGCATGTGTAACTAGTAGCTATACATCCATTTAACTTGTGTACCTAAAAGTTACACATCCAATTAGCATGCGTAACTAATAGTTACACATCCAAAAAAGGTCAGATAACTTACAGCAAATAGACATTTCTCTTCCTAATCCCTTTTATAAATAGACATTTCTCCTGATTAAAAGGTTTTGTCCTACCAAAGTTAGCAATAAAGTGATGATTTTTAGTCTAGAAACTGTTGATAGCTGTAGCAACACATGTTTTCAAAAAAACCTACTACATGTAATCGGCAGTTACACATGCATATATCATGTGTAAGACGTAGTTACATATGTCATAGGGGTGTGTAATCGGCAGTTACACATGCATATGACATGTGTAATTTTTAGTTACACATGTATCCGAGCAGTGTAAGTAGGATTGACACATGCATCTGATAAGCATATGAAATATCAATACATATGGACATAATAAGTTCACTCAGAAGTTTTGAACAATATATTCATTTAACTGCTGCACGAGCTTTTTCAGCGTGCTTCAAAGTCAGTTGCGCACCTCTTCCGGCATTATAACGATTATCATCCTGAAATAAGCCACATCAGTCCAGCCAAAAGGAGAAAAATAACAAGTCCCTAATAGTTCACCAAAGACTAGACATAATAACCAACCCTATTATACTCCTCAAGCTAGGCCTCACACTGTACTCCCTGCTAAACAGAAACTCCATATATATAACCTACTAGGAGGACCCCCCCTAGTGGTAGCGGTTACATTATATCACAAGGTATGGTCTAGGGATTGATTCCCATGCCCTCCTTGAATGAAGAGAGGTGGAGGGGGGGTCTAAAGAGCTGGGCCGTCTCTGCCGGCTCAGCTGGCGGGATCTGCTTCCCAGGGGGCAGGCACAACTTTGCCTGTATCAATTTAAAAATAAATAATAAAAGACAGTTTCTAACTAGCATATATCAGTTGGTCTGTAGATTACACTTACATGGCCCCAGTTATCTATTCCTTTAGATAACAAACCGATAACTAGCATATAAGATAATCATGATTATTTATTTGATCTGAAGTTCCAGGTAAGTTGGCAAATATGACAAACTAAACAAACATTATTCGGACCAAATCAGAATCTGAAGATTTTATTTTTGTGTGCTTGTGATATGTTGCAGCTTATTGACTACAAATGACAAATAAAGCCTTGTCTTCCATATCGTTATTAGAACTATATGGGTCATAGCACATAAGACCATAAAAAAATGTTACTATATATCGAGATCTTAATTTGGCAAAATACATGATCAATTTTACATGTCTTACATTCCTCTAAGACTTAGAGAAACACAACTAGCTTGGTGAAATATCACTGCGCAACAGAATATGTATGCAGACTTGCATGTGTTTTGAACTAAAAGAAAAAGTAAATAAAAAACGTACGTATTCTTTAGTTTTAAGTATATATTCTGAATGAAGTATAATAGCTAATTAAACTAAGTTTATTCAATGATAATGTGATCAACTTCTTACTAAACTAATTCAAGTTTAAAAACAGTTCATCACTCAGAAAAAATTTAGACAATAGAGCGTATTGTACCATGTTTAGGGCAATCACTTGTGCAACATGCTGCAATATTTCTTTCTTATTTCCAACAAGACTTTTATGCCTCAATACAAACACAACAAAGGACCCAACCTGATCATTGCATAAAAAGTAAACAACCACATGAGATGAATGGAAAAGAAACTAGTAGTTTAAGTATATGAGTCCTACAATATTATAACGCCGGAGACGTCAAACCTTTTTGATCAACTGTAGTCCCACAACAGATAAAAAAGGATCAGAAATACAAGAAATCTTAAAAACCAACGACAGTTGGTCATAGTAACTAAACAGGGTGTCTCAAGAATTACTTAATAGCTAGCTTGTTACCCATTAAGTGACATCGTAACCGGTTTATAATAAATGAAAATATCTTATATAGTTAATATCTTATAAAATTGATAAGAACATGAAATAAACTTGAGAAAACTTACCAGTCCAAATATGTCCCCAAAAGCACCAACGGCAGGTGCTGGCTTCCTCCTCCCAGGCAGTCATCCATTTGTATACCCTTTCAAGTATATCTTTCCTGTTAAAAGCTTCCTCTATGACCTTTGCAACTTGAAGATCCCTTTTGTTTAACATTCATCCCAGAACCTCCAGAATCCACGACAAGCACCCACCTGGTTCGATGACCTTCACAACTAGATTCAACAACCAAACACTCAACCATGTTCAAGCCATAAATAAAACCCCAGTTCAAATCCCTGTAACATCCACCATACTCAGACACTTTCTTCTTCCTCTGATTGAAATCTTCACGACCTCAATTATCTCTCAAACCCATCATAAAGACCCATACATACCACTGCCTTTGCTCACCGGTGGCTTTAATAAGAAGAACAAAATCAGTTACAGTAGAACCACCCATTTCCATATGGTATATGTCATGAAACTCCACCAATTCTTCACCGAACGGCTACCAGAACTCATGGCAAAACAAATACAACAACATCACTTGCACAGAGACTCAACAAGAATCAAGAGCTCATTCAGGCCTTTTCTCGAACATATGATGTGTGTACTATCTCTGTTAATGGAGGAAACAACTTTTCCAGTAATTTCCGAGCCTCTCTGAATCACCTTCCCTGCAACAATTCCACATCCAACATAAAACACAATGATAAAATCATTCAAAAATAGCTTCCATTTCTTATATACCAAGAACATATGAAATCGAAAATTAAAAGCCAATGAAATTCAAATTAAATTTACGGGTAATAGAGATGAGGAGTCGTTGATATCGAATCTCTAATTAGTTTTTAGATCGCAACTTGAAATTGAGAGTTACAATGATTTTGACGAAGAACAGATCTGAAAATTTTGTTCAAGATTCTTCAAAAAAAATTACATTGATACAACCGCAGAGAGTAGATGATTGTAAATCTAAGATCTAATTTCGATTCAGACAAGCTAATTGAAAAACGCCTGGAGATTTAAGTTTTGAAAACTCTAAAGTGTTTTTCTCAGATTTGTTTTTGAAATAAATAAACTAAAATCTCTCAATCGAAGCATAATCACTAATATAAGAGGATAGTACTTATCTATACTTAGCTTGTTGATGAACTTGTGTTGAATCTGCAGATCAATTAGTTGAAATTTGTTTCTTGGATCCATTATTTTCTACTGCAACTGATGCTCCTCCTTCTCCTGATGGTGGATTTATGATCTCTATCGTCGTCATCGTTTGTCTCTGATCAAAATAAATCAATTAATTGTCTCTGCTCAAAATCAAAGTAGAAACCCTAGAAAATGTTTTCATCAGAACTGGAGAGAGGAAATGAAATAAGAAATGAAAATATCTTTTTATATTCCTCTTGTTTATATACTAAAGGGTAGTCTTGGTATTATTAAAATCCGTATTAATTAATTATGGTCCAGATCCGAAGAAAATTTGGTTTTTTGGTCCTAGCAATATCATTTCCTAAAGTATGGAGTTGATGGTGGATGATCCATTTAATGGGGCTTCTATATATTGAACCCATATAGTAAGGGGGTTCTAGTATTTTTTTGCTGGGTTGACCTAAATATTTTTCTCGAAAAAATTACCGGGCGAAACATGTAGTGAGACCAACTGAAAACCTTTACTATCCCTATCATTGCTGGGTTTTTCAGGGGTTGTTTTTCGGAATAAATTGTGGTCAGCCTGTACAATAGTTTCTTTTGTATTAATAACCATCTTATTTTCACATTAAGAAAATCAACCACAACTTCCATAATAAATGTTACTTATGTCTTAACGACATAGAATAAACATTATTGCCATTAACACACTGAGCACCTGCACTACCATCACCGGGACCACTCATCACCACCACTTTTTCCACCACCAACAATATCGTCACCGACTCCATGCATCACCACTCACAAAGACCACCCCGATCATCCGTAATGATTATTAACAAATTTATTACTTATTTAATGAAAATATATTTCATTTATAATGAGAGATTAGTAAAATATCTATTATGTGAAAGTGATGATACAATAATGATGTAAACAACCACAACCATTGATATATCTTTTCCCTAAACAAATCTCAGCCGCTCTTTATCTTGCTAACTTGTCCAAATACAAAATTTAAATTAATACGCAAAAAAATATAATTTTACAGTTTTGTTGGTATAGATGCAGAATAAAACATTATTTAGAGTTTACATGTAAATAATTTTTTAAATGTCAAAAAGGGTTGGGGCCTAGCTTGTCGCTCGACTACCAATCAATTCAGTGTAAATGTTTGTTCTTTTGTTTTCTAATAAATCCTTCGAAGGTATCTTTTTATGAAAAGTAATTTTTTCAATTATAACCATGCTTTATATTGGTTCGGTATCTAACTTTCAGAATGATCTTGGTTCTCTTATAGTCCTCAACCGTTCATTTTCTTTCCTGTCCCGGCCCGACAAATATCTGGCCCATAATATTTATTTTAACTTAAAAAGATTAAAAAAATAAAAGAAAAATAAATTTAAGAAATAACATCAAACAAAAAAATAACCAAGGGTAACTAAGTAATTTATCTACCTTAGGACACTATTTCTCATCCCACCACCATTACTTCTTCCAGCACCACCACCATTAACGTCATCACTCAACCATTCTCACGTCCAACACCCACCACAATTATCCCCACCGCTGATCCACCACCCCGCCCTCCATCACAACCAATATTAATGTCCACTGATTCAATATAATATAAATTTATCATGTACTATATTAATGAAAGTATTATTTTAAATTTTAAAAAATAAAAGAATTTTTTTTTAAAAACTAATATCAAATAAAAAAATAAACCAGGGTAACTTAGTAATTTATCTACCTTAGGACACATTTCTCATCCCACTACCACTACTTCTTCAGCACCACCACCATTAACGTCATCACTCCACCGTTCTCACATCCAACACTCACCGCCATTATCCTCACCGCTGATTCACCACCCCCGCCCACCATCACAATCAATATCAATGTCCACTGATTCAATATAATATAAATTTATTATATACTGTATTAACGAAAGTATTATCTTAAAAAAAATTTATGAGAAGAAGTAATATCAAATAAAAAAATAAACCAAGGGTAACTAAGTAATTCATCTACCTTATGACACTTTTCTCATCCCACTACCACTACTTCTTCCACCACCACCACCACCATTAACGTCATCGCTCCACCATTCTCACCAACAACCACCAGCATTATCCCCACAATTGATCCACCACCCCTACACACCATCACAACTACCATTAATGTCTATTGATTTAATATAACATAAATTTATTATGTACTATATTAATGAAAGCATATTTATTTGATAGGTTCCATAAACACCTTAATATTTATCCATTGTTTATGCTTTCTTTGCTACTTTTCGTGTGAATTATATATTTTATGTTTGATTTTGAGTATTTTGGTACAATGGAGTCATTTGGAACAAAAGAAAGAAAAAACGTCCATTTGAAGAGTGATGGAGCCAACTAATGTTATGCAGCGAAAGAATGAGGTCACTGCTACATCATATGAGAAAGTTACGAGCAAAATTAATGAAGCTTGTCAGTCCCATAGACCTGACAGAACAAGAATCATGAAAATTGTACTGTCAGTCTCGCAGGAACGACAGTTGTAACGAATTGGTGTTTCAGCTGGGTGCCCCTTATCCTAACGTGCGGGGTGCCAATATAAACTTCACTCGATACATAGCCCTAAAATGGAGATACGTTGTTTCTCATTTTATTACACACTTCATCTCAAATTCAGAGACAAGAAAGCGGCTGCTGTAAGAGTTCAATGGAGAGGGAGATGGCTAAGCAGGGAATTGAAGGTCTGAGTCGCGTAATTGCCTCTGCCGATGCTCAAATGAAGAACGGCTGAAGAACTTGAGAAGAAAACACAGAGATGAAGAGGAACCAGGGATTTTTGCAGTGGGTCTGTAATGGCTTCAGGTGGTTCATAGGTTAGGGTTTTGATCTCTGGAAGGAAATTAAGCTCATGGTGTTGTTGCTAGTGACGAGATGGAGATGGGTCTATTGAATTATGGGATTTGAGTTTGATTTTGAGAAGTGTAACTAGCTGTTGTTGTCATGGAAGTTGATTCAGAGATGAAGAACAAGGGTTTGAAGATTTTGACAAATTAGAAGATGGGTTGGAGTTCAATTGGTGATTAATTCAAGTACGGAGCTGGAATTGAAGGTCAGAGGAGTTTCAAGGATTTACTGAGATCGAAAATATGGCAGTGAAGATGGTGGTACAGATACAGATGGATGCAGAGGAACTACTGGTGGTGGTTAAGAATTCATGGGTCAGTGGTGTTTGAAATGGAATCGAACTGCAATTAATGTTGTTCGCAGTTAGGAAGAATGAGGCAGTGCTGGTGCCACTGAATCTTGATGCCGATGGAAGAACAATGGGAAAATTGAGTTCTATGGCTGAATTAACGGAATGGGTTTGAAATTGTTCTGCAATGAAGGAATGGAAAGGAAGAAGAACTGATGTTGCAGGTGAACTATGTTTTGCAACTGGTGAAGCTCAAGTACTGAGTTGAGCCTGAACTACATCAAGGAACTGGATGGAATTGGTGCTATGGGTATTTGATGACTTAGATGAATGTTAGTCCAGGTGACATGACTAGTGGTGGTACTGAGATGCTGATAGTGATGTTGAGTTGCAGAGGCAATGAAAAGAAGCTACATAAATGGGTTGTGTGCTTGAACTGAGTTACAGGCCATGATGTTGCAACTGGTGGTGTTGTTGATATACAAGGGGAAGTTGCTACTGCAACCTGGTGGTGCCTAAGAAACAATGAAGAGTATGGGGTCTGCGGTATTGCAACTGAAGAGAACATGAGAAGCTGTTATAGTCAGGGAAGTAAAGGCTTGCAGCTGAACTGGTGTAGGTGGTTACAGCTCAGGTTTGAGCTCGTCAAGGAGATGCAGGAGATGCTGTTATGGATCAGAATGAGAAGTGATTGTTGCAAAGTTGCAGCTGGTATTGATGGTGAAGACTCAGCTGCGAGATAAGCAAGAGAAGTGATGCTGAGTCACTGAGAGTTACGGGAACTGAAGGACTGGCAGTATAGTTTGAGTTAGTGAAGCAAGGAATGCAGTTGAAGCTGCAGAAATAGTGAACACGAAGTGGCAGGGAAGGCATTGGTGGTGACTTGAGATGGAGCTACAAGGAAGTGATGCAGTTAAAGTAATGGCATAATTTGAGTGAATGGGCTGAGCTGAAATGATAGGTGTATGCTAGGAATGTAATTGTTCAGGGATGTAGTTATTGAGAAAGATGTAAAAGATGTATTATTACAAAAAATAATTTTTCAGTATCTTTTGTGTCTTGATATTACAGAGTATTTATTGCCTAATCATTATGTGACACATAGACATAAGTCAAGTCAATGTTGACTCATTGACTTGTCACACACTTGACTGACACACTTACAAATATATCTAATATACCCCCTTCAATGTGATGCTGAAACAAGAATCACATTGAACAATAACAAGAAAACAAAAGAAACTGACACAAGCTAAGTAATTTCTGTCAATTGGACTGTAGAAGTACTAGAATTTGCAGCTGAAGTACTTGATGCAGGCTTTAGTAACTGATTCAACAACCTTGAAAAAGTAGGGAAGCACAACCCTTTTGTAAATATATCTGCCAGTTGATCATCTGAAGAAACATGTTGCAGCTTTAAGAAACCTTCTTCCACAAGTTCCCTGACAGTGTGATACTGTATTTCTATGTGCTTGGTCCATTTCCAACTTGGACATGATCCTTCCCTTTGTAGTTAGAAGTATTGTTCAACAAATTCTCATCTCCAGTCATGTGTGCAGTTGCACCAGAGTCAGAAATCCAATGAGATGTAGTGGAAGTAGAAGGATCAGAATATGGACTTCCTTCATTTAAAGTAGTGAAAGCCTGTTGAGAAGTACCATTTTGAACTTGAGCTTCATTTGCAGAATTTGAGAAACTTGGTGGATGATACCTGAAATAACATCTGCTAGCATAATGTCCCTTTTTACGACAAATTTGACAGTCAACCATAGAAAAATCTCTTCTTCCTCCATTTCCCTGTCCAAAACTGTTACCTTGATAAAAATTTCCTTGAGATGAACTACTACCTTGATAATATCCATTTCCTTGATAAGAACCATTCCCATAACTTCTTGCATTATAACCAGGATTGCCTCTTCCATTACCACCAGTATTGTAAAAACCATTACCACCAGTATTATTCATGGATTTGCCTCTTCCATTACCACTGAAATTTTTATGAGAACCATTTCTACTATAGAATGCAGTAGTTTGTTGAGAATCATAAGTAACATTAGAAGTAAGATGTTGCTCAATAAGCCATTGTTCATGATTCAAGAGTCTAGGTTTAAGTTTTGCAAATGTGAAAGAGGCTTCTCTATTCTGAGCAGCTATAACAAAAGTATCAAATTCTCTTCCCAGACCATTTAACACATACTTCACCAAATCTGAATCACTTACTTTCTCCCCAATTGCTGCTAAAGAGTCAGCTATATTCTTGACATTATGCAAATATACCAAAACAGTTAAATTGCCTTTCTTTACATTATGAAGTTGATTTCTAAGCATATTATTTCTTTCCATGAATTGACTTTTAAAACTAATTTCAAAAAATTCCCATATTTCCCTAGCAGTAGACAGCCCTAAAACATCACCAGATATAGAATCTGTAAAAGTTGCCTTCATACAACTAAGAACAAAGCAATCAATCTTTCTCCATAAGATCCATTCTGGATTTATCTTTAAAACTCCATCAATTTCAACCTGTTTAATAGGTTATTGAATTTCACCATTCACATAACCATATAAATCAGTGGAAATTAAGACAGTTTCCATCTGATCTTTCCACAACAAAGAAATTATTTGTACCTAATTTTGTAGAAACAAAATTTGAGATGTTTGTGAATGGAAAAGTAAAGGTAGACGAATTACCCATTCGAGCAGCGAAATTTGAATTTGAACCCATATGTTTTCTTCTTCGATAAACAATTGTTTCAGATGACATTAACTGAATTCGCAAAGATGTTGAAGAAAATTTGTTGACGAACCAGATCTGAATTTCAAGATTTTTGAGAGAAATTTGTTGAAAAACGATTATTGAATCTGAAAAATGTTTGATACTCGTAAGATTTGATGTAAAAGATTATTAAAAAAGATGAATGAGAAAAGATTTTGGATGAATAGTTTTAGCTCAGGATCATCTGCTCTGGTATCATGAGAAAGATGTAAAAGATGTATTATTACAAAAGATAATTTTTCAGTATCTTTTGTGTCTTGATATTACAGAGTATTTATTGCCTAATCATTATATGACACACAAACATAAGTCAAGTCAATGTTGACTCATTCACTTGTCACACACTTGACTGACACACTTACAGATATATCTAATAGTTATGGAATGACTTGAATTTGGTCGGGAAAACATGCCAGAACAGTCAAAACTCGGTTTGTTCCGATTCAGGCGAGTTGACCCGCCGATTCAGGTGAGCTGGCTCGGATGGACTTGGACCTCCTTTTGGATGGGCTTCACTTGTGGGCTGCTTCAAGGACTGATTTTTGGCAGAAGGGTGCGACCTCAGTTGATGGAGAAATTGAAGGGGAAAGAAAAGAGGATATAAAAAGTAAGACCTCTTACCTAATCTCATATATCTCTGCTTCTACTTTTGTTCTAGGGTTTAGAACCATGAAATCTTTTCTCTTTCTTCTTGTTATGAACTCCATGAACATGAGCTAGATATTTTATTATTGGTTAAATATGTAGTCGGATTTTGCAAGCATGTTATTTGATTTATGAATTAATTTTCTCTCAATATTATCGTTTGATTTCTACTGCGTATAATAATTGCATGATTGTTGTATTTCAATATGATTGAATGTTTGTTTAGTTAAGTCTAGAATTAATTGAACTCACATCCATATCTATAGATAATTTAGGGTTCATCATCGAGCGATAACCTTGAATATGAGTAGCATGATATGATTACGGTTTGTCGTGATACACTCTTGTAATCATATCTAGAAATTAACCTTTGTCCGAATTGTCATGCACAATGTATGACAATTGCATTGATTAGCCTATTTCTTAAACTTAATGCTCCTAGGAATTGAATTTAATTAGAACAGGGCGTTAGGTTATTCTTTAGGTAGAATTCACACTCGCAGCTCTAATGTGTTTGTTGATGAACTTAGGAAATTGACGGAGTATTCTTGCAATAAGATATTCTAGGGCTTTTGATGATAGCGAGATTAAATACGAATTCTAATCATACGTTCAAATACTTGTTTACAATTGAAGATAAAACATTTATCCAATATTTTCACATCCTTGCTTTACGTGATTTATTTATTTGCTTTGCTTTTATTTTAGTTTACTTTATAAAAATCAGAAAAATCCCCTCATTGTTTTAAATAGGAATCCGAAACATATTGACAACCTAAGTCCTCTCTGTGTGAACATCCTTTCTTGCCCTTGCTCCATTATATATTTTGAGTAGTAAGAAAGTGTAATTATTTTTGATGCCAACGACAACGATCATTATTTGATTAATTAAACAAACATTTATTGTGAAATACTAATAGAATATTTATTATTGAAATTTAATTAAACTGATCATTTTACAGCCGTAGATTTAGATTTTCCTACCACTATTTCTTCTAGCACCACCACCATTAACGTCATCACTCCACCATTCTCACATCCGACACCCACCGCCATTATCCCCATCAGTGATCCATCACCCCCGCCCACCATCACAACCAATATTAATGTCCACTAATTCAATATAAAATAAATTTATTATGTACTGTATTAACGAAAGTATTATTTTAAATTTTTTGAAAAAAGTAATATCAAATAAAAAAATTAACTAAGGGTAACTAAGTAATTTATCTACCTTAGTACATCTTTCTCATCCCACTATCACCACTTCTTCCACCACCATCATTAACGTCATTACTCCGCCATTCTCACCAACACCCATCACCATTATCCACACCGTTGATCCACCACCCCCGCCAACTATCACGACCACCGTTAATGTTTACTGATTTAATATAAGATAAATTGATTATGTATTGTATTAATGAAAGCATGTTTATTTGATTAATTAAACAAACATTTATTATGAAATACTAATAGAACATTTATTATTGATATTTAATTAAACTCATCATTTTACAGCCGTAGATTTAGCTTTCCCTAGAGTAAATCTGGACCACTCTTTAACTTTCCTAAGTTGTCCAAACTATGCTTTATAACGGAGATGATTTTGTTCAGCTTGATATATTGTTTATTCAGTATAATTTAGAAATTTAACAAATTTGTTGTTTATACTTTTTTTTAGGATCATGAAATTGCGGTAAAGAAAATGAAACATCAAAAGGCTGCTCATTGGCCGTTAGGTGAAGAATGTGAAGCGGTTCGTGATATTGTATTGGATTCAGGGTTAGGTCGTGGAATTCTATACCATTGATGTATTTTCAAATAGTGATTGTAATAGTGGTAAAAAGGGTCTTTTCAGACTTGTGAAGAAAACAAATTTTTTTTTAGATTTAATTTAAAAAGGAAAATAAATAAAATAATTCAAGTTTAGAGAAAATTCAGACTAGGATTCCACCATTGACCAAATAAATAGTAAACTCTAAATAGTTTTTATGCAATTCTATCTTTAAAATCAATTCTAATATTTGCCTCAAATATGTTTTTGAAGTAATAATTGTAATCAAAAAGTATAAAACATCAAAAGTTATTAAAACCCAACATGCTTCATCAAGTTAATTCACAATTATTCAATAAAAACTAATAATTCAAATTCAATTCATGCAAATAATTAAATAATAATATTGCAAATAAATAGAAAAATTAGAATTATACCAATAAATTTTGTGTCAATGGCTTCCTCTGTCGTCTCGGCTAATGGGTTTAGCTCCTCATCCCAAAAACACACTCACAAGATAAATTCATGGCTAAATTAGGTGTTTTTATTGATGAATATAAGATGAAACAGGAATTTGCAACGCTGTAAAAGTGTTACAGCGTCACTGTTACAAAGTGGAAAAGGCTGAAAATAAACGATACAAGCCAAGTGCTGTAAAAAAACGACACTGGGTATTGAAATTAAGAGTGTTGAAGAACGACGAACTCTGCGAGTCTGTTCTTCCTCTTCTTCTTCCTCCTCGAACAGCAGCAGCAGCAGCACTGTAACTCTCTGTAATCGCTTCTCCTCGGCTCTCCTGGACTCTAAGCTCTCTCCTATTTCTCTCTAAACTTTTCTAAACTTTTCTTTGATGTAAACCAACACTTATATAGCCCAACAGATCCATAAATCTCGACTAAATATGCGATTATTCTTTTTCTTCTTCTCATGCAGTTGAAACGATAATCACTTCTGTTGAGCTTTTTCACGTGCTGTTAGCTATAAAATAGCTACCAAACTCTTCCATAATCTTGAATAGGACCATGTACATGTTAATCCAGCGTCAAAGTCCTCCAGAAATCTCTCAAAAATATTCTAAAAACCCAACAGAGAACACGTACTCTGTTTTCCCTTTCTTTGCTTCTCACGGGTATTCCAGCCCAATTTTCCGGGTCCAATTGATTGTACTGGGCTTGTAATGTCTTCTAAAGTCCGTAGGTACCAAATATGCCCATTGAATCTCCTCCTAAGTCGCTCAAATCTCTGCTCAAAAACTGTTGTCGCTGCTGCCTTTTTTTTCCCGCCAATTTCTGTTTTGAATTTTGAAGATGACCTCCCCCTATCCAGTTCTGGTGTCACTTTAGTACATGCCCTGAAATGGTGTGCCCCTTATCCAAATTAGAGGTGCCTTTAGCAATTCTTTTGGGATGTTTTCCGCACTTTTTCAGGGTTCCTCCGGGGTATTTCCGGTACACTTCTGGGGCATTTCCGGTACCTATCAACGGCAATCCAAGGGCCACATTTTTAGCCAATTTTTGCCTCAAAACCTTATTTATCCAAAAACACCTACAAGGAGATTAAAACCCAAAATAAGTACAACAATGGGCACTAACAATATACACAATTGAGATAAATTAGACACATAAATGCGTCTATCAACCATCAACATGAGTTTGATTCTATTATTTCAAGTGCCTTTAGAGAGCGATATTGGCTAGAAACCGACACTCTTCATCTCCCATTCGGCTAGATGACAATAACGCTAGATGATGTGAAGCAAATCTTGGACTTAAACATTGAAGGAAAAGTTGTTTCTGAAGGTTTTGACAATAACATGAGTTGGACAGATCTTTATGCTCTTGTCAAAGACTCACTTGGATGGAAGCCAACTGAGACGGAGAAACAGTTTAAGTGGGATGGTGGAAATAAACCAACTGAACCAAGAGAAGGTCCAGCTATACCTGTCAAAAAGATACTGTTGAAGAATCTGAAAGATATGTTTGGAGGAACACATGACGCTGTAGTAAAACGTAAGGAGGTGATAGATGAAACAAGAGCTCGTCATACATCCAACGCGTACCTATTGCATGCCCTTGGTAATCGAGTTAATGCTCACTATCCACAATAGTTAAAAGATATTAAGGAGACCAAAAAGTATGCTTGGGGCACCACCACCCTTGCTTATTTACTTGATAGTTTTCGAAGAGCTTCGAGGGTTGGAGCCACTGAACTTGCCGGGAATGTTGGTCGTTTTCAGGTAATTTGTCTTTTTTTTTTTTTTTTTTTTTTTTTTTTATATACATCTTTTCTTTTTTTTGTTTTATGTATATATTTATTATGTTTATATATAATTTGTTAGGCATGAGTATATGACCACTTTCCGAGCATGAGACTTTCTACGACTTTGTCAGATGATGAAACTGGTCCTACAGGAAAAAAGTTTGTATTAACTGGTACCCAAGTAAAGCACAAAGAAGAGAAGATAGCTGCTTTAAGGTTGAAAATGGATGCTCTCACCGTTGAAGACGTGATATTTGATCCTTACATATCTAAAGAAATATAAGTTTGGAAAAGAGATTGATCATCGTGTTTTTTCAAGTTTGCAATCCTACAACATGCCTTTGTTTCATCCTCATGGGTACGTAATGGCCAATCCACGTCGAGTTCTCCGCCAATATGGTTATGTGCAAGAAAAAGTCACTCAAGAATCGTTCAGATTGTTGGATAATGCTTCTTCCATAATCGTTCAAATTGCTAGTGTCAATGTTATTCCATAGGTGGAACGTGCAAAGAAGGTGATAAGCATCCGGGAAAACCCTCGCTATTGCATTCAACAATGCTTTTTCCTTGTCGGTGACAATCACCTTTGGAGTATATCCCTCCACGTAGAATAACTTCACTTGTTGTAGTGCCCACACATAACTCTCTTCAAGCTCATTTTCCAAGAAGCAAAACGCGACACTAAACGGAGAGTTGGTGGAAGTTTGTCCAACAATGTTCAACACCGACATCTCATACTTGTTGGTCTTGTACGTGCAATCCATTAAAAGTACTTGATTAGAGCACTGCGCCAATTGTATAAACTCGGGATGAGCCAATATGAGATTCTTTATTTGTTCATCCTCATCTTCATTATGGAAAACCGAGTAATTATACTTCTCCCCCAAATGCCTTAATTGTTGCATTTGATTTCTATTTTCCCATTGTTGATTTTTCAATTTTGTTTTGCCGTTGTAGATGGTTGGCAAAGTAGAAACATTTGATGGGTTGAGGAGCTTTATATGACCAAGTATATCAATGAGTTTCATACGGTTTTCGGTCATGGAACTTACAATGAGTTTTTATTCATCATTAAGCCGCGCCGCGTAAGGATGGGATAGCAAAGTATCCGGTATGGGATGGTTATGACGACCGCATACAACTTTCTCCAAATACCACACCTTACTTTTCTTGTTGTGCTTGAATTGAAGCTTGAACGGGCATTTAGTCTTCTTAGTGAAAGTAATATTCTTCCTCTTCGTCTTTGGTTTATATTCGGTACCCTTTTTCACATGACTTTTCCACTACACTCGCAAAACATTTGAAAGTGGCGGTCATTTGTTGATCTATTACAAACTATAACACACATAATTAACTTGCCACGTTCTCTTGTCCATTCATGTGCTTCTTTCTTCGTTTTCCATGTCTACATGGTCCAAAAACTCAAAGTTAGTCAAAAAAAATAATAATAGTGATATGGTCAAAATGAATGAGCAACATATCTTTCCATTACTTTCAAAAAAAAAAAAAAAACACCTACCAAGTCATTCAAATAGTGATGGGAAGAATCTTCAGTTAGAATTTCGTTTGCATCAGGTTGGGAAGACATTAGGCTAGGTGGAAGCACGATCTATCAACCAAAATATCACAACATTAGTCCAAAAGAAGAAGGAAAATTACACTTACTGTTAGATTCTAAGAGCCACAAACCCAACCGTATGTAGCATTCCCAGCCGTAAGATCTTTATTTCCAATCGTAAGAACAAAACTTAATACACAAGAACAATTACGGTTGGAAAATAAAAAATCAATCCCAACCGTAATTACAGTTACGGTTTGGAATTATGAAAAAAACCCAACCGTAAAAGTGCAATAAATACCCATGCAAAAATTATTTACAGTTGGGGTTGGCTAGACATTTTCCCAACCGTAATATGTCTTTTGTCATATTCATAACTAGTTACGGTTTGGAGTTCGTCCAAACCTAACCGTAAATAGGGGTTACGGTTGGGAACAAAGCTTCAACCCAACAGTAGCAGGACCAGTAAGTCGAAAAATCAATTTTTTTTACGTACTTTAGCTAATTTTGAGCGAAATTGAGCTCATGGGAGATAGTTTAGAGGCATACATGTTGATTTTCAACCATTGGTTCTTCACTTTGTCGATTTATTTCTTCAATTGGTTGAGATTCATCATCACTTTGTGTTAAACCCTCTCTACCATCTAACAAATCATCCATCTCTTGGTTTCCAACATGAGGGATGTAAAACTTGTTTTCTCTATCATATATAAAGATTCACCCACCTCGAATTGGTAACTTGTTTCATTCATTTTGGTTGAGTGAATCAAAATCTAGGTTTTGAAATAAATCTCCAAAAAATTTCTTTTTTCTCCTCTCTAGTTTTTCTTCCCACAAAAACTTTGTCCCAGAATTCAAGTATATAACAAAAGAATTCATTAATTTAATTATTATCTAATTAAATTAAAATTAACTAAATAAGGGTTGTTTGATCATTAGAAAATTATTTGAGATAAGGGGTTTTTGAAATTACTTATGAGTGACCCGTTTTTGTTCTATTAGATGGCGCCTCTCTAATTGAATGTGACGCCCCAATAATAATTTTCTTTTAGAAATATCTTCTTGTTTAATGATATAGGTCATCTATTATGGGACAAAATCTAAAAATACATAAGTCATCTAATAGTGGGCCGGACGGAGCATTTTAGAAACAAAAAAGAAAAAAAGAAGAAGCTGCCAACTATGGAATTGTTGACGCAAAAGTAAGTGGGTCAAGAAAACTAGTCTCTCGCAGAGGTGAGTTGGTGGAGTAATCAAACGTGTAAGATTCTTATCGGTTGAGAATGATTAGAAAGATGTCAAATCCAAACCATTCATTCGTCCTTAATTCTAACACATCCATCCATCCGTGTGTTCAGAATTAGGAAGATCTTTTTGGTCGTGTTTGGCCCTGGGAAATTCCTATCCTAGGTTGGGTTATCAAGAAAATACAATAAAAATATGTTTGTCTCACTGCAATCCTAATCTTGAACAGGAACTACTAAATCTTCCTTGATTTTAGGAACCCAAAAAAGTAAGGTTATGGTATTCTCCAAAATAGCTAGGATACCAATATCCTTACCTAGGTTAGGCGGTTATATAGGTAGTTATTTGAATTTTTCATTTTTTTTTATTCATTTTTTGATTAATTTTTATATTTTCATATTTTCTTCCATATAATTTTTTCCTTAATATAAGACTATTTTATAAAAATATGGGGTTAGAGTATGATGAGACAAACATAATATATAATAAACCTGTGATGGATATAATAGAAGGACAAACAACATCTTTACTAATACATCTTATGATAACTCTAGTCGAGTTACAGAAAATTCTTCCCTAGCTAAGTTTTATGTTGTTAAAGTTCCCAAACATGGCCTTTGATGTTTGACAATGTTGACGTACAAAACTCTCTCTCTCTTTCCAAACTCTTCCTGTTTCAGACGGAACTAAGTTAACTTCTATACCAGAAAAATTAAAGTTAGGGAGAAACATAGGGTTTTGATTCTAAACTTCATTTTTTTTTCAAACCCTAATTGTTCTCCCCCCTTTCTTCATTTTTTTTTTCTTTTCAATTTAGGAAGAGAAAGGAATTGTTGTTTATACAGGTATGATCTGGTTCGTCTTAATTACTTTATTTTAGTGTTTCTTTAGGTTTTCAAGATTTTAGTTCAGGTTTATTGTTGGATGAGTAGTGATCGGGTGTTGTTTTTTTCTGTTGAAGTTTGAATTTTTAGCTGATTCCTTTGTGAACTTAGGGTTTTGGGGTATTTTGGCGTTACTTGTGAATTTTGGTTTGATTGGTCGAGTTACCTTTAGTTCTTAACTTATGGGGGTAATCAAGAGGAATTTTTTTTGGTTTTTGTTTTTTGAACTTTTTTGGTTGGTAAGACGACTAGACGAGATCAACTTAAAACCGATCCTTGAATTTTATTCTCTAGTCATGATCAGAATATCCTGTTTCATTTTCTTGCTAGTTTGTGAGAGTTGTTAATTCTGTGTGTTGAGTAATTTAGGGTTTATGTTGTGAAGTATTTGTATAACACCACCGAGATCTTGGAACTGTCACAAACAAATTCTGTTCTAAATTAGTACGTTTTCACGCTGCAGTTGATTACTTGAAGGAAGAAATTCAGTTTGTGGGTTTTTGATTGCTTGAGCTTGATTTGGAACAGTCTAGGAATATGCTTAAAGTCTATGTTTGACTATTATATTATTCGTATCCTAACCTTATGACTGATTCTTTTCATTTCTTTATCTTTATTTTGATAGTATTAGATGATAAACCTACTCAAGGTTGGGAAGGGGAAGTGTACAGAGTTCTCTTTTTGCCGTTGTCATTTCTAAAGAAGAACTTGTACATGATACTTGTATGAATCTAAGTCATGCCAGCATTAAAGATGAAAACTAAACCATGTACGGGTACAGGTCTCCATGTGTGCCACAAGTCAAGTAAAATCTCAAAGAATTCTTCCTCTCAAATCAGATTATCTCAGTACACAGCAGAGTTGGACGGATCTGTTGATAATCATCATGATGGTAGGAAGCTAAACTTTCAAGCTTTTTAAGTTTGAACCTCACAATACTATCCCATGCCTTGTATAGGCTTTTCGATTGGGACATGTTTTACTGCGTTTAAGAAATTTTGGTGTATGTTGGAATTCATCTTTCCGTTTTACACCGAAGTGCTAATAACATTTTTCTCCCCATCCAGTTTAACTTATTTGTCTTGTAGTCTAGCCAAAAAAATAAGTAAAAATCTTGATGGGCAATGCGTAAAAAACAAGTTAAAATTGTCCCTCAAAGTGGACGTCTTAATTATACAGCTTTAGGAAGCTAATTTTGATGAAAATAGAACAAGTTATGTATGTTCTGAGTAGTTAAACAGTTTCTACATTTTTATCACATTTTATATTTACTTGGTTTTGCCTGATTTTGCAGTTTTCTCCGACATCGAAGTGTCCCAGGAAATTGAATGGGATAAGCCTGATGTTGCTCACAGAAACTTGTTGAATGGTGAAGCTTGTTCATTTCCAGAGTCACCACTATCCGCAGTTGAATCTCCTGGGGACGAAAGAATGGTAATAACCGATGATAATTACTGTGGTGGTGTATTTCATAAGCACTTGTGTTTGCTCGTGGTGTTTGTTTAGATTATGGCAGGGGCTTTTTATGGGCTCCGGTTCGGTTTTATTGTTGTGACCTTTCTATTCCCACTCCTCTTTTTTGTGAAACTTTTTATCAACACATCTTTAAATTATCTGATCTGCTTCTCCGTATGTTTGCTCAATATTGCATTATGGGGTCTGCAGGATTTGGCACCACCAACTTGCTCATCAAACATGGAGACTATCTTTTCTCCTATCTTCGAGTTCAATGAAATCCATTCCAAACCAAACATATATAATTATTCAGGTATTTATTCTCTATTCGTATGCTGTAGTATATGAATGTTGCTTACGTTGCTAGCAGATCTTGTGCACATGTTGAGGAGATTGCTTTCTAGTTTAAATATGTAAACATCTAAGAATAACCTATCACCCTGATGAGGTGGGTCGTAGGTTGGAACAGTGGTCATGGCTACATCCTTAACTCCTTATAAGGAGTTAATTTGTGGCAATTACGGGGTTCAAACCCCTACCTCCGCAGTGGGAGGGAGCATACCAACCATCAGACCGCTTGATGGTTGGCCTGCCAGAAACAGTATAGTGGTTCAGCAGTTATGGCCGGAAACTAACAATTTGTAATACTGAGAATAAATAGTCACTATTAGATGCTATATTAACTGCAAGTGGCTGAAAAGAACATCCATATGCATGCTTCACCCAAACTGCCAATTCAGACTGCTTAGTTATTGATTGTAAAAAGAGTTCTCTCTTGTGAGAACTGTGCCTTCCTGAAGCATGTTCTACTGTTTGTTTGATAAGGGTTTTTAAACAATTACTGAAAAAGTTACCATGTCCTCTGGTCTCTAAATTCAGTTCTTCGTATTTCTTACCTTGAAGGATCTGGGCGTCAAAATTTTGGTTACATATACCTGAAAATGAGATGTATCGTTGATGGTACTTGATGGGCAGACAATTTCCTTTGACCTGTTACTCACATGAGGATAACCGTAACTTTGCATCATCCGACTTTTAAGTATGTTTGTATTTATATGCTAAATTGTGCTGACGAATGGAAAAAGTACTGAATGCTCTTAAAACTAAATTGCCTTGAATAGTCTTTATATAATTTTTTTTTGCTGAAAGCTCTTTATCCAATGTTCTCACGACTCACATTTAATATTTTGCAGCGAAAGATGACTTTATATTTTCTCAATTGATTGCTGACGAGGAAAGTAACAGTGCCAGCAGTAATTCATATGGATACCAAACTTGTAATGTATCGGATTTCCACATTTCGGACATGACTGTGTCTGGTTTACCATTTGATGGAAGTGCAGGATTTGAGGATATTATGGATTCCAATAATTTTTTTGATTACGGATGTTCTGTTGTTCCTGATACAGTGTTTGATATGGCTGAGAGATACATGATACTTCCTTTCCTTGAGGAAACTGGGGAAACAACCAATATTTTTGACAAGCGGGCATGTGAAGAAGAAGAGCAAGAGGCCTCGATAAACTCAGATGATTCTTGCTTATATCTAGCAATCCATCAGTTGAAATCTTGTGATGAACAATCTAATTTCAACTCTCACTCGGTTGTCGGTGTAGATGAAGTAGACTGCTTTGATCCACACTTGTTCCTTAGAAATCTGCCTGATCTTTCTGATGTTGTTCCATCTGTGTGGCCCTTACTGCTCCCAAAAGAAACTCGGAAACGGAAATCAATCACTCTAGTACTGGACTTGGATGGTAAGGAACCTCTTAATGTTATGTATTTTTGTACACAGAGACTGGTGTGAAACACGTTCATGCTTATTATTCCCTTTTGTAAAAGAGAAGCTACCTTCTTTTATTCTTGAAAGAAAAAGAAAAGTAACATACTCTCTTTTCTTACAAAGAGAAGTAACTCATATCTATGAGGCAAACTTTTCCAAATTCTTATTGGTTCGTTTTACAACTAGTTTTCTTAAAAGTGTGCTCACTCTGGCTTTATTCCATATGTATTATTACAGAAACACTTGTACACTCTACCCTGGAACACTGTGATGATGCTGATTTCACATTTCCAGTTTTCTTCAACATGAAAGAACACACTGTGTACGTTAGACAGAGGCCATACCTTAAGCCATTCTTGGGAAAAGTTGCAGAGATGTTTGAAATCATTGTCTTCACAGCAAGTCAAAGTAGCTATGCCGAACAGCTACTTAATATATTGGATCCGAGTGGAAAGCTCATTTCTCAACGAGCTTACCGTGAATCTTGCCTTTTCTCAGATGGTAGCTATACTAAAGACTTGACAGTTCTGGGAGTCGATTTGGCAAAGGTTGCCTTAATTGATAACTCTCCACAGGTACTGTAATCTCTCTTGTTTCATTTGAATGATGGTTGGCTCTGTTTGATTTATCATCCGATTAACTGTATTATGTAGGCTAGCACCCATTTACCGTACCATTATCAATTCATGACCATTCATTATTAACTCCCACGCTGCCAATAGGTTTGGTCATAATCGCCATGAAAAATGTGGTTTATAATCTTAAACAGAGAATCAGACTTCTTTTTATTCTGAATCTTTTTTATTAATATTGAAACAAGTCTACTGATTATGATATTGTATCATAAACTATCAACTGAAGTAAGCGCTTGAGTAGGACCATCCACTTATGTTCTCCTAACTGTTAAGTCCTGCAAGAAGCTAAAAATGGTGGTGTCTAGAAGTGGTCCGATAAATGTTTGTTTTCATTATCTTTAGATTACGCAAACTAGATAATAAGTAAGCCAGTGGTGATTTTGTTTTAATATCATAAACTTCGCAGTGGTGCGTATCCGTATTCATTGGGACCCTTTGCTGTGCTATGTCATATTTATGCATTCTAGTTTAACATTTCTTTCAGGTTTTCCGGCTGCAAGTTAATAACGGGATTCCTATCAAAAGCTGGTTTGATGACCCATCTGACAGAGCATTAGTTTCATTACTACCGTTTTTAGAGACTCTGGTGGATGCAGATGATGTTCGCCCTATCATTGCGCAAAGATTCAGTAATAACCAACAGCAATAAGGAATAGTAACAAGAGTAGTAGCTGCGAAGGAAGACGGGTTTTCAGCTGTCATGGATAAATCAAGTAAAGCAACACAAACCTTACCCTCGCTTCCCCTCCCCACCCCTAAAAAATAGAACCCTCATTATACTTAATCATAGAAAGCAAAGGAAACAAAAATAATGTATAGATAGTATTCTTGTCTGTCACGTCAGTTCGATTAAGAAAGTTCAGCTATTGATGACTTGACATTGTCTGGTTCTTCTATTTTCTGAATTTTTTGTTTTACTGCATAAAGCTTCTTTGCAAAAAGAGCTATATGCAACTCCAGTGTCGAGATTAGGTAGGTAGATAGTTTGCCTGAGAGAATGCTTTGTTGTCTGTCTTTTTTGTTTCTTAACATTTGTGCAGATAAAATGTATCATTAGCTGATTTGCCCTAAAGGGTGTGTATAGGTTGTTATGCTATGGATTTTGTGTTTTCGATTGGACTTGCAATAATAGCTTGTATTGATATTAAATTTAGTATTTGAATGGCACGAGTCACATGACTACGGTCATGAAGTGAATGTAAGAGAGTATTGGAGGTTCTTTGTAATGTTATATATTGAACATAGTTTTGGACCATTCTCACTAAACATTAGATAAAAGTTACATCACTAGCCAGAGGTACAGAGATGCAAGATATGGGATTATCCCACCATTCTCTTATGATACAAGGCTTGTGGAGTGATTTGGCTAGACAATCAGCCATCTTATTACACAACCTAGGTACATAAATACATTTCCAGTTATTCTTTTTATTCCATAAATTTACACACTTAGTCAAATGAGAAGAAGATTGCTACGGTGGAAGATGCAAACCTTCATTTACGGACAATACTAAACTTTATTGACAGATTCGGAGATAACCTCATTCCAACCTTTTACTTTAGCCCATTGCATAGTTTCTAGTAACTCCCTAGTTTCAGCTTGATGTGCATGAGCTACGTTTATAAGTATTCCCTTTGAAGCAATATGATTTCCTGTAGAATTTATGGCGTGTTTGGTTGGTAGGAAGGGAATTTTATTCCCAAAGGAGGGGGAATCCTAAACCCACCACTCCCATGGGTTTAGGATCCCTAACTTTTGGGGAATCCTATTTTTAACCAGTCTCTAATCCTATTTACCAAACATGGGAATGGAATAGTATTCCCGGGAAATTGATTCCATTCCACCCAACCAAACACGCCACTATATCATACAATTTCCAGCCAAATAAAAAGGTTTATGAAATGATGCATCTACATTAACTCTTAAATGTCTAGTAGAGGAGGGTTCCAATGATAATCACGTCCTACAAGGTGTCTAGCATTTAACACATGTTGATGCCTGATGAGGAAGTAATGTAGTAATAGTAGCTAGATGGAAGTAATGGAGTAGTAATAGTAGCTAGATATTTGAAAAGAGGATGTAATACAGAGTCAGAAAATCACTTGACATTTGTATTTCCAAACGTTCCAAATGATTGCAATTATTCCGTGAATTTAAGGAGAGACAGAGTCAAAGTACGACAAAATCCGGTAAAAATCAAGTATTAATCCATTCCTAAAGATGATGGTGTTGTTGTAGCCGAAGAAAATGTTGCGGAAGAGACAGTTGCAAAAGGATAAGTGAATTCAAGATGATTTTTTTTCTTTAAAGCATAAATTGAAGATGATTAATGTCTTCTCCATGATTTGTGTTGCATAAAAGAAAAGAAAAGAAACTTCAGTGACTACAAGTATATGTCTCAAATCATATTTTACTGGAATTGCATTGTCAAAAAGCTTCGATGTGAAAATTTATGAGGCATATTCCAATGCACCATGTCAAAAAGATTTATTTGACATGCCACATGGCATGTCAAATGAGTTTTCCCACTATGATAGATATGACAAATTTTATTAAAAAAGATTTTCCCTAATTTCTAGCCCCTTTTTTCCTAGTTCTCATCCCTTTCACAATTGTTAAAATCGATCCATTTTTTAATTCCGTTTTTTCCTATGTACCATCCAATAAAAGTCAAATTAACACTATGACTATCGCTTTTATTTGTTTCTTCGTCATTAAATCCCTCTTTTTCATTAAACAAAACAAAAATCTATCAAACTAAAAATCCTAAGATGGATTCTAAACCATTTTTTTTCGAAGACCCATTAATGGAAAATTAGGGAAAAGTATCTCAGCCAAGTTTAATCGGGTTATGTAATCACAGTGGAATCCACTTTACGAACAAGGCGTAGTTAATTAGTCACATGAGCAGGGTAATCTTATATGATCAACCGATTAATGAACAAGGTGTAGTTAATAAGGTGTAGTTAATTAGTCACGTGAGCAGGGTAATCTTATATGAGCAACCATAGATCAACCAATTGCAGTGATCATCTAATTACAGTAAAGTACTAATAACACTTGAACTAATGTGTATGTACCACAATATGCTAATCAAATCACACCGTTTATGATACGGTATATACAATAGGGTTTAATCAAATTATCATAAAAGATAATAACACACACTTCAGTAGCGTATGCTTCCAAATCCCATCAGACATGAAATCGGTGTAACATTCAATCGGTATAGTGTAAATCGTTAAGACAATATATGCTCCAACTAGTCCGAAGGAATATGATGCCCTAGTCCGCCATTTTTAATATGTGGCCAATATCGCACAAATAATGCTCGATGGTGGAGAATGGAGATGATTGATTGTCTTTTTTTTTCTTCTTTTTTTTGTTAACTTTAGGTTGATTTTATTATTGGGTGTAAATAAAAAGTCAATGGATGGTATTTAGGACATATAGAATTTAAAATGAGTGGTACTTAGGATAAATGGGGATAGGATTTATGGGGGATGGGAAATAGGGAACCTAGAGATGGGAAATAGGGAAAATCTTAAAAAATATATTTGTATTTGTATGCTGGGGTATTTATAAACAATTTACTATTATAATATATTCAGTGGGACCCTTTAGATATAAATATATATTAGAAAAGTGAAAAAGTAGGAGAGAATGAGAGATTATATATATATATATATATATATATATATATATATATATATATATATATATATATATATATATATATATATATATAATTACTCGGAGATAAAAAGACTATCGCTGGAGATGGAAAGACCATCGAGCGATGGAGTCTCTATTGCTCACTGGAAATTAAGTCTGTCGTGTATGCCTATACGTTATAATTGACATATAGGCATATATGTTTGGCACTTTGGCATACCCATAGTGGGAGCATATATGGAAAAATTTGATGTTTGCCATGTGCATAGGAATAGGCCTATGGTATCTTAGATTTCCTCAATGTCAACCAGAAAGTAATGTTGAAAGAAGAAAGACGAGTAAACTGTGAGATAATGATACATAGATGGTGATATGTTGATTTGGTAATGAACACTCCACTTGAAGTAAGTGACCATATAAAAGTATCTTGATTTTACATAAAAATTGGAATAGTTAAGATATAATTTACATGTTCATGAGTACATAGTCTCTTAAAAAAGCGATACTCCATTGAGCAGTATCAAAATCAATTAGTTGTGACACTCATGATAATCTTTTATATTTGAATCTTCCAGCTTGTATAAAGTTGTTTTCTCACTTAGTATCCAGTTTAAGTTCAAATGTTGATATTGGCACCAGTTCCAATTTGCCATTTGCCAAACTGATGATCAATCTGTAATCCATGAGATAGACTTTGCCAAATCCAGCTAGCATTTTCACACTTTGGAGGGTTCATATTTTAAATCATGAAAATGAAGATATTTACTCTTAAGTACCTGAACTATGGTTCTATTGGTAAATGAATCAAATTTCCAAGTAAGGTTAGCTAACAATGCAAAGTTGTAGTGATTTAATTGCTTCAATCCCAAACATCCATGTCTTTTGGAAGACTTAACTTATTCCAAGAAATGAAATGTCTCTTGTTCTGATGAGATGAACACCAATGGTTTCTTTATAGTTGATCCAATTGTTGAATAATTGTATCTGATAATTTATGAACCTGCATATGGTATGTACCCATTGTACTTAAGATGAAATTCAGTTGTTTAGTCTTACCAATTGGATTGATCAGTTAGTTTTTCCATCCTTGTAATTTGGAATTCATATTATCTATAATGAGTTGACAATTTTGAAATCTTGATATGTGCATCATCAAAGTTATACCTAAACATTTCTCTCTTAAACCCATAGTTTTCGTTTGAAGAATATTTTCCATATTATTTATGATATAAGGAGCCACATTATTGCTGAAGAAAATTGTAGATTTTGCAAATTGATTGATTGACCAGAAGCAATATTGAGTTGTTGAAATATATATTGAAGATGTCTACGATGAGGTGGTGAAGCTTATAAAAAAAGTTATTAGTGAAGAATAAATGACTGGTTTCTGTGTTATTCTTTGTAACTTTGGTTCCTTTCAAATGACCTTGAAGAATTTGATTTTGAAGTATCAAAGAAAAAGCCTCATAATAATAAGGAAAAGATATAGTGATAAAGGATCACCTTGTCGAATTCCTCTTGTTATAGTGAAAGATGCAGTAGGACTTCTATTGATAAAAAGAGAGATGTTTGTTGTTATAATACACTACTGCATCAATTGTACACAGTCCTGATGAAAACCAAGCTGAAGAAGGTTATCTAATAAAAAGGGCTAGTCTAATCCGTTGAAGGCTTTCAACATATCAAGCTTGAGACCTATAATAAGACACTTTACCTTTTCTCTTGTTCTTTGTAGAATGAAGTAACTCATGTGCAATGATAATATTGTTTTGAATGTGTTTACAATAAATATAAGCATATTTATTTTGAATGCTTGGAATTCTAACAAAACAGGTTATGTAGCATTTATTTTTTTATGACAAGTTGTCTAATGCTAGACACATATTATCTCAATGGATCAAAACTACTTTTGGCCAAATCAGTTCAAAAATTACTAGTCTGCAACAAGAATTGTCCCATCTACAAACAACTGATGTACAAGGCTGCAACACTGTTGAAATTATGAAGTTGGAGAAAGAGATTGACTTACTTAATGAAATTCAAGCAAGTTCTAACAGACAAAAATCCAGGGATCAATGATATGGGATAAAAACTCTAAGTTCTTTCATATTAGAGCTAACAGAAGAAGAATCAGGAACATAATAGACTCTTTACAAGCACCAGATGGTACTTGGTGTCAAGAAAGAAGCTCCATTGAAGATCTGTTGGTCTCCCATTTAAAAAAAAATGAGTACTACTTTCCATCCAGCTGACATCTCTAGTTTTCTTCAATACATTCCTTAATGCATATCTGACTAAGATAATGGAGATTTGATTGCAATACCCACTGATGCTGAGATTTATCAATCTTTAATGTCCATGGAACCTTGGACTTCTCCTGGACCTGATGGTTTTCCACCAGGTTCTTATCAATCTCAATGGTAGTTAATCAAAGAAGATGTTTGCAGCACTGTGAAAACATTTTTCAGATCTGGTTTTCCTCTCAAGAAGCTAAACCACACAAGAATAATATTAATCCCTAAGACTTCTTCATCTCAAAAACCAGAAGATTTCAGGCCAATAGCTTTGTGAAACACAATGTACAAGTTAATATCCAGGATAATTACTCTAAGACTCAAAAATCACATGGTCAATATAATATCTCTTATGCAATCTGCATATCTACCAGGAAGGTTAATCTCAGAGAAAATTTGTTTGGTTCAAGAACTAGTGAAGGCTATGAAAAACAAAAAAGGAAGAACAAGTCATCTGGCTCTAAAGATGGACATGTCCGAGGCTTTTGATAGATTAAAATAGTATTTTCTAATGGATGTCTTGAGAAAATTTGGCTTATGTGAAAAATTAAGTCATCTCATCATGCAATATATAAGCACCACTCAGTTTGAAGTTATGATAAATGGCTATCCTTCAGAAGTTTTCAAACCTACGAGAGGCATCATGCAAGGGGACCATGTTTCCCCTTACCTATTCATTCTTGCCACTGAGGCTTTCTCTAGACAACTTAATGTTCATGAACAAAAGAACAAGTTAACTGGTATGAATATTTCTAGATCAGCTCCAAAAGTCAATCATTTGTTGTTTGCTGATGATTGTCTTCTTTTCTGTAAGACAAATCGAGTTCAAACTAATAATCTGCTTCATGTCATAAAAGAATTCAGTGATTGTTCTGGTCAACTTATCAACTTTCACAAGTCAGCTGTGTACTTCAGTAACAACATGAATCCTTCAAACTGTTAGAGCATAGCTCGGTTGAACCCACTAAGCGTTGGTATGTCAAGTTTGGTTGTCATATTTTAGTGAGCCAGTTGATGGTAGATTTTCAACAAAGGGAAAAACCGTAAAATCATGAGGCATGTTTTTGACACGGCTTTCCGGCATGCAACGATTCATATTTTACGAAGCCATGATGAATATGTTTTCGAAAAGCCCCACTAGTTGAGCGATTCGATCCCTGGCATTTCATCATGACCTCTATGCAGAATAACATAATTGGGCAGTTCTCCATAGATTGAGAGCTTAATGCCTTCAGGACGTCGGTGACACTTACTGTTCCCTGACTGTAGGAGAGAAACCCACCTCCACACAGAAGAACGATTAGGAGGTTCTCCGTAGATTGAGAGCATTAACGCCTTCAGGATGTCGATGACACTCACTGTTCCCTGATGTGGAGAGACCGTGTATAGATTCAGGTGGTTCTCCGTAGATTGAAAGCAATAACGCCTTCAGGTCGTAAACAACACCCATGACTCCCTGACTATGCACCATTCAGAATGGATGTGACGCTTTAACTGACTAATATCTTTTCTGCAATAGATTAATTTTTTCGTGACATTCACCACTGAATTCCCAGAATGGTCTATTATTGCTCTTATTCCATGGTTGAATCCACGGCCTGATCCCATGGAATGGCAATAACAATTGCTCTTACTCCATGGTCGAATCCAAGGCCTGATCCCATGGAATGGCAATAACAATTGCTCATATTCCATGGTCGAATCCACGACATGATCCCATGGAATGACAATAAACAATTGCTCCGATTCCATGATCGAATCCACGACTTGATCTCATAGAATGACAATAAACTACTATATTATCTCATTATTCCGATTTCATGATCGAATGCACGGCTAATCTCATGGAATGGTAATAGATAATTTTATTACTCCGATTCTATGGTCGAATCCACGATCCCATGGGATGGTAATGCTTGTTTTATTATTCCGAATTCGTGGTCGAATCCACAGCTGATCCTATGAATTGATAATAAATAACTACTCATTTTTATTGCTCCCTTTCATGAATTATTCTCCACTGAATTTCATGAATTAGCAATGAATACTCAACAACCGGGCATCTGGATCATCACTGAGTAAGCCCCACAAAAATGGTGCAAGTGTAGTCGACAATGATGCACGACTGAGCACCCAGGTGCACAAACGAGCATCTAAAACTATGGATAGATGAGGAATCCTACGCATAAAAGGAGAAAACAACAAATAATAATAAAATAATAAGAGGCGCCCAGGGGGCCGGGCCCACCAGCCGTCCGACCATGCCCTAGCCGTGGCCGGTCCCATGCCTCTTCCATTATTTTTCCCTATTTTGTTATTTTCATGAACTCATGAAAAACTCCTTCAATTTAGCAACTTTCCTTGTTTGTGCAAAACTCATGAATTCCCCATAACTTCGTGGATTCACGAAAATATTATTATAAAATAGGAAAAGTTGTGCGAGACTGGGCAACCTAGCAGGTCGGCCATGCCTGAGCCGTGGCCGGTCCCACACCTCGCAATCCCTAGATTTTTATAATTATTATTCCCTAATCTCATGAAACTCCTCCGTTTCAACAAAAACTCATGGATTCTCCATAACTTCACGGGTTCATGAAAAATAATATTATAAAATAGGGAAAGGTGTACGGGACCTGGCAACATAGCCAGCCGGCCATGCCCTATCCATGGCGGTCCCACACCTTGTAATCCCTAGTCTTTTATAATTATTATTTTTCTCAATTCATGAAACTCTTTGGTTTGAGCAAAAATCATGATTTCGTTATAACTTCTCAAATTTTGCTCGAATCATGAAAAACCAAAAGCCAACATGGTCAAACGACCGGCTAGCCTCTCACGACAATTTTAAATGTTAGAATACTCTTATTTTAATATTTAAAAAATATTGATCAATTGAGCATACATGCTCATTCCAACAAAAATCAAGAATTTCAGTCAAGATGAAACTCTTCTGAAAATTCACAATGTTGCTCGAACGCATATCAGAAAGTACTGAAACTCTCAGTACGGAGACATGGACACCACCGAAACACGTGCATGCCTTCATGACCGACCAGAGTCATCCCTAGGGCTTGCACAAAGCCGGTCCCACACGTTTTCATAATTCTGACCTAATTTGCTCAATTGCTCATATTGGGCCCAAACTCTCTCCAACCAACCTGGGGATTGCTCAAACGGCCGACAACTGGTCCCGTGGCCACCAAGAACCGGTTTCATGCCCTCTTGGTCGGTCCCCATCATCCATACTTAGGTATTATCACCTAATGTTGAATCCAACAATATTTCAATAAACGATGAAACCGGCATTTAATCATCATTCTTTCACCAATCCTCCAACTAAGGACCCTGGTGCATGCTCACTCGAGCACTGTGCACCACATGGACGCCTATCATTACATGTGGTCGGTCCCTCTATCACTCATGACCTATTTTCAGCGATTCATCAATTAACAGATAATTGATCTGAAATTAGGGTTTCGAATAAATGCTCCACGAATCATCATTCTGAGCAAGATTCAAACACTAATGAATTTATGTTGATTCATCAATCAACATCTGAATTAATCATATAATATTTGGTAATCTACCAATATTTTACTATTTTATTGGGTCACATCACCAATAAATAAATCGTGGAATTGAGCAATACTTGCTCAGTTGCTCAAATATTGATCCAACTATCAATATTTAGTAATTTATCAGTAATTCGTCGAATTGAGTAATACTTGCTCAGTTGCTCAAATATTGATCCAGCTATCAATACTTAGTAATTTATCAGTAATTCGTCGAATTGAGCAATACTTGCTCAGTTGCTCAAATATTGATCCAACTATCAATATTTAGTAATTTATCAGTAATTCGTCGAATTGAGCAATACTTTCTCATTTTCTCGAATATTGATTCAACTATCAATATTTAGTAATTTATCAGTAATTTGTCGAATTGAGCAATACTTGCTCAATTGCACGTCAAATTATCAATAATCATTAATTTGTCGAATTGAGCAATACTTGCTCAGTTGCTCGTCAAATTCTCAATATTCAGTAATTCGTCGAATCGAGCAATACTTGCTCAGTCGCTCAAATAATGGTCAGTAATTCATCACTGAATCTACAACATTAACACCATTTACATGTTCGATCCATGAATCGCTGAGCATTCATCACTCATGCTCGATTCAACAAAACCTAGACTCGCTGTCTAATCAGTCAACAACTGACTAACTAATACACGTCTGTCATGCAGACTCCACGATTCGTGAGACATCAATCACGTCAAATTGGGGGATATCAATTAGGGTTTTGGTCTGGCGGCCTACAACACGTGGATTCATCCACAACGAGAAATGTGAGTAAGTCGTGTCAACGGTTGAAGGAGTTAGCAAAGTAGTGGGTAACTGATCAACCAAGTCTCCGCACAATCTGGAACTGGTTTCACCACGATCTCCCACTTTCCCAGTCTTTCACTCAAGAAACCGTCACACTTACAGGGATCAAGGTGTTCACGACTCTGACAATAGAAATAAGTCTCTGAATCCATGATTGAGGACAACGAATGATCACTAGCTATCAACAATTGTTGAATTTCTCGAGTAACTACTCTCAAGAATTCATCAATCTATCAGAACTTATTCGAACTCATCAGTTTACCAATTATTGCAGAAACCTTCAACACATCCACAATCCTTGATCATCATTGATCCCACACTATTCTCAGCTTCCCTCCTACAGATCAACCCATCTCCTTCTTTGCGACCGAATTGACTCTGGAACGGTCATTGACTTGGTTTAGGCCGGAGTCATACAGATTGATCTCTCAAATCTAAGCACTCCCTTTGCAGTGCATCTGTGTGAGGCTAATAAGTTTGCTCGGTTGAGGAGTCTCGTCAACACGCTCGTCTCTTCACTTCCCTAAAAAACCAGCGAACCGTTTTTCCCCATCCACAGAGCCAAAACTCATTTAAGAATCGCTTGATTATGTACTAGAGTCAACTTCGTATAGGTTAGCTTGAAAGTATTAGGATATGAGACATTACAAGTATTGCGAACACTTGAAGAAGTGAAGAAGTAAGGAGATACAACGACAACATCATCCTTCCACTTGAGGTTAGTGATATTTGACTTGAACTGTTTCATTCCCTAAACGTATCTTTCAAGTCGTGCGTATTGAAAACAAAACTGCGAAACATGAATGATTATACTCTAGTTAGACATAGTATTAAGGAATACAATACGAGGTTTATTGCTTAACCATTAAACTTTGTAGATAAGACAACGACATAATCGTTTGAATGCTATTGTGATTACGTATGGGTATAAGGTGAAGATTTCATCCTAGGAAACAATGTTTTACATTTGTTTTAAGGAAGTAAATTCATGAATTTTTTTTGTGAATCGAAATAGAAATCTCCAGGCATTATTGGTATTGTTATTCATTGCATATCTTTTGAACTACCAATATGTGTGATTAGTATAACCGCTCATGACTTGTTTATGTTCTTGGTGAAACTATTCACAAAGGCCTGACTTTTGTATTGGTATGACTTTTACTAGTGAACCCGATCTTAAGTAATCACCTGAGATGGTATGATCGATTTTGTGTTATTGGTATGACCGACTCTGGGTAAAGGGGAACTGATCCTAGTAAGAGGTGCAACCTATCACAAAGGGGAATCAATCCTTGTATGAGGTGCAACAAGTTTTTAGCAGAAAGGGGAACCGATCCTATGGACATGTGCAACACGTCTTTAGGCAAAGGGAACCGATCTTATGGACATATGCAGCAAGTACAAATTAGATACCATATATATGTGGGGAACCGATCCTAGTACCTAGTCAACCGAATTTTGGAAAGCTAGTGTGAATATGCACAATACTCACATGGAGGTAGAAACGAAACTTGTTTTGGTAGAACCATTAAACCCATGATTTGTGATTGAGTGTTCTTGATCAATCACATAGTTCTTGAAAGTCAGATGAACCAATTCTAAACTTGTTTGGAAGTGTGGCAAATCGGTTTCAAGATTGTAAGTATGAAAGAGGACTTACAACGTAAGGATGCCGACATACTTTGAACATGTGCAGTAACGCTTATCTTTAATTGTTCAAAGTTATTCCTTAATAGCTAAAGAAAAAAAATCCCGGATCGAATAAAATAAATTGAGAATCTTTTATTTAAGGTTTTTAATTTTATTTTTGGAAAATGAAAATTAGTAATGTGCATTTACTAGTTGGAGATTTTCTAAAAGAATTTCTGTCATTATTTTGGACAAAGCATTTCCAGGAATTATGGAAACCGAATCTGGAATATATTGTATATCTTGAGAATATTTTCAGTTTCGGAAATTCCTTGGTGTCCAAACTTCCTTGGTCTATAAATATTAAAGTTTGCATTTCGAGCAAACTAATCCTCGTACTGCAAGAACTATCTCAGTTGTGTTGGTACTGGTGAAGCCGCCTATTCGGAGAGGAGAGTAACCTAATTAGGAGAAATCTCTTACGACCGCTCAGTTTAAAGTCTTCTTTGGGATTGAGAAGCTCTATTAGGGTGGGAGATTGACGACCACAGTGGGAGATTAATTTCTTGGTTGCAATCTCAACTTTCACAAAATGGTTGATCTTAGGTCAGGTTCAGTTACTAATCCTAACACAAACAACGCTAGCACTAGCAACAATGGTGGTACTCCAGAAATCGTTCCTGCTTCCAACAATAGTACTGGCGGAACCACCCCTCCTCAAACCAACATCGGAAGTAATCCGCTCTTCGGCAGGACTCCTGAAGAAGTCAGAAAAGATCCGCCTACCATAACCGATCTCATGTGGATTCAAGAAATTCTTGCCAAGGATCAAATAGAGATGGCAACAACACAAAAGAAACTATGCGCTCATCTCAAGGACCTCACTGAAAAGATGTCAGAGAAGACTCAGGAGAAGGGAAAATCCAAAGAAGCATCTCCAACTGTTGATCCTGAAGTTGTTCCAGTAGTTGACGATGATGAAGTCCACAAAGCTGCGGAAAAGTCATCAACAAAAGAGCCTGTCGGTTTCGTCACTCGTGAAGATCTGGAGCGTTTTATGGAGGATCGAGGGGAAAAGGCAATGCACCATCTGTCCACCGTCATCAACCTCCATACCCTGCTGTTACGCAGAGAATACCTCTCCCAAAAGGCTACACTTCTCCTACGTTCACACTGTACAAAGGAACAGGGAATGCTCGAGAACACGTCTCTCGATTCCTTGAGGCACTAGGAGAGCATGAACACAACCACGTCGTCCGTATGAAAGAATTCTCGAAATCTCTGACAGGACGAGCATACACCTGGTACAATAACATTGCATCTGGGAGCATCGCTAACTGGGGAGAAATGGTTAACTCTTTATACATGAAATACTTCTTCGTCACCGAGCAGATTACTCTTTCTGAGTTAGGAAGGATGGCACAGAAGAACGCTGAAAATCCCAATGACTATGTGAAGAGGTTCATAATTCAGGATTTGGATTACCATGATCCCAACGTTACTGAACAACAACTGGTGGATTTGTGCATCAACGGGATGATCCCAGTCTACATAGATTTGTTGGAAAATCTCTGGTTCCATACTTTCTCAGAACTCCATGAAGCAGCCAAGCGATCAGCAACTACTGCACCTGCTTTACTGGAAAGCGCAAAGTCTGCAAGGTCGAGGAATCTCGAAGCATCCGGCGCCTAGTCAAAAATCAGTACAATCTCCAACCTTCCATGAACGTTGTTGCTGGACGGAGCAAAAGGAAAACCGAGCCACCACAACACAAGCATGCTTCTCAAATCTCTCAGGTTCCTCCGGAAGCGCAAAGAGAGGATGAACAATCCTGAAATGCACAAACTTCAACCCGACATCAACAAATGGGGAAATGATCAGACAGACTCAAACTTCTCTCTTCTCACCGAAGAAGTGATCGAGTTGCTGGAAGTCTAGATTCAAGATGATGCAACCAAATTTCCATTCACCAGGAGAGAGCCGACCGAAGAAGAAATGGAGAATGATAGAACTTTAATCTCTCCAAGCAACCTTCCGACGAAGCAGTTCAGTCATTGATCGAGCACATCTGCGAATTGCTTTATCTGTCAAGAGCTCAAAATAAAGACATGCTCACGGCTCTGAATCACATCGTGTCAGCAAATCCATTCCGGAAATACTTCATGAGCTTTTAGCCACAGACAAAGAGATGTACGACTTGGGACTACTTACCGCATCCAATCTCCAAGGAAATGAATTTGAGAGAACGTTGATCGATGATGTCACTTCTATCAACACTATTCCACTGAAAACCCTCAGATCCGCAGGCATCACTCGAAAAGAAGTTACTCGTCATCCCATCATCAGAACACTTGGATAAATTTTGAACTTTGACGAGGTTGAAGCAAGAACCTGCAAAAGATGCATAGATATTCATCAAGAATTTCCTCACTCAGACAAGTCTCGTTCCTTCCGTGTCTATGTCATTTATTTCCTCACATGCTATCCTAGCATGGGGACTCAATTCTACTAGCAACTCTGCAATATATTATAAATGGTAGATTCACCGCATTAGTATTTGAAAAAGCGGGGGTCTAACAACACCACCCAATATTTCGCTTAGCAATCTGTATGGACTAACTCTGAAATACTTTGCTAGAGAATCAACCAGACAGTCAGACTCAATCTAGATAAAAGTATCTCAAGGAGTTAATATCTCTCTTGATTTGATTTTTACTCAAGCTAAAAACAATAGTGAGTCTTTATCAAATACAAGGAATACTTGGACGGTACCAAAGACCAATGTCCAAGGATCAATCAATATCAATCAACAACCAAAGGTTGGATTTCCAATTGATGATCACGAACGCACAACCTGTATTATTTCAATTATATAAAATATAATATGGAAAAGAAATAACACAACCACCAGATATTTTGTTAACGAGGAAACTGCAAATGCAGAAAAATCCCGGGACCTAGTCCAGATTGAATACACACTGTATTAAGCCGCTACAGACACTAGCCTACTCCAAGCTAACTTCGGACTGGACTATAGTTGAACCCCAATCAGTCTCCCACCGATCCAAGGTACAGTTGTACTCCTACGCCTCTGATCCCAGCAGGATACTACGCACTTGATTCCCTTAGCTAATATTTCTCAACCGTTAGATCAAAAACCTAGCTTGTCATATTGTAGATGGTGGATTTTCGACACGTAAACTCATAATTACACGAAGCTATGATCCAGCAATCATACGTGAGTATCGAGACACGAGTCTCTCATCGAATTCTCAACGGAGAGTACTTTCTCTCAGAGTACATGTAGATATGTAGTCTCACGATTGGACAACGACATATCTCATGAATACTGAATACTTTCAGTGATTATTTCTATATAGTATCACGAGATGGACGGCTCATAGACAGCTTGCTCTGCTAGTATAAAGTGATAACGTCTTCAGGAACAAACAAAAAGTTTACCCTGACTATATAAAAGATATGACTTACCGGCAAGCTCATATCGGGATAATTAATGCTCCTAGACAGCTTGCTCTGCTAGTATAGAGCCACAAAGTTAATTATTCCTAATTACAATTGCTCATATTCCATGGCCGAATCCACGACTGGTCCCATGGAATGGCAATAACGATTGTTCTGATTCTATGATCGAATCCACGACTTGATCTCATAGAATAGCAATAACTATATTATCTCATTACTTCGATATCATGATCGAATCCACAACTGGCCTCATAAATGGTAATAGATAAATCTTAATTACTCCGATTATATGGCCGAATCTACGATCCCATGGAATGGTAATGCTCACTTTATTATTATGAATTCGTAGTCGAATCCTCAGCTGATCCTATGAATTAATAATAAACATCTTATTACTCAGTTTTGTGAATTATTCTCCACTGAATTCCACAATTAGTAATAAATAATCAACAACGGGGCGTCTGAGCTACCTCTAAGTAAGCCCCGATTCAAATGGTGAAGGTGTATTCAACGACGATACACTAACAGTCGCCACACGAACGAGTATTTCAAAATACAACGAAACGATGAACCTATGCAAAATAGGGAAGAAAATAATAAATAATTAAAAATATTGACCAGGGTGCTGGGAGCACGGACACACGACCGACCGAACGTGTCGTGGTCAATCCCACGCCAATTTTATATTTTTAATGCATTTTTATTATTTTCCATGATTTGATGAAAATTCTCTCATTTTATCAAATCTCCTTCGTCTCAAGGAAACTCCTCGGTTTCATGGTACTTCCACAAATCCATAAAAAATAATATAAAATTAAGGAAAGGAGTGTGGGCGTGACCATTGGCCAACCGGCCATGCCTTGGTCCCAACCGGCCCCACACCCCACGGTTCCTTATTATTTTTATTATTATTTCTCTAATTTCATGAAAAAACTCCTTGATTTCATGGTATTTTGCACAAATCATCAAATAATAATAATAAAATAAATTATGAAAACTTGTGGGACCGGGCCTTGGTCGGCCGTCCAGGCCCTAGCCGGTCCCACATGTCCCTTTGTTTTATTATTAGTTTTCCTTGAATTCATCAAATTCCTTGATTTCATGGTATCTCTCAAATTAGGAAAAATTCCATCAAATCATCAAAAATACCTAAAAAATATTAAAAAATTATGGAAAACTCATGGGACCGGTCCATAGCCGTCCGGCCATGCCTCCATGGTCCCACACGCCCTTGTTTTATTATTTTAATATTTTTCGCTTCCCTGAACTCATGAAAATTCCTTCAATTCATGGAAACTCCCTAAATTCATCAAATTTCTCAAAATTCATGAATTTTTCATAAAATCATCAAAATATTATAAAATTTAGGAAAAGGCACCACGGGACTGTGGTCACGACCGGACGACCATGCCTTGACCACGGCGGGCCCACGCCTCCTCATTTCTTATTTTATAATTATTTTTCATCATCTCATGGTGTTTTCCTCAGTTTCGTCGAAACCCAAATTTTGGCATATTTTCTCGAATGGATGCTCAATTGCACGCCAGAAAATATCAAAATTCTCATGACTGAGATGCGGACGCCTTGGGGACACGAGCACGCTATCTTGAACGACCAAGATTGGCTCTTTGGCCCACGGGAGCCGGTCCCATCAATTTTCACAGTTTTGACCTAAGTTGCACAATTGCTCGTATTAGGTCCAAAACTCTTCCAAACACTTTGGATTTTCATGAAGTGATCGTCAGGAGGTCACGTGACAACCCAGGGCCGGTTTCATGACTCCATGGTCGGTCCCTCGCCTTGTCATAATTAATTAGGTTTTCTCACCTAAGGCTCAAACGAGTATTTTTGAATAAATGATTAAGCCAGCATTTAATCATTCTTCCACCAACAAATCGTCAACTCTTCAGGAGTTCTTCGTATTTGCTCACGTGAGCATATGGACACTACATGGTTGATCCACGGTCCCATGTAGTCGCTCCCTCCTTCGTCCCATGGTTGAAATTCTGACGAACCATGAATTGATCATCAATTGATCAAATTAGGGTTTCTGAATCCAAGGATCATCATTCCAGATTCTAACCTTAATAATTTTACGACGACCTCATGGTCATTAATTTTATTAATTATGCTCTGTTCAACGACCAGTATTCTAATTAATATATTTGGTACGCTGCCAATAATCCATCAGATGAGCAACACATGCTCAGACGATCAAATATTCAACAATTCATCACATGAGCAGCACTTGCTCAGATGAGGAGTATTTGCTCAATATTCGTTCAACAATCAATATTCAATGATCCATCGAATGAGAAATACTTGCTCACTTTATCGTAAGAACTATACCTCTGTCTCATGACATGTTCAATTCATGAGTTTCAGAACATCATGTTCAACTCAGAAACTACATGGACTCATCGTCCCATCAAACCACGAAGTCATCAATTGACTAACAAACCACGAGACTTCAATCGTGTCACTTGGAGGGGATACCACTTAGGGTTTTGGTCTGGCGGTCTACGACACGTGTGTTCAAACACACGATGAAATGTGAGCAAGTCGTGCAATCAGTTGAAGGAATTCACGAGGTAGTGGGTGGAAAATCGACCAAGTCTCCACACGTTGAGCAACTGGTTTCAAACACGATCTCCACTTCCCCACTCCTTGATTCCATCAACTGTCACACTTCATGGAATCATGGTGTCTAAAATTCCAGCAATATAAATAAGTCTCTGAATCATGATTGAATCATCAGCATCATCAGTATCATCAATCTCACGTCAAACTGACAACACGAGATCATCAACTCATTAATTGAGCAACTACTCTCAATTGAGCAATTTCAATCATTCAGAGCTTATTACATTCAGAATTAACACACCCACAATCTTTGATTACCATTGATTCCACACATTTATCAGCTTCCCTCCTACAGATCAACCCATCCTCTCTTGTGACCGAATTTACTCTGGAACGGTCATTGTCTTGATTTAGGCCGGAGTACTACAGATTGATCTCTCGAATCTAAAGCACCCCCTTTGCAGCGGTGCATCTGTGTGAGGTTTAACATTTTGCTTGGTTCGAGGAGTCTCCTCCGTACTGTCGTCTCCTCAATTCCTTAAAAACCAGCAAATCGTTTTTCCCCATCTACAGATTGGCGACCACAGTGGGAGATCATTCTCTCGGTTGCAATCTCAATTCTCACAAGGATGGACGGTCTTAGGTCTACCAATCCGGGTTCAAACCCGATCCTAATATAGCAAGCTCTAGTGGTACCGCTAATGCCACTCCTCCGACGCAACCTGCTACTACTACTGCTCCAAGCACTGGTGCTTCAGTGATCACCCCTGCAAGTGACGGCACTTGCGCCATCAATAATCTACTCTTCGTTGATCTCCTGAAGAAACCAGAGGAAATCATCCTGCCATTTTTGATCTCATGAAGGTTCATATTGACGTGGCTGCAGCATAGAAAGAGTTGTGTACTTATCCCAAAACTCTCACAGAAAAGCTTGCGTCTGAACGAACTCAGCCTCAGCGCGAGAAAGGAAAAGTTAAAGAAACATCTTCAACTGCTGATCCTGAAATCTCTCCAATCCATGTTGTACATGATGAAGAATCCCGCAAAGCTGCAAATGACTCTCCAGCAATGGAACCTGCAAGTTTCATCAATCACTCGTGAAGACCTGGAGCACTCTTTTGAAGATCGAGGGAGAAAAGACAAGACATCATCTGTCCATCTTCGTCAACCTTCATATCCGCTGCCATACGGAGGATTCCTCTCCCAAAAGGTTATACCGCTCCAACATTCATTCTTTATGATGGAACGTGCAATACTCAAAAACACATTTCTCGGTTTCGGGCGAACACGAGCACAACCATGTCGTCCGTCTGAAGGAATTTTCGAAGTCTCTGAGGCAGAGCATACACCTGGTACAACGCACCGGGAAGTATCACCGATTGGGGAGAGATGATTAATGCTTTCTACAGAAAATACTTCTTCGTGTCAGAGAAGTCACTCTCTCTGATCTAGGAAGGATGCTTCAAAGGAGCGATGAACATCCCAATGATTATGTGAAAAGATTCAGAGCCCAGGCCCTGGACTGTCATGATCCAAGCGTCACAGAGAAACAACTGGTAGACTTCTGTATCAACAACATGATCCCGGTTTACAGAGCTTTGTTGGAAAATCTACGTTTCCATACCTTCTCAGAGCTTCATGAAGCGGCGAAGAGATCGGCGACTACTGCACCCGCTTTACTGGAAAGAACAAAGCTACAAAGGCTGAAGAACCGCGCTCGAGGTAGCAGACGTCTGATCAACAAGCAGTACAACCTCCAGCCTTCCACAAACGCTGTTGCAGAAGGGAGCAAACGAAAAGTCGAACCGCCGTGCAAGCATACCTCAGCTCCTTCAAAAGCACAAAGGAAGGATAACCAAGATGCAAAACCTCGACCTAGCATCAACAAACGGGAAATGATCGGACAGACTCAAACCTCCCTGAAGTGATCGAGTTACCGGAAGTCTGGGTGCAAGATGATACAATCAACTTGATGTTCATCAAACAGAGCCAACTGAAGCAAGATGGAGAACCCCAGGTACTGTCATCTTCATGGATTCATCAATCATCCAACAAGTAACTGCAATATTTTGAAGCACATCTTCAAAGAGAAGGTTGATCTACACAAGATTCAACTGGGGACTGAAGGAGTACACAGATCCTCTCCCAATCAATACCTCGACTCTCTGAACAACCTGTCAAAGAGGCAGTTCAATCCTTGGTCGAATGTGGATTGCTCTATCCGTCGAAGGCACAAAGGAGAGACATGTTCACAGCACTGAACCACATCGTGTCAAGAAGTTCATTCCGGAAATACTTCTTGAGCCTCCAGCCACAGATCAAGAGATGTTCGACTGGGGACTGCTTACCATACTCAATCTCAGAAGAAACGAATTCGGGAGAACGTTGGTCCATGCTGGCACCGCTATCAACACCATTCCATTGAAAACCCTCGGAGCCGCAGGCAGCACTCGACAACAAGCTAGTCGTGATCCCATCTCAATCAGAGACCTTGAAGGATCGCTTAAATATTTATGGCTACATCACTCTCAAGGTGGACATAAGCTTAACCTGGACAGAAACCAAGTTTCACATAATCAGGATGATCCAGAATATGACATGTTCTTAGACGAGCGTGGATCCATGTTGACAAAGCGTCTTTGGTTGCACATCACGGACATCCCATCATCAGAGCACTTGGAGGAATTTCGAACTTTGACGAGATTGAAGCAAGAACCTGCAAAAGATGCATAGACATTCATCAAGAGGTTCCACACTCAGGAAAGTCTCATTCCTCCCGTGTCTACGTCATTTATTTCCTCACATGCTATCCTAGCATGGGGACTTAATTCTGCTAGCAACTCTGTAAGACGTTATGAATGGTAACTTCACCGCATTAGCATTTTACCAACTGGTTGAATCTAACATTTCTCCGAATCGAGCACTGAGACGTTCATTGCTGAGATAATGTCCAAACATGGCAAAGAACACTTTGGGAGTTTCTACATAGCCTTGCAGGATTGTCCATGTGTGCCACAAAATTAGAAAGCTCTGATTTCTGCACAAGTGTTGAATCCCACTGCTGTAACGAAAGGAATGCTGAATCAACAGAAGATAGTCGGGGCCCAGAAGATCAAACCTAAGACATGCTCAAGGGGTATGACGCTTCAACACTCAAGAAGCCTTCAAATTGTACTCCCAATCAAAGAGTACACCTTCGATAATGGCACCTCTGGCTTCGACACAAATATCTCGACAGATTCAACACCAGCACGATCGACACTACATTCGATAAGTCTTCATTATCTCATTATAAGACTTCTGAAGCAGATGCAACATCATTCATACATGAATGTCACCAACTCCTTCAACATACACTGGGCAACCTGAGAACGGAGATTTCTGCTGATATCTTCCACAACAACGTGGATTCACTTACAAAGCCGCTTCACGATACAGTCATGCTTTCAAGAGCACTCAGGTTGAACTCCCAGTATACTGGATTCTCAACTCAGTTCGTCAATATAAATGCTCACTGAATGGAGGAGCAACGAATAATCATGGTTCCAGCCTTTTCGATCTCTGGAGCAGCTCTGGCCATAACATCGACATCAACAAGGATATCTGGTGGAAATCCTTCCATGGTTTCAGCATCAATAAGAATGTATGGAGAAAACTCAATCGTGATCTTAGCATCAACAACGAGAGAAACATCCTCATGACATGGCTTCATCAACTTATCATTCTCTGAAGTGTTACACATGAAGCGGGCTTCTCCAAGCACTAATGATTCATATCAAGATATATAGACGTGAAAACACGATATCATGAGCATCTTTCGAAAGCTTGCATGGTGGACGGTCACAAGCCAAAGTCTTCTACAAGATGTTCTACAGATAAAGTACAACATACTTCAGCCCATGGGTTTACAAAAACGTACCAATGAGTGAGGAATAGGACAATACTTCCTCAACGAAAGATTTTCTTCTATGTCTCTTCTACAACATACCAAAAGGGCGCATCAATCGGACATACGAGCTAAAAGATATGGCCTTTACTGTCAGGTCTACGAGATCTGAAAAATCTGTACGGGATTACAAATTACAAATGTGCACGCCTCGTTGGATGACTTCTACAACTCCAAATTGAGTGATTATTTTCTCATGTGATAACTCAATCTCTTAGCTTCAAAATTTGGGGTCAAGCATCGAATTCCGACGTCGTATGAGGTTTCTACAGCTTCCAGAGCATACAACGCGCAACCAGAGATTCGTGGACGGGATTCATAACTTCCACAGTCGATCGGTGTCCACTAGGTCTTTTCGCTAAGTCCTTCATCAAGGTACCTCCAACTTCGACCACCTAGGTCTTTACATCGATTTTTCTACCCGGGTCCTCTATCTAGGTCTTGACAGAAGAAGGGAAAACGAAAGAGGGAGATTCAACAATATACTGGGGACTGTCGGTCCACCGATCATGACGATCAATTTCACATCCCAACACTCGTGGTGCCGGGATCTCCAGTGCTAATCATTCATCATAAAAGGAATGCTACCACCGGGACATGAAACCATGGTCATTACATCATCCCCTCTTGAGAGCAACCTCAGTTATGGTCCCATGACCAGGGTTTCAGAAGTAATGTTTCTATGACTGACAGAAACAAGGTGGTAATCAAGCACCATGCTCATGTGCCAATCAAGGAGTCCTGATCTCAATTGAATCAATGACATCAATCCTTCACCAACCGTTCAAGACACAAGCGAATGGTTTAAAGACGCAACATGAGTGTTTTACAACAAGCCCGTCTGAAATAATTTTATGCTGTCCTGTACAAACCGACGATCTGGGAGCAATTGGTGAAGAATCTAGGTATGGGTCATATACCATTCTCTTCGTATGGATGTCCTCTACAACATATCCAAAATTCACAACAATTGGAGAAACGAGCGAAGAGTTGTGGCCAAAACATTGGACCCCATGCCAGCTGTAAATTTTCTGAAGGTTTCCTGGAAGTTTACTGTTTCGTCGATTTCGGATCCTAAACAAGCTCTAAACTCAAAAAGCTTCTTGCTAAAGCTTGGAAATTTCCTGGGCTTGGGGATACATATGCAGATGTCGAAAATACGACCCCAAACGAAGATTCTACAGCGTTTTTACTAAAGGCTGAAGTCTGAAATTTCCTGGTGACGTATTTCGGCAAAATTACTCGTGTATTCACATGGGTTTTCATTCGTTCACTCACAAATCAGAAATTTCATACTTCTATGAATAGGTCACATGAGATATACTTACTAGGGGAGTCTCTAAACCATTTGAGGGTTCGGCAATGTTGGAATCTCCGTTGGAAACTCCATTATCTTCATTCGGTTCGGGATTTTGGGAACTCTCCATATTCTCATATCCCAAAGAAGAGCACGCTTCATCAACATAATGCTTATATGCCAAGATTTCTTCCTGGGTTCGTCAACAACAATTATTATTATGTCATTCAAGGAGATGCCACGATCACGTGCACGAAAAAGGGTACTTACATCGACTTCTTCATCAGTGTTGTATTCATGAATTGTTTACCCGGGAACAAGTTGAAGACCGTCAATCGATGGAGCAAAAGTCTAAAAAGAAGTAACAAACCTTGATCTCATGATCCTAATTACACGGCTAAAGTCATGACACAAGGAGCGGCTGGGGACTGCACGTCATTTGCTAACACCCTATAGTCCTTACTTCTGGGTTCTCCGCTCCCGTAGATTTTCCTCCATTTCCATGGAGTCTACATTGATCCGGGATCTCACTACACGATCATCCTATGATAAAGCTGACGGAATAACCAGGAATACAACTCAGTATGAAGGATCTCTCACCACTCAGAGCACATCGTTCATACAAAGCACAGGATTCGACAGAACAATGAATCATGGGTTAAAGGTGCTCACAACAGCGTCTACAAAAATGATAATCCTCCACTCTTACCTATTTACGTTTCACGAACTTAGTGATAATAACGTAAAACCCTCGAAAAACTTGCTCGCCTCTTCAAACTTGCCAAGATGAGCAAAATTCATTATTTAAAACCAGCACCTGACTTTTCATGAAACTATGAATAATTCACATAACCTTTCATTTGAACATTCGCTGGTTTTCTACATGTGTGCATACACTATAATATCGCCAAACTCATACAGACATTATTTCACCATGTATAATTGTCTACTTTCAACAGTTTTCCAAAATCAAAACATGATTTTACAAAATATGTAAATATTTAACGTGAAACCCATGTAAATTTGAAAAATATATCTACATACTTTTTCTCCTTCGCGCGAGCATCTGTCTTTGAAGCGAGAGTATATTTTCAAAAATTTGTGAACGCTCACATATCGAAAATAAAAATTTTCATGAAAGCTCATAAACAAAAATTTTATTAACAGACGCACGTCTTTTCAAAAAAAAAAAAAAACTTTTCTCTCGTGCGAGCATTCACCTTTGGGACGAGAGTTTATTCCATTTTGTGAAATATCACAAAGATAAAATTTTGGTTTTCGTGAAAGCTCATAAACAAAACTTTATATCATTAGACTCAAGTCTATTTTGTTTGTTCTTTAAACTAATGAACAAACGAGCGTTTATTCCTAAAATAAGGATTTCCTTATTGGGCCCGGTCCGCGAATCCTAATCGACCATGGACTCGTCGTCCAAACCAGTGGATCAACACTAATTTATGCTCATCAAACGATGCTCCAATCATGACATTGGAGCCTTCATCAAGTTGTGGTTTGCTCATGCTCTCTAAATCTGGTAACGTCTCAAGTTACGACTAAGTTCAATTACTGGTATTATTATCTATGGCCAGAAAATCACCATTTAATGCTGACTGAGGAACACAGCTTTCCTCAGTAAGCAGGGGACTTAATGTAGATGGTGGATTTTCGACAAGGGCTAAAATCATAAACTCATAATTACACGAAGCTCTGATCCAGCAATCAGACGTGAGTATCGAGACACGGGTCTCTCATCGAATTCTCAACGGAGAGTACTTTCTCTCAGAGTACATGTAGATATGTAGTCTCACGACTGGACAACGGCATATCTCATGAATACTGAATACTTTCAGTGATTATTTCTATATAGTATCACGAGATAGACGGCTCCTATACAGCTTGCTCTGTTAGTATAGAGCGATAACGTCTTCAGGAACAAACAACAAGTTTACCCTGACTATATAAAGGATATGACTTATCGGCAAAATCATATCGGGATAATTAATGCTCCTAGACAGCTTGCTCTGCTAGTATAGAGCCACAAAGTTAATTATTCCTAATTACAATTGCTCCTATTCCATGGCCGAATCCACGACTGGTCCCATGGAATGGCAATAACGATTGTTCTGATTCTATGATCGAATCCACGACTTGATCTCATAGAATAACAATAACTATATTATCTCATTACTCCGATTTCATGATCGAATCCACAACTGGCCTCATCAATGGTAATAGATAAATCTTAATTACTCTGATTCTATGGTCGAATCTACGATCCCATGGAATGGTAATGCTCACTTTATTATTATGAATTCGTAGTCGAATCCTCAGTTGATCCTATGAATTAATAATAAACATCTTATTACTCAGTTTTGTGAATTATTCTCCACTGAATTCCACAATTAGTAATAAATAATCAACAACGAGGCGTCTGAGCTACCTCTAAGTAAGCCCCGATTCAAATGGTGAAGGTGTATTCAACGATGATACACTAACAGTCACCGCACGAACGAGTATTTCAAAAATACAGCGAAACGATGAACCTATGCAAAATAGAGAAGAAAATAATAAATAATTAAAAATATTGACCAGGGTGCTGGGAGCACGGACACACGACCGACCGAACGTGTCGTGGTCAATCCCACGCCAGTTTTATATTTAGTGCATTTTTATTATTTTCCATGATTTGATGAAAATTCTCTCATTTTATCAAATCTCCTTCGTCTCAAGGAAACTCCTCGGTTTCATGGTACTTCCACAAATCCATAAAAAATAATATAAAATTAAGGAAAGGAGTGTGGGCATGACCATTGGCCAACCGGCCATGCCTTGGTCCCAACCGGCCCCACACCCCACGGTTCCTTATTATTTTTATTATTATTTCTCTAATTTCATGAAAAAACTTCTTGATTTCATGGTATTTTGCACAAATCATCAAATAATAATAATAAAATAAATTATGAAAACTTGTGGGACCGGGCCTTGGCCGTCCGGCGAAGCCCTAGCCGGTCCCACATGCCCCTTTGTTTTATTATTTTATTATTAGTTTTCCTTGATTTCATGGTATTTATCTCAAATTAGGAAAAATTCCCTCAAATCATCAAAAATACCTAAAAAATATTAAAAATTATGGAAAACTCGTGGGACCGGTCCATAGCCGGCCGGCCATGCCTCCATGGTCCCACACGCCCTTGTTTTATTATTTTAATATTTTTTGCTTCCCTGAACTCATGAAAACTCCTTCAATTCATGGAAACTCCCTAAATTCATCAAATTTCTCAAAATTCAGAATTTTTCATAAAATCATCAAAATATTATAAAATAAAGGAAAAGGCACCACGGGAAAGTGGTCACGACCAGCGGACCATGCCTTGACCACGGCGGTCCCACGCCTCCTCATTCCTTGTTTTATAATTATTTTTCATCATCTCATGGTGTTTTCCTCAGTTTCGACGAAACCCTAATTTTGGCATATTTTCTCGAATGGATGCTCAATTGCACGCCAGAAAATATCAAAATTCTCAGGACTGAGACGCAGACGCCTTGGGGACAAGAGCACGTTATCTTGAGCGACCATGATTGGCTCTTTGGCCCACGGGAGCCGGTCCCATCAATTTTCACAGTTTTGACCTAATTTGCACAATTGCTCGTATTAGGTCCAAAACTCTTCCAAACACTTTGGATTTTCATGAAGTGATCGTCAGGCGGTCACGTGACAACCCAGGGCCGGTTTCATGACTCCATGGTCGGTCCCTCGCCTTGTCATAATTAATTAGGTTTTCTCACCTAAGGCTCAAACGAGTATTTTTGAATAAATGATTAAGCCAGCATTTAATCATTCTTCCACCAACAAATCGTCAACTCTTCAGGAGTTCTTCGTATTTGCTCACGTGAGCATATGGACACTACATGGTTGATCCACGGTCCCATGTAGTCGCTCCCTCCTTCGTCCCATGGTTGAAATTCTGACGAACCATGAATTGATTATCAATTGATCAAATTAGGGTTTCTGAATCCAAGGATCATCATTCCAGATTCTAACCTTAATAATTTTACGACGACCTCATGGTCATTAATTTATTAAGTATGCTCGGTTCAACGACCAGTATTCTAATTAATATTTTTGGTACGCTGCCAATAATCCATCAGATGAGCAACACATGCTCAGACGATCAAATATTCAACAATTCATCACATGAGCAGCACTTGCTCAGATTAGGAATATTTGCTCAATATTGGTTCAACAATCAATATTCAACGATCCATCGAATGAGCAATACTTGCTCACTTCATCGTAATAACTATACCTCTGTCTCATGACATGTTCAATTCATGAGTTTCAGAACATCATGTTCAACTCAGCAACTACATGGACTCATCGTCCCATCAAACCACGAAGTCATCAATTGACTAACAAACCACGAGACGTCAATCGTGTCACTTGGGGGGGATATCACTTAGGGTTTTGGTCTGGCGGTCTACGGCACGTGTGTTCAAACACACGATGGAATGTGAGCAAGTCGTGCAATCAGTTGAAGGAATTCACGAGGTAGTGGGTGGAAAATCGACCAAGTCTCCACACGTTGAGCAAGTGGTTTCAAACACGATCTCCACTTCCTCACTCCTTGATTCCATCAACTGTCACACTTCATGGAATCATGGTGTCTAAAATTCCAGCAATATAAATAAGTCTCTGAATCATGATTGAATCATCAGCATCATCAGTATCATCAATTTCACGTCAAACTGACAACACGAGATCATCAACTCATCAATTGAGCAACTTTTTAACTAGTTCATTTGAGTCAATTGAACTAGTTATGGTGAAGAAGAACAAGGTTAATATGAAATGCTCATATGGTTAACCTTTTGGATTACTATGTTGAACCATCATGCACGTATACATTTGGGCGTGGTTTTCACGAACCCAGTAAACGTCTACCCAAGTGTGTGTGACAAGCTAAGTTTTCGATCTAACGGTTGAGAAATATTAGCTTGAATCTAAATCAGGTTTTCATCTAACGGTGAATATGTATTGCTTTGTAACTAAGGCAAAACCCTGATTTGAAGGCTATATAAAGGAGACATCTAGCATTGTGCAAAACTAGTCCCCACACGTCTGTGTGCTACTAGTGCGCCCGCTAGAGTCGATCTCCATTAACCTTTGATTTTCTTCTCTAAAATAAGGTTAACGACTTAAAGACTTCATTGGGATTGTGAAGCCAGGCCGATACTACTTTATCGTAGTTGTGTGATCTGATCTTGCATCTTCTATCGTACGAGTACAATCGATTGATTGGCTTGAGATCGTGAGAGTTCTCCCATAGGAAAGATAAAGAAGTCACAAACATCTTCGTCTCACTGTTTGTGATTCCTCGACAAACCGCCTCTGTAGTCAGGAAGGATTGTAGAGAGGTGATTGATTAATCTAGGTTGTTCTTCGGGAATATAAGACCGGATTATCAATTGGTTCCTGTTCACCTTGATTTTATATCTTAAGACGGAACAAAACCTAGGGTTTATCTGTGGGAGACATATTTATCCTTTAATAGACTTTTCTGTGTGAGACAGATCTGTTTATTATCAAGTATGTGATTTTGGGTTACATCAACTCTTGGTTATAGGTGAGATCATCTAAAGGAATCAAGTGCGCAATATCCTGCTGGGATAAGAGGCGTAGGAGTACAACTGTACCTTGGATCGGTGGGAGACTGATTGGGGTTCAACTATAGTCCAGTCCGAAGTTAGTTTGCAGTAGGCTAGTGTATGTAGCGGCTTAATACAATGTGTATTCAATATGGACTAGGTCTCGGGGTTTTTCTGCATTTGCGGTTTCCTCGTTAACAAAATTTCTGGTGTCTGTGTTATTTCTTTTCCGCATTATATTTTATATAATTGAAATAATACAGGTTGTGCGTTCGTGATCATCAATTGGAAATCCAACCTTTGTTTGTTGATTGATATTGATTGATCCTTGGACATTGGTCTTTGGTACCGTCCAAGTATTCCTTGTATTTGATAAAGACTCGCTATTGTTTTTAACTTGAGTAAAAACCAAATCAAGAGAGAGATATTAACTCCTCGAGATACTTTTATCTAGATTGAGTCTGACTGTCTAGTTGATTCTCTAGCAAAGTATTTCGTAGTTAGTCCACACAGATTGCTAAGCGAAATATTGGGTGGTGTTGTTAGACCCCCGCTTTTTCACATGCCCAAACGTGTACGTGTACGTGTATGTTGGTTCAACGTACTAACCCAAAAAGGTTAACCATACGAGCATTTCATATCAACCTTGTTCTTCTTCACCATAACTATTTCAATTGAGTCAAATGAACTAGTTAAAGAGTTGTTCAATTGCTATGAGATCTTATGTAACTACACAAGACACAATTGAAGCAAAGATGATTCGATTCAATTGAATCGGCTCATGAACATTATAGCCACGGTTTGCATAAAGCATTCCTTAGTAATTTAATGTTTCATGTTCAGAGCACATCTTTAGATCATAACCTCGTAAGTTCACAAACAAGTTCGCAAACTTAAGTTAATCGGTTGAGTTTTCCAAACTCAGCAGAAATTCTCGGAAAGAGAACTTCCGCCAGTTCGCGGACTGGGTTCGCGCACTGAGTTCGCGGACTTAGCACACAAACGAGTTTTGGAAAATCCAGCAGAAATTCTCGGTCGAGAACTTCCGATAGTTCGCGGACTGGGTTCGCGGACTTGGCAAGCAAATTCCACAATCCTCCCGATTTCTTGATCAACAAAGTTCGAAAACTTCGGTTCAAGGAATACATGGTTATGTAATCTAAACTCTCATTTCAATCATTGAGAAATTTTCAAAGGACGTTATGTAGCCGTTATTCACAGACCGATTCATGTCAGAGCAATTATCAAAGTGATTGAAACTTTTCATGACTTTCGTCACTAGGTGAAGATAAACTTGATCAAAGCAAAACGCTTTACCAACACACAATTTCGAGATAAAAGATAAGCTATGAATGCTCAGTTCGAAAAGTCAAATGTGTATGATCTATTATATATAGCATACGACTTTTGTCTCATAAGAAGTAGGAGATAGAATAGATAGACTTTAAAGTGATAGATAAGTTCAAGTCTCCACATACCTTTTTGTTGATAAAGTTCCACATTTCCTTGTATAGATCTTCATCGTTGTATGATGAATCGCCATGAAGTCCTTGAGCTCAACTACACTTTCCTATCCTAGTCCGACACTTAGCTATGTAGGCTAGAAATCAAGACTTATAGTTTTGATCACTAACATTGACAAACATGCTTGAGATAGCAACGCATGCGAGATCGACCGAGCTATGCACTAACAATCTCCCCCTTTGTCAATTTTAGTGACAAAACTATTAATACATATGGAATACAAAAAAAAATAAACTTTAGTGGCTCCTATTCCATAGTCTAATCTTCAACGTTCCCTGAAATCTTCGTCCTTCCGAGTACTCCAATGATCCCAAAGGTTGTAAGTTTAGTACCATCGTTGTTGAAGATCCGTAGCTATAACAATAAGAGAAATCGAGATTCTCGATCATTATTATACAGTGTCATAGTATTATTGTATAACATCAAAGTACAATTCTATCACGACTTTAACAATAATACTATGGTGATATGTATCACCCCCCCCTTAGTCAATACTCCATCTCGATCATGGAAACCACTCCCCCTTACACAATGATCTGAAAACCATATGTATTTGTAGTGTGAACTACAATATTTCTCCCCCTTTTTGTCAATAGAATTGGCAAAGGTACAAGAATGGGATCATAATGAAATTTCCACAAGAGACATTTCATGACCAAAATAAAAACACATACCAACTTAATTTAGATGCAATCTAATAGCCGAAGCTAACAACATTCATCAAGGAGTTTTAAGATACAAGATAACCCCTATAAACTTCCACAGCCGCACTCCCCGCAAGATATTACCATCAAGCACAAGTTCAAAAGAACTCTCCCCCATTTGATGTCATTCCCGAGAGAATCTTCCAGCTTGATTGGGTTTCCTTCTTCTCCGAACCCATTGAGGTTGATATATGTATTGCTACAAGTATCAAAATCGATGTTTTCACCAAGGAGCCCTACACTTGATTTCCTATCTACAAGTATTATAGGTTGATATATGTATTGCTATTTTCATCAAGTGTTACAGCTAGACCTTTGTTCTCAGTGTATTTTCTACGATTTGGGCATTCGTTAGCAAAATGGCCAAAACCCTTACACTTAAAGCACTGAGGCATGTCCTCATCATCAGCCTCATCAGCATCCCTGTTTTTAGGAGGTACGCAACCGTGAGGTTTGTCTGATGACATAGGTTTGTCTCTTGAAAACCGTTTACTTCTCTTCAACAGAAGATCCCTAAACTGTCTTGTGATCAAGGAGACCGACTTGTCAAGGTATTCATCTGAAAAATCATTCTCAGACTGATCATCCTCAGAGACATGAACACTTTTACCTTTGGCAAGTAATTTAGTGCTCTTTTGTGCTTTAAAGGAAACATCCTTACCGACTTTGGATGTATGCTCATGGTCAAATATCTTTAGCTTCCCAACCAAGGTGTTTCTGGAAAGATTATTGAGGTTATTCCCCTCAACGATGACATGCTTCTTAGACTCGTATCTAGATGGCAGCGATCTGAGAATTTTCATCACAATGTCCTTTTCAGGAGTAGTCTTTCCCAATGCAAAAGATGCATTAACAATTTCAGACACTTTGTGATTAAATGGTAAGCATTTAAAGGAGTAAGAAAATAAGACAGAGGATAAGAAGGCCTACATGTTAAACTGCAAGTGCACAGTTGTCATTGTAGTGTGTATGTGCAAGAACAGGTCATCTCCACAGGGACTTGGGGTGTATAGTTGAAGTTTCACTATGCTGATAATTGATGCAAAACTAAATGCAAGGCCACGAGGTTGCAGTGACAGTGAAACAGAGATGGTAAAACAACAAGGAACCAAGGCTATGAGCCAAGGGCAGGGAAGGCAGTGCACTGATTTCAGTGCACAGCAAGCTTCAAAATACAAGAAATAAACAGCAAGATAGCTAAGAAATTTAGCTGAGCAGGGGGCAAAACAGAATTGAATTTATAAGTGATTGTAAAGGATTTGTGGCTAAGCCAAGGCTTAGAATCCACCTTTGGGTCCTAGCCAAACAATGCAACTCTAGGTTGAAATTAGGATCTTAAGCATACAAATGGAATGGAAAGAGAATTAGCTTGCTATGAGCACTAATTTCTCCCATTGCTCAATCAAAACAGTGCACTAAGCATACTAATGGAATGGAAAGAGAATTAGCTTGCTATGAGCACTAATTTCTCCCATTGCTCAATCAAAAAAATGCATCCTAAGGCTCTAACCTAGCATTCCACTATCAGACAGTGCACTGAGGTTTCATCTAAACCTCAGCTGCAACAATTTAGCTCATGCTCAACATATAAACAACATTAACATTCATCATACAAGATAATTCAAACAACACACATATGGTGAGCAAATACAAAAACATGATAAACATATGAACCAACAGTGTAAACATGAAACAAATGAGAAACTGGCTAGTCCAGTTTTCTACAAGAGTGAAGCTGGCTAACCCAGCATCCCCCTCCATACACACACCTCACTCTCTATTTATAGCAGAAACTACCCAATTTTTATGAACCCTAATTTTGAAATTAGGTTTTTGAAAATCCTAAAATTACTCACCTAATCTTCAAATTGACGTCGACCCATCCTTCTTTGCCTTCTCTCAGTCCTTCTCCTGCTCCAATTCAGTCTTATAGCCTCACCTATTTACTAATTTCCCACCTAGGTTTTCAAGGGAAAATTAGAGGGGAAATGGGTAAAATAGGTGGCTAGAGAGTATGTAGGGTATGGGGATGATGTGGGTAGATACGGTTTGGTGGAGAGAGTTGTTGGCGGTGTTTGGTGGAGATGACAGGGGAGAAGGTGGTGGTGATGGCGGACATGGTGATGGTACGGTTGAAGAGAAGGAACAAGATGGAAGAGTTAGGTTTTCTTTCTTTTCTGTTTGGGTATAAGGTTCTGTCGATTCGGTGTGAGGTGGATCATCAAGTTTTGATGTCCCGATGAAGAGTGTTGGATTATGTGATATGAGTTGCATCGGACGGCTAAGAGAGAAGAATCTGGTATCGACCGTTGGATTGTGAGATGCAACGAAGCTAACGGCTCTAGATGGGGTTAGAAACTGTAGTGTTAAGCGGAAGTATCGAGATTTGATGCACAGGCATAGGAGAGACCGTAGGATTCAACTGCAATCTAATCTGAAGGTTTGGAATTTAGGCATTATGGTGTTTGACAAGAACCTCGGATCTTGATGCACTCTACTGAAGCGACCATTGGATTTCGATGTAATCCCTCTAACGGCTGAGAATGGAGGCGGGTATGGATATAGAAAATGGGTTGGGTAAGGGTTTTGGGCCTTGGGTATGCCAAGCCCATATCTTCTTTAAGAACAATTCTTCCTTCTTGAGCCCATTCCTAGCTTTTGGTCTTGTGCGCACCATTCTTCGCGGCTTCCTTGCGTAATTTCTTCCGGCTTTTCACTACTCTTCAACTCTTTTCCGCTCCGCAAGTTATCCAGACTTTATTTATTACCTAAAAATGCAAAATTAAGTAAGAAAAATATTTATTCTTGAAAACAATGAAAATACAGAATATGGGATAAATGTAGAATTAATGCACAAAAGATGAGTTAAAATGCCAACAAAAAGGGATAAATATATACATATTTGGCACTCATCAAATACCCCCAAACCTGAATTTTACTTGTCCTCAAGTAAAACAAAACTAAGGAAATCCTAACTATACCACTGTCGCTGGTCTCTCGAATGCATTTAGTGTATGCACTAAGCCTTTTAAACCACTAAGTGTCCCTAGTGGACGAGTTGAAGTCTCGTGAAGGTTGCTTAGAACGTACCTACAAAGTTCTAGGTCAAAATATAAGCTCATATTCCATCAAATGTGACATGTGCAAAACAGTTTAAGCTCACAGCAAAATGGAGATGTCAATATAGCTATCGAAGGCACAATCCTAGCACTGATAACAAAAAAAGACATGTGATAAGAGTGTAAAGTGTATCTACACATGTGTAAAGAAAGATCTGAAGTTATGACTACTAATCACCAAGAGATAGTTTCTCAGGCTAAGAACTGAGGTCGAAATCTAGCTAGCTGTCCGGACTTTACGAGAATTGTGAATGAGTTGGAGGTATTTCACAATTACTCGCGTTGTACATCAATGGCATACACCCTCCTTGCTTATTACAATGAAACAACAAAATGACTATTTACATGACTCTTATTTACATTGACTATTCTCTTTTATTTTTGGAACAAGAGATGATGGAATTGATAAATACTTGATTTTTTTGTATTTTTCTGATTTTTTATTTTTATTTTTATTTTATTTTATTTTTTTTTTTGAAAACACTTTTGATACATGTACAAAAGGAAACAAAAGATTACATGACACTTTGCAAGAGGTAGCCCTTTTTGATGCACCCAGTTAAATTCGATGGTTGTCTTTCTTAATGTAACCTCCACCTTCTATCCCAACCAACCAAAGAACAAGCTAGTCAAGTTTCGTTCAGTATTCTAAAGTGATTGGCAATCGTAACTTCCTATCAAACACCTTGAAGATCGAGGCCATACATGTATTGGTAGATCGTGCGCGTGCAAATTTCTTATCACTATGTGAATTGTGCTAGAATCAGGGTGCCTAAATATCTAGACTAAGACTCCTAATAAAAATACATATTTGCACAAGAGTCAACATTTCAAGGTAAATGAGCTCCATTTTTATGATTTTTCATTTTTTTAATTTTTTTAATTTTTTTTTTTTTGATTTTTCAATTTTTTTGGAATTTTTCAATTTTTTCAAAAAGAAGAAGGAGTTCGTTTTCAATTATAGCAAATTATCAAAGTATCTACTCTATACCCCCAAACCTAAACTAAACATTGTCCTCAATGTTTCAAAATATGGAAAGAATTAAAAAACAATATATGGAAAGGGACATGCTGAGTAGAGTAAAAGGAGAGAGAATACCCGATTTCGGCGAAAGCAGAATTAAAACTCCGTTATTCAAGGCAAAAATCCAACATATTTCAGCCGAGATCATATTGGATTAGCAAAATATATACAAAAGGAACAAAAGGGTTTTTAAGAAATTTTATCTACTGGATTATATACAAAAATTCACCATACACCAAAAGTCTAAAGAGTTGAGGATCAACCCAAAAGAAAAAGTGTAGAGACATAGAAAGTTTCAAAACACTAAAATTGGACTGAAATGAGAGTGAGAGTGAAAAACCGAATGAATCACCCCTAAACCTAAATTGTTCAACAGGTTTACTTTTAAGCACAAAATCTTTTAATTTTAGGGGTTCAGGATTCAAAAGGTCTAACTCATAATGGACTGTTTTAGGGACGGGCAAACATGCAATTTCCAACTGTGGTTCCTCAAAGATATTATACTTAGAAGCAAAATAGTCCAAAAGGACTTGGGAAGCATACAGTTCCAATCCTAGATTAGGAATTTTCAGAAAAATCGGTTTGACAATATGGGTACAAACCAAATCTAGGTTGGGTGGAAGGCCATCAGATTGTGACTTAGGTAGAAGAATAGGTGATGAGTGCCAAATATTGTATATATTTATCCCTTTTTGTTGGCATTTTAACTCATCTTTTATGCATTAATTCTACATTTTATCCCATATTCTGTATTTTCATTGTTTTCAAGAATAAATATTTTTATTAATTAATTTTGCATTTTTAGGTAATAAATAAAGTTCGGATGAGTCGCGGAGCGAAAAGAGCAGAAAAGTAGTGAAAAGCCGGGAGAAATTACGCAAGGAAGCCGCGAAGAATGGTGCGCACAACCTCATTTTCTACACACAAAAGCGCCTCCGTTCTCAGCCATCAGATCAGTTCTCAGAAGCATCCGACGGTCGCTCCTTCATAGAGCATCAAAATCTGAAGTCTCTGCCGAGCACCACAGCGCTGAAATTCCAAGCCTTCAGATTAGATGGTAGTTGAATCCAACGGTCGATCCCTTGCTGTGCATCGAAGTTTGATATCTCCGCCCTACACTACAGCACCTAACTCCATCTTGAGCCGTCAGTTTCGTTGTATTTTTGCATCCAACGGTCGCTCACGATCTGTCTCAATTTCTCCGTTAGATCCGTTTCAGAAGTTATCATCCTACGCCTTTCATCACCGAACATCAAGGTTCGATGATCCCGCTCAACACTCAAACACCTAAGCCTATATCCCACAAACCAAACAACCCCTAGCCAAAACCTAATCGAGCTCACCCCATCTCCTTCCCCATTCCCTCTGCAGAAACCATGTCCGCCACCAGCTCCGCCTGCCTCTGCCTCAACCACCACCACGCATCCTCCAAAAGCCATCATGGCTACTTGTAATCATAACCCATCATTACCCTACCTCTCTAGACACATATTCTATCGATTTCAACCCTTTTTCTTCACAGAAACCCTAGGTTTGAAATTGGTAGAATAGGTGAAGTTGGAGAAGAAATCAGAGCATGGGTAGATGCAATTGGATCAACAGAAGCATGGGGGGAAGATTTAGAGTTGTTATCAGTGTATTAGGTAAGCCAATTTCACCCTTTTGTGAAACCCTAATTTCTGACATTTGGGTATTTTGGGGGAATTGTAACTGACTATAAATTGGGGTCATGGGTTGTGAAAATGCACATGCCTGGACTAGCCAGTGCACCACCAAGAGAACTGGGCTAGCCAGTTTCTCATATGTTTGCCCTGTTTTGTTTGAACTTCAATTCATATGTTGTTTTGTCTTAATTTCAGTTTTATTATGTGTTAGTTTCATTTGCTAGGGCTTAGAGGAAGCTCTTGATCATATGCTAGGATAGTAAATGTATATGTATTGTCTTGAAATGCTTTAACTGCCTTAGGATTAATGAAATGCCATTTGAGTTACTCACTTGTGATCAGCTGTGCTGTTAGAAGACAGCTGATTCTAGGAGTGCAGCTAGGTCAGTGTGTGAGAATTTAATCCATTAGAGAGATTGCATCAAGCTCAGTTAGCTAGTTGAGCTAAATACTTGTGATCAGTTGTGCTGTTGAAAGACAGCTGATGCTAGGGGTCATTTAGCTAGGTTAGTTTCTCTATCCTTCTTTGTAACCTTTCATGAAAAAAACAAGACATACATTGCATCACAATTTCCTTAGCCTAGGGTCAGGTAGTGAAATCAAAAGCCTTAGTACCCTCCCTTGAACTCAGATAACTTTAGAAACTCCCCAAAGAGAACTGTAGCAAATCCTCCAAGTCCCTGTGGACAAACCCCTATTTACTATTACTTGCTTCAACTTCCCTGTATACTTGCAGGTTAGTTTGTAGGTTACTTTTCCCTACACACCAAGTTTTTGGCGCCGCTGCCGGGGATTAGCCTGCATCCAGAACTGCTAAGTTCTGTTAATTTTCATGTCCTGTTAAATGTTCAATTTCAGCTCAATTTAATTTCATGTTCATTATGTTCTGTTAAGGTTTTCATGTTAATGTTCCATTTTAGTTTCACTGCATATGTTAAAAGTGTTATTTTCCTGTTAGTGTGCTCATGTTAAATGTATATGTTTCAATTTCTTGTTTTCAATTCCTGTTAGTGTTGTTTACTGTTAATGTGTGATGTTCTTGTTTACATGTTATCCTCATTGCTTTGTCACTGTTAATTTGAAGGAATGCTAGGCTAGATACATCTGTGAAGCTTTGAACTAATTGTGCAATGGCAAGAAATCAGTGCTCATAGCAAGCTGATTTTCTTGCCATTCTTGTTGTATGCTTAGGTTGTACTGTGATTGAGCATTGGGAGAAACTAGTGCTCATAGCAAGCTAGTTTTCTTCCCATTCTATTTGTTTGCCTATAATCTTGCCTTAGCTTAGCCTTGCTTCATTTTAGTTTCTTTATCACCCCTGCCCTTGGCTTAGGCCTTGGTTCATCTTGCACTGTTTTATGCTTGTAGTTGCTTTGTTCTTTGTTTCTGTCACTGTTTTACTTCCATGTTCATTTTGTTTGCATTTTATTCCTTGCTTGTGCTACTTCTTTTCTTGTTACTGCACTTGGCTTGCTGCAACTCTGTTGCTGCTGCCTTCCTTGGCCTTGCTGTGCACTTGCCTTTGCCTTGCTGCATTGCACTGCTGCCTTATACTATTTGCTTCCCCTGCTGCTACTCCTTTTCCTGTTAACTGCTTTTCCTTCTTCTTGGCCTTGTGCTGTTGTGCTCTGCCACTTCTGCTGCTACATTGCCTTCTCTGTCACTTGTTCTGCTGCAGTTGCTGTTGCTGTTTCTTTTGTGCTGCAGTCTTCTTTCTTTGCACTGCTGCAGCTGTTGCTGCCACTTCTTTCTCCTGTAGCTGCTGTTGCTGTTGCCCTCCTGCAGCTGCTGTTGCTGTTGTTGCTGCTGCTTCCTGCAGCCAAGCAAAGGCAAAAACCAACTGAGCCCAAAGCTCACTTCAAAAGCTGAGCCCAATCCAATTCAGGCTTAACCAAAGCCCAGTTGTTTAAGACCTAAAGCCCATAGTCCACATTTCTGAGCCCAAGCTCAGTTCAGCCCAACAGTTCCAAAGGGTATTCAAAGCCCATTGATATTCAAGACCCCTTTGGTATTCAAAGCCCATTAGCAAATTTAGAACCCAAAATAGCTAGAAACTAAAACACACCCAGTCTCTGTGGATCGACCCGTACTTGCACGAGCTACAACCGACGACCGTGCACTTGCGGTATTACTGTAGGCCCCCGTTTTTATTACGCTTAATTTTATACATATCTCCGGGCCCACCAAGTTTTTGGCCGGGGATAATTTTTTACACCTTTTCAAAGCCTACCAAGTTTTTGGCGCCGCTGCCGGGGACTCGGTAGCGGTTTGCTTGTTTTCTGTTTCCTTTCTTGTTAATCTTGCTTGTTCCTGACCTGCAACTTGTTCTTGTTTTCTGTTTTCTTTCTTGTTTTCTTGCTTGTTCCTGACCTGCAACTTGTTCTTGTTTTCTGTTTTCTTTCTTGTTTTCTTGCTTGTTCCTGACCTGCAACTTCCTTGTTTGCTCCTGCTCTTGCATTGCTCTTGTTCTCGCTTCACTAAGAGCATTGCCTTGCACTACCTTGCACTGCTGCAAGTGCAAGTGCTGCTGCTGTGCTGCTGCAAGTGTTGCTGAAGCTGCAGTTTCTGCTGGAGCTGTAACTGTTGTACTGCTGCCTGCTAGGCTGCCCTGGTGCAGTTGGAGTGAACCTGGTGCAGCTAGCTATTCTTGCTGGTGCTGCCTTCTCCAAGCTGCCTGTTGCTGTTGGGTTGACCCAACTGGGCTTCTGTTGTAAAGCCAAAGGAAAGCCAAAGCCCAACTGGGTTGTAAGCTGCACAAGTTGAACCAAGACCAACTGGGCCTCAACAAAGACCAAAGCTTAGGATGATCCAAAGCCCAACTGGGCTTTTGCAACCTAACTGAGCAGCTGGGCTGTGCTTAAGCAAGTAAGCCTAAACCCATTAAGAGAACCCAACCTGTGGGCTTCCATTTTTCATTTGTGGGCTTGTAATAATTTTTTCCATTTTTTTTTGGGCTTGTAATCTTAATTACTTGTGGGCTTGTTTGTTTAATTGCTTGTGGGTTTGTGATGTTAGACTGATTTGGGCCTGTAGTTTTAAATTAGAAAAACTGAACTTTTGAAAGCCCAACTGGGCCTCCGACCAAACAAGCAACAGTTAAGCTATTTCAAAAGCTGCATTGGGCTTCAGTTTGCATACACATTGTGGGCTTAGTTCACCTTCCCTTGGCAACACAATTTCTCCCACCAATGTGGGCTTGCTCCCAACATTAAAAACCAAATTTCTTTTCAAACCCGACAAAACCAAATGTTACCCATAAAAACCAAATTCTTCCCAAAAATCCAAACCCATTAAAAACCAAATTCTGAGCTTTGTACATTCTTTACTTAGCTTTTGAGCCAATCATGTCTAGATCTTGGTCTACAGTTGGGGAATACAACAAATCCCTTAGAGAACTTGCGTGTGGACAAACTTCACGTTATGAACCTCCCATAGACCATGATGTCAATAGTCATAGGAATTATTATGGACATTTTCAAAGTCCCGAGCCTCAATACATGAACCCTAATGACTATTCACACATGCATCATTCGCCACAACGTGAAAATGAACATTTTGCTAATGCCTCACTCACACAATCATCTCTTGTGGATCAATTAGAAGCTCGAATCGCAGCTTTAGAAATGCAATCACATGAGGAATCTGTCACATCTAATTTTCTTAGGCAACCTAAAATCTATGCATGTCCCGCATGTGGTAGTTTAGACCACCCTGTTGAGAATTGTCATATTTTGCATAATTTTAGGCAATCTAGAGAAAATACAAGGTATGAAATGCCCATAAATTGTGAGAATGGTAGTCATTGGGACCATAATCAATCCTTTGAGGGTTGCGATCAATCTTTTATAAACCCTAATGACCATGCACACATGTACCAATCACCACAATTTGAACATGAAGAATTTTGTACTCCCATGAATTTAGACTCCACCACAGAAGCTTTAAGACTTAGTGAGCAAAACTTCGATAGATCTACATCACGAATTCAGGCATATTTAGATCAGATTTTGCTTCACCTACAAAAGGAGGAAATTCATGAGGAAATGTATGTTGTCCCTAATGAAGTGTCTAGTCCCATTCATGTAAATGATGTTGAATATGAACCTAATTTAGAGGAACATGAATCGACTAACGACACCACCACTTTTAATGAGGACCAATATGCATGCTACCATGATGATGATGATGATGATGATTATGATGATGTGTTAGAAGAACATGAAAATATTGTGGAACCTGTTGGTTCAATAACATATGGCTTCTCGCCCTCGACCTTCATGAATGTTGTTTTTTCTAATACTCATTGTAATTCATATGATTTTGATATTGACATGGGATTCGTACAATTATTCTGTGAAGATGAGCATGACATAGGAATAGTTGAATCTTCTGTAGACACTAATATGCATGAAAATATATTTGATGTGTCTGATTCTCTACCTAGGTCACATTGTGATATTTCTCCTGATTTGCCAATGCATAGAATAAATTTGTTGATGATGTTGATGATTCTGAGTGTGAACTTGCTAATTTGATTGATGATTGTGAGCATGATGTGACATGTGTAGATGATTTAGGAGATTTTGATTTGATTAATAATGATGTGCCTATCGTCCTACATAGTCACAATCTGATGGCCTTCCACCCAACCTAGATTTGGTTTGTACCCATATTGTCAAACCGACTTTTCTGAGAGTCCCTAATCTAGGTTTGGAACTGTGTGCTTCCCAAGTCCTCTTGGACTATTTTGCTTCTAAGTATAATACATTTGAGGAACCACAGTTGGAATTAGCATGTTTGCCCGTCCCTAGCACAGTTCACTTTGAGCTAGACCTTGTACATGATGAACCCCCAAAACTGCGAGATTTTGTTTCCAAAATTTTATCCGTTGAAAAATCCAGGTTTGGGGGTAGCTCATTTTGTTTCACAGTTTCACTTGCGTTTCTATCATATTATTATTGTGTGAAGCTGTTGAAACCTTTACACTTTGTCTTTTGGGTTGATCCTCAACTCTTTAGATTGTTAGTGTATGGTGAATATTTTTGTATATAATCCAGTAGATAAAATTTTAAAAACCCTTTTGTTCCTTTTGTATATATTTTGCTAATCCAATATGATCTCGGTTGAAATATGTTGGATTTTTGCCTTGAAATAACGGAGTTTTAATCGAGCTACCACCGTACAATCGGGTATTCTCTCTCCTTTTACTCTACTCAGCATGTCCCTTTCCATATGTTGCATTTTTATTCTTTCCATATTTTGAAACATTGAGGACAATGTTTAGTTTAGGTTTGGGGGTATAGAGTAGATACCATGATAATATGCCATAATTGAAAACGAACTCCTTCTTCTTTTTGAAAAAATTGAAAAATTCCAAAAAAAAAAAAAAATTGAAAAAAAAATTCAAAAAAATTAAAAAATGAAAAATCATAAAAAATGGAGCTCATTTACCTTGAAATGTTGACTCTTGTGCAAATATGTATTTTTATTAGGAGTCTTAGTCTAGATATTTAGGCACCCTGATTCTAGCACAATTCACATAGTGATAAGAAATTTGCACGCGCACGATCTACCAATACATGTATGGCCTCGATCTTCAAGGTGTTTGATAGGAAGTTACGATTGCCAATCACTTTAGAATACTGAACGAAACTTGACTAGCTTGTTCTTTGGTTGGTTGGGATAGAAGGTGGAGGTTACATTAAGAAAAACAACCATCGAATTTAACTGGGTGCATCAAAAAGGGCTACCTCTTGCAAAGTGTCATGTAATCTTTTGTTTCTTTTTGTTATGTATCAAAAGTGTTTCCTTGTAAAAAAAAAAAAAAAAAAAAAAAAAAAAAAAAAAAAAAAAACGATGTATATATTCAGAAAAAAAAAAAAAAAATATCAGAAAAATACCAAAAAAATCAAGTATTTATCAATTCCATTCTCTCTTGTTCCAAAAATAAAAGAGAATAGTCAATGTAAATAAGAGTCATGTAAATAGTCATCTTTTGTGTTTTTGTGTTGTAAGCAAGGAGGGTGTATGCCATTGATGTACAACGCGAGTAATTGTGAAATACCTCCAACTCATTCACAATTCTCGTAAAGTCCGGACAGCTAGCTAGATTTCGACCTCAGTTCTTAGCCTGAGAAACTATCTCTTGGTGATTAGTAGTCATAACTTCAGATCTTTCTTTACACATGTGTAGATACACTTTACACTCTTATCACATGTCTTTTTTTGTTATCAGTGCTAGGATTGTGCCTTCGATAGCTAGATTGACATCTCCATTTTGCTGTGAGCTTAAACTGTTTTGCACATGTCACGTTTGATGGAATCTGAGCTTATATTTTGTCCTTAGGTTTTGTAGGCACACCTCTGGTAAACCTTCACGAGACTTCAACTCGTCCACTAGGGACACTTAGTGGTTTAAAAGGCTTAGTGCATACGCTAAATGCATTCGAGAGACCAGCGACAGTGGTATAGTTAGGATTTCCTTAGTTTTGTTTTACTTGAGGACAAGTAAAATTCAGGTTTGGGGGTATTTGATGAGTGCCAAATATTGTATATATTTATCCCTTTTTGTTGGCATTTTAACTCATCTTTTATGCATTAATTCTACATTTTATCCCATATTCTGTATTTTCATTGTTTTCAAGAATAAATATTTTTATTAATTAATTTTGCATTTTTAGGTAATAAATAAAGTTCGGATGAGTCGCGGAGCGAAAAGAGCAGAAAAGTAGTGAAAAGCCGGGAGAAATTACGCAAGGAAGCCGCGAAGAATGGTGCGCACAACCTCATTTTCTACACACAAAAGCGCCTCCGTTCTCAGCCATCAGATCAGTTCTCAGAAGCATCCGACGGTCGCTCCTTCATAGAGCATCAAAATCTGAAGTCTCTGCCGAGCACCACAGCGCTGAAATTCCAAGCCTTCAGATTAGATGGTAGTTGAATCCAACGGTCGCTCCCTTGCTGTGCATCGAAGTTTGATATCTCCGCCTTACACTACCACCTAACTCCATCTTGAGCCGTCAGTTTCGTTGTATTTTTGCATCCAACGGTCGCTCACGATCTGTCTCAATTTCTCCGTTAGATCCGTTTCAGAAGTTATCATCCTACGCCTTTCATCACCGAACATCAAGGTTCGATGATCCCGCTCAACACTCAAACACCTAAGCCTATATCCCACAAACCAAACAACCCCTAGCCAAAACCTAATCGAGCTCACCCCATCTCCTTCCCCATTCCCTCTGCAGAAACCATGTCCGCCACCAGCTCCGCCTGCCTCTGCCTCAACCACCACCACGCATCCTCCAAAAGCCATCATGGCTACTTGTAATCATAACCCATCATTACCCTACCTCTCTAGACACATATTCTATCGATTTCAACCCTTTTTCTTCACAGAAACCCTAGGTTTGAAATTGGTAGAATAGGTGAAGTTGGAGAAGAAATCAGAGCATGGGTAGATGCAATTGGATCAACAGAAGCATGGGGGGAAGATTTAGAGTTGTTATCAGTGTATTAGGTAAGCCAATTTCACCCTTTTGTGAAACCCTAATTTCTGACATTTGGGTATTTTGGGGGAATTGTAACTGACTATAAATTGGGGTCATGGGTTGTGAAAATGCACATGCCTGGACTAGCCAGTGCACCACCAAGAGGACTGGGCTAGCCAGTTTCTCATATGTTTGCCCTGTTTTGTTTGAACTTCAATTCATATGTTGTTTTGTCTTAATTTCAGTTTTATTATGTGTTAGTTTCATTTGCTAGGGCTTAGAGGAAGCTCTTGATCATATGCTAGGATAGTAAATGTATATGTATTGTCTTGAAATGCTTTAACTGCCTTAGGATTAATGAAATGCCATTTGAGTTACTCACTTGTGATCAGCTGTGCTGTTAGAAGACAGCTGATGCTAGGAGTGCAGCTAGGTCAGTGTGTGAGAATTTAATCCATTAGAGAGATTGCATCAAGCTCAGTTAGCTAGTTGAGCTAAATACTTGTGATCAGTTGTGCTGTTGAAAGACAGCTGATGCTAGGGGTCATTTAGCTAGGTTAGTTTCTCTATCCTTCTTTGTAACCTTTCATGAAAAAAACAAGACATACATTGCATCACAATTTCCTTAGCCTAGGGTCAGGTAGTGAAATCAAAAGCCTTAGTACCCTCCCTTGAACTCAGATAACTTTAGAAACTCCCCAAAGAGAACTGTAGCAAATCCTCCAAGTCCCTGTGGACAAACCCCTATTTACTATTACTTGCTTCAACTTCCCTGTATACTTGCAGGTTAGTTTGTAGGTTACTTTTCCCTACACACCAATAGGCATATCATTATCAATCAAATCAAAATCTCCTAACTCATCTACACATGTCACGTCATGCTCACAATCATCAATCAAATTGGCAAGATCACAATCAGAATTATCAACATCATCAACAGATTTATTCTCGTGTATCGGCACATCAGGGGAAACATCACATGGAATACTAGAAGAAATATCATGCATTAAGGTCGGGGCAGAGAAGCCTAATGTATTTGAACCCAAAGGTTCCATAACATTTTCAGTATAGACATGTTCTTCTAACATAACATCATAATCATCATCATCATCATGATAGGGATTTTGCAATCTAGGATAATTTTCAATCCTAAGGTCGGAGCTATTACAAGAATAAAACTCTAATTCATGGGGGTGACTCATATCATGTGGTGTTGTTCCTGTTTCCCTAACGGATTCCCATTGATGGGTTTTCTCTGCAATCTCGGCTAAAAAATTCCATGCATCATCCACAGATTTATCAATAAACTCACCATTACACATAGACTCAACCATGGTTCGAGATTTAAAGTCTAGTCCCTCATAGAGGATGACGACAAGTCTCCACTTCTCAAATCCATGGTGCGGACATTCACTCAACAAATCATTAAAACGTTCAAAATAGCGAAAAACAGTTTCCTCATCCAATTGGACAAAACAATTGATACTTTGACGAATAGCGATGGTCCTATGATGTGGAAAGAATTTTTTGAAAAATAGATCTGTGAGTTGGTCCCAAGTGTTGATTGATTGTGGTCTCAAACCGTAAAACCATGTTTTGGCCCTTTCCTTTAAATAAAATGTAAACAAACGCAATTTCAGAGAGTCTTCGGACATATGATCAGGTTGCATAGTCCGACAAATTTGTTCAAACTCTCTTACATGAGTATAGGGGTTCTCAGAATCGAACCCTCGAAATATAGGAAGTATTTGTATCATGCTTGCATTTATTTTAAAAGGGTTATTGGTTTGAGGTAATACAATACATGATAATGGAATTTTTATTGACGGATACATGTATTCATGGAGAGCACGAGGTTGGCCCATTTTGAAAAGACACAAAGCCCACTATTTGGTTTTAATGGGTTTGGATTTTTGGGAAAATTTGGTTTTTGAAATTAGGAGCAAAATTTTGGTTTTTTTTTTTTTTTTTAACAGAAAATAAAATTTGGTTTTTGAATGGGAGCAAGCCCACTGTTGGTTTTGTGTTTGCTTTGGCTCAGCTGGTTTGAAAACGTTTGGTGAAACTGAGTCCAAAATCTCGGCCTAGAATTTGGGTACTCGGCCCACTAACGAGTTAACCTAGCGTGATCGGTTACAAGCTCAGCTGGGTTTAAAAACCCAGAATACAAAATACCAGTCCAAATTAAACAAGCTCACAAAAATTAAATACAAGCCCACAAATTAAACAAACAAGCCCACAGAAATTAATTACAAACCCAACAGAAAATAAAAAGCCCAAAAATTGGTTTTAATATTACAAGCCCACAATTAAGAATTGGAAGCCCACAATTCGGGTTCTCTTAAATGGGTTTACCTTTTTAGCACAGCCCAGCTGCTCTGATATTGTTGCAAAAACCCAGTTGGGCTTTGGTTCTTTTCCTTGGTGGCGTCCCAGCAGAGGAAAAACAGGTTCAGAACAGCAGGTCCAACAGAAAATGAAGTGAAGCAGATGCAGATGCAAATGCTATGCGGTGAAATGCAAAAATAGATAATAAAACTACAAGAAAAACACAGCACCAATCCCCGGCAACGGCGCCAAAAACTTGGTAGACCCGGGAAAGCGTGTGAAATTGAAGCGAAATGAAAACGGGCCTACAGTAATACCGCAAGTGCACGGTCGTCGGTTGTAGCTCGTGCAAGTACGGGTCGATCCACAGAGATTGGGAGTGTTTGGAGTTTCTAGCTATTTGGGCTCTAAATTTGTTGTTGGTTAACTATGAAGCCTTTTGGGCTTTGGGCTTAGGGTACCTTTGGATTATAGGCTTGTTTGATAATGAAGTGAACTGAGCTTGGGCTCAGTTGGTCTTGAAGTGCACTAGGCTTGGCCCTTGAAGTGCACTGGGCTCTTGATTGAGTTTGTGCTTTGGCCTTATTCTATAAGAATGAACTGGGCTTTGGGCCTTTGGACTACAGATGGACTGAACTGAGCCTTGGGCACCCTAACAGTGATGGACTGAACTGAGCCTTGGGCTTCAGCAGTAGCAGAAGCAGTGCACAGCAGCAGATGCTCAGCAGGGAAAGGGGGAGCAGCAGCAGTGCAAAGGGCAAGTGCACAGCAGCAGCAACAGCAACAAAAAGTAGTAGCAGCAGTGGTGGATTCTGCAGCAGCAGAAGCAGTGCACAGCAGCAGCAGCAGCACCACAAGTTCAGCAGCACCACAAGCAGTAGCTGAACAGGGGCAATGTTGCAGGCTTGGCAGCAGCAGCTCTATTTGGGCTTCACAGCAGCACAACAGCACCAGAGGTTTGTTCTCAGCCTCACAGCAAGGTCACAGTACATGGTCACTCAACAAAAATGTCAAGGACAGCAAAGAAAGGCAGTGAACAAGAACTGTAATGCAAGATTGACTGCAAGAATGTAAAGATGACTAATATGCAAATATGATATGCAATCAGGACAGCAAGATGCAATGAGTATGCAATGCAAAGATGAATATGCAGTAATGAATGCAAGTTATGATGAGATAAATGCTTACACTAAATGATTATACTAAATGCAAGATATGCAAGTGAATAGCAGCAAAAGAAAGCAAGGAAAAACAGCAACCACACAATGCCAAGTCCCCGGCAGCGGCGCCAAAAACTTGGTAGGCATTTAAAGGAGTAAGAAAATAAGACAGAGGATAAGAAGGCCTACATGTTAAACTGCAAGTCACAGTTGTCATTGTAGTGTGTATGTGCAAGAACAGGTCATCTCCACAGGGACTTGGGGTGTATAGTTGAAGTTTCACTATGCTGATAATTGATGCAAAACTAAATGCAAGGCCACAAGGTTGCAGTGACAGTGAAACAGAGATGGTAAAACAACAAGGAACCAAGGCTATGAGCCAAGGGCAGGGAAGGCAGTGCACTGATTTCAGTGCACAACAAGCTTCAAAATACAAGAAATAAACAGCAAGATAGCTAAGAAATTTAGCTGAGCAGGGGGCAAAACAGAATTGAATTTATAAGTGATTGTAAAGGATTTGTGGCTAAGCCAAGGCTTAGAATCCACCTTTGTGTCCTAGCCAAACAATGCAACTCTAGGTTGAAATTAGGATCTTAAGCATACAAATGGAATGGAAAGAGAATTAGCTTGCTATGAGCACTAATTTCTCCCATTGCTCAATCAAAACAGTGCACTAAGCATACTAATGGAATGGAAAGAGAATTAGCTTGCTATGAGCACTAATTTCTCCCATTGCTCAATCAAAAAAATGCATCCTAAGGCTCTAACCTAGCATTCCACTATCAGACAGTGCACTGAGGTTTCATCTAAACCTCAGCTGCAACAATTTAGCTCATGCTCAACATATAAACAACATTAACATTCATCATACAAGATAATTCAAACAACACACATATGGTGAGCAAATACAAAAACATGATAAACATATGAACCAACAGTGTAAACATGAAACAAATGAGAAACTGGTTAGTCCAGTTCTCTACAAGAGTGAAGCTGGCTAACCCAGCATCCCCCTCCATACACACACCTCACTCTCTATTTATAGCAGAAACTACCCAATTTTTATGAACCCTAATTTTGAAATTAGGGTTTTGAAAATCCTAAAATTACTCACCTAATCTTCAAATTGACGTCGACCCATCCTTCTTTGCCTTCTCTCAGTCCTTCTCCTGCTCCAATTCAGTCTTATAGCCTCACCTATTTTACTAATTTCCCACCTAGGGTTTCAAGGGAAAATTAGAGGGGAAATGGGTAAAATAGGTGGCTAGAGATGTATGTAGGGTATGGGGGATGATGTGGGTAGATACGGTTTGGTGGAGAGAGTTGTTGGCAGCGTTTGGTGGAGATGACAGGGGAGAAGGTGGTGGTGATGGCGGACATGGTGATGGTACGGTTGAAGAAGAAGGAACAAGATGGAAGAGTTAGGTTTTCTTTCTTTTCTGTTTGGGTATAAGGTTCTGTCGATTCGGTGTGAGGTGGATCATCAACTTTTGATGTCCGCGTATGAAGAGTGTTGGATTATGTGATATGAGTTGCATCGGACGGCTAAGAGAGAAGAATCTGGTATCGACCGTTGGATTGTGAGATGCAACGAAGCTAACGGCTCTAGATGGGGTTAGGTACTGTAGTGTTAAGCGGAAGTATCGAGATTTGATGCACAGGCATAGGAGAGACCGTAGGATTCAACTGCAATCTAATCTGAAGGTTTGGAATTTAGGCATTATGGTGTTTGACAAGAACCTCGGATCTTGATGCACTCTACTGAAGCGACCATTGGATTTCGATGTAATCCCATCTAACGGCTGAGAATGGACGCGGGTATGGATATAGAAAATGGGTTTGGGTAAGGGTTTTGGGCCTTGGGTATGCCAAGCCCATATCTTCTTTAAGAACAATTCTTCCTTCTTGAGCCCATTCCTAGCTTTTTGGTCTTGTGCGCACCATTCTTCGCGGCTTCCTTGCGTAATTTCTTCCGGCTTTTCACTACTCTTCAACTCTTTTCCGCTCCGCAAGTTATCCAGACTTTATTTATTACCTAAAAATGCAAAATTAAGTAAGAAAAATATTTATTCTTGAAAACAATGAAAATACAGAATATGGGATAAAATGTAGAATTAATGCACAAAAGATGAGTTAAAATGCCAACAAAAAGGGATAAATATATACAATATTTGACACTCATCATTAAACTCATCAAATTTTTCTTCATCTGTCATACGAAGGTTCTCCCAATCGGAATTAAGGTTTTGAAGCCTAGCTTCCTTTTCACTGGAGTTTCCTTCAAATACGGTTTCTAAGATAACCCAAGAATATTTAGACCTAGTGCAATTAGACACATGGTGTTGAAGACTTAGGGCAATGGCATGTATGATAACATTTAACCCTTCAGAATTCTGCTTTGCAGCAAGAATCTCGGCAACATTATATTCACCAATATTCTTGGGAACAGTTCCGTCTCCAGCTGCAACAACGGGCGCATCATAACCATTCACCACATATACCCATGATTGAAAATCACGCAATTGAAGAAAAGCTCGCATAACAATTTTCCATCATAAGTAATTGGAGTCATCGAAGATTGGTGGTACGTTAATAGAGATAGCACCTCTGTCCATAGAGTCAGATCGCTATAAACACGGACTTGTTAGGTCTTAAACGTGTTTGCATGCTCTGATACCAATTGAAAAAGCGGGGGTCTAACAACACCACCCAATATTTCGCTTAGCAATATGTATGGACTAACTCCAAAATACTTTGCTAGAGAATCAACTAGACAATCAGAATCAATCTAGATAAAAGTATCTCAAGGAGTTAATATCTCTCTCTTGAGACAAAAGTCGTATGCTATATATAATAGATCATACACATTTGACTTTTCGAACTGAGCATTCATAGCTTATCTTTTATCTCGAAATTGTGTGTTGGTAAAGCGTTTTGCTTTGATCAAGTTTATCTTCACCTAGTGACGAAAGTCATGAAAAGTTTCAATCACTTTGATAATTGCTCTGACATGAATCGGTCTGTGAATAACGGCTACATAACGTCCTTTGAAAATTTCTCAATGATTGAAATGAGAGTTTAGATTACATAACCATGTATTCCTTGAACCGAAGTTTTCGAACTTTGTTGATCAAGAAATCGGGAGGATTGTGGAATTTGCTTGCCAAGTCCGCGAACCCAGTCCGCGAACTATCGGAAGTTCTCGACCGAGAATTTCTGCTGGATTTTCCAAAACTCGTTTGTGTGCTAAGTCCGCGAACTCAGTGCGCGAACCCAGTCCGCGAACTGGCGGAAGTTCTCTTTCCGAGAATTTCTGCTGAGTTTGGAAAACTCAACCGATTAACTTAAGTTTGCGAACTTGTTTGTGAACTTACGAGGTTATGATCTAAAGATGTGCTCTGAACATGAAACATTAAATTACTAAGGAATGCTTTATGCAAACCGTGGCTATAATGTTCATGAGCCGATTCAATTGAATCGAATCATCTTTGCTTCAATTGTGTCTTGTGTAGTTACATAAGATCTCATAGCAATTGAACAACTCTTTAACTAGTTCATTTGACTCAATTGAAATAGTTATGGTGAAGAAGAACAAGGTTGATATGAAATGCTCGTATGGTTAACCTTTTTGGGTTAGTACGTTGAACCAACATACACGTACACGTACACGTTTGGGCATGTGAAAAAGCGGGGGTCTAACAACACCACCCAATATTTCGCTTAGCAATCTGTGTGGACTAACTACGAAATACTTTGCTAGAGAATCAACTAGACAGTCAGACTCAATCTAGATAAAAGTATCTCGAGGAGTTAATATCTCTCTCTTGATTTGGTTTTTACTCAAGTTAAAAACAATAGCGAGTCTTTATCAAATACAAGGAATACTTGGACGGTACCAAAGACCAATGTCCAAGGATCAATCAATATCAATCAACAAACAAAGGTTGGATTTCCAATTGATGATCACGAACGCACAACCTGTATTATTTCAATTATATAAAATATAACGCGGAAAAGAAATAACACAGTCACCAGAAATTTTGTTGACGAGGAAACCACAAATGCAGAAAAACCCCGGGACCTAGTCCAGATTGAATACACATTGTATTAAGCCGCTACAGACACTAGCCTACTGTAAACTAACTTCGGACTGGACTATAGTTGAATCCCAATCAGTCTCCTACCGATCCAAGGTACAGTTGTACTCCTACGCCTCTGATCCCAGCAGGAAACTGCGCACTTGATTCCGTTAGATGATCTCACCCACAACCAAGAGTTGTTGCAACCCAAAATCACAGACTTGATAATAAACATATCTGTCTCACATAGAAAAGTCTATTAAAGGATAAATATGTCTCCCACAGATAAACCCTAGGTTTTGTTCCGTATATTGATGTAAAATCAAGGTGAACAGGAACCAATTGATAATCCGGTCTTATATTCCCGAAGAACAACCTAGATTAATCAATCACCTCTCTACAATCCTTCCTGACTACACAAGCGGATTGTCGAGGAATCACAAACAGTGAGACGAAGATGTTTGTGACTTATTTATCTTGCCTATCTGAGAACTCTCACGATCTCAAGCCAATCAATCGATTGTACTCGTACGATAGAAGATGCAAGATCAGATCACACAACTACGATAAAGTAGTATCGGTCTGGCTTCACAATCCCAATGAAGTCTTTAAGTCGTTAACCTGATTTTAGAGAAGAAAATCAAAGGTTAATGGAGATCGACTCTAGCGGGCGCACTAGTAGTACACAGACGTATGGGGATTAGTTTTGCACAATGCTAGATGTCTCCTTTATATAGCCTTCAAATCAGGGTTTTGCCTTAGGTACAAAGCAATCCTTATTCACCGTTAGATGAAAACCTGATTTAGATTCAAGCTAATATTTCTCAACCGTTAGATCGAAAACCTAGCTTGTCACATACACTTGGGTAGACGTTTACTGGATTTGTGAAAACCATGCCCAAACGTGTACGTGTATGTTGGTTCAACATAGTAATCCAAAAAGGTTAACCATATGAGCATTTCATACCAACCCTGTTCTTCTTCACCATAACTAGTTCAATTGACTCAAATGAACTAGTTAAAGAGTTGTTCAATTGCTATGAGATCTTATGTAACTACACAAGACACAATTGAAGCAAAGATGATTCGATTCGATTGAATAGGCTCATGAACATTATAGTCGCGGTTTGCATAAAGCATTCCTTAGTAATTTAATGTTTCATGTTCAGAGCACATATTTAGATCATAACCTCTTAAGTTCACAAACAAGTTCGCGGACTTAAGTTAATCGGTTGAGTTTTCCAAACTCAGCAGAGATTCTCGGAAAGATAACTTCCGCCAGTTCGCGGACTGGGTTCACGGACTGAGTTCGCGGACTTAGAACACAAATGAGTTTTGGAAAATCCAGCAGAAATTCTCGGTCGAGAACTTCCGACAGTTCGCGGACTGAGTCTGCTGACTGGGTTCGCGGACTTGGCAAGCCAATTCCACAATCCTCCCGATTTCTCTTGATCAACAAAGTTCGTAAACTTCGGTTCAAGGAATACATGGTTATGTAATCTAAACTCTCATTTCAATCATTGAGACATTCTCAGAGGACGCTATGTAGCCGTTATTCACAGACCGATTCACGTCAGAGCAATTCTCAAAGTGATTGAAACTTTTCATTTCGTCACTAGGTGAAGATAAACTTGATCAAAGAGAAACGATTTACCAACACACGATTTCGAGATAAAAGATAAGCAATGAATGCTCAGTTCGAAAAGTCAAATGTGTATGATCTAGTCTATATAGCATACGACTTTTGTCTCATAAGAAGTTGGAGATAGTATAGATATACTTTTGAGTGATGGATAAGTTCAAGTCTCCACATACCTTTTTGTTGATGAAGTTCCACGGTTCCTTGTATAGATCTTCGTCGTTGTATGATGAATCTCCATGAAGTCCTTGAGCTCAACTACACTTTTCTATCCTAGTCTGAGACCTAGCTATGTAGGCTAGAAATCAAGACTAATAGTTTTGATCACTAACATTGGCAAACATGCTTGATATAGAAACGCATGCGAGGTCGACCGAGCTATGCTCTAACAGTATTTCACCAAGTGGTTGAATCTGACATCGCTTAGAATCGAGCATCTCACCGAGACATTCAGTACTGAGAGATGAAAAAGCATGAAAAAGAACACTTTGGGAATTTCTCATAGACTTGTAGGAATGTCCACGAGTATCAGAAATCTCTGATGTCTGCACAAGTGTTGAATCCCGCTATCGCAGCGGAATGCCGAATCAACAGAAGAAACACGGGCCAATACGATCAAGCCTAAGACATTCGATGCTTCAGCGCTCAAGCATATAAGAAGACTTCGAATTATACTCCCAATCAAAGAGTACACCTTCGATAATAGTGCCTCTAGCTTCATCACAATACCTCGATGGTGACACACTGGTTCAACACTGACACGATCAAAGTGCAGCTGAATTACAATCGATAAGTCTTCACTATCCAACGGTAAGACTTCTGAAGCAGATGCAACATCATTCATTAATGGACGCTACAAACTCCTTCAACTCTGCTAAGTGGATGAGGGATGCACTGGGGACTTGATTTTATTGGAAATATCAATTCAATATATTTCAATAAATGTTATCCACATAACAAGTCATTACAACCTGATATGATTACATGAAACGTCATCAAACGAAACCTCTCTACATCACAAGCCCCTGCACGACTGGGGAACTTCCTCTCTTCACCAATCATATCCAGAATGAAGACTGCTGCTTCAATCTACCGCACAACAACATATATTCCCTGACGAAGCCACTTGACAGTAAAGTCATATTCAGGAGAATTTGGGTTGAAATCCTAGTACACATTCATCTTAGGAATGCTCAACTCACCAATTAGTTTGTGCATGTAAAGGCTCACTGGATGGAAGACCAAAGAATATCATCTTCGGTCTCTGTAGCAACTCCAACCATAGTATCGGCATCAACAAGGATATGTGGAGGAAATCCATCCATGGTCTCAGCATCAGCAAGAATTTCTGGAGAAAATTTAATTGTGGTCTCAACATCAGTCTCAGTCGCAACATCCGGCTTCATCAACTATCCATTCTCTGAAGCGTTACTCTATGGATTACTTCTTCAAGCCCTAATGATTCATATCAAGATGTGTAAACATGGAAACATGTTAACATGGATGTCTTCCCAAATCTTACACGACAGACGGCCACAAACCAAAGTCTTCTACAAGATGTTTTCATCACTTCTACAAATGAGATACAACACACTTCAGGCCATGGGTTTACAAAACCGTACCAATGGGTAAGGAATGAGACAATACTTCCTCAACGAAAGATGTTCTTCTAGGTCTTTTCTACAACATACCAAAATGGTGCATCAATAGCACATAATAGCTGAAAGATATGGTATTTACCGTCAGGTCTACGAAATCTGAAAAAATTTGTACGGGATTACAAATTACAAATGTGCACGATTCGTTGTCTGACCTCTGCAACTTCAAATTGAGTGATTCTTTGCTCATGTGATAACTCAGTCTCTTAGCTTCAAAAGTTGGGGTCAAGCATCGAATTCTGACGTCGTATTAGGTTCCTACAGCTTCCAGAGCATACAACATGCAAGCATCAATTCTTAGACGGGATTCATAACCTCCACAGTCGATCGATGTCCACCAGGTCCTTCCGCTAAATCCTTCGTAAAGGTACCTCCAACTTCGACCACCTAGGTCTTTACATCAATTTTTCTACCTGGTCCTCTATCGAGGTCTCGCCGGAAGAAGGAAAAACGAAAAGGAGAGATTTGACAAAATACTGGGGACTGACGGTCCACTGATCATGGCGATTAGTTTCACAGTCCAAGACCCGTGGCACCAGACTCTCATGTGTTGATCATTAATCATAAAATGAATGCTACCACAGGGACATGAAATCATGGTCATTACATCACCCCTCTCGAGAGCAACCTCAGTTATGGTCCCGTGACCAGGATTTCAGAATTGATGTTTCTGCAACTGACAGAAACAAGATGACACTGCAAGCACCATGCTCATGTATAAATCAAGGGGTCCTGATCTCAAAAGTATCAATGACATTGAAATCCTTCACCAACCGTTCAAGACACAAGCGAATGGTCTAAATACACGACATGAGTGTTTTACAACAAGCTCGTCTGAGATGATTTTACACTGTCATGTACAAACCGACGAGCTGGGAGCAATTAGTGAAGAATCTAGGGATGGGTCATATACCATTCTCTTCGTATGGATGTTCTTACAACATATCCAAAATTCACATCAGTTGAAGAAACGAGCAAGGAGATGTGGCCAAAACATTGGACAACATAAAATCTGAAAAAGTTCTGGAAGTCTCCTGGAAGTTTACTGTTTCGCCTTTTTCAGGCTCTAAACATGCTCAAAACTCAAAAATCTTCTTCACTAAAGCTTGGAAATTTTCTGGGCACGACGATACATATGCAGACCGCGAAAATACGATTTCGGACGAAGATTCTACAGCGTTTTTATTAAAAGGCTGAAGTCTGAAATTTTTGGTGACATATTTCGACAAAATTACTTGTATACTCACATGGATTCTCATTCATTCATTCACAAATCAGCAATTTCATACTTCTATGAAGAGATTACAGGATATATACTTACTAAGGGAGTCTCTAAATCATTTGAAGGCTCGACAATGTCGGAATCTCCATTGACAACGCCGCTATCTCCATTCGGTTCAGGATTTCGGGAATTCTCCATATTCCCATGCCCCAAAGAAGAGTGTGCCTCATCAACATGCTTCTTATCTATAATGATTTATTCCTGGATTCATCAACAACAATTATTATTATTTCATTCAAGGAGATGCCACAATCACCTGTACGAAAGAGAAACTTATATCGACTTCTTCATCAGTGCTGGATTCCTGAATTGTTTGCCCGGGAACAAGTTGAAGACCGTCAATCGATGGAGCAAAAGTCTGAAAAGAAATAACAAACCTTGGTCTCGTGATCCTAATTGCACGGTAAAATTCATGACACAAGGAGCGCTAACAACTCACCAACGAAACGGTTGGGGACTGCACGTCATTTGCTAACCTCCTGTAGTCCTTACTTCTGGGTTCTCCGCTCCCGTAGACTTTCTTCCATTTTCGTGGAGTCTACATTGATCCGAGATTTCACTATACGATCATCCTGCGGTAAAGCTAATAAAATAACCAGAAGTACAACTTGGTATGAAGGATCTCTCACCATCACTTAGAGGTCCCAGGAGTACCATTTCTTAAAGTCTCATCCGTAGAGATGTCATCTCTGGAAACACCATCTTTGGAAGTATCATCATGGGAGTCAGTCATTCTTGCAAAGTGGCTATTTCAGCGCATCGTTCATACAAAGCGCAGGATTCGACAAAACAATGAATCTTGGAATAAAGGTGCTCACAACAGCGTCTACAAAATGGTAACCATCTAACTCTTACCTATTTACAATTTCACTAGTTGTAGTGATTACAATCTCGAGAATTTTTTCGCTCCTTCAAACCTGCAAAGACGAACAAAATTCATTATTCAAAACAATAACGTGATTTTCATAAAACTGTGAACAATTCATGAAACTTCCATCATGTGAACAATTCACATTATTTTCACCGTATGAGCAACTTCCGTCGAGTGAACACTCATTGGTTTTGTGCATACGCTATCAGATCACAAAATTTTATCAAAAATTGTTTACTTCTAGCAATTGCTGAAAATCAAAAATTTAATTTCACATAAATTTTCACTGTGTGAACATTCACTGGTTTTTCAAAAATTGGGCAAACGTCCATTCTACAATTGTGAAAACTCACATACAGACACCGTGAATAATTGTCTACTTTCAACATTTGTTCAAAACCAAAACATTGATTTTACAAAAATATACATTTTAAACGTGAAACTCACGTAACTTTGAAAATATATGTATATATTTTTCTCCCTCTCGCGAGCATCCACCTTTGAAACGAAATTTTATTCCCTATTGGAAATCTCACATATTTAAAAATAAAAGTTTGGCTTCCGTGAAAGCGCATAGACAAAATCTTTATCATTAGACTCAAGTCTATTTTGTTTGTTTCTTAAACTAACAAACGAACGAACGTCTGTTCCTAAAACAAGGATTTCTTTTTTGGGCTCGGGCCCAAAAACGCTAAACCAACCAGAACTGAGCCTCCGGGCGTCCAAATCAGCAGTGCATCATCTCTCCGTGCTCACGGGATGACACTCTATCACACTATCAGGGTCCTCACCTGAACATTTGCTCGTACATGACACCATTGGAACAAATCGTGGATTCTGAATATACCTTTGTAGACTGAGTTCAACCACCAATCTCATCGACTGAAAATCACCATTTAATGCATTATTGCGGAACATGATTGTTCCCCACTAAGCAGGGGACTTAATGTTGATGGTGGATTTTCAACAAAGGGCAAAACCGTAAAATCATGAGGCATGTTTTTGACACGGCTTTCAGGCATGCAAAGATTCATATTTTACGAAGCCATGATGAATATGTTTTCGAAAATCCCCACTAGCTGAGTGATTCGATCCCTGGCATTTCATCATGACCTCTATGCAGAATAACATAATTGGGAGGTTCTCCGTAGATTGAGAGCTTAACGCCTTCAGGATGTCGGTGACACTCACTGTTCCCTGACTGTAGGATAGATACCCACCTCCACACATAAGAACGATTAGGCGGTTCTCCGTAGATGGAGAGCATTAACGCCTTCAGGACGTCGGTGACACTCACTGTTCCCTGAATATGTGGAGAGACCGTGTATAGATTCAAGCGGTTCTTCGTAGATTGAGAGCAATAACGCCTTCAGGTCGTAAACAACACCCGTGACTCCCTGACTATGCACCATTCAAAATGGATGTGACGCTTTAACTGGATAATATATTTTCTGCAATGGATTAATTCTGTCGTGACATTCACCACTGAATTCCCAGAATGATCTATTATTGCTCCTATTCCATGGTCGAATCCACGGCCTGATCCCATGGAATGGCAATAAGAATTGCTCCCATTCCATGGTCGAATCCACTGCCTGATCCCATGGAATGACAATAAACAATTGCTCTGATTCCATGATCGAATCCACGACTTGATCTCATAGAATGACAATAAACTACTATATTATCTCATTATTCCGATTTCATGATCGAATGCACGGCTAATCTCATGGAATGGTAATAGATAATTTTATTACTCCGATTCTATGGTCGAATTCACGATCCCATGGGATGGTAATGCTTGTTTTATTATTCCGAATTCGTGGTCGAATCCACAGCTGATCCTATAAATTGATAATAAATAACTACTCATTTTTGTTGCTCTGTTTCATGAATTATTCTCCACTGAATTTCATGAATTAGCAATAAATACTCAACAACCGGGCATCTGGATCATCACTGAGTAATCCCCACAAAAATGGTGCAAGTGTACTCGACAATGAGCACGACTGAGCACCCGGGTGCACAAACGAGCACCCAAAACTATGGATAGATGAGGAATCCTACGCAGAAAAGGAGAAAACAACAAATAATAATAAAATAATAAGAGGCGCCCAGGGGGGCGGGCCCACCGGCCGGTCGGCCATGCCCTAGCCGTGGCCGGTCCCATGCCTCTTCCATTATTTTGCCCTATTTTGTTATTTTCATGAACTCATGAAAAACTCCTTCAATTTAGCAACTTTCCTTGTTTGTGCAAAACTCATGAATTCCCCATAACTTCGTGGATTCATCAAAATATTATTATAAAATAGGGAAAGGTGTGCGGGACCGGGCAACCTAGCCGGCCGGCCATGCCCGTGCCGTGGCCGGTCCCACACCTCACAATCCCTAGCTTTTTATAATTATTATTCCCTAATTTCATGAAACTCCTCCATTTCAACAAAAACTCATGGATTCTCCATAACTTCACGGGTTCATGAAAAATAATATTATAAAACAGGGAAAGGTGTGCGGGACCGGGCAACATAGCCAGCCGGCAATGCCCTAGCCATGGCTAGTCCCACACCTTGAAATCCCTAGTATTTTATAATTATTATTTTTCTCAATTCATGAAACTCCTTGGTTTCAGCAAAAATCTTGATTTCGTCATAACTTCTCAAATTTTGCTCGAATCATGAAAAACCAAAAGCCAACATGGTCACACGACCGGCTAGCCTCTCACGGCAATTTTAAATGTTAGAATACTCTTATTTTAATATTTACAAAATATTGATCAATTGAGCATACATGCTCATTCCAGCAAAAATCAAGAATTTCAGTCAAGATGAAACTCTTCTGAAAATTCACAATGTTGCTCGAACGCACATCAGAAAATACTGAAACTCTTAGTACGGAGACATGGACACAAAGACAACACGTTCATGCCTTCATGACCGACCAGAGTCATCCCTAGGGCTTGCACAAAGCCGGTCTCACACGTTTTCATAATTCTGACCTAATTTGCTCAATTGCTCATATTGGGCCTAAACTCTCTCCAACCAACCTGGGGATTGCTCAAACGGCCGACAACTGGTCCCGTGACCACCAAGAACCGGTTTCATGCCCTCTTGGTCGGTCCCCATCTTCCATACTTAGGTATTATCACCTAATGATGAATCCAACAATATTTCAATAAACGATGAAACCGACATTTAATCATCATTCTTTCACCAATCCTCCAACTGAGGACCCTGGTGCATGCTCACCTGAGCACTGGGCACCACATGGACTCCCATCACTCCATGTGGTTGGTCCCTCTATCACTCATGACCTATTTTCAGCGATTCATCAATTAACAGATAATTGATATGAAATTAGGGTTTCGAATAAATGTTCCACGAATCATCATTCTGAGCAAGATTCAAACACTAATGAATTTCCGTTGATTCAGCAATCAACATCTGAATTAATCATATAATATTTGGTAATCTACCAATATTTTAATATTTTATTGGGTCACGTCACCAATAAATAATTCGTCGAATTGAGCAATACTTGCTCAGTTGCTCAAATATTGATCCAGCTATCAATATTTAGTAATTTATCAGTAATTCGTCGAATTGAGGAATACTTGCTCAATTACACGTCAAATTATCAACAATCATTTATTTGTCGAATTGAGCAATACTTGCTCAGTTGCTCGTCAAATTCTCAATATTCAGTAATTCGTCGAATCGAGCAATACTTGCTCAGTCGCTCAAATAATGGTCAGTAATTCATCACTGAATCAACAATATTGACACCATTTACATGTTCGATCCACGAATCGCTGAGCATTCATCACTCACGTTCGATTCAACAAAACCTAGACTCACTGTCTAATCAGTCAACAACTGACTAACTAATACACGTTTATCATGCAGACTCCACGATTCGTGAGACATCAATCACGCCAAATTGGGGGATATCAATTAGGGTTTTGGTCTGGAGGCCTACAGCACGTGGATTCATCCACAACGAGAAATGTGAGTAAGTCGTGTCAACGGTTGAAGGAGTTAGCAAAGTAGTGGGTAAATGATCAACCAAGTCTCCGTAAAATCTGGAACTGGTTTCACCACGATCTCCCACTTTCCCACTCTTTCACTCAAGCAACCGTCACACTTACATGGATCAAAGTGTTCACGACTCTGAAAATATAAATAAGTCTCTGAATCCATGATTGAGGACAACGAATTATCACTAGCTATCAACAATTGTCGAATTTCTTGAGTAACTACTCTCAACAATTCATCAATCTATCAAAACTTATTTGAACTCATCAGTTTACCAATTATTGCAGAAACCTTCAACACATCCACAATCCTTGATCATCATTGATCCCACACTATTCTCAGCTTCCCTCCTACAGATCAACCTATCTCCCTCTTTGCGACCGAATTGACTCTGGAACGGACATTGACTTGGTTTAGGCCGGAGTCCTAAATATTGATCTATCGAATCTAAGCACTCCATTTGCAGTGCATCTGTGTGAGGTTAAGCAGTTTGCTCGGTTGGGGAGTCTCGGCAACACGCTCGTCTCTTCACTTTCCTAAAAAACCAGCGAACCGTATTTCCCCATCCACATAGCCAAAACTTATTTAGGAGTCACTTGATTATGTACTAGAGTCAACTTCGTATAGGTTAGCTTGAAAGTATTAGGATATGAGACATTACAAGTATTGCGAATACTTGAATAAGTGAAGAAGTAAGGAGCTACAACGACAACATCATACTTCCACTTGAGGTTAGTGATATTTGACTTGAACTGTTTCATTCCGTAAAAGTATCTTTCAAGTCGCGCGTATTGAAAACAAAACTGCGAAGCATGAATGATTATACTTTAGTTAGACAAGTATTAAGGAATACAATACGAGGTTTATTGCTTAACCATTAAACTTTGTAGATAAGACAGCGACATGGTCGTTTGAATGCTATTGTGATTACGTATGGGTATAAGGTGAAGATTTCATCCTAGGAAACAATGTTTTACATTTGTTTTAAGGAAGTAAATTCATGAACTTGTTTTATAAATCGAAATAGAAATCGCCAGGCATTATTGGTATTGTTATTCATTGCATATCTTTTGAACTACCAATATGTGTGATTAGTATAACCGCTCATGACTTGTTTATGTTCTTGGTAAAACTATTCACAAAGGCCTGACTTTTGTATTGGTATGACTTTTATTAGTGAAACCGATCTTAAGTAATCACCTGAGATGGTATGATCGATTTTGTGTTATTGGTATGACCGACTCTGGGTAAAGGGGAACCAATGCTAGTAAGAGGTGCAACCTATCATAAAGGGGAATCGATCCTTGTATGAGGTGCAGTAAGTTTTTAGCAGAAAGGGGAACCGATCCTATGGACATGTGCAACACGTCTTTAGGAAAAGAGGAACCGATCCTATGGACATGTGCAACAAGTACAAGTTAGATACCATATATATGTGAGGAACCAATCCTAGTACCTAGTCAACCGAATTTTGGAAAGCTAGTGTGACTATGCACAGTACTCACATGGAGGTAGAAATAAAACTTGTTTTGGTAGAACCATTAAACCCATGATTTGTGATTGAGTGTTCTTGATCAATCACATAGTTCTTAAAAGTCAGATGAACCAATTCTAAACTTGTTTGGAAGTGTGTGGGAAAAATCGTTTCAAGATTGTAAGTATGAAAGAGGACTTACAACGTAAGGATGCTGACATACTTTGGACATGTGCAGTAACGCTTATCTTTAATTGTTCAAAGTTATTCCTTAATAGCTAAAGAAATAAAATCCCGGATCGAATAAAATAAATTGAGAATCTTTTATTTAAGGTTTTTAATTTTATTTTTGGAAAATGAAAATTAGTTATGTGCATTTACTAGTTGGAGATTTTTTAAGAGAATTTCTGTCATTATTTTGGACAAAGCATTTCCAGGAATTATGGAAACCGAATCTGGAACATATTGCATATCTTGAGAATATTTTCGGTTTTGGAAATTCCTTGGTGTCCAAACTTCCTTGGTCTATAAATATGAAAGTTTGCATTCGAGCAAACTAATCCTCGTACCGCAAGAACTATCTCAGTTGTGTTGGTACTTGTGAAGTCGCCTATTCGGAGAGGAGAGTAACCTAATTAGGCGAAATTTCTTACGGCCGCTCAGTTTAAAGTCTTCTTTGGGATTGAGAAGCTCTATTAGTACCGATGGTGGGAAATTAGATAATTGCGGTTTATCTTTTGTTTTCGATTGATTTGATTGACTAACGATAGTTGAACTTTGATTGCACCTAGTTTTTTTATGCTTGAGAATATTCTCTTCTGATATAAGATTCACTCAAACTAGATCAAAGTTTCGATGGGGATCCTTAGACTGTTTGTAGATCTAAAGACGTCTTGTGATAATCCATTGTTAACAGACTCCATTCTGTGTCAAGAGATTCAAGTTGATTGTGTGCAGGTGTTTATTGAACATTTAAGAAGATTTGAAGACAAAAAAGACTTTGAAGATTTCTGATTTGGGATTCATAATCTTTGGTGTGCACAATACTTTTTTCGGTAAAAGAGGATCCAACTATAATCGGTTTATCCTTGTGGTAGATTATATTGATTAGTTATGTAGATCGGCATCAATACAATTCTTTGTGATTAAAAGTATTGATTGCAAAATCTTAACAATTACTTCGGTAGTTGATAATAAGATAGATCTAAGAACCTAACGAAGGAGTTTATTGAGATAAACATAAGAGACTTTGTCGAACTCATATCACTTGGTTGAAAAGAGTTGATACCAAACATATTTGTTGTTCCTTTACTGTTTGGAATACGAACCAAAAGAATTGTTCCAAGTACGTGACTCATTACAGGTCGGAGGCGTGGGAATACAGACGGAACTAGGTGAACTATAGGTTTAGTTGCTTGGTCTCAACTATACGAAGTTGGTTTGATTTTGTATAGCGATTTAATCCTGAGAGTATTCAATTCTGGACAAGGTCCTGGGGTTTTTCTGCATTTGCGGTTTCCTCGTTAACAAAATCTTGTTGTGTCATTTACTTTTATTTTCCGCAATTATAATTGTTATTATTATAGTGTAAAGTACATTACACAAACATTAATTCCTATCAAAAATACTTGATAAGCAATCCTATGGTGTTTGGTTAAGTCTGAACCTTTTATCATGTAAACATACTTCGTTGTTGTATTGTCTCGATCTCGTATCCATAGACGATCACACGAAGTGTGAACCGATTTGTTGTATTGTCTCGACTCAGTCCATATAAAATCACTTTCGGAGAAAGGACTTATAGGTGGAAAAGTTTAGATTGAGGTATATTTGAGTACCCTCGTCTTTTCAATTGGTATCAGAGCAGGCAAAAACGAAAAGATCTAACAATCTGTGTTTGGTGCGATCCAACCTATAAGAAATTGAATATATGCCTGATTCAGTTAATGTTATGCAAGAGTATGACTACTCGAAAGTTGAAGATGTTACTACTTCGTTGACTCATGATCCAGGAGTTGTGAAAACATATGTGTCCATCTCTGATGGAAAGGAAGATGTTGATAAAGAGTTGGTAAAACTCCTAAAGCCTATTAAATCTCTATCTTCTAAAGTGATGATATTAAAGACATAGACAAATCTTCTTAAACAAGAGATCAGAGATAAAGAAATTCAACTAAATATTCTAGCCATAGAGAATATGAATCTCACTGTCAAATTAGAAGCTGGTAAATCTCCTTCTCAAGAAAAGGAGACACGTCCTATGACTCTGACTAATGATGATGTTGTGATTTTTCCTGATGTTGAGGAAACTAAAAATCCTTGCTCGACTTTTACAGATTGTGATCAAACCGGTTTAGTCACATCTGAAACAGATCAAGATGATGGTAGTTTGCCTAACTACATCAAGTCAGAAGAGGATAAGAAACCATCTTCTATATCTACTGATGATCAACCGAAATCTTATCCGAAGGAAACTTTGAACCGATTCCGTATAAGTGATCTTAAGGAATACAATTTTCAGTCAGTTGACAGGAAACTTATACTTCTTCAACATACGGTGGTAAAAATATTGAAAGAAGTTTCTTGTCTTAAAAAACTGAAAGACCATTCCTCAGTAGAAAGACAGATTATACCACTATCATATAAGATCAACTCAAAAGAGTCAAAGGGAAGAGTTGATTATCGCTTCTGGAAAAAGGTTCCTCCTCACCCATATCGAAACAGTTCTAGTTTTGATGAAGAACGACTCCAGAAGGAAGGGAAAAAGAGAGTCTCTGCCAAAAGAAACAATCAGGAATTTCCGATAATTGTTTCAGATAATCAAACTGATGTGGATAGGAAGTCCTTAGAATGATAAAATCTTATGAAAATCTCATTGAAAGAATTAAGAGAGATTTATCTATATCTGAAAATTCTCACGTCAGTATAGTTTCTCCACATGATCATATCTCTAGAGTTAGAAAAGATCATCGTCTTGGGAGAAAATATTTTGGGCAGAAATTCCTGAAGAGAAACATGAACTATGTTTATGATATTCACTGTAAGCTAGAAAAAGCTTACTCCGATGCAACCTAGTTGTATTAAAATTATGCACTCTCATCTTTTTCTGTGCTCTTATTCATGGATGGGAAAGGCACAATAAAATTAGATCACATTTGTTTGTGTTTCAGAAAAGTTGTGACACTTTATGGACAGCTGCGAATCCATGGTTGTCTAAAAAAATGTTCATGTTTATCATTCTTCCAAAAACAGGTTTTATTTAGAATTTTTCGAATTTTAATAAACCTTCCAGCTTGAGAAGTTCGAACAAAGGAAACAAGATATATTCTTTAATATTTTCGGATTCCCCTGATATCTTTCGGTCAGAAAGTTGTCTCTTATTAAAGGGAAACTATCTCTTGCATGTATTCTGATACCCTGATCAAATCTTTTATATATATATAACCGAGCATGCCTCCAATAACTCGCAGTATCTGAAAGGCTAATAAGGAGGAAGCTCAAAAGGTTAAAGATTGTCAAGAAATCAATACAGAGAGGAAGAAGAAAAACATATCAAATATCATGTTTGATTATGATTCTGATAGTTCAGTTGGATCACAAGATGAGTCATGTTTGTTGGCTTACAACTTACAAGATCCAACCAAAACCAAGGGGATTCGTTCTGATAGTATGATTAACTATATCCAAGGTTTTGAAGAAATGAGAACCAATCTCATAATAACGGTTCGAAATCATGACTGGCTCAAGGATAAGATTGAGGAAACAAAAGCTGATATTGCTGATATGAAGGTCCAAGTTGAAAAGCTTGAGAAACAGGAAGTGGTTGCAGACAAGTCTCTTGAGACATGCTTTAAAAGTTTGAACACTGAAGAAACCTCAGTGAACAATGATGAGTGCCAAATATTGTATATTTTTATCCCTTTTTGTTGGCTTTTAACTCATCTTTTGCGCAGTAATTCTACATTTTATCCCATATTCTGTATTTTCATTGTTTTCAAGAATAAATATTTTTCTTACTTAATTTTGCATTTTTAGGTAATAAATAAAGTATGGATGAATTGCGGAGCGGAATAGAGCAGAAAAGTAGTGAAAAGCCAGGAGGAATTACGTAAGGAAGCCGTGAAGAATGATGTGCGGAAGACCAAAGAGGGTAGAAATGGGCTTGAAGAAGAGATTTGTTCTTAAAGAAGAAGTAGGCTCAAGATTTTCCAAGCCCAAACTCATTTCCCAAACCCATATTCTATACCCAAAAGCCTAAAACCCAAATCCATACCCGCTTGCGTCTTCAGCCGTCAGATTGATCTCAGAGTCATCCTACGGTCGCCCCCTTGTTGTGCATCAAAGTTTGATACATCCTCTTTTCACTACAGTTCCTAACTCCATCAAGTGTCGTTAGTTTTGTTGTATCACTTCATCTGACGGTCGCTCCTCGCTTACCTCCGCATCGTCGTCAGATCTACCTACCATCTTCACATCCTACGGCCCAGATCGCATAACATCTTCACTCGCTGCAACTGCCCAACACCCTAACATCCGAGCCATATACCCCTACCAAACACCCCCTTCTCCTTCTTCCATCGACCTCTCCCCCTCCATGCCTGTTGCAGACCACCACCATCTTCTCCACCTGCTCTGCCTTCGCAACCACCACCTCACCTGCCTCAACTACCCAAACCAACCACACCCATCCTTCTCCCATCAATCCCCTACCCCTCTACCTATCTAATTCACTAATTTCTCTTCTCATCTTTCTCTGAAAACCTAGAAGAAAAATTGATGAATTAGGTGGAGTTAGTAGAGTAATTGGAGCGTGAGAAAGCAGTAGTAGAGTCAGAAGAAGATTGGGTTAGCATGCATGCGATCAATTCCAACGAATTAGGTGAGTTTCACCAAACCCTAATTACACTGTTTTGGGGCTTTTGGGGACTTCTCTTGTAAACTATAAATTGGGACTGTGGGTGTGATGTAAAAACTTATGCTGGGTTAGCCAGCTTCACTCTTGTAGAGAACTGGACTAGCCAGTTTCTCATTTGTTTCATGTTTACACTGTTGGTTCATATGTTTATCATGTTTTTGTATTTGCTCACCATATGTGTGTTGTTTGAATTGCCTTGTATGATATTTATTATTGTTTACAAGATTAGCATGAGCTAAGTTGCATTGCTGAGGCTCAGATGATGCTTTAGTGCACTGTTAGGTAGTGGAATGCTAGGTTAGAGCCTTAGGATGCATTGTTTTGATTGAGCAATGGGAGAAATTAGTGCTCATAGCAAGCTAATTCTCTTTCCATTCCTTTTGTATGCTTAAGATCCTAATTTCAACCTAGAATTGCATTGTTTAGCTAGGACACAAGGTGGATTCTAAGCCTTAGCTTAGCCACAGCTGAAAACTCCTCCCTGCCCTTGGCTAACAGCCTTGGTTTATTTGGTTTTGTTTCCTGTTAACTGCCACTGTTACCTTTGCTTCATTGTTTTTATTCTACTTCACTGTCACATTTACTTTACTTTCTGTCACTAATTCAGTTACACCAAAACAGCTCAGTTGTGTTTTAACACAACACAAAAATCTCTAGGAAAACAACAATAGCTCCCTCCAAGTCCCTGTGGACAAACCCCTGCTTATTCACTTTCTACTTTAGATCCTGTGCACTTGCAGGTGTAATTATAACCATAGTTTTAGGTTTAATTCCTTAGCTATCAAGTTTTTGGCGCCGCTGCCGGGGACTCGGTTAGCGGCGTTGTTGTTGTTTTTGTTCTACATTTGTTTGCTGTTCTCTGCATTTGTTTGCTGTTATAGGTCTTGTTGCTGGCTAGCCTTTGCTAGCTAGCTAGCTAACTGTTGCTGCTAGACCTTTCTTAACCTTGCTGTTGCATCCTTAGTGCATCCTGTTGCATCTTCACTGCATTTACTGTTTCATTACAACTGCATTCTTGCATTCTTTCATTTACTGTCATCTAGCCTCACAGAATTCTTAACTTGCACCATCTAGCCTTTATGGATGCATCATTAGCTTTAGCTTGCATCTAGTTTTGTCCTGCATATTCAGTTATCAACTCATCTTGCAGCTCATTGATTCTGTCCTGTAACTTTCTTATTTGTCATCTGAAGCTTGTGCCATCTGCATTGCATCTTACATCATCTTGGCATACTTGTCATCTTATATTCTTGCATATCTTCTTGCACTGCATCCATTTGCATAAGCATCACTGTGTAACTGCATTTTAGTCTCACTTTCTTCTGTGCATTTAGTGTAAGCATTTAACTGTTCTTGCATACTGTTTTGCATTACCAAGCATCTTTGTTGTTCTTGCTTACTTAGTTGCATCTTTTAGCTTAGCTTAGTGTAAGCATAGTCCCTGTTCTTGCACTTCCTGTTAGGAATTGTCTTACCTCTTTAGTGCATTGTCTTGCTTCTTTCTCTTGCTCTTGTTATTGCTCTTGCTTTTGCCTTGCTGTTGGGTTCAGAACAAAAGCTGCTGCAATTGAACAAGCACAGTTGCTGTTGAACAATTCTGCTGGGCTTGCTGTTTGAACTGCAGTAGTGATCCTGCTGCCAAGCTTCTGTTGCTGGGCTGTGCAATAAAGAAACAAAAGCCCAACTGGGCTGTAAGCTGCAGAAGGAGAGGAAATTGAACCAAGCCCAACTGGGCCTTAAGTATTGAAGCCAAAGCTTAGGATGATCCAAAGCCCAACTGGGCTTTTGCAACCAAACTGAGCAGCTGGGCTGTGCTTCAAAGGTAAGCCTAAACCCATTAAGAGAACCCAACCTGTGGGCTTCCATTTTTAATCTGTGGGCTTGTAATAATTTTTTTTTTTAATTTTTTTCTTTCTTTATTTGGGATTGTAATAATTTTAGTTTTATTTTTATTTTCTTTTTTTGTGGTTTGTAATAATTAGTTTTATTTTTTTTCTTTTTATTTGGGCTTGTAATTTAGTTGTTTGTTAGGCTTGTAGTTTCTTTTAAACTAAAATTTGGGCTTCAAAACCCAACCCAAAAAAAAAAAAAAAACTTTGCTCCTTATTTCAAAACCAAAATTTTATCCCAAGCAAAACCAAATTTTCTTTTCAAAACCCTTTCAACCAAATTTTCAAAACCCATTAAAACCAAATTTTTTAAAAAATGGGCGAGTGTGTGAATAAACTCCGTAGTCTCCATGAATACATGTACCCTAACATAATAAGCCAGTTATCATGTATTGTCTTACCCCAGACTGATGGCCCATTTGAACTAAACGCAAGCATGATACAAATACTTCCTATATTTCGAGGGTTCGATTCTGAGAATCCCTATAACCATGTAAGAGAGTTTGAACAAATTGTCCGGGCTTTACAACCTGACCATATATCCGAAGACTCTTTGAAATTGCGTTTGTTTACTTTTTCTTTAAAGGAAAAGGCAAAAACATGGTTTTACGGTTTGAGACCGCAGTCAATCACCACTTGGGACCAACTCACAAATCAATTTGTCGGAAAGTTCTTTCCACATCATAGGACCATCTCTATTCGTCGAAGTATTAATTGTTTTGTCCAGTTAGATGGAGAAACACTTTTTCATTATTTTGAACGATTTAATGATTTGTTGTTTGAGTGTCCTCATCATGGCCTCGAGAAGTGGAGACTGGTCGCCATTCTTTATGAGGGACTAGACTTTAAGTCTCGAGCCTTGGTTGAATCTATGTGTGTGGTGAATTCATTGATAAAACTGTGGACGATGCATGGTTATTTCTAGCTGAAGTTGCAGAGAAAACCCATCAGTGGGAAACCTATAGGGAACTAGGACCATGCCACATGATAGGGTAATCACCATGAGTCAGATGTTGATTTTCCCAATGAGCTTAATTCTGGATATAGTGTTTCATACCCTATTGCTGAAAATGTCAATCCATATTCACCTATTTTAGAGGCAGATGTATGGACGAAAAACACTAATGGTTTTGACAAAGTAGGATTTTCATGTATTTGTGATGATGATGATTATGATGATGTTATATTAGAAGAACATGTCTATGCTGAAAATGTTATGGAACCTTTGGGTTCAAATACATTAGGCTTTTCTGCCCCGACCTTCATGAATGATGTTTCTTCTAGTATTCCATATACATGTGATGAGGCTACTGATTTAGATATTGTGCAGTTATCCTGTGAAGAGCATGACTTAGGTAATGTTGAATCTTCTGTTGACACTAATGATCCTATGCATGAAAATATAGTTGATGTGTCTGATTCCATACTTAAGCCACAATATATTGCTTCTTTTGATGTTAATTTGGATATTTCGGATAACCATGATTCTGAATTTGGACTTGTGAAATTGTGTTGTGATGATGAGCATGCTACACAACTTGATTATGATTTAGAAAATGCTGATGTGACTGATAATATTGGTACTTTTGATCTCATGCATGTGAGAAACTTAGATGTCACCTTCTTGCCTAAGTCACAGATTGAGATTATTCCACCCAACCTAGATTTGGTTTGTAACAAAAATTTTAAACCAACTTTTTGAAGATTCCCAACCTAGGATTGGAACTGTGTGCCTCTCAAGTCCTCTTGGATATTTTGCATCTAAATACAATACTTTTAAGGAGCCACAGTTGGAATACATGTTTGTCCATCCCAAACAAAGTCCATTTTCAGTTAGACCTTGTGAATCCTGCACCCCTAAAATTGTTAGATTTTGTGCTTAAAAGTAAACCTGTTGAAAAATTTAGGTTTAGGGGTGATTCATCCGGTTTTTCACTCTCGCTCTCATTTCAGTCCAATTTTAGTGTTTTGAAACTGTCTATGTTTCAACACTTTGTCTTTTGGGTTGATCCTCAACTCTTTAGATTGTTAGTGTATGGTGAATTTTTTGTATATAATCCAGTAGATAAAAATTTTAAAAATCCTTTTGTTCCTTTTGTATATATTTTGCTAATCCAATATGATCTCGGCTGACATATGTTGGATTCTTGCCTTGAATAACGGAGTTCTAATATTGCTTTCGCCGAAATCGGGTATTCTCTTTCCTTTTTCTACTCAACATGATCCTCTTCATATGTTGTATTATAATTTTGTTCATATTTTGAAACATTGAGGACAATGTTTAGTTTAGGTTTGGGGGTGAAAAGTAGATACTTTGATAATATGCCATAATTGAAAACAGAACTCCGCTTTTTGAAAAAATTTAAAAAATTCCAAAAAAATTAAAAAATGAAAAAAAAAAAAAAAAAAAAAAAAAAAAAATGGAGCTCATTTACCTTGAAATGTTGACTCTTGTGCAAATATGTAATTATTAGGAGTCTTAGTCTAGATATTTAGGCACCCTGATTCTAGCACAATTCACATAGTGATAAGAAATTTGCACGCGCACGATCTACCAATACATGTATAGCCTCGATCTTCAAGGTGTTTGATAGGAAGTTAGATTGCCAATCACTTTAGAATACTGAATGAGACTTGACTAGCTTGTTCTTTGGTTGGCTGGGATAGAAGTTGGAGGATACGTTAAGAAAAGCAACCATAGAATTTGACCGGATGCATTCGATAAGGGCCACCTCTTGCTAAGAGTCATGTAATTATGTTTTTCTTTTGTTCATGTATCAAAAGTGTCACTATGTTGTAAAGATCAAAGTTATTTCTTACAAAAAAAAAAAAAAAATCAAGTATTTATTTATTCCATGTTTTGTCATGTTAAAGACAATAGTTCTCTCTTGTTCCAAAAATAAAAGAGAGTATCAATGTAAATAAGAGTCATGTAAAGAGTATCTTTTTGTTGTAAATAGTCTTGTAATAAGCAAGGAGGGTGCAGCCATCGATGTATAACGCGGGTAAACTGAAATATCACCAACTCATTGGGTGAACATTCACAATTCTCGTAAAGCCGGACAGCTAGCTTGGCTTAGAATTCGGTTCTTAGCCTAAAAACTATCTCTTGGTGGTTAGTAGTCATAACTTCAGGTCATTCTAGAAACATGTGTAGATACACTTTACACTCTTATCACATGTCTTTATTTGTTATCAGTGCTAGGATTGTGCCTTTGATAGCTAGATTGACATCTCCATTTTGCTGTGAGCTTAAACTGACTTGCACATGTCACATTTGATGGAATCTGAGCTTATATTTTGACCTAGAACTTTGTAGGTACGTTCTAAGCAAACCTTCACGAGACTTAACTCGTCCACTAGGGACACTTAGTGGTTTAAAAGGCTTAGTGCATACGCTAAATGCATTCGAGAGACCAGCGACAGTGGTATAGGTAGGATTTCCTTAGTTTTGTTTTACTTGAGGACAAGTAAAATTCAGGTTTGGGGGTATTTGATGAGTGCCAAATATTGTATTTTTATCCCTTTTTGTTGGCTTTTAACTCATCTTTTGTGCATTAATTCTACATTTTATCCCATATTCTGTATTTTCATTGTTTTCAAGAATAAATATTTTTCTTACTTAATTTTGCATTTTTAGGTAATAATAAGTCTGGATGAATTGCGGAGCGGAATGAGCAGAAAAGTAGTGAAAAGCCAGGAGGAATTACGCAAGGAAGCCGTGAAGAATGATGTGCGGAAGACCAAAGAGGGTAGAAATGGGCTTGAAGAAGAGATTTGTTCTTAAAGAAGAAGTAGGCTCAAGATTTTCCAAGCCCAAACCCATCCAAGCCCATATTCTATACCCAAAAGCCTAAAACCCAAATCCATACCCGCTTGCGTCTTCAGCCGTCAGATTGATCTCAGAGTCATCCTACGGTCGCCCCCTTGTTGTGCATCAAAGTTTGATACATCCTCTTTTCACTACAGTTCCTAACTCCATCAAGTGTCGTTAGTTTTGTTGTATCACTTCATCTGACGGTCGCTCCTCGCTTACCTCCGCATCGCCGTCAGATCTACCTACCATCTTCACATCCTACGGCCCAGATCGCATAACATCTTCACTCGCTGCAACTGCCCAACACCCTAACATCCGAGCCATATACCCCTACCAAACACCCCCTTCTCCTTCTTCCATCGACCTCTCCCCCTCCATGCCTGTTGCAGACCACCACCATCTTCTCCACCTGCTCTGCCTTCGCAACCACCACCTCACCTGCCTCAACTACCCAAACCAACCACACCCATCCTTCTCCCATCAATCCCCTACCCCTCTACCTATCTAATTCACTAATTTCTCTTCTCATCTTTCTCTGAAAACCTAGAAGAAAAATTGATGAATTAGGTGGAGTTAGTAGAGTAATTGGAGCGTGAGAAAGCAGCAGTAGAGTCAGAAGAAGATTGGGTTAGCATGCATGCGATCAATTCCAACGAATTAGGTGAGTTTCACCAAACCCTAATTACACTGTTTTGGGGCTTTTGGGGACTTCTCTTGTAAACTATAAATTGGGACTGTGGGTGTGATGTAAAAACTTATGCTGGGTTAGCCAGCTTCACTCTTGTAGAGAACTGGACTAGCCAGTTTCTCATTTGTTTCATGTTTACACTGTTGGTTCATATGTTTATCATGTTTTTGTATTTTCTCACCATATGTGTGTTGTTTGAATTGCCTTGTATGATATTTATTATTGTTTACAAGATTAGCATGAGCTAAGTTGCATTGCTGAGGCTCAGATGATGCTTTAGTGCACTGTTAGGTAGTGGAATGCTAGGTTAGAGCCTTAGGATGCATTGTTTTGATTGAGCAATGGGAGAAATTAGTGCTCATAGCAAGCTAATTCTCTTTCCATTCCTTTTGTATGCTTAAGATCCTAATTTCAACCTAGAATTTCATTGTTTAGCTAGGACACAAGGTGGATTCTAAGCCTTAGCTTAGCCACAGCTGAAAACTCCTCCCTGCCCTTGGCTAACAGCCTTGGTTTATTTGGTTTTGTTTCCTGTTAACTGCCACTGTTACCTTTGCTTCATTGTTTTTATTCTACTTCACTGTCACATTTACTTTACTTTCTGTCACTAATTCAGTTACACCAAAACAGCTCAGTTGTGTTTTAACACAACACAAAAATCTCTAGGAAAACAACAATAGCTCCCTCCAAGTCCCTGTGGACAAACCCCTGCTTATTCACTTTCTACTTTAGATCCTGTGCACTTGCAGGTGTAATTATAACCATAGTTTTAGGTTTAATTCCTTAGCTATCAAACAACAATAGCACCACTACAGATTAAGTTAAATGTTGTAATACTTAATCCAGAAAAATAGACATCAATTTTTGATTTCTTTCAATGATTGTATTAAGTCTATTATGAATAAAACTATCTTATCATGAATAAAATTATTTGATTTATAATTTTTTTTTGTGATAGTTTTTGATTTACATAGCATGTGCTTGAATGCTTTATGTTATTGCTATGTATGTTTATGGGATGTTTGATTCCGGTTTATTACCTTGATATTCGATCTCATAGTATTGTGAACCCTTGTGGTTTGGGTGACTTTTTGATTTAGCAGGATTAAGTTCTAGCCCATGTTGGTAGGCTTTATCAAAGGATCATGAGAGGTTCTGATACAAACAATATGTGAAAAAGTCACAATATGTTGAATCGGTTTTGGTTTAGCATAAAAGCATATGTGTTTTGGGGTTTTCAACTTTTGCTTGCAATAGTTAAAAACCGGTTTTCAACCTTTCTCTGGTAAAGGTTGGTTGTTGTTATTCTTGTGTTTTGCATAATGATGACAACATAATCATATTTCGATATCAATTCTCCCTGGAAGAAGATGCAAACGTATTGAAGAAGAGGATACGAAATTTGAGGTAACAATCTTGTTAGTTAATTGTTTTCCTGTTTAAGAAAAGCCTGATTTTATTTCAGATATCTATTGCTTTTGCTTAACAAAATTTTGGTACAATTGATGTTTTATTCCATTATTTGTGTATGGATGCGTGTGTGATTCAATTGGTTCCGGTTAAGAAAAACTATTGTTATCTTGCTTTATTGTGTGGTATCAATTGCTTAGGCTTACAAAATTTCGGTGCAATTGCGGTGCTTTAATGTCTATGTTGTTTCAATTGCTTCTGGTTGAGGTGAATAATTATGCAAGTTGATTTATTTGGTTTGTATGAATTATTTATGGCTTAACGAAAGAAAAGGTTTACGACATGAATTGTTTAGTCCAATTCGATTCCGGATAAGAGAAACTAAGTTAATTCTGATCTTAGTTAGACTTATCAAAGTGGAGGTTTCGGTTATTCAAGTCTAATCGAATTCCTTAAAAAGAAATGCTAGTTAACTAACCTAGTACTTGTCTTGTTTAAAAGTTAAAGGTCTAAGTTATATGGATAATTAGAACTTGATGAGAAAAATAGAGTTATCTTTATTTTGGTCTTATCGAACAAGCGATTGTATTTGTACAATCGGTATAGCAAAGGAACTAAGGTGCTTAGTTGATTTTTGGTTTGCTAAACTATTAGGGAAAATTACTTCGGGCAATTGTTTCCCTGGTAACATATCAAAACAAATTACTTTGTAATTTCGGTTTTGATATTGGTTATCAAAAATGGTGTGTGGAACCCTCGTGCTTAACTCTATAGGTTTGCAAGTCTATTTTGAGATTTGTAAGATCCTTTCGGTTTGTCCTTTATTTTTTCGTTTTTTTGTCATTTTGTGACAAAAAGGGGGAGAAATATATGGAGTAAACAAGTGATACTGGTATTGATTTATATTGATTGGTATCACTAAGGGAAAGGACATTGGTGCTTAAACGCTTATCTAACGAAAGAGTGAAAGCATAGACTAAGGGGGAGTAACATATCATATACTTGTAGTTGATGGAATACAAAGGAAATAGCAAAGACGTGCAGATTGATAAAATCTACCTATCTTACCTTTAGAGGGAGTATTAGCTTTGTTATTATAATGTCAACAGTGGCATTTAAGGATTGAATGTATACGGGTTATTGTGTTGTTGAATTCGGGAATCAAGCGTATGTGTAATGAATTCTTGTAATTTGTTTATCCATATGATGTAAGAGTTTTGTCACTAAAATTGACAAAGGGAGAGATTGTCAGGGCATAGCTCGGTTGAACCCACCAACGTTGGTATGTTAAGTTTGGTTGTCATATTTTAGTGAGCCAAAACTCATTTAAGAGTCGCTTGATTATGTACTAGAGTCAACTTCGTATAGGTTAGCTTGAAAGTATTAGGATATGAGACATTACAAGTATTGCGAAGACTCGAAGAAGTGAAGAAGTAAGGGGCTACAACGACAACATCATCCTTCCACTTGAGGTTAGTGATATTTGACTTGAACTGTTTCATTCCCTAAATGCATCTTTCAAGTCATGCATATTGAAAACAAAACTTCGAAGCATGAATGATTATACTCTAGTTAGACATGGTATTAAGGAATACAATACGAGGTTTATTGCTTAACCATTAAACTTTGTAGATAAGACATCGACATAATCGTCTGAATGCTATTGTGATTATGTATAAATATAAGGTGAAGATTTCATCCTAGGAAACAATGTTTTACATTTGTTTTAAGAAAGTAAATTCATGAACTTGTTTTGTGAATCGAAAGAGAAATCACCAGGCATTATTGGTATTGTTATTCATTGCATATCATTTGAACTACCAATATGTGTGATTATTATAACCGCTCATGACTTTTTTATGTTCTTGGTAAAACTATTCACAAAGGCCTGACTTTTGTATTGGTATGACTTTTATTAGTGAAACGATCTTAAGTAATCACCTGAGATGGTATGATCGATTTTGTGTTATTGGTATGACCGACTCTGGGTAAAGGGGAACCAATGCTAGTAAGAGGTGCAACCTATCACAAAGGGGAATCGATCCTTGTATGAGGTGCAACAAGTTTTTAGCAGAAAGGGGAACCGATCCTATGGACATGTGCAACACGTTCTTAGGAAAAGGGGAACCGATCCTATGAACATGTGCAGCAAGTACAAGTTAGATACCATATATATGTGGGGAACCGATCCTAGTACCTAGTCAACCGAATTTTGGAAAGCTAGTGTGACTATGCACAATACTTACATGGAGGTAGAACCGAAACTTGTTTTGGTAGAACCATTAAACCCATGATTTGTGAAAGAGTGTTCTTGATCAATCACATAGTTCTTGAAAGTCAGATGAACCAATTCTAAACTTGTTTGGAAGTATGACAAATCATTTTCAAGATTATAAGTATGAAAGAGGACTTACAACGACTTAAGGATGTCGACATACTTTGAACATGTGCAGTAACACTTATCTTTAATTGTTCAAAGTTATTCCTTAATAGCTAAAGAAAGAAAATCCCGGATCGAATAAAATAAATTGAGAATATTTTATTTAAGGTTTTTAATTTTATTTTTGGAAAATGAAAATTAGTAATGTGCATTTACTAGTTGGAGATTTTCTAAGAGAATTTCTGTCATTATTTTGGACAAAGCATTTCCAGGAATTATGGAAACCGAATCTGGAATATATTGCATATCTTGAGAATATTTTCGGTTTTGGAAATTCCTTGGTGTCCAAACTTCCTTGGTCTATAAATATGAAAGTTTGCATTTTGAGAAAACTAATCCTCGTACAGCAAGAACTATCTCAATTGTGCTGGAACTGGTGAAGCCGCCTATTCGGAGAGGAGAGTAACCTAATTAGGCGAAATCTCTTACAACCGCTCAGTTTAAAGTCTTCTTTGGGATTGAGAATCTCTATTAGTACAGTTGTTGGAAAATTAGATAATTGCGGTTTATCTTTTGTTTTCGATTGATTTGATTGACTAATGGTGGTTGAACTTTGATTGCACCTAGTTTGTTGATGCTCGAAAATCTTCTCTTCTGATATAAGATTCACTCAAACTAGATCGAATTTTCGACGGGGATCTTTAGACTGTTTGTAGATCTAAAGACGTCTTGTGATAATCCATTGTAAACAGAATCTGTTCTGAGCGTGATTGATCACAAGAGATTCAAGTTGATTGTGTGTAGGTGTTTATTGAAGATCTAAGAAGACTTTGAAGATTTCTGATTTGGGATTCATAATCTTTGGTGTGCACAATACTTTTTTCGGTAAAAGAGGATCCAACTATAATCGGTTTATCCTTGTGGTAGATTAGATTGATTAGTTGTGTAGATCGGCATCAATGCAATTCATTGTGATTAAAAGTATTGATAGCAAAATCTTAACAATTACTTCGGTAGTTGATAATAAGATATATCTAAGAACCTGACGAAGGAGTTTATTGAGATAAACATAAGAGCCTTTGTCGAACTCATATCACTTGGTTGAAAAGAGTTGATACCAAACAGATTTGTTGTTCCTTTACTGTTTGGAATACGAACCAAAGGAATTGTTCCAAGTACGTGACTTATTACATGTCAGAGGCGTGGGGATACAGACGGAACTAGGTGAACTATAGGTTTAGTTGCTTGGTCTCAACTATACGAAGTTGGTTTGATTTTGTATAGCGTCTTAATCCTGAGAGTATTCAATTCTGGACAAGGTCCCGGGGTTTTTCTGCATTTGCGGTTTCCTCGCTAAAAATATTGCTGTGTCATTTACTTTTATTTTCCGCAATTATGATTGTTGTTATTATAATTTAAAGTAAATTACACAAACGTTAATTCCTATTTACTTGATATGCAATCCTATTATGTTTGGTTAAGTCCGAACCTTTTATTAAGTAAACATACTTCATTGTTGTATTGTCTCGATCTTGTATCCATAGACGATCACACGAAGTGTGAACCGATTTGTTATATTGTCTCGACTCAGTCCATAGGCAATCACTTTCGGAGAAAGGACTTACAGGTGGAAAAGTTTTAGATTGAGGTATATTTGGGTACCCTCGTCTTTTCACAAACTGTCAACTTATAAGTGGTATTCTGCAAGTTAGGGAACTGGATATCTTTGATGAAAAGTATCTTGGATTGCCATTCTTTGTAGGAAGAAACAAGAAAATTCCATTCTCAGCTCTCATTCAAAAGCTGGAAACTAGACTTTCAAGATGGGCTGGTATTAATCTCTCTGAAGCTGGAAGATCAGTTATGATAAATAATATCACCAATGCTATTCATGTTTATCACATGACAAGTTTTAAACTACTTGACATCACTATCAAGAAAATGAACTCAACACAACAAATGTCCTGGAGAAATAAGAAATCTAATAAAGGCAAGCATTACATAGCTTTTAGACATGTTAACAAGCATAAGGAAGAGGATGGTCTGGGTTTCAAATATCTTAAAGTTTTTAATAGAGCTCTACTAGCAAAATCAGCTAAGAAACTATGTGATGACGATACTTCCATATATGCTAGGTCACTGAAAGCAAAATATTTCCAAGATGGTAATCTGTTTAACTTGCAGGATAATTCTAACTCCACATGGTCCTGGAGAAGCATTAGTTCCGAGCTTCACTTCATTAGAAGATTTAGATTTTGGTCAGTGGGTGATGGTAAAAAAATCAGAATCTGGTATGACAAATGGATAGAAGAACTGGATACACCTCCAACACCAAGAAATGGGGCAATAAATTATTAGGAATTGATTTTTGTTCATCAACTTTTTTGATACAGAAGCTGGAGGTTGGAATCTCAATTTTATCAATCATCTTTTTGAAGTCTCCAATGTCAGTCTCATTCTGAAAATTCCAATGCATCAAAATATAAAAGATAGATTGATCTGGATGCTTGAGAAAAATGGGAGTTTCTCAGTAAAGTCAACTTATAGAAAAATGATGGAGGATAAGATTGCAAATGAGTCAGTTGGAGTAAGAGTGCAAGAGATCTTTAAGAAACTGTGGAAACTCCTAGTTCTTCCTAGGGTAAGACAGTTCATCTGAAAATGTGTCAAAAACATTCTCCCTACTAGAGAGAAGTTGCTAAACATTATTCAAGATGGAGATTCTACTTGCCCTTTCTGTGCACAAATAACTGAAACACCTACTCATTGTACTCTAAATTGCTCTTACTCTAAACTGATTTGGTATGCCACTATGGGTATTCACACTGAAAATGTTTCAATATTAGAAGATTGGTTATGTGGCTGGTTCGACAATCTTATAGCTCACCAGACATAAGAGAAGTTAATATGCAAGATGGCAATTATTGCATGGTGCATATGGAATGCTAGGTGTGACAAGGCTTTTAATAATTCCAATCTTTCTCCAGAATTACTTATACAGAGATGCAGAAAAGAGATTGCAGAGCAAGAATCTGTGACAACAATGTCAAACCAGTTAACTAATGCTAGATCAACAGAAGTTCTGCATTGGGATCCTCCTATTAGAGATTTCTTTAAAATAAACATTGATGGCTCTTATTTACACTCTGATAAAACTGGTGGAGTTGGTCTAATCATTCGTAATTTTGCAGGTGCGCACTGGGGTTCAAAATGTATTTACTTGAGGAGTTTGTCAAGTGCAGAAAATGCAGAAAGTAGAGCGCTATGGGAAGCAACAAGGTGGGCGAAAGAAAAAAATTTACATCAAGTTGTTTTCAAAATGGACTATAAGATAGTGGTGGATGCAGTCAATAATAATAACTTCAGCATTGATTGGAGACTTCGCAATTCAATTCTAGAATTAAAAGTTATTTTTAGTTTCTTTAAGTCTTGGCAATGTGTTCATGTGCCAAAAGGTAAAAACAAAGTAGTTGATATTCTGTCTAAACTTGCAAGAGTAGAACCTTTAAGTAGTGTTTGGTTATTAAATCCGCCAGATGAAATATTTGCAAAGGTACAGGAAGAGGCAAACTATGTAATCAATCATTCTTAATAAATTCATCTTTTAGTTTCAAAAAAATAAAAATATAAGCATATTGTGTTGGATGTAAGGTCTATAATCATTAGGTGCTTAAGGATGTAAGGTTTTAGGTATCAGGCCTTCATAAGTATGGTTTATAGACGCATAACTTTTTGATTAAAAAAATGTTGAACCATTGAAGTTGCCTCATTTCCAACTATACACCAACATTGCTGGTAGAAAGCTTCTTGAAATTTATCATTACCAAGTGATAACCAAGGTCTAATATGAAAACTTACATCTTTAATCTCTTGATCTATAGGAAGTTAACAACATTAGAAACTAGATTAATATAGTTTTGAGATTGCAGAAAAATGGTGAACTAAAGTGTTCTCAATATCAGTTCCTGTATCATGCCAAATACCAAGAGAATGTTGAATTGCAAAAATAGTATTTCTTTTTTTGCACGTTTTCATTAAATGTTTATTAGATATTGTGAGCTCAATCAAAATAACGTCTTCGTTTTCTACGTTTTATTTTGGTTTTGCCAATGTTACAGAGGAAGATTCAGGTTTTCATGAGGCCTAACTGATATAAATTTTATGGCTATTAACAGTGTGAGAGGGGGGTGGGGGTGGGTGGTGTCAAGATCCATATAAGACAAAGCATTTTCCATCCAGTTTGTCTGATAAATTTAGGATGATAAAGTTGGCAAGTAAGAATTTGTCGTTCATCTTATAAGGGTAATTTCTTATCAATTTTAAATTTTTGTTGTTCGACACTAAAAACAAGCACTTGTACCAACTCGTGTGGCTTGCGTGATCTACGTTCCAGGGGTTATCCATACACTTAGGACAATATAAGAGATGTCTATGATTCGGTAAAATAAAACTTGATATAGATTTTGTTAACAATGATTAGCTTAAATCCTTCCCATGTACTTTAGGATATTTTAATCGACGCATTTGCTTAAGAATGAGCACTACTTTCATTGTGGTCAACTATGTAAGTCAAATCTGATTGACTTTGAGGATCCCCAATTATTCAGGTTATTATTATATGTGTTTAAATTAGTTGAGTTTTTCCAAACTCTAGAACCTGAACTTTCGAATTTTACTTATGAGGACATTGTTAAAGATTGCTCGATTGAACCCACAAGTTTTGCTATCTTAAACTTATAACGACACTCAAGCTTGTCAACGCTATTAGACCAGTCAAGAGACGTTTATCCGCTAATAACTCGATTAGTGTATATAAATTTCAATTATTATAAATTAATCTAACAAGAATTTAGAAACGAAATTAGTATCGTCAGATAGATCTCGAAAAGTTAGCCGAAATGGACTGCTCGAACGTGTCATTCAGAGACCGGATGAAGAAGATTTATCAATTTGTTTGCGGAGGATAAAATCATAATTTCAGATCTTATCCTAGTGGCTGCCCTTATCCAGAGTGCTGGGTGTCTCAGTGATTTTGGTCGACCTTATCCCCAGTGCTAACGAGAAGAATTCATTTTCTTATTTTCTTTTCTTTCCTTTTCTTATTCTTTCTTCTCTTTCCTTCTTCCTTGTTCTTCATCTGTTGGAGATTTTAGAGATTGAAAATCAAGACTTTTGAGATCGAGTGAGGTAGGGAATGGTCAAGGTTATCTGATAGAGGTGGTGACGATATGACTATCGTATTCAGAGTTCACGAAAAAGGAAAAACTGAGATTTAATTTAGGGTTTCAAATTGATTGAAGTTGTTCTGTGAATTTGTTATGTTTTGATAGATTATAGGTGGGTGTGATCTTAATTGTTATGGAGATGATTGCATAGAGCTTAATTTTAGTTTCTCAGTTAATCCAATTAGAAATTAGGGTTTATAGAATTGAGGTGTTGATATAGAATCTTAGATGAAGGGGATGAATTGATCGGTGGGGATTCGAGGAAGATTTGAGGTTGTTAAATCTTGGGTTGTTTACTGATTTGGGGTTGCTTATTTAGACTTTTGCAGAAGACAAATTAAAATTAGGGATTTCAATGGAGTTCTGAAATTGGGGAAAAACAAAGGAATTCGGGAAATGGGTATTGATAAAATTCAAGTTACAGGTGAAGTACATGAATAATCTGATGGTGTTCTTTGTGCAGAAATGGAACTGGTGATTGATATTGCAGGCGTTGATACATTTATTATGTTGGTTAGTGGTAGTGATGCTGTAGGGAGTCTGGAGATTGATTAGATTATAGTTGCAATTAGTAAAGTAGTCGCAAGTAGAATGAAATTAGTATCTTGAATAGGTTGTTGTGGTGCTATGAAGTTATAAACTTGAAGAGGGTGGTTATGAGATGTGACTCTCTAGTGAAATCTAATAGTATTGTTGTCGGTAGTGTAACTTCATTGCAGAGGTAAGTTTAAATGCAGACGGGTTTGGAATTGTGGATGATGTGCAATTACTGCTTCAGAGAAGTTGTAGTAGTTACAGCTGGAGTTGAGGAAGTAGTGGTGATCGCCTGGAACTAGAACTGTAGGTTTATGGCCGAGGTTGAATTACAGATGAGAAGAGTATGAATGAAGTGTCGCAGCTGGAATTGCAAGTAGTAGTGGTTCAGGCTAATTGCAGGTTGTGATTGAGAAGAGAATGTGTTTAGAGTTGGAGCAGACTTGATGTTGGTAGATTTTGAGTTATAGAATTTCTGAATGAAACAGAAGCAGAGGAGATGAACCTGATTCTAGGGTTGTTAGTAACTGAAATGGTAATGGAGGTGATAATGGTGATGAACTAGTACACTTCAGGGAATGGAGAGGCCTGAGTTGGGTATATGAATTTGCAATGGAGAACAATATGAAATGAGCTGATGTCGTTGGATGTTGAAGTGGTAGTTTTCAATTGATTTAGTTTGACAGAATAGGGGAATGGGATTGTAAAGTTTGATACTAGGTTTTGAAGTGTGGAAGTATTGTTAGTAATGTTTGTAGTTAGAGACAATAGAACTGGTGAAGTGATCTTGTAGTTGCAGTCCATGAAGAATAGTGATTATAGAGTTATAGATAGTAATTTTTGTGATGCATCATTTTAATGCATTAGTTTGTGGCATGAGCTATGGCTCAGGCCTTGTGTTTTAGGCATGCCAGTCATCCCAGTCAGGTTGTTTGACTGACTATGTTTTTAGCTGATTTTGGGTATTTGACTGAGTTGAATCAGTATGATTCAGAACCGGCTCAGTGAGACAAGACCAGACTTGACCCGGACCGGTTGACTTATTTGACTTGACCTTTGAGTCCTTTGACAGCTGACTATGACCAGTTGACCTGACCTTGGACGTTGACCGTTAATTGACCAGATTGACTGTTAATGTCCGTTAGTTGACTCAGATGGACTGAACCTTAGCTTAACGGGCCGGGTTGTTTGGGATTGGACTTAGAACCAGTTTTCCATTGGACATGAATTGGACCCTTATGGTCCGAATTAGCCTTTGGCTCCTTTTACAAAGTCGTAGATCTTCTTAAGACTTATCTAATGGACTATAGAGTCAATAAAATCGGATTAGAAAACTCTTAGTTATGCTAAGGATAAAGAATGAGTTATCTTAAATGAGTTTAGAACCATTAAATAAACTTGTTATGAACCTTGTATGAGCCTTTTGGCTAAACTCTTGGAGTGCTTGTGTGATTAACAGTTAGTCTTTATTAACAACGATCGATGCCAAGGATGAACCACTGGATTGTGGATCTCGAGGTAGGCATGGCTTGTCATCAATTCAGGTGGAAACTTTGTAACTTTCTTGTAATCATTGAGCTTTCTTTTATCTGCGAGCATGATGAGACTTTATTATCTATGTGCATGATTGTGTGTACTTTAATGTATTGTATTTGTGTATGTTATATCTTCGTTAATGAAGTTTGCTATGAATGTGTTTTGTGTGTGATATGCGTTATGAGATTTCCCTGCGAGGAGTGTCTGTGATTCCCCACGGCTCCTTGCTAAGTTAAGTAAGGCGGATGCTCTTCCGTCGTCAATATTATTTAGTAGGGCGGATGCTCTTCCGTTTGAATATTATATCTTTTAATATTATTGTCTTAAGAAAGTATAGAGGATGCTCTTCCGTTTTAATATTACTTAGTATGACGGATGCCCTTCCGTTTTAATAATATATTCTTTAATTTTATTGTCTTAAAATAGTATGGCGGATGCTCTTCCGTTTTAATATTACTTAGTATGGCGGATGTCCTTCCGTTTTAATATTATATATACTATTTTATTTTGGGGAAATCGCTCGTGTGCATATTATACTTGTTTGTCTAACTTTCTAATCTTGATGGTGATATTCTGAATCATGGTTTGTATGGACACTCTATGTGGACGATGTTATTATTATTGATTAGGGTTTTTCTCGGTCGTCTTCTCCAATGAGTTTGGCGAGGTTAGGATAACATTTGCTTCTTGTTGCATGATTTGCTGAATGCTTAGATTCATTACTCTTTCTTTAAATTATTGTTATTCTAGAGTTGTGAAGCGTGTTAGTGATTACTTGAGAGTTATATGTTTCCACTGGGCACCCTTTCGGGATGATGTGCTCACTTGTTCCCACTTCATTTTCAGTAATCAGAAGAAATGGAGCGCGCGAAGATTTCCGTTTACGTAGCTTAGTGCTTACCAAATCTAGTGTTGTCGTGTGTCTTTTATTATATGTATTATTTCTTTATTCCGTAAAACAACACATTTATATACTTATATAACATGAGAGACTTTGAAACATACTGTATCAGAGAGTTTGGTTCCGTTTGTAGTACTTTATGTGGATATGGTTCTTAGGATCGATAATCTGGATTTTATGCTTTAATTAGGTTGTAATCCTATTAGCTAAGCAGGTTTAGTAATTGGGGCGTCACAAGTTGGTATCAGAGCTCATTATTATATCTTACATGGGAGACAATAAATACTAGTTAGTATTAGTTAGTGAAGTTGATTACTTTAGAACTTGGGCGGGGTTGTGAGATAAATCTTAATCACTAAAAGCTATCATGAACTAAAAGATTTATTTGACTGATTGATTCATTTCCTTGTTGTGTGTTTATCGTATGAAGTAAAAAAATTTATGTTAAATCAATAACATTATGATTTAGAAGGGCATAAAGATTAGAATATAAGTAGCTTGGAACTATGAACACATAGTTAATCCAACACTTGAGAAATTGTGAGGATGGTAATTCTGATAGATCCCACATCTTGTTTGAAACTTATTGAGTACCTTGATTTATATGTAGAGCCATCAATTTATTGAGATAGAAAATTAGTGTGAAGAACATAGATTTAATTATTTGTTAGTGCTTAGAAACATTATAGCTGAGGTTCATAGTATTGACTGATAGATTACAGATTCATATAGAAAACTTTATTATAGAGTATCATCTAATGTACATAGAACCAGTAATCTATTGAAATAAAAGTTAGTCTATTGAACCTAGAGCTACAAATTTTAGATTTTAGTCGTACAAGACCATCTAGTTGTAGAAAGACATATAGATTTGTGTTTTGTTTCAAATTGTTTCAAACTCATTTGAAATGAGTTAGTTTTTTCACGTGTTTGTAAGTATCAGCAGTACTTGCATTTAGTCGAGAGATAGTATTTCTCTATAAGGTGGGAAGTTTTTGAAGACCAGAACGACGACTCGATTTTCGAGGACGAAAATGTATAAGGTGGGGAAAATGTAACGACACTCAAGCTTTTCAACGCTATTAGACCAGTCAAGAGACGTTTATCCGCTAATAACTCGATTAGTTATATAGATTTCAATTATTAGAAATTGATCTAACAATAATTTAGAAACGAAATCAGTATCGTCAGACAGACCTCGAAAATTTAGCCGAAATGGACTGCTCGAACGTTTCATTCAGATACCGTATGAAGAAGGCTTATCAATTTGTTTGCGGAGGATAAAATCGTAATTTTGGATCTTATCCTAGTGGTTGCCCTTATCCAGAGTGCTAGGTGTCTCAGTGATTTTGGTCGACCTTATCCCCAGTGCTACCGAGAAGAATTCATTTTCTCCTTTTCTTCTCTTTTCTTTTCTTATTCTTTCTTTTCTTTCCTTCTTCCCTGTTCCTTAGCTGTTGAAGATTTTAAAGATTGAAAATCAATACTTTTGAGATCGAGTGAGGTAGGGAATGGTCAAGGTTATCTGATAGAGGTGGTGACGATATGACTATCGTATTCAGAGTTCACGAAAAAGGAAAAACTGAGATTTAATTTAGGGTTTCAAATTGATTGAAGTTGTTCTGTGAATTTGTTATGTTTTGATAGATTATAGGTGGGTGTGATCTTAATTGTTATGGAGATGATTGAATAGAGCTTAATTTTAGTTTCTCATTTAATCGAATTAGAAATTAGGGTTTATAGAATTGAGGTGTTGATATAGAATCTTAGATGAAAGGGATGAATTGATCGGTGGGGATTCGAGGAAGATTTGAGGTTGTTAAATCTTGGGTTGTTTACTGATTTGGGGTTGCTTATTTAGACTTTTGCAGAAGACAAATTAATATTAGGGATTTCAATGGAGTTCTGAAATTAGGGAAGAACAAAGGAATTTAGGGAATGGGTGTTGATAAAATTCAAGTTACAGGTGAAGGACATGAATGATCTGATGGTGTTTTTTGTGCAGAAATGGAACTGGTGATTGATATTGCAGGCGTTAATGAATTTATTATGTTGGTTAGTGGTAGTGATGCTGCAGGGAGTCCGGAGATTGATTAGATTATAGTTGCAATTAGTAAAGCAGTCGCAAGTAGAATGAAATTAGTATCTTGAATAGGTTGTTGTGGTGGCATGAAGTTATAAACTTGAAGAGGGTGGTTATGAGATGGGACTCTCAGGTGAAATCTAATAGTATTGGTGCTGGTAGTGTAACTTCATTGCAGAGGTAAGTTTAAATGCAGACGGGTTTGGAATTATGGTTGATGTGCAGCTACTACTTCAGAGAAGTTGTAGTAGTTACAGCCGGAGTTGAGGAAGTAGTGGTGATCGCTTGGAACTAGAACTGTAGGTTTATGGCCGATGCTCAATTACAGATGATAAGAGTATGAATGAAGTGTTGCAGCTGGAATTGCAAGTGGTAGTGGGTCAGGCTAATTGCAGGTGGTGATTGAGAAGAGAATGTGTTTAGAGTTGGAGCAGACTTGATGTTGGTAGATTTTGAGTTGTAGAATTTCTGAATGAAACAGAAGTAGAGGAGATGAACCTGATTCTAGGGTTGTTAGTAACTGAAATGGAAATGGAGGTGATAATGGTGATGAACTAGCACACTTTAGGGAATGGAGAGGACTGAGTTGGGTATATGAATTTCCAATGGAGAACAATATGGAATGAGCTGATGTCGTTGGATGTTGAAGTGGTGGTTTTCAATTGATTTAGTTTGACAGAATAGGGGAATGTGATTGTAGTTTGATACTAGGTTTTGAAGTGTGGAAGTATTGTTAGTAATGTCTGTAGTTAGAGAAAACAGAACTGGTGAAGTGATCTTGTAGTTGTAATCCATGAAGAATAATGATTATAGAGTTATAGATAATAATTGTTGTGATGCATCATTTTAATGCATTAGTTTGTGGCATGGGCTTATGGCTCAGGACTTGTGTTTTAGGCATGTCAGTCATCTCAGTCAGGTTGTCTGACTGACTCTGTTTTTAGCTGATTGAGGGAATTTGACTGAGTTGAATCAGTATGATTCAGAACCGGCTCAGTGAGCCAAGACCAGACTGGACCTGGACCAGTTGACTTATTTGACTTGACCTTTGACTCCTTTGACTGCTGACTATGAGTAGTCGACCTGACCTTGGACGTTGACCGTTAATTGACCTGATTGACTGTTACTGTCCGTTAGTTGACTCAGATGGACTGAACCTTAGCTTAACGGGCCGGGTTGTTTGGGCTTGGACTTAGAACCAGTTTTCCATTGAACATGAATTGGACCCTTTATGGTCCGAATTATCCTTTGGTTCCTTTTACAAAGTTGTAGATCTTCTTAAGACTTATTTAATAGACTATAGAATCAATCTAATCGGATTAGTAAACTCCTAGTTATGCTAAGTATAGAGAATGAGTTATCTTAAATGAGTTTACAACCATTAAATAAACTTGTTATGAACCTTGTATGAGCCTTTTAACTAAACTCTTAGAGTGATTGTGTAATTAACAGTTAGTCTTTATTAACAACGATCGATGCGAAGGGTGAACCCGTGGATTATGGATCTCGAGGTAGGCATGGCTTGTCATCAATTCAAGTGGAAACTTTGTAACCTTCTTGTTATCATTGAACCTTCCTTTATCTGCGAGCATGATGAGACTTTACTATTTAGTGCATGATTGTGTGTACTTTAATGTATTGCATTTGTGTTATTTTGTAAGTAGTGTATGTTATATCTTCGTTAATGAAGTTTGCTATGAATGTGTTTTGTGTGTGATATGCGTTGTGAGGTTTCCCTGCGAGGAGTGTCTGTGATTCCACACGGCTCCTTGCTAAGTTAAGTAAGGAGGATGCTCTTTCGTCGTCAATATTATTTAGTAGGGCGGACGCTCTTCCGTTTGAATATTATATCTTTTAATCTTATTGTCTTAAGAAAGTATAGCGGATACTCTTCCATTTTAATATTACTTAGTATGGCGGATTCCCTTCCATTTTAATATTATATCCTTTAATTTTATTGTCTTAAGATAGTATGATGGATGCTCTTCCGTTTTAATATTACTTAGTATGGGGGATGTCGTTCCGTTTTAATATTATATATACTATTTGATTTTGGGGAAATCGCTCGTGTGCATATTATACTTATTTATCTAACTTTCTAATCTTGATGGTAATATTCTGAATCATGGTTTGTATGGGTACTCTGTGTAGACGATGTTATTATCATTGATAGGGTTGTTCTCGCGTCATCTTCTCCAATGAGTTTGGCGAGGTTAGGATAACATTTGCTTCTTGTTGCATGCTTTGCTGAATGCTTAGATTCATTATTCGTTCTTTCTATTACTGTTATTCTAGAGTTGTGAAGCATGTTAGTGATTACTTGAGAGTTATATGTTTCCACTGGGCACCCTTTCGGGATGATGTGCTCACTTGTTCCCACTTCAGTTTAAGTAATCAGAAGAAATGGAGTGCGCGAAGATATCCGTTTTCGTAGCTTAGTGCTCTACTGAATCTAGTGTTGTCGTGTGTCTTTTGTTATATGTATTCTTTCTTTAAACTGTAAACAACACATTTATATACTTATATAACATGAGAGACTTTGAAACATACTGTATCAGAGAGTTTGGTTCCGTTTGTTAGTATTTTATGTGGATATGGTTTTTATGATCGATAATCTAGATTTGATGCTTCAATTAGGTTGTAATCCTATTAGCTAAGCAGATTTAGTATTTGGGGTGTCACAAAGCTTGTTGTCAATATTAGGTGATCAAAACTATATCTTGATTTATAAATTGCTAAGTCAAGTCTCAGATTAGGTTAGAACTGTAGTTGAGTATCAAAGATCACCCTTGAAGACTGAAGATCGACGAAGACATTTGGAAAATTTTATAGCAGGTATGTGAAGACTAAACCATTCTATTTTACTCACTAAAACAACATTATATCTATTGAGACTATGTTGTGTGACTCATAGTAGAGTTGCAAAGAAGATGTTTCGAGTCAAGCTTGTCTTGTGAAAAATCTTGAAATATGACTTAGAAAATAAGATGTTCAACAGTTCTTAACGATATTAGTTCTTTGAATTAATTTTTGAATAAATTGAAAATTGCCCATGCAAATGATTATATCACTTGGGAATGTTTCAAACATCATAAGAGAGAAATATGAACTTACTGAAATTTCTACTCAGGGTAGGTTGGCGAACCAGTTCGCAAACCATAGATATATGAGTTACAAAAATACTGGAAGGTAGGCGAACCAGTTCGCAAACCACAAGCTCAGTTGAGAAGTTCACCAACCCGGTTGACGAACCATTGTGATATGCATTTTGTAAGTTGGATAAATAGGCTAGCAGTTGATGAACCCGGTTCACAAACTGTGGTTAACTGAGTTTCATAGTCTAATAGGGTTGACGAACCCGATTCACGAACCGTATCACCCTTGCTTGTGAACAAGCCCTGCCATTCACGAACTGTTGTACCAACTGTCCCAGTTTATATTTTAGTATATGCTTAAATATTTATTTTCATAATATGTTTAGCATTACTATAACTCTCTTAAACACTAATGTGTGTGTGTGTCATGATTAAATTCTTAGGTGTTTAAATGAACATCAATTCTTTGGATAACTTGCCAAACCGAACAGTCATTATACACGGTTCCGTAACCGAACCTATGTCTATACTCTTCTATTGTATTTTGAATACCTAAAGTGTTTGCTTGATTCTCAAGTAATCTTAGCTTGAATTCTAAGCTAACACTGGTCTTTGAAAACTATAAATAGAGACACTCTTTCAACTGGGAAATTCAATCCCTGAGATTTTGTGTCATAGTTGATTTTAAAGTCGTCCTCTATTGACTTAAGTTTCCTCTATGGAACATTATTAGGTCTACCACTAAAAGACTTCTCTTTGGGGATTCATGAAGCCACGTCCGACTATTTTTACCTTGATAGTTCGTGAATCTTGATCTTGCTTTCCTGTTATCGAGGTTTTCGTAATCTCTTTTAGGAAAGATAGATAGTAATCTTAAAGTTCTCTTCGTCCCAGACTTTGTGATTCCTCAAGATAGATATTTAAAGACTGAGCTTAGTTGATATTTCGAAGATTGTTCTTGAGATGTGGTTAAAAATCTAGGTTGTTCCTCGGGAGTCGTAGGTTCTGGGTTTGTAAGGTTTGCTACTTTGTCTATTGCAAACAGATTTTCGCACCTTGATCTTTAATATAAACGGAAATCAAATAGGCTTATCTGTTAGAGGCGGATTGGTATCAAAAGTCATCACTTTGGTTGAAGCAATTCTTAGGTTGTAAAGGATGTCAGCTAAGGGAATCAACTGCGTAGAGCCTTGTGAGATTCAAGAGACGTAAGGAGCGCGACTGTAATCACTTGGAGGGTGGCTTCGGTCTCAACTTTCCAGTTCGAATTCTGATAGTAGGTTAGTGTTTGTATCGGCTTAATACAATGTGGTGTTCAATCTAGACGAGATCCCGGGGTTTTTCTGCTATTGCGGTTTCCTCGTTAACAGATTTTCTGGTGTTTTGTGTTTTTCCTTTTTCACATTATATTGTTTATCTTTATAATTGGATTTACCCAGGTTAGTACGTATTCGATCTAAGTATATATGTCTGCTTAATTACAATCGATTACGAGACTTGTTTCTTGTAGAATTCGTATCTTGAAAGATAGATAACAAGTTTAATCACTTGGTAGAATTCTGAATAGATTATTTGGATACGACTAGATTGATCTTGGATATTGATTTTTGAGATTGTCCATGTACTCTTCTTAAGAATCAGGTTCACAGACCTCGCGTATATACACATATTGATTGAGTAGAGGTTGAGATATAAACTCTGTATCCATATTGTTAAGGATCATTTAGTTGGTCTTCTTGCTAATGTATTAAGTTTTGTCAATACAGGTTGCCGAACGAAAAAGTTGGGTGTATTTGGTATCCTCTGCATTTTCAGAAATCCAACCCAAAAAGATTTATCTAGACCCATTTATAGATCCCGAACCCGAACCACGACTATATATAGTGGCCTTAAACAAAACACTGGATAAGGTTGTGCTAGGTTTGTTCATTCTCTTGGCCTGTTGTTGTTTCCTTTTACTTGTGTCATCTCTATTTGGATTTAATGACCCACAGTTGTCCCGACTGTTACTTTATGATTTTGTGAGGTGACTAATCATTTCTTGGTCTGGCTGAAGACTTTAACTTAACACTTCTTGGGAGGTAACCTATGCTCATGCGACATGGTAATATCCTTTCGTAACTCTTTTTCTTCAAGTGGTAACAATTTCTCGTTGTTCATGCTTTTAATTCTATCTTTAGAACATTGAGGACAATGTTAGATTTAAGTTTTGGGGTATGGGAGAAACTTTTTAGTTGCAAAACTCGAGAGCCTAGAAACTTGTGCCAATTCAGGATAACACTAAGCAATATAAGTGGATGGAAACATATTGGTTGTAGGAGTTGAGGGATCCAAACTAAGAGTCTATTCATAAAAGGACAAAGCTTAGGCGTTAGAAATAACATGGTAGTTTCATCGTATCTCGGAGTCGTCATATCACTTTTTGTTTTTATTTTTGCAAACTTTTTGTTCATCTAAGTGGTGGGGCACTAGTAACGCCTTGATTTCCGCCTGGATGAAGTAGAGTGATTGAGTTATTATTAAAAAAAATACCATACCAATCGGAATAAATAAAAAAAAATCGAAAAAAATGATTATTACTGTTTCATAAATCGACCATTGAGACCTTTGTATATAGCAGCTGAGTTAATTTAGAATTAGGATTATCGATCGCTGGGGTCCTTGTATATACTCGTTGTGTTGATGTTAGAGTTTAGACCAGTATCTAAATCCATTATGATTTATAGGATTTATCTTGGTGTTGACAATCAAACATATATTATGGGAAATACCGTTCACCTTAGTCAACTTGCAAACCATCTATCTCTATGTCCATCTTCTCAATCTATTTATGTGACTTGTTTGATTTCGAAAATTGATGTCCATATATAGTGCGACTATCTGAGTAGAACTCTATTACTTATATATGAATTTTAGTACACTTTGGGTGCAAACTGGTAGACACATTTTTGTGTATGAATTTTCCTCAATGTCTCTATTAATAGTACTCGTTTTCGTCCTTATTATGGTGTTTTATGTGTTTGTAGGTATTTTTTTGGAAATAAATAATTTTGGAAAAATCGGCTCGAAAAATTATGCGGAGCATCCCGGAGGACATTTGTTATTCGGACTGTTTTGGATAAGGGGTACCTCAATTTATAAGGGGCATCCGAGTTGGACACCTGCTGGTTACACTCCACAGACGGTTAGGGGACAACCATCTTCAAGAACTCAAATTCTGAATTTTGGCGGGAAATACTTAAACAGTTCTGGAAGAATTTCAATTGAGAAAATGAAGGGGTTATGGGTCGATTCAATGTCTGAAATTTGGTAGAGAGATGTGATATAGGTTAAGAAACACAGTATGAGTGACGGGATCGATTAACTTTGGATGGAATTCTCGGTGTGATTCACAAGCCCAAAACAGAGTACGTGGACTGTAACACGAGCAAAAATATGTTTCTGCTGTGCATGGAGAAGTTCTGCTAGCGTTAGACGAATTCTGAGGCGTGTATAAGCTGAATTGGAGCGTGCTACAGTGAAGTTTACGTGTGAAATTCCAAAAATGGTAAGAAAATATTCTCTTCACTGCCCGAGTAATGAAGGATTATTTGGAGTTATAGCGATGGATTTCAGCGTGTTTTTGAGTATAAAATATGCTCCTTGGGTCTACTATAAAGGTTTGCAAGTGAGAGGGGATAGAATAGAGCAACACATAGTTCAAGGGAATCGATAGAAAAACTTCCAGAGAAGAAAGTTTCTGCTGCTGCTGGAAGGGAAGAACGCGAAGAACACACTGACCAAGACAGTCATTTATCAACAGTGACAACGACTGTCGGATGTGAGTCGTAGTACTCTAAATACTACTGCACTTTAGGGATATCGTTCTTTGTAACGGTGTTTGCAACATTTATAAACGTTGCAAACACCCGATTTTATCATTTTTCTCGATTTCATCCTTGTAAACATCTTTTGAGCAATGAATATCAATTTTGAGCAAGTTTACACAATGATGAGCTAAACCCATCCTCGGGGGCAACGGAGGAAACTATTCGGCCAATGAAAAAGGGGTAATTTCTATTTTAATTATTTATGCAATTTATTATATTTAATTATTTGCCTTGAACAAAGAGTTTTTCCAAGGATTTTTATTAAATAGTTGTCGTTTTAATTGATGGTATATGCTTGACTTAGAGTTTTTGATATTCCATACTTTTAACTTACATTTATTCTTTTATAAAATCCATTTTTGCAATAATTAAAACTATTTAAAAGGAAAAATTTGCATAATAATATTAGAAATATCATTTTAAATTGGTAGAAAAAGTGGAATCCTTAGCCCCAGTTTCTCCAAAAATATTCCAATCACTTTGCTATTTTGCTTCACTTATAAAATTTATTTAAATCTAAAAAAAAATTATCTCCTTCACAAGTTCGAAAAGAACCCCAGTTCTTACCACTATTCACAACAACTTTTGAAAATACATCACAAACTCGTGTACACCAATTGGATTTACAATCAGGGTGCTTCCTCATGTAGTCAATGAGAGTATGCCAACTAAGAGGATTGTTTAGTATCGTTCCTAAATTGTTCACAGGTGCTAAGGTTTGGAGTAAAGATTTTGTGGGTACACCTCTTGTAAACCCTCCGGAGACTCTAACTCGTCCACTAGAGCCACCTAGGGGTTCAAAGGCTCGTTGCATACGCCAAGCGCAATCGCGATGTCTACGACAGTGAGTTCGGATTTTTATTTTCTAGATTAGATTTGCTTGAGGACTACCAAATAATAAGTTTGGGGTATTTGATGGATACATTTATGTGTCTATTTTGATCTTGATTCTATATATTGATAGTGCTCATTTTTGTACTTATTATGGTATTTTATATCTTTGTAGGTGTTTTTGAAGAAATAATTTTTTGTGCAAAAATTGGCTCAAAAAGTGGTACTTGAACCTCCGGAGAAAATTACTAAAGGCACTCAAGGATTATGTAAAAGTTACCTGGAAGAGTTGATAAAGGCACCCATGAATTTTACTATTTACACCCAAAATTACTATTCGCACCCTAAGGAAAGTGCTAAAGGGACTCCAACTGACGATAATGGGAGACCATCTTCTTCCCAAATTTGAATTTTAAAATTGGCGGGAAAAATTGGTATAAACTGGTATAATTACTGTTGGAGGTTTGGACGAGTTTTAAGGAGATTCAATCAATGATTTTCATGGGCTGGACTTGTTATGGATATACAATGCTGGTATGGGTGTTTGATTGAGGTGAAATTGGATGGAGAATCGAGATTTTAGAAAAAAAAAGGTGTAAACTTTCACGGGTCCCTGTTTGGTTTGGATTTGGAAATTCTGTGAGATTTAAGGGAAGGTAAACTTTCCTAAGATTCATATATATCTGATAGAGTTTGAAAAGAATTTGACGGCTAAAAAACGTGTAAATCCATTGGCATAGAAATTATTTCCATGACTTGCACAGAAAGAAAAAGAAGAAATTTAATCAGATTTATAGGGTTGTTGAGGTGTATAAATAGGTTGCGGGAGTCCCAGAGGAGGCTATGCAACTTTAGAAGAAGGTTGGGGAAGTTTAGAAGACCACAAAGGCAGAAAACACGAGTTGCAGGAAATCGGATTCTGCTGCTGTTGTTGAAGAGCAAAAAAAACATTTAACGCTTCAAAACCATCATTTATGAAACCCATTAACGTTATATATTATTTCAAATACTGTTGCGTTGTGATACAAAACTTATATCGTTTTCTTATGTAACAGTGAGTTTGCAACACTTATATCCATTGCAAATCTCTGTGTTAGCACTTTTACCTCATTTTAAACACCTTTGAGCTATGAACCATTATTTTGAGCAAGTGATTAATATGAGGAGTTAAACCCCTTAGTCGAGGCGACCGAGGAAGCCATTGTTCCAAGAAAAGTGGAATATTTCTGTTTTAATTGATTTTTGTAATTTCTTTTATGATTATGTGCCTTGAATAAAAATCGATTAAAAGATTATTATTGAGTAGTTGCGATTTCTTTTGATAGAGCATTCTTAGCCTAGAGTTTTTGATGTTTCATGCTTTAGATACACAATTGTTTCTTTGAAAATCTACTTTTTGAAACATATTAGAATCACTTTAAACATAAAGAATTGCATGAATATTAATTAGATTGAACCACTCATTTGGTTAGTGGTGGAATCCTGAGTCTCAGTGCTTTTTATAATCTTGATAACAACTTTGTCTTGAGTTTCTAGTTTAATTTAAGTCCAAAAAATTAACCTTCACAAGTCTGAGAATAAAATATTTTCTTATCACTATAAAAACTACATCATTATACGTATCACCGAACCATGGTTCATGGACGCTATTGTCTAATCAGTGTATAAGGAATAACCACATACATATTTTGATTTGTGATAATGAACTATTGGCAAATGACGAACATTGTCGTGCAAGAAAATTCAGTTTTTTCTGGATCGACCAATCGACCCAGCCAGCCCATATGGTTCCTTATCCTTAAAAGAGAGGAAAATAAAAGATCGAACCTTTACTTAGGGGGAGTCCTATATTAGTTTTACCTTGTACTACAATATGGCTAACCCACAAATTAGCTTGCTAGGCGAAAATCAAACCTGCTACATGCACCTCAAAGCTCTTTAATCAATTTCTCTGCTAAAAACATCCACTCCATGAAGTTGCCTTCAATAAAAATAAAACTAGGTACATATTATTTTACTTAATATAACCTTTCCTTTTCAGTAAAAAAAATAGAAAAAACAAATGGAAAGTAAAAAGAAAAAGGTGACATGTTTTGGAGTTTTCTTACAACGTCTTGAAAAGTTAAAAGGAGATGTCTTCTTTTTTGTTCACAAATCTACTTGTTCATCAATGTTTGAATCACAACAATCTATTTGCTAGCTGTTGCGATTGAGGTTCTGTTATCTAATCCTTGCATCAAAGTTAATAAGAAAATAATTTGGATTCTACGGATAGATCAGTTTTGCCGATTTTTGATAAAAGTTGAGATTCGCTAGAAGCCGTGTCCATATCTCAAACCATAAAGATTTCTCTATTGTGTAAAGTTATATCATCAGCTCCAATACGGAAGGCAATTTTTGCAAGGTCTGGTTAATGTGTAAAAGTGTTAAAATAGGTTTATATAGTTGTTCAATTAACAAAACAACATGACTTTGGAATCTTAATCTAGTATATTTTTTTAGAATTTTTTTTATCTTCATACATATATATATTTTGTATATTCAAGAATTTTGTATCTTTCTGAAAATACATTTTATTGCTTTCAAAAAAAAATTCGTCTTTTGTTGTTGATGTTTTTTTCTTGTCTTTTCTTGGAGGTTTCCACTATGTTTGTTTACTCCTGACTCATCTGAGTCGTCTGGATCTGACTGAAATCCCTTGACTCATTTGGATCCAACTCAATATGTTTGTTTTGAGTCAGATCTGACTCAACTGACTCAAAAATATGTGAGTCAATGGTTTGGTTCCATGAATAAGGGGTATTTTGTTACCTGAAGCAAACGAGTGTGACTCAGAATTCGGTCTGGTTCATAGGTTGAGTCAGATTTGACTCAAAATAGAAAACAAACGGTCTGTTTGCTGACTCGGCGCAAGTCACGGTTAACTCAGACCCAGACACTGAGTCAGCTGCAAACAAACAAGGTCTAGGTCTCTTCCGTCTTTCTATTCATAGAGGGTTTCATTAAAAAATAGGGCCAATTACATAATGGTCATACTTTTTGTAATTCGTTCAAAAAGTTGTCATACTTTTGTGATTCATTTACAAAATGGTCTTTTTCCATCCGATTTAACACTTTTGAATAAAATGGTGTTATCTTTTCCGAATTGGTTGAGGTGGTGGTGGTGGTGAAAGCTTAATAATCTTTGCTAAACCCTAAAGGGGAAGCGGTGAACCCTTTGGGCGAATGCGGTCTAACGAACTTGAATGCAGTGTAATGATATGTAAGCGGCGGCACCACCACCTACAAATATTACCACCGTCAGAAAAACTATAATGAAGGCAAAGGTTAAAATTATGTATGGAGGGATAAATAGGAAAGACACGTAGGTAATTTCATTACCATATTTAACTGTGAGTCACCACTTAACTCTTTTCCTGAAGGAAGTATGATCATTTTGTTCATAGTTTGTAACAGTAGGATGTTTTTGTGATCATCCTAATAGTATTAGGACTGTTTTGTACATTTTCCAAAAGAAAAAAAATACTAGATATTAAGAAAAATTGGGGTGCCCAAATTGGAGTTAGAGGTGCTCGTGATAATTAGCGTTCTTCCCGAAGAAAATGGTTTTTGACCCCTTTTGGCACTTTGAAAGAATGTTTCACCGACCGCGTTTCCCCTCCATATTCTTCAGAGTGTTCTCTTTCTCTCATCTCCATTGATCAATACACCCTAGAAACAAAAGCAAAAGCAGGAAGAATTTCTGTGTCCACATTTGCCTTTAATTAAAGAAGGAAAAGTATAATCCCAAATCAAAACCCCAAAAGAAGCAAAAGTTAGGATTCTCTTTCTCTTTTCCTGAGTCTGTTTTAGTAATACTACACAAGACTCTCTACTCTCATTCCTTACTTGCCTATATGGAGAAACCCAATTAAAAGCATAATTACATTACCCCACATTTTCAACACATCACTCACCAAAGTATCTCCCTCACTTTCTCTCTTTCATAAGTATAAATTAACGCAACAAAAAATGGTTTCAATTCAGAAGAATTTGATGTTTTGCCGAAGAAGATGGCAAGTACTAGTGGAACTAAGAATGACATGCAACAGCCTCGTCTTCCTCCCCGTGGGAAAACGTTATCAAGGAGGATGACTAGAGCTGGTACTATGATTGATGCTAATAATGAGGAGGATTCTACTGCGATTGATAGCGAGCTTGTTCCGTCTTCGCTTGTATCGATTACTCCAATTCTTCGTGTCGCCAATGAAATTGAACCTGAGAATCCTAGAGTTGCCTACCTCTGTAAGCTCCTAATTTCTAACTTTCTGTCTAGTGCTACACTGTACTACTAGTTTTACACTGGACATTGTATATACTAGTTTTACTTTAATACCGAATGAATATAGAGGAAATGAAATGCTTATGTCTTACTTTGCTACATAATCATTAGCCACATCGATTGAATTTTGGTTGCCATGTTCACATGTGGAGTAATGATTCCCGACTGTGATTACCCACTTAAGAACAGTTGCACCGGATCCTGTTGCTCGGCTCTTGCAGAGTTTGAAAACCTAAATAAACAGAATCATTTGTTTTTGTTTTGCCAAGTCTAGAAACTGAAATTTAGATATCTTAACAAAGAGGCTTCTAAGACATATAGTAGTTGTAACTTGTAAGGACGTGAAATGTAAAATTAGGAGATGAATTCAAAAGACGGGAGGAAAAAAATGTAGCTCCAGTACGGGAAAAGATACTTCCAAACGAAGAAAATGAAAGGCTTAGCTATGTTTTGGTCGTGACCCTCCTTTAGTAAAGCTATAGGCTGATCTATCTTTTATGACTTATGGGATAATCGTATTCAGTGGATCAAGACGTTCTATCAGAATTTATTGCAACCACATGATGGTCACAATCTATTTGCCCATTTGATCTCTCTTTCGCTTTATTGTGTTTTTGTCTCTTCAACCAGAATTTTGTATTTACCACCTTTTTCTTTTATTTTCCGGTTCATGTATTTGATAAGGTCGCTTCCACGCATTTGAGAAGGCTCACAGATTGGATCCTACATCAAGTGGGCGTGGTGTTCGTCAGTTCAAAACCTATCTGTTACACAGGCTAGAAAAGGTGAATTTGATCTTTCTCTTTTTCCACTGTGAAGATCTCATGTTCCCCCTCTGTAGTGGTTAATTGAGGACCTACTTTAGGCATTGCATTGATCCGTACATGTTTTTTTTTTTTTTTTGTTGGTTTACATATTTTCGTCTTAATGTGTTCTTCTTATATAAATACTCATTGATCTCCAGTAGTCCTTGTTAACCAACCAACTTTTTGCAATTCTTATACACCTATTAATCATCTGAAACTTTTTTTAATTTGTAGCTAATACTTAGGCTTTTTGTGTAACCAATAATTGAAACAACATCCTCAAGTCTGCTTCAAAGGTTATCAAGCCCATGGTCTTCGTGTGAATCGTAAAACCTTATATGATTCTTGTTAATAATATCTGTTTGAAGTTCTCGGTTTCCTACATAGCCTGAAAAGAGAGCCTTATTCTGATAGAGCCAAGCTATATGTCCTCTAAGATTAATGTGCCTATTGTCAGGAAAGGAAAGAAGATATAATGCATCCTTAGCATTAATTGGAAACCATTTATTTGGGTTGTCAAGGTAAAATGTCATTCTGAGTTTGGTCTTCGTTCAAGGGATTTGATCGGGACTGTATGTCACGATCAATGGGTGTGTAGAATTGGAGTGTTAGCACTCAGCAGATATAACCAAGACTATGCCAGCACATGTCCTTACTGTTTTAACTTGGTAAGGTTGTGTTTTCTTGGTCCAATCTGACCCAGGTTGGATATGTTAAACTTTGGTGGTGCTTGTTTCCCTGAAGTAGGAAATATTGGTCCATAAGGGTTGTCGGTCCTTCTGATAATGGATTTTCTACTGACTCCCTAGTCTTTCATGAACGCGAGCCAAGAAATGCTATCTTCATCTTCTTGTTCCAATTATGTGATTGTGACCCACTATAATAAATATATTGGATAATTGGAGCATGGTGCATGCAGAGCAAGCCTAGGCTCTACCTTCTGCATTAACTTTTTCGGGCTCCGTTTTACGTCTTATCATGTCATGACCTCTTTCCGTTCTGTTATCCATCCCATCGTTAGACTCATTTGTTGTGTCTGAATTGGTGTGCATTTTAACCTCTGCATTTAAGAGAGTTGACGGCGTATTTCGTGATGTTAAAAGTTACCAGATGTTGGCAAGTACTTTTTTTATATAGCATAATTGATAAAGATAATTTCATCTAAGCAGTCTTACAAATATGTAGCGCTTTATTTTATATATTTATATTTGGAGTTAGTCACATGCTTGGGAGTTGTAGCCGTTAATATTTCTGGAACCATGATTATTTAAATTCTTTTTGGTGTTAGGAAGAAGAGGAAACAAAACCTCAACTTTCTAGAAGTGATCCAGGTGAAATCCAGAAGTTCTATAAGATGTATTACGAAGAAAAAGTTAGACAAGACCCACTCAAAAAGAAACCGTGAGGCTTTGTTTTTTCAATTCTTTCAATTATCAGTTTAGTTGTTGCTGAATATTAAGAGAAAGTAAGAAGTATATTAGAATTATGTTTTACTACTCCATTTTTATTATCTCAATGTCATGCAGTGAGGAAATGGCCAAAATTTATCAGATTGCATCAGTATTGTATGACGTGCTGAAAACTGTGGTACCATCTGATAAAGTTTATGAGGAGGTTTGATATTTATTATCCTTCTGTTTTCAGTATTGTATTTATTATCTTTCTGTTTATGAGGAGGTTTGATAAAGTTAGGAATTTAAGTATTAAAAATAAAGACTATAATATTTGCAGATAAATAGATATGCTCAAGAAGTTGAGAGGAAAAAGGAGAACTATGGACACTTCAATATCCTTCCATTGTATGCAGTTGGCACTACTCCAGCAATAATGGAACTTCCTGAGGTTATACAATGTTGCATATGCCATTTCTTGATTTTTTCCGTGTGCTTTTCTCTCACCTGATTGCATTATGTCTCTTGGTGTCTGCAAATCATAGATCAAAGCTGCGCTTCGTGCTCTACGCAAAGTGGATAATCTTCCCAAACCAAGAATTCGGTCAACTGATACTGCTCAACACAACAATATCAGGACTGAGGACGGGGATATAATTATCCATGATTTGCTTGACTGGCTTTGGTTGGTTTTCGGGTTTCAGGTAATTTGTAGTCTGAGCTCTCCATTCATTTCATATTATTATCATAGCTCGGGTAACTTCAACAGTTCATTCCAAACAAGGTAGACCTAAAAGTATAAGGTTTCTTAGTTGCATGAATTGTGGAGGGGTGAAGAGTAAAGTGTGACTGTCATTATTGAGATCTTCTCTATCTAAACTTGACTTCATTAGCTAACTACCAACGTAATCATTGCTTCTGTTAATAGAAAGATTTTGGCCAACTTTGATCTGGTTGTTTTAAGGAACTAGACTGATCAGATGCTAAGCTTATTTGATTAGTTATTCCAGTGGTAGGTCCCATCAAAATGCACATGAAAATATTATGTATACGATCTTTAACCCTAGGTGATTATCTTTTTGATCTACTTCAAGGGGAATAATCCTAACTTATTATCATATTTCTATACTAATTAATATTTACTGAATGAAAGGAGCTTTTGAATGATTAATATAATGTGCAGTGTGACTGACTTTATGTGCTTTTTTTGTTGTATGAAGAAAGGAAATTTAGCAAATCAGAGGGAACACCTAATTTTACTACTTGCAAATGTTGACATTAGGAATAGGCAGCAAGAAAACTATACACAGGTATTTCAATTTCTCGTTCGGTTACTGCTCCTTCATCTTTGTGTTTACTAATTAAGCCGAAATTCTCATATTTGCATTTTTGAAAGGCAGAACGGTTAATCTCGGTACATGTTGCAGGTGGATAGTAAGAGCGTAAAGCATTTAATGGATAAATTTTTTAAAAATTATCGCTCCTGGTGTGCATATTTGCGTTGTGAAACAAACCTCAAGTAAGCAAACTTATTGGCAAGCTCAATTCAAGCAAATGTTATTATTTATCCGGTTTTACCACTTGCGGTTAAGTGCCACATTTGATAAGATTCTTATTATTGGCTTCAGGTTCCCAATAAATGGTGATAGACAGCAGATGGAGCTTCTTTATATTGGACTTTATCTTCTCATCTGGGGGGAAGCTTCAAATGTTCGATTCATGCCAGAATGCATCTGTTATATCTTTCATAATGTATGCCACCTTCCTTTGATTTCTAGTCTAATTGATTTTGTCTGAGTTGCACTGGGAATAGGATAGTAGGTCTGCTTGCCTATTGAAGTAAAAGACGTGTTCGCAAACTTTTACAGCAAAGGGCAATATATCGCTCAATTTGTATCTGATGGCCTTTCTGGTCAGTCATTGCTTTTTGTAGTGCTGGTCTCTGTCTCCCATGAAGTGATATTCGACGATTCAAAGCCGAGGTTTCGAATTCGAGACCTGTCACTGGGGAATTTGATGCAGGAGCCATGCTGAGTGAAGCCCAACTCAATTGAGTGGACCCTTATGCTTTGAGTCCCATCATCACATCCTTTTGGGGATATAATCTTGCATCCCTTCACTAACATGGTCACACATGATCTAACACAAAAAAACAAAACAAAGGGTGCAGTGGTGCCAGTAACCGGTAAAGTTATTCAGTAACATATTAGTAAACAGCCGCTCAAGCTTAGAGACAATTTGAAACTGAGAAGGAGTAAAGATGGAATTTTAGTCATGGAAGAGTTGAGACCAACATGGAATGAAACTTTTACACTCAAGAGCTATTTTACAGACAAATGCATGATACACATCAAAATGTCACATGATTAAAACGGTTTTCTCGAATAATAGGAGGTAAAGAGTAGTGTGCATAGAGAAGCCTTGAACATCAACTAGTTACCTGAATCAGTGTTTTGCTATCTATATATTAGCACTTCCGAATGCTACCTGATTTTATATTATCCTTATACAGTTCTGTATCCTGCCTCATATTTGTGAAGACATTGCATAATCTGATTTAATAGAATTCAGTGGTTGGTTTTTTGAGATCTGTCTCAGTGATGTCCCGTTTGCTATTTTACATTAACAAGATGGCGAATGAGCTCTACGGGATTTTATATAGCAACGCCCATTCTGCCAGTGGAGAACCATTCCAGCCTGCATACCAGGGTGAAGAATCGTTTTTGCAAGAAGTGATAACACCTATTTACCAGGTTATGCGCAAGGTAAATATTTTTTCATGCTTCATTTCAGTTTTTCCATTTCATTTGATGTGAAGGTATGGAAAATGCACTCCTTGTTTGGTCCAATAGGAAACGAGGAGGAATAAAGGAGGTACTGCGAGCCATTCAAAGTGGAGAAATTATGATGATCTAAATGAATATTTTTGGTAAGATACTAGAAGTTACTTTACAGATAGTTAATTACATTATTCAGTTCAGTAGCATTTATATACTGTGGTCCTTGGGCAGGTCAAAAAAATGTCTTAAGTTGGGGTGGCCAATGAATCGTGAGTCAGACTTTTTTATTCATACAGAGAAGAAAGATCCTAAGCTCCAGGTTTGAAAGTTGTAGAGTCTTATTGTTGATTACGCTTTTAGTTTTCGAAGCATTTCAAGTAGTATAGAAGATCCTCTCTTTTAGTGTATAGATACTTTGACGAGTTGCCTTGAATTTGATCACTTTCTTTGATGTAGATCATCTCTTTATATGCAATTTATCCTTAAACAAACTCTAATATAAATATGCGCTCTGAATGATTAAGAACATCAAAGGCTATTGGCGCTCTACTGATGATTGAGCCTTTTAAGTGTCTGAAATCCAGCAAAATAGTAAACCATCCCCTTGTGACCCAAGGGAATACTCTGGGACCCTCTGGGGTACAGCAAAAGTTGAATCCAAATAGGCAAGCTTAACATAAAAATCTTCTAGGAGAACTGTATACTTTTGATCATTTACCTAAAATAACCCTAAGATAAATGTACATTATAAATTACAATTCAGACATCAACTGATTGCACAAAAACATCAGGCTTCAACACTTAATATGTGTTTTACTGAACCCTATCCAAAAGGGTACCAGTGTACCACTTAATAGATGTGATCATTGGTTAAACTGAATCTACCTGTATTTATTGAAAACTATTCTAGCATAAAAGGAAGGCATGCATGAAGTATTTATAATAACCCAAGTCCTATAAACTATTTTAGCGACAGCGTAACTTCTCTATGTTACACTATTTCAGCAACGAGCAAACCAAGTTACTGCTGGAGAGAGGAAGCCGAAGACAAATTTTGTTGAAGTTCGGACTTTTTGGCACCTTTTTAGAAGTTTTGACCGGATGTGGATATTTTTTATATTGGCTCTCCAGGTATTGTCAATGTTAACCCGTGGTCTTTTTTCCCTTTGGTAGTTAAGTACGGCTGGTAATCCCCGTACGTTTTGGCTGGTTTTTAGGCTATGGTTATCATTGCATGGAGTCCTTCTGGATCTCCTATAGCTCTCTTTGAAGAAGACGTTTTCAAAAATGTGTTGAGCATCTTTGTAACGTGGGCATTACTCGGTTTCCTGCAAGGTACAAAAGCTTAATCACCTTTCTTTTGCTGTTTTAAGTTGTTGATTTAATTAATCAAATTGTTTTAATGCACTCTACGACTGTGCTGCAGTGACTCTGGATGTAATTCTTAGTTGGAAGGCTTGGGGAAGTTTGAAATTTACCCAAATTCTTCGTTACTTGTTGAAATTTGCGGTTGCGGCAGTTTGGGTAGTTGTCCTCCCTATAGGATATTCCAGCTCTGTCCGAAATCCCTCGGGTCTGGTCAAATATTTCAGCAACTGGGTTAATTGGCAAAACCAGTCATTTTATAGCTACGCCATTGTAATTTTTGTGATGCCCAATATCTTGGCTGCACTAGTTTTTTTTCTTCCACCTCTTCGAAGACATATGGAGCGTTCAAACTGGCGAATTGTTGTGCTCCTTATGTGGTGGGCTCAGGTAAGCATTTGTATCATGGTTTCTCTTTCATAACCGTTGTTTACACTTTTTGCAGACCTTTATTTCTGAATAATGTGTGTCTAATCTGTTTAACTGTATTACAGCCAAAACTTTTTTTGGGAAGAGGCATGCATGAAGATATGTTCTCTCTTCTAAAGTAAGAAAATCCGAATGTTTGGTTCTAAGAAAGTACAAGCTTCTTTCACATTTCACTAACTAGTTCATGTTTCGTGCACTTAGATATACAATGTTTTGGATCCTTCTGCTAATCTGCAAGTTAGCGTTTAGCTTTTATGTGGAGGTAACTTTACTTTCCATGTGACCGTTATATTTTTCTGTTTGACCTGCAACAGTAGGCTTTTTTCCTCGCTTCATCCATACTTATTTATCTTTGAGGGTGTCCAGTAACTTGTTTCTCTCGTTTTCCCTGAAATCCTTCTACGTTTCAACACTATATGTATTTATAATTTCATACTCATCATACTACTGATCATCGATTAAAAAGAAACAATTATTGTACTTTCTTGACGACAAACAGTGTGAAATCTTTAGTATCTTGATTAGTTTTTTCAGTGGTAACCTTAAACATTGTGAAGTTACTTATTTTATGCAATTTAATTGAAAAGCAAAATGTTGGGTCCCCTGTAGATATTGCCATTAGTTGGGCCAACAAAAATGATCATGGGCATCCGTATTGGCAACTATGAGTGGCACGAGTTTTTCCCAAATGGTAAGATATGGTATAAATTGCTGTTGGACGTTGCTTATTCATTGGGACTTTTGCGTGTACTAACTGGTAAACTCAAATTGATGCAGTGAAGTACAACATTGGTGTTGTTATTTCCATATGGGCTCCCATTGTCTTGGTAAGCAGATTTTAATGAATCGTCGAATTGATTATTGTTAAAGATTTCATCATCTTTATACTGTCTTCTTCTATTTAACTTTTGAAAATCTCAATATAGTACAATAGATATCATTGCATCAACTGCATTACAAAGATTAGTATGTTATTTGAATCGCTAAATAATTCTAATGTAAGAAGCTGGATCAAAATATATGTAGTTTTTCGACATTGTTAGTTATATGTGTCCCTCCATCAAATTATACTCAGGATATGCATTAGGAAGCTGCAGCAATACAATTGCATAAGTAAAGTAGGCTGCCGTCTAGCAGGTATAGTTCCAGATATCATGGTGTTGTTTCATCTTTGTATAGGGTATGTTGATAATGTATATAAGCATACAAGTGCAGCTGGTGTATGACTTGGATCTCGATAACTTTTATTTTCGATCCAACAAGATCAGGGTTATCACTTCTTTAATACTAAAAGAACTTCTCTTAATTGATCAACCAATTTGGTGTCAGGGCTCATCGAAAATATTGAAAAAATGGGAAACACACTTAGAAGCATTCGTATGTAAGATTAAAACCCAAAGCTGCTAAAAAAATAATTAGAAATCCATGTGCGCTAAACTTATATGCTGCAATCGTTGTAAAACTGATGTGTATATTCATCTGACATGTCATTCCTTTGTAAGAAGGTGAATCTTACCTGTTATTGAGTACCAAAAAACACAACAACAGAATATTCTGGAGAATGTAATTGTTTACTCTTGGATTTGGAGCAAATCACTTAGTGCTCTTCATCTTTATCAAGATTTATTGTGATACTCAACCTTTTCATGCTTTGTAGGTGTATTTCATGGATACTCAAATTTGGTATGCTATTTTCTCCACCATATTTGGTGGTATTCATGGTGCATTCAGTCACTTGGGAGAGGTTAGGCCTTATCACGTGTCAGTACATTTTATTTGTTTATCGCATCTGATATCCAATTTTAGTCAGATAATAGCTCAGGAAACAGGCACCACATAAAAAGTTCTTCCTTTTTCCCCCTTGTTTCTCACTATCAGTTCCTCCTCCTTGGCTTTCTAGATACGGACCCTTGGGATGTTGAGATCCAGATTTGAATCTGTGCCCAGTGCCTTTAGCAAACGTCTTGTACCAACTTCAAAGGAAGAATCCAAAAAGGACCAGATGGTAAACTGTAAACACTTGTTGATGTCAATGTATTACAAATTGTCATAATGAAATAATAAGACTAACTTGTTATTTCTTGGTGAAAATTTGGGCTGTATACTAACAGGATGGGACATGGGAAAGGAAGAACATTGCCAAATTCTCTCAATTTTGGAATGAGTTCATCAGTTGCATGCGGGCTGAGGACTTGATCAGCAATAAGTATAGACTAGCGCATGCTTACTGATTAACTTATTCAACTATAGGCACTGATTCCAATTGGTCATCTTTTTATGTTCTTTCTATCATCCAGGGAAAAGGATCTGCTGCTTGTACCTTATTCTTCTAATGATGTCTCTGTTGTCCAGTGGCCTCCTTTTTTGCTGGCGAGTAAGGTATAATACCATTTTGAGTTTTTTTTTATCCTTCATTTTCTAGATTTTGGTGTATTCTGCCTTTGACCCAACATGTCGTCTGCTAATAGATTCCCATTGCCTTGGACATGGCGAAAGATTTCAAGGGTAGGAATGACATGGATTTGTTTAGAAAGATCAAGAATGATGAGTACATGCATTCAGCAGTAATTGAATGTTATGAAACGTTCAGAGATATACTGTATGGTCTTCTGGAGGATGAAGAAGATGAGGCGTAAGTAGAACTTGTATTTATATTCTTGCCTCAGTTGATAGACAATTTGACTCCATTCACTCTACTTCATAATTTCTGAAATGCATGAATGATGAAACTTGTTTTATGCTTTATATCTAGGCTTGTTAGGCACATATGTCGAGAAGTAGATGCAAGTTTAGAACGACACTGTTTCTTGAAAGACTTCCGTATGAGTGAGCTTCCTCAGCTCAGCAATAAGTTGGAGAAACTTCTAAACCTTTTGGTGAGATATCTTGCTTTTATCTTCCTTGTAGCTGGGAAGACTGGTTCAGTACTTCAGTTGCAACTTAATGACTTTTGCACTTGTAAACTTAAGATCGTTATGTTAACAGAAAGGTGATCATGAAGATATCGAAAACTACAAAGCACAGATAATTAATGTCCTTCAGGATATTATGGAGATAATAACTCAGGATGTGATGACTTCTGCACATGTGTAAGATTTTAGCTGATTCTTTCTTCTTGCTTACATAAGAATTGGTTTAATATCACAGTTTGCAATGATTCTACTTGTAGCCTTGAAAAGTCTCATCAGCACCAGCATGATGACCATGTGAAGAAAAAACAAAAATTTGAAAATTTAAATCTCAACCTTATGCGAAATAGATCTTGGATGGAGAAGGTAGTACTATTAATCATATGCTAGATACTGTTTTGTTTTGTTGCTAATAAGTTCTGCAGTCTGTGAGGTTTCATTTGTATTTCTTGTTATTGTGCCAGCATGATGAGAGGTAAATCTTATTTTGCATTTCTTGTAGGTCGTGAGGCTTCATTTGCTGTTAACTGTTAAGGAATCAGCAATAAATGTGCCGATGAACTTGGAAGCTCGCCGCCGCATCACTTTCTTTAGTAACTCTTTGTTTATGAATATGCCAACAGCTCCCAAAGTCCGTAACATGCTATCCTTCAGGTTTGATACCCTTGAGCAAATTTTGCAATCAAACCTCATTCATACCTTTGTTTATTTATATTTTTGGTGATTGAACCTTATTAACTCTACCCTGTATGGCTAGATACACATTTGAAAGGCAAAGCACTTTCGTCTTAAACTAAAGGCTCTGAAATGCTTGAATGCTGAAATACTTAGTTTAATACATAGACTCAAAAGTCGTAGCACTTCGACTTATCTCAGGGTCATATGTTCTAGGATTTTTGACTTGCTTTCTGTGTACTTCAACTATTATGGGCTTCCATGCAGAAACTGATTTCATTTTTGTCTTTTGAGAATTCCGATAGAAAGAGGCTTTCTCATCTTGGTTAAGTTCACGGATTTTGGTTAAAATGAAAGTTAGGCACCTGCAGGAAGTATGCACCTGGAGGCAATTTGATCCATGAAATTTAATCTACCATGTAGTCAAATGTACATTAAGTTTATGCCCTTCTCCAGCAATTATTGGATGGGGTTGTGGTTCGCCGGATGTGACTGTTTAAAAAATCCAGCAATTATCCTCTCTTTGTTTCTAGCATTTTCAAAATCCAACTATTGATGGATATATGACATTCCCATAGTAGCTGAACATGGACTTGATCTATCAATGATCCCATAGGGGATGCCCTAAGGCCTGTACCTAGAGTTGATCAAAGAGCTCAGTCATATTCAAGAAAGGTCGTAATTTGTTTTTATAGCTAGTAAATTTTTTTGAGTCATTTCCATTGCCTGTATGCCCTGTTGTCACTAGCCTTTTAGACTCTAGGTTGACAGAAGATATTTTTTTAAGTTAGATGCGTGTGAAATTTCTCGTAATACTTATACTATACTCATTCTAAATAAAAGGATCTATGTCTAATTATAATTGAATTGTTTCTTGACCTTGTTATTCTGATGTATTCTTTATTTTTCAGTGTTTTGACTCCATACTACAAAGAAGATGTTCTTTATTCAGAGGAGGAACTGAACAAGGAAAATGAAGATGGGATATCAACTTTATTTTACCTTCAGAAAATATATCCTGGTAAATGTTGAGATGTTATTTCAACCAATTTTCAGCTCTAATTATTTCAGAGGGAGGATCCCCTCACAATCCTATTTTCATGCTCTCACACTTCCGACACAATTTTTTTCTTTCAAAAAGTCAAACGGTAGCGTATTGGAAACTAATAATTTGGGAACATGTTCGTCTTACAAATTTCTACACACCCACAAAAGACGAGCACATTCCGAAATGTATAACTCCACCATCTACTACTTCGAATATCAACTTTCGAAAATGAATGAAATTTCAACCGTTAAAATCAAGATTGGTAGATGGTGAGGTTTGGTATTTCGGAATGTGCCCATGTTTTGTGGGTATGTAGATCACTGTAAGACGAGCATATCTCTAAAATATTAGCTTCAAATACCCTATCGTTTAAGTTTTTTCAAGAAAAATGTCTCCCAAAGTGTGAGATAGTGTGAAGGGATCCTCCCTCATTATTTCACAAGATATAATATTTATCTTATGATTCCGAATAGATGAATGGAACAATTTTCTTGAACGGACAAATGCTGTGAAGGATGAAAATGGCGGAAAAGAGAAGGTGGATTTAATTCGCGAATGGGTATCTTACAGGGGGCAAACTCTCTTCAGGACAGGTTAAGTGTTAAGATAATAAGAAAACCAGTAGCTCATCTTTTTGTGGTACTGTATGGTTGTTTATATTTACCATTGCTTCCTTTGTTGTTTTTTTTTGCATTTTATAGTGAGAGGGATGATGTACTATAGGCAGGCACTAGAACTTCAATGCTTCCTCGATATGGCAGAAGATCTTGGTACTTGGCTTTTATATTTCACTTAATGCGATTTCTTATTAGCAATCCATATTTGAGTTGCAACCGGCACAAATGATATATACAACTCTTGATGCAAAAAGAGACAAAAAATGGATAATAACAGTCTCCGTGTAATATCCTCAGATAATTTCTTTGTACTTGTTTTTTCGGATACCAACTGACCATCAGCCTCTTTAAAATTTTGTTGCAGCCATTTTTGGTGGATATCGGACAGTCAATATAGATCATCACGATGATGAGATGGCTTTTGCTGCTCGTTCACAAGCTGTGGCTGATATGAAGTTTACCTATGTCGTTTCTTGTCAGGTCTATGGGGCCCAAAAGAAGTCTGGTGAACTTCGAGATCGGAGTTGTTACCAGAACGTTCTAAACCTCATGCTAATGTAAGTTTTATGACTTATGTTATGATCCATTGATCTAGCTGACACAGTAGTTCTACACTTCGTTTTAGAGTTTGGATTGTCCCAAATTAAACTTAGTTGACTCCGGTTATCCGGAAAGGTCTGGTGAACAATGCAGGCAGACACATTTGAGGTTGGTCTGAGACCAATGCAGGTGTGACTTATTTAAATGATATCTGGAAAGACATAGGTGACCCTGAGTGATTATGCCTCGTCTCCTGGACCAATTCAACTTTGTTGATGCGTACTTAACTTTTATTGTTTATAGGTATCCATCCTTGCGTGTTGCTTACATAGATGACAGAGAGGAGATGCTAAATGGAAAGTCTGAAAGGGTTTACTACTCTGTTCTCGTTAAAGGAGGAGAAAAATTAGACGAGGTATGGAATTTCGAAAAACATTCTATATTTGATATGGCCGTGCAGATAGAATTCCAGAATCTAGAGAATCATGATTCTGGTTTTAAGTTTTAGTTTAATGTAGCAGAGCTAATGGCTCAATGTTCAATCATTATAAAATCCCATTATCGACGCTGATGCTGACGATAGTAATAGGCTGTAAAGCTAATGAGTTTTGTTTGAGTTTTAGTGTGAACTTTTGGTTTTCTTTTTACCATTTATATTGAGACGTTCTTTAATAGTATAGAGTAAATGGCGAGAGTAATAGGCGTAATGCTCAATCATTATAAAATCCAATTATCAAGGCTGATGCTGACGAGAGTAATAGGCTGTCAAAGATGATAAGTTTTGTTTGTGATTTAGTGTGGACTTTTGGTTTTCTTTTTATCATTTATTACTGAACATTCTTTAATGGTAGATATATGAGTAAATGAAGGTTTCCGTAGTTTTACTAACATATAACATTGTGATAATCTATTTTAAGGTTTTGGTAATTTTCAGTAATAGTAGACAGCAGTCTACTTATTTGATTGCACTGATGCATTTGAAGGTGATTAAAAATAAACCACTTAGATAGAAAGGAAGCTTGCTAAATAAAAGTTTCCATGTTTTTAGAAGTGTAATGGAAAATGCTAGGGATATCAAAAGGGCAGAACAATGTGAAAATCTGTGTGTGAAATGTCATCTCAGTTAGTTTGGATCCTCAAGAGTCAAGAAACAGTGTGTTTGTATATTATGGTGGACTTTTGAGGTCAGTAAGAAGTCAGGTCCTGGATTTACATGAAAAAAATATCTAAGTATCAGCGAATATTTGTGGTGGATCTCAAAATTAAAGGTGCCTGGAATTGTGTTGCCAATGTTGTCCAGGTAACCGCACATCAAAACTAGTTTACGCAGTATGATTATTGTAATGCACGAAAGGATAGAGCTTACATCAGTGCAAATCTTTGTGTATAGATTTGTTATCAACTTAGCAAAATGTCTAACCCTCAATTCATTTTCGTAGTCTCTTGTCAGTCTTTGATTTTCATTTCGTAATGTCAATCTTTACGTGGGGAGGTAGTGGCACAATAATGGTTTGTGCAACATTTATTCCCTTCATGTTGACACTCTTGCTTTATTAAGCTATGTACCTTTTTTGGGGCCTGCATCGATATTATTCTAGGTTGATTTTCAGTAAGGATAACCTTCTCATATGCATATCGATCGCGCCAAAATTTCCGCTCATTTTTGTGGTTGCAAATCGTAACTCTTTCATTCATCTGATTTTGGAGTTTGGAGAGCAATGGTGACTGAATTAGCCAACTTACATATCCATGTAGGGCCCATGAAGAAGTGATCCAACTACCGAATAACCATATAGATCTTATTAGCGAGTGACAGGTTAATATTAAATTTGTAACCCAAGAAATTGTTCAATTGCCTCAACACCACTGTGAAACTCTTTTAAAATAGATGCATTAGGAGTAATGGAGGTTGAGTTCTAAAAATATGTTGATTTTTCGTGAAAATGGTATATGCTGAGGATATCATGATGTACAGTAATTCCTTTGATCATCCCTATTGAAGTCCACATGCCTGAGTGGCTTAGTAATAAGATCATTTGGCATATATATATATATATATATATATATATATATATATATATATTGGCTATACACCTAAGACATGTGGCAGGCACACTGTCAAAGCCTCATTTATCAGATGGTTAGATGGAAAATGTGATTTATAATCAACCATCAAACCTCAATGGGGAAGGCACTAACTAAAGCATGAGACAAATTATGAAAATTTTATGTTGAGTATGTGATTGAATGGAAAAACAGTGTGTCTCCTACACTATTGATTAGATCTTTGCACTGCTAGGAAATATACCGAATCAAGCTACCGGGTCCCCCAACAGATATTGGTGAAGGGAAGCCTGAAAATCAAAACCATGCTATAATTTTCACTCGTGGAGAAGCTCTTCAGACCATAGACATGAATCAGGTACCATTAATTTTCCTTTTCTTAAAAGATGAAGTATTTGTTATTAGGTTTTAATCTTGCTCTCTATAATATTTCAGGATAATTACCTTGAAGAAGCATTCAAAATGAGAAATGTTTTGGAGGAGTTCCTGAAATCACGTCGGGGTGAGCGTAAACCAACAATATTGGGTCTCCGGGAGCATATTTTTACTGGAAGGTTTGTCCAATACTATTCTCAGTGTAATTTTTTATTTTATTATATGTTTGTTTATCACGGTGAGTAATAATTGTTGAATGAACAATACTAATGATGATCTACTTTTGTTTTGTGTCTTCTAGTGTTTCATCGCTTGCTTGGTTCATGTCCAATCAGGAGATGAGTTTTGTTACCATTGGACAGCGTATTCTGGCAAATCCTCTTCGGTTAGTATATCCTTCCCTACCTGTCAAAGGAGAAGATCTATATGATCTACAATCCTACCAGTTTATTTTGGTTGGTACTACTTTAGTTGAAATGTTGATTTGTGTTAGCATAAATGAATGTGCAAGAGTACTGTTCTCTTTTAATTATCTTTTAGGTTTAATCTTTTAAACTATACATTTCAAATTTTGTGAAATTTATGTATTTTGAGCTAAGAAAACAGAATTTCCTGTCCCTGTTTTTCGCCTTAGGATCAACAGCATGGTTTGACTGCCTGATACCCCAAATATCTATGTAGTATCTAGTCATCCACATATTCAGCAAGTGGCTAAAGGAATAAGTAGCAAAAATGGAAGAAAACGCTAGAGTGCTTGAAATACGCGTTGGTGTGGATGAACGTAGATCCCAACTCTAACGTGGATATAAGTCCAGTTCAAAGAAAAAGGTGCCACAATAGTTATCTGGAATTACTCTAGGGGTGGAAAAACATGGGTGTAAATTGCCTAATTCCGAGGTGCTACTCCAAAATCGTCAATTACTCTCTGACTGTAATCTGTGTTTTTGTTCAGGGTTCGTTTCCACTATGGCCATCCTGATGTGTTCGACAGAATTTTTCACTTGACGAGGGGTGGGGTTAGTAAAGCATCAAAAGTTATTAATTTGAGTGAGGATATATTCTCAGGTAAACTCAGGTGCCATTGAGCTGTCATGCGTTCAAATTTACCATCAGATTGTTGACAGATGAACCTTTACAGGGTTTAATTCAACTTTACGCGGGGGATATGTTACTCATCATGAATACATTCAAGTAGGAAAAGGACGTGACGTGGGTATGAATCAAATTTCACAGTTTGAGGCTAAGGTTGCTAATGGTAATGGAGAGCAAACTCTGAGCCGTGACATTTATCGTCTAGGACGCCGGTTTGACTTTTTCAGAATGTTGTCATTCTACTTCACTACAGTTGGTTTCTACTTCAGCAGTATGGTATGTGCTTAATATTTCGTATGAGGTATCATCTAAGTTTTCATTGGCTTCAAATGCTCGCTTTTCTTTCTCCTTCTTTTCATTACAGAAGAGGAATATATCTTGGTATGTGCACAGTAGTGTACTTCCGTGAGTGTAAAAGATGCAAAGTTGATGGGATTTATCGAACAGATAAAAGTCCTCCAAGAAAGAATCTGACGTATAGCGTTTCTTAATTTATTTATTTTAGTTTTGACTATGTGTTTGATGACAAAGGCGATCCGTGCATTTGAAATTGTGACCCCTATCATGTTGCAACTCAAACTTAGGGTTGAGACCGCATTTCACATGGCTGTAGCTTTATGAGTGCCACGTTTCTTGTACAGGGTTGTCTGATATCTGGTCAAGTATGAGAGGGTGGGCCTAATATATAAGATAGTTTGACCTCAAAGCACCCATTTTTTAACGGTGTGTCACAAGTTTATTGCTGGTTGGCCTTGTTTCCAAGTATCGCACTAGGGGTAGTCAAAATTTGTATTGCCAGTTATAGAGGTATGAGATGGTGTATGTGGGTGGGTCGGTGGGTGGGTGGATGAATGGTAAACATGGAGGTGAGTGCTGGGTATGTCACCCTCAATTGTGTGTCACACATTAAATGACTTGCAAACTGAAATCAGAAACAGTTAAATGGTAGAACCAAAGTGCATTTGTCACTATGCTATTAAGATAAAAAAAGAACCATATAACGATTTCTTTTTCACAAATATTAAAACAACTACGATATAAAGGCATTGAATATTTTATAGTAATGCTCAGGAAATGTACTTAAACTCATGTCAGTTCATTTCGTTTATGAATTATTTTCTCACCTGCTGAAAATGTTAGTAGTTCTTTTGGGAAATCTTGGTGCTTCACATCAACATCTTCTGATTTTCAGGTTACGGTGCTTACTGTTTATGTATTTTTATACGGGCGTCTATATTTGGTTTTGAGTGGTCTGGAAAAAGGGGTTCTTGATGATCCAAGCATCCGAGAAAGTAAAGCTCTTGAAGCAGCTTTGGCTACCCAGTCTGTCTTTCAGCTAGGTCTGTTGCTTGTATTGCCAATGGTGATGGAGATTGGCCTGGAGAGGGGATTCCGGACTGCGATTGGTGAATTTATAATCATGCAGCTACAGTTAGCATCAGTGTTCTTTACCTTCCAGCTAGGCACAAAAGCTCACTATTTTGGAAGGACAATATTGCATGGTGGTGCAAAGTATAGAGCTACAGGACGTGGGTTTGTTGTATTTCATGCGAAGTTCGCAGATAACTACAGATTCTACTCAAGAAGCCATTTTGTGAAAGGGCTAGAGTTAATGATATTGCTCGTCGTGTACGAAGTCTATGGCAATTCCTATAGAAGTTCAAGTCTTTATTTTTTCATCACCTTCTCCATGTGGTTCTTGGTAGGTTCATGGTTATTTGCTCCGTTCGTGTTCAATCCCTCTTGTTTCGAATGGCAGAAGACGGTTGATGATTGGACAGACTGGAAAAGGTGGATGGGTAACCGGGGTGGAATTGGTATCCAACCTGATAGAAGCTGGGAATCCTGGTGGGATGGCGAGCAAGAGCATCTTAAACACACAAACATTAGAGGTCGGTTGCTTGAAATACTGTTGGCGCTGCGCTTTTTGATCTACCAATACGGAATCGTTTACCACCTCAATATATCCCGTCATAACAAGAATGTGCTGGTATTGATATTTTCCATTACTTTATCTTTTTGGTCTACTTGACATTTTTTTGTTTCTTTACTCGAAACCTCAAAATTAGCGCCAAGCTTTACTACAGTCCATTTCTTCTTTCAGGTGTATGGACTTTCGTGGGTTGTAATGGCAACTGTTCTTATAGTTTTAAAGGTATGTTCATCTTGTTAGCGCTAAATATCTCAGAATCTCGACATGAAGAGTATATACATGCATTTATATGCTCTTTCTTAGTGTCTGGCTACTCAGGACTTCTTTTTAGTTAGTGAACTGACTTGGTTTTGTCTCCGACTTGTTACATCTAGATGGTATCAATGGGTAGACGAAGATTTGGTACCGATTTTCAGCTGATGTTCAGAATCCTCAAAGGACTTCTTTTCCTGGGTTTCGTGTCTGTCATGGCCGTTCTATTCGTTGTTTGTGGCCTAACGATTTCGGACCTGTTTGCTGGGCTACTTGGTTTCATGCCCACAGGGTGGTCCATTCTTCTCGTAAGTACCATCATTTCTCGACTCTTATATATATTCATACCATGCTTTTGTTGATATCTAGAGCCGTAAACGTCATTTGAAGTTGCTATCCACTTTGACAAAATTAAGTTGAAATGATTTTTAGTTTCTTATTGTTGTGAAAATTTGGTTTTGTCAATCCATGTGTGTTTGAGCCCAGCCTGGTTAATGTTGTGAGGTTGCTTTGAATGGTGTGGACTGATAAATATTCAAATTTTGGAAAAAAAAAATGTTGCCAGAGAGTATTGTGTACTTCATATTCTGACAACTAAGGCTATATTCTAAACCACTTTCTGTAGATTGGGCAAGCATGCAAGCCGATGTTGAAGGGCATTGGATTTTGGGAGTCCATAAAGGGGCTAGCAAGAGCATACGAGTATGTGATGGGGATGCTAATTTTCATGCCTATAGTCATATTGTCATGGTTTCCGTTCGTTTCTGAGTTTCAGACTCGGTTGCTATTTAACCAAGCATTTAGTAGAGGTCTACAGATCTCTATGATTCTTGCTGGGAAGAAGGAGAGAACAAATCCCAACTGACCACTCAACTAGCTATACATGGACAATTTAATGACGCAACTTGCATGTTCTTGCTCTTGTGGAGTCTCGTAACATCGAGTCCGAAAAAGAAACTGTTGGACCTGCGGAGACATTCTTTCTTGATGTTTACATTTTATTTTACCGAACTTCTCTTAGGTGGATGTGTATGTATCATACACACCTGTAGTATTATTTTTAGCATCAAGTTGAAATAAATACGTTTACATCTAGGAGCTCACATTTGAAGCTTTGTAGGTTCCCTGACATTCTAATCTATAAAGATGTTATATCAAGGTGTTATACATGTCAATGATGAGTATCTGAACAAACAGCTGCATCATTCAAATGTGAGGCTTTGAAGGTGTGAAAATCTCTGCTCTTAGCGTTGCTGAATATATTTTTCTTATTCCAAGGAAAACTCGCGTATTTGTATCCTTCGCACGATGCAAATTTTTGATTTGGACCTTCGGATGGAAGTGAAAACCCCTTAGCACCATGTATTAAGGCCTTGGCACCCTATTGGGACAATGTGAAGATGACTACACCTTCGGAGTTCATGTTCTGTAAAGTGTAAATAGTGATTTAAACATTTTTAAACAATTTAAATTTTGAACAGTAATTTAAAGTTTTTCTTTGTTTTGACATTCAAATTTAGTGCGAACGAGCACCACCAACCTAAGCAGAGAATCACCTTTTGTGAGTCTCCAACAGACTTTGCATCTCTCTTCTCAACACGTATGACTTTAGATAAATAAGATCACTAACCTTACCCTGCTAAGAATTGAACTTAATGACTAGTAAAATACATTTTGTATACTTTATATAAACAAATATGGATGACTTTAGATACTTAAAAATTCATCGTTGCAAGGCAGTATCTTTCTAGTAAACATCTACTACCATCACAAGCTTAACAACTCAATTAAATAAATACCACCACCTGCATTATGTCATACACACTTATACATCCGTATTGCAGTCCATACAACTCCAACCTCCTCTGTCAAGGGATCGCCAGGACGGAGGAAAGAAGTCGATCAATGACTAGAAGCTCCAATAACAATGGCAACAGCAGATAGAACAGCCTGTGCACCATATACAAAATGCAACTACAGATTAGAGCATGAGCAAAGTTGGTGTAGGAGAAACAAGTCAATGATTTGCATATTATAGGGAGCAAAGAGATGGACGGAAATAACAACTTAAACGTTTTAGCAGCAACAAACAAAAGTTGCTGGTACAATTTCATGGTAAAGACAATGGGTAGTTCGAAATCTCAAATTTCACATGTTTGACATGAGTATATGTCCTTAACAAACAATACATACTTCTTCCTACAGTTACCAGCCAATCACATGAGATTTCATATGCATAAACTTTCCATGTAACCGACCACAGAGAAAAGGAAAACAGTAAAATCCATAGTAACAAACAAGTCTGAGAAAGCCTAATAATTGGTTTTTCAGAGCATGGATCACTGGTTACATTGTGAAGTCCACTTGATACCGATTAATTTGAAATCTCTAAATGACCACATGAGAAAGGTCGGTAAGGACACAACAAAGTGAGTTCGTCTTGATAAAAAAAGAACAAATGACGTGGCTCCAGCAGATTGCAATGGTCGAAACATAACCATTTAGCTGAAGTCCAAACTGAGAGGTTAACATCTGAAAAACTATGTATCCTTCAAATACTTGCCTCCTAACCCCAAGCATACATACTTAGATCAGTAGTATGTGTACTCACTGGCAATACTCAAACTCCCACAGCAAAGTTAAAAGGAATGGTGAAAATGGAATATACTTACAGCAATTGTGCACGCAATCAGTCCTGGTTTCTCTCTATGATCAATTCTGACACAAAGCAGAATGAAAGCACCAAAGTACCATGGAATGGCGGCAGTAAAGAAACCAATTATGAACCTACAGAAAAGAAAGAAACTATGTCAGATTCAAAATAACCGGCACAATCACAAAACAGAACAAAACCCAGATGCACCTAAAAAAACATACTCCTATAAGATTGAATTAAGCAATTTTGTGAACTTACAGAAACCAACCAACCCCGCAACCACATATAGGGAGACGACGATGTCGATGTTCATCCACAGGTGTTCCTTCAACAACATAACCTTCAGCGCCATCAAGAAAAACGAATGACCAAACAGTAAAAAATGAAATTCCTTAAAAAAATGGTGAATTTATTTTTATTTATTTTCTGTCTATCAGATCAAAACTATAGATGGATCAAACGAAAGAATGAAAACCCAAATAAATAAATAAAAATTCGAGAGAGAGTTGAACTTCTCTTGATGATTACCTGGAATACCCTGGTAACCATGAGGGTAGTAAGGAGATGCCCCAGTAAGACCTGGAGGTGGAACAGGCTGAGGGTAACCAATTGAAGGCTGTTGGGGATAAGAAGGAGGAAGTCCTTGGAAAGTACCATAGTGAGGTGGTGCTGATGGCGGTGACTGTTGATCACCACTACCACCACTATAGAGACCTTTGCTCTTTCCTTCTTCCTCAGTTGACATCTTTGTTTGCGAGATTAAGGAATGAATTGATAAGGGTTTTCAGAAATTGAACAGTTTATTTCTTCTCTTACTTCCCCGATTGACTTGCGATTTCGTAGCAGAGAAGAGATTGACGGAAAAATTATTGCTTCCGTTTATTATTGTTGTTATTACAGTTTGATAGAGAAGCCTACATTATTATATTAATATCTATTCCAGCTGGAACAATAAATAGTCCACGCATTTTTAAGAGGTTGTTTGGATACAAGAAACAAAAGTATTTCTGCTCCTGGATCCGCAAGTCAAAAGTAAAACAAAATTGCTCCATAAAAAAGTTATTATTATCTATTTCTAGAAATTATTTTTAAATTTTATTCCCAACGTAATTTTTAGCTCTGAATTTTTGCTTCCATAAGTCAAAAAGCTAGTTTCAATTTAAACAGGTTCATCTCAAAAATTGAGGTAAACTAGAAGCACAACTTGAAAGAGATCCAATTCATGAATCTGTCTTGTCACTGGCTTGAGAGTGTGTTACATACGTCATTCTTGGTACATAACTCCGGGAAGCGAATTGCCTTCATCTTCATGGTCAATTTATCAAGGAGGAAACTTAATTGTAAAAAGGTGAAGGAACAAATCCATCCTAAACTACATTTTATTGGAACGATTTTTTGGGGACCATGGTTTTTTTTTGGGGACAATGGTTTTATTTTGGATAAAAACATTAGAAGTAAATCTAGGTCACCCCTTATCTAGATATTTATATTAATACCTAAATTACCCTCTTGATTAATTTTGGGTGATGATTAGTTAGTGTTAATAATAGTTAGTGTAATGATTAGTGAGATGATTAAGTTAAAGATAATTAGTGAGATTAAAAAATCAGATGGTTTTTTTTTTAAAGAAGTAGAATTATTGAGAGAGTAAAGTTAGAGAAGATGAAGAAGGAAAACATGAAAAACGATGGATTTTACCAACCACAACCGAAGGAAGGGTATTTGGGTATCCAGGTATGCTTCAAACTTAGATAATGTTGGTTGAATTGCTCCAAACTTTCAAAAAAAATAACATTTTTTATGCAGATTTGGGCCAGTTCGGTTACCATATGTCAAGAACATGTAACCGAACACTCCTAAAAGTGTAGTTCGGTTACGTTTTCCAAACACGCAGGTTACCGAACTCGCTCGTTAATGGAGGTTTTGGTCGTACAGTGTAATGTTCGGTTACCTAGGATAAAATGGTAGGTAACCGAACTTTGAACTTAACAATTTATTTGGGTACATCTTGTGTGTTCGGTTAGTTCGCAAACTTCAATGCAACCAAGTTCCCAACCGAACTGCAGGTTAAAAGTAACCTAGTGTTAGAAGTTCGGTTGGTTCGTAAACTTCAACATATTTTGCGAATCAACCGAACTGGGCTTATATATGCATATATGCAATTAGGCAAACGTTCGGTTACTACGAAATTTATTTCTTGGCGAATTAGGTAGAGTTCGGTTACGAAGTTTCAAAGGTAGAGTTCGGTTACAAAGAAAACTTAACATTTTTGCGAACGAACCGAACTTGTGGATTTCTCATTATTTTCGTAAACTAAAGTTCGGTGATATCCTTATTTTGCGAAGGAACCGAACTTATGGACTTGTGTTGTTCTAATACAAGGAGTTCGATTAAAAGTATTTTTTTGCGAATCAACCGAACTCTGAGTTCGGTTAAGAAAAAATTAATTCGTGATAACCGAACTTTTCTCTGAAAAAAAAACCCTCGAGGAAGTCCACCCTTTTAGGGTTCCATCGACTCATCAAGGTTAAGTAAGCTGTCTATATCATTTTACTTCTCATTTATTCGACCAAAAACGAATGACAAGTAATGGGTTTGTGAGAATATCTTTGTTAATGTTTTAAATTAAGCTATATATATATATATATATATAGTGGTGGTGGTGGTAATCAGAGGTGGTGGTGGTAATCGGTGGTTGGTGGTGGTGGTGGTGGTGGTAATCGGCGGTGGTGGTGGTGGTAATCGGTGGTCGGTGGTGGTGATAATCAGAAGTAGTGGTGGTGGTAATCGGCGATGGTGGGAGGTGGTGGTGGGAGGAGGAGGTGGTTATATTATATATATATAGATGGTTATTGGGTTGGTTTTAAATTAAATTAGGTTAAGGGTAGGTTAATCATTTCAATGCTTTAGGACACCCCTTATAATTATAGGGAAGGTGGCCTAATAAAATCATGGTCCCCTCAAAAAAAAAAAACCATGGTCCCTAGAAAATAGTTCTTTTATTGCACTATGCTAATGTGTGCTATTATTACTGAATTGGTAACTAAAAGAAATTTATTAATTAGCACACAATTGAATGTAGAGAAGCCCAAACCATAAACTTGCATCAAAAAGTATGTTTGAAGTTAAACACCCATCTTTTCTTTAACCGGCCACAACTCTGGAACAGTTTTAAATAGAAGAAAAAGACAACAATAGCAGCCCTTTGAGAGTTTATATACAATGTTCCAAGAGAAGAAGAAACCGACTATAAAGAAAATTCCAATGCCGGCATACTCCATATGCATGACAGTAGTTTGATGAGTTACCTACCTGCTCTTTTCGTGCTTAACATCTGGAGGTATGATAACTATCAAGCAACGAAGAACAATCAAAATCTTGAAAACAGTTTCAAGGGTTTGGTAAAGCTTACCCTTATTTCTCAAGTGATAATTGTGATAATTGTTCTTCAATGGCTTCGTTGTCGATATGGCAAGATTTTCTGCATGATGAAGGTATAAGAATGAGGCCAAGAGACCGTTGCTCCATAGGAGAAGCTGAGGAGCTTCGGATGCTACGGTACTCCACTGCATCTTGTAATATAATATTTCCTTGCTTGTCTAAGCAGTGGAAAGCACCATAAAAGAACCGTCCATCATTGATCCCAACAAGCATACGGTGGAACAATAGCTTCCTAATCCGACTAACATTTGTGGACTCGTGAATATTAGAACTTCCTGAACTTTCAAGTGCTCGGGAGGAGAGGTCCAATGGTTGCTCCATAAGTTAGGACAGTACTTTAAGAGTTTTCTACTGTTCTTTCCGCGACTAAAGTATTCGAGTCTAGCAACCAGCTCACCAGTGAGCAAGAACAATTGAGATCTTAGAAGTTGGTAACAAAGATTTCAACACTATAATTCAGTAGCTCGGCAGGTAAACTAGAGTCTACTACCTCCCACTCGCTGCAAAACAAAACCGAAACAGGTTAGTAGGCATTGGAATTGTCAGGCACAAAGATATGAGATTCTTTTAGCAGCAAATTCCCTTCACCCGATTAAGATTTTTTCCGGAAACGACGACTAACTCTGACAAATTGATATTGCAGTCAATGGTAGTTTACAGATATCAGAATAGCTAAATCAGGGTATTCAGGACCAATCTGGCCAATGGAGAATTTTTTAGATTGCAGTGAAAATTAAAACTACAATTCCAGGGAACTTGAGAAACAAAAACACATGTTCCATTCACACTGCTAAATCAACTCTTTGTGACCCCATGAAATCAACCAAAGAAGCTAGTTTCAACTGCCGCCCCAATTCATTATAAAACAATCTATCCAGTAGAAATAGAAAAACACATATACCAAACTGATTTCACCATATAAAAATTAGCAATACTGTCTACCACTTATCACCCTAAGAAAAAAAAAATTTAGGGTTTTTTCAGCACAATGTTGCTTTGAAAACCAATACAAAATCCAAGCCAGATTTAGTTTGAGCTGAATTTCAACTCTAACTTTCTATCAAGGTCACATTTAAACTTCACTAACATATAAGACTTGACCATTCATTGAATGAAGATTTTGAAAGTTATAAATAATAACCGCAGCATACTTAGAAATCAAAGTTAAAACCAGAATCCTTAAGAAACAATTAAATCGCTGAATAGAACTCACCATCACACACTTTCTCTTTACACTAAAAAGAAAAATCAAAACATGAAATTAAAAAAAAAAAAAAGTTTAATCTAGATTGATAAAAAGATTACCTTAAATTTGTATTAGGACCTAGGAGTAGCTTCTATCTGAAACCCAAAATTGACTCCTTCCGCTATCGACGAATCGACTGCGATGATTTATTGATTGATTCCTAGTTTGTTTTTTATCTTCCCACGGCTCTCCTAATCGAACTTCTTCTTTTTTCACTTTTGTCTCGATATTATGAGAAGTGAACTGGTTAACTGGTAAGTGAGTCAGTGACCCCGTAACATATACCACGGTCCCAAATAACAGCATAAGAGCAACTTTAGTGTAGTTGCTATAAGCCATATATGACAATAAAAGCTGGCACACTCCTAGCTGCTATAAGAGCAAGTCTTACGGTGGAAGAGTTTCATCTTCCGTTTTCCATCTTCCACGCCACCTCAACATTTGGAATTGTGGATGGAAGTGCAAGTATAATGGTGGAATAGTGAAAACGCTATTCTTAATAGCACAAAAAAACGCTATTAAGAATAACGTTTTTTTTCTCAACCATTAGATTTCAACAACTCATTTTAAATCTACGGATAAAGAAAAACGCTATTCTTAATAGCACTGAGTGCTATTAAGAATATCGTTTTTTTTTTTGTGATATTCTTAATAGCGTTTCTTGTCTTCTACTGCGTTATTCTGATTAACGTTTCTATGGATTCCACGGATCCTTCCATCAATTCATGGAATCCTGCTTGGATTTTCTGTGGAAGACCCCAACTTGGAAGTCATTAGACTTGACATTCCATGGTTTTTCCACACTTGGAATAGGTTGGATTCCACCATAAGACTTGCTCTAAGTCCCATATTTCCATATTCTCAAACGCGGTGTCTATATATGATTTTTTTTTTCTTTTGGAAAATCTCATATATAGCTTCCCACAGTTATAAAATGCGTGGTACATAAACGTTAATATAAATTGCGTGGAACTTTAAAAAGGTGTTGAAGTTTACGTTCATTAGTAAGACGTTCTCTAAGATAGATGATAGACGCATTTATGTGTCTAATTTGTCCTCAATATTCCCTATTGTTAGTACTCATTTCGTCCTTATTATGGTATTTTGTGTGTGTAGGTATTTTTGGAAATAAACATTGTTGGAAATATCGCCTCGAAAAATGACCCGGAGGAGCCTCGTAGAACACCTACTATTTGGACTCTCGGTTTGGATAAGGGGCAAACCAATTGCTAAGGGGCACCCCCAGAGCGCCACCTGCTATTCGCACCCCTGGTTTGGATAAGGGGCACCCATCTTCATCTTTTGAATTCTGAAAAAAGGCGGGAAAGCATGGTTCTCACCTGAAGAATTTTCGTTCGAATTTGGAAGGCATTGTACAGAGACTCAATGGCTCATATTGATGGGGGGACTCTATTAAGGTTAACAGGCAGGATATGGTTGATTTCGTCGGTTGAAATTGACTAGATAACCCGCAAGAAAAATTCAGAGCAACACGTACGCTGGATGAGATATTCACGGGATTACAGCGTGGTTAAGCGTGTGCTGATCGTGTTTGGATTGAGCTGGGTCTCTGCAGAAGCGTGAAGAAGTTAAATGAGGAAGATTCAGTAGCTGTATACGCGTGGAAGAGCTAAATGTGGAAGAAAATATTCCCGAGAATATTTTTCATCAATGACGAGTAATGGAGAATTTGATGAAGTTATTGCGTGATATTTTGAGGTTGTTGGGTTATAAATAGTTTCTGGGATAGCAGAGAGGGAGGATAGAGAGTTTGGGAGAGAAATAGAGCACCACAGAGTCGAAACACCAAGTTGGAGAGAGACCTGCTGCTGTTGCTTCCATTGAAGAACACGAAGAACGGACCATTCAAGACCGTCGTTTTCCAACAGTAACAACGACTCGCAGCCGAGGGTCATACATCAGAGGCAGACTTATTTGCTACAGCTTTTGCGACACAGAGTCGTGGGTCTTAGAGCAACAGTAACAGTGACACATCCTCTGTATCGTTTTTTTTTTGTAACAAATATAATTGTTACAAACCCGGTTATGAATTATTTCTCCATTTTCATCATTTGTAAACACCCTTTGAGCAATAATAATGATTTTTGAGCGTGTTTCCAACATGATGAGCGGCTAATTCTCCCACAATCAAGGCAATGAGGAAGCTATTTACGCATGAATAATTGGTAACTATTTTATTTTCTCTAATATTTAATTATAATTCACTCAATCACTGCTTTTGCAGAGTTTTAAATTGTTTGCGTAATTTTCCTAATCAGTTGTGATTCAATTAGGTAGGTTATGCTTTGTTTAGATAATCTATGCTTAAGGGATACAATTGATGTTTGAGAATTTGCTTGATTATTAGTGAGTTAATATATAAAGGACTTAAAAGATAATTAGAGTTTTGGATTATTTACCATCATTAATTCATGTGTAATAGTGGAATCAGTGTCTTGGTTATTTTCTCATATCTTGAAGTTAATTTTGTAATAAGTTTTCTTTATTTTTAAGTTTTATAAGTCTAAAAATCCATTGCTTTCACAAGCCTCAACGAACCTTTTTACTACAACTCAATTGAAAATCACATCAATTTTTGGCGCCGCCGACGCGGGCTTGTCTTTAGGCTAGAGTTTTTAGATTTTTTAGGTTTTTATTTGTTCTTCTTTACATTTTTGAGTTTTTATCTTTTCCTTACAGATTTTGGAATTTGGAGCGAAATAAAATTTTGCCAAAACTTTGGTGAATACTTAAAGACTTGGAGTAAAAGACAAAGCGAAAGGAGCGAAAGAAGAATTTTTTTTTGTTTTTATTAAAAAAGAGAAAAAAAAAGAGAGACATTTTTTTTTTAACTTTCCTTTTCTTTTGGACTTTGGACTTGGACATTTGGACATTCTTTTATTTTTAAACCCTACGGAAGGGTAGTATTAAATATTAAACTGTTTGCAGAGAAGGACGGTGATTACGATATCCCCTCGGCCCCTCGGGTTCGTACACGACATTGGAGTTGTGGCCCGAGTCGACTTCAGCGGTTCATCCCCCATCTGGAACGAGAGGTAAGTTTGTCGAAACACCCGCGAATCCCCTGTGAGAGGGTTTACTGGATGATTTTGTATGCTTATATATTGAGGACCTGAAATCGGATTTAATTTTCTAGTAAAGGGAAAGGCCTGGCCAAATCAAGATAAGGACTCAGATTTCATCACCGTTTCCTTCTTGCCCGCCTTAGGAACACGTAACCTACGCGAACCTAAGCCTTAAAATTTGTACTAGAACGAGACCGATAGGGTAACGAGCTTAATAGGAAAGTCATTCGAAAAATATTGGTTACTCTTTTAAGCATACTTCGAAGTTCATGATGGTTTCTGTGAGTTGAATGCGTGATTGCGTCGCCTTGTAATGCGGTGAGGCCTTGGGTATCAAAGCTCCACGCAGGTTCCCTCGCATATATTCAACTTACTTTGACTCGGATTGATTCCAAAGGGGTTTGCTTAAATTGTAACGAATTCCCTTTCGAAAGAATAGAAGCTGGTCTAGAAACAATCTAAGTGGAGCCATCATGCTTTTTGTTCGCTAGAAAAAATAGGCTTGTTGTGGTCGAGTCAGCCTTCATTGTGTTTGTTTAGAATTCCCTTGCAGTTAGGATGTCGAACTGGTATTATAATAGCAAATACAATGAGTATCCGACTGAGTAGCTTGGACATTATCCTTTTTATGACCACAGTGTGAATAGTGATTGGGAACGCGAAACTTTTGAAGGTTATGGTCCATACCATTGTGAGCCCAATTACTATCCACATACCCACAGGTCATACGAGCAAAACAATCCTTCTATTTCTCTAGAAGAGTCTCTCGGGAGTTTCAATGAGTCAACACAGAAGTTATTTATGAAAGAGACTTATAATATTCTTCTCCCAGAAGAGTCCGTAGAGCGGTCAACTAAGTTATCTCTAGAAGAGACCCTCAAGCAATTTACTGAGAGTACAAATAGGATTGTGTAAAAACTTGCTCAGGATAGTCTTAATTTCCAGTATAGTGTTCCCAATACCACCCTTGAAAATAAGGATAGTTTTTATTCACATAATCAAGATGACGAGGTTAGAATTGGTAACACCACTTGTTTGATAAGGTTCGATCATTTTCATGTTATTATAAAGATGATTATGATGAGGATAGTATTGATGAAGAACATGAAATATGTAGGCATAGTGATCAGGAATTTGTTACTCCGATTGAGATTTATAATGATAGTGTTGGTTCTAGTACAAATCCAAATAATTTTAATAATTATTCACCTATTCAAAAGGATGAGGATTTGACTAGAGATACCACCGTTTTAGACGATGTAGTTCATGATCCTTTGGCCTGCAGTATGTTGGATAATCTATTGTTTGATGTGCCTATCAGTGAATCAGAGGAAGTAACTATGATTAACACCTTAGTTAATGAGCCTTTACTAGAAACTTTCGCTGGTAATCCTTTATATGATTGTGATGATGGTTTAAAGGAAAGAGTTTACCCTGAGAATAATGTTTTAGAGTCTAGCGATTTAGAAACACTAATCTTAGAAGACCATAAACTCGTAGAGATGAGCGAGGATGAACCAGACTTAGAAGAATCAATTGACCATTTTCAGGAATCTGATGACCTAGAAATTAGGGAAGTTGTGACTAGTCTTTCTAGAGACACGGAAAACTTTAAGTTTGGGGGTAATTCTCCGTGTGCTTTAACTATTAGAAAGTTCCCTCGTGTAGGACTTGACATTTGTGCCTCAACCATCTTACAAGATTATCTTCATACACATTTTACCGAACCTAATGATGTCCAGAAAGAAGCTCAGTTGTTAGAAACCCATCCTATGGTTGATGTGGTTTACCCAGGCGATAATACCCAAATTGACTTTGTTTTCCCGCCAAAAACTTTTCTTCCAATTGTGGGAATTTATGACTTTCAGATGTGTCGGTTATTAAGTTTTGAGACTGAACCTAATTACTTTAGGAGAATAGGGTCGACACATTTTCTTAAGGAAGATCACCTCTTTCATTGTGGTCAGCTGTGTGAGTCAAATCTGATTGACTTAGAGAATCCCCAGTTATTCAGGCTTTTGTTATGCGCTTCTAAATTCTTACTTGAGTATTTCCAGACTCTTCAGCCTGATATTCAGAATGCCTTTGAGGAAATCCAACCAATGAAAGCTTTTTATCTAGACCCTGTTATAGAACCTGAACCTGAACCACAGCTAGATGTAGTTGTCTTAAACAGGAAACTAGACAAAGGTGTGCTTTATTTGCTAATTTTCTTGGGATGTTGCGAATTCCTTTTACTTGTGATAGCCCTATTTGGTTTTGGTGATCCACAGTTATTCCGACTATTACTTTATGATTCTAAGAGGTGACTAATTCCTTTTGATGTCTGGCTGAAAACTTTAAACTTAGCACTTTTTTGGAGGTAACCCATGCTCATGCAACACGGTAATATCTTTCCTTAACTCTTTTGCTTCAAATGGTAACAGTTTCTCCTTGTTCATATGCTTTTAATTTTATCTTTAAAACATTGAGGACAATGTTAGATTTAAGTTTGGGGGTATGGGAGAAACTTTTTAGTTGCAATAAATAAACTCCAAAGCCTAGAAATTTATGCCTACTAAGGATTGCACTAACCAATCTAAGTGGATGGAAACATATTGGTTGTAAGAGTTGAAGAACCAATCTGATTAGATGGAAACATCTAAAGAGTCTATTCATAAAAGCACAGAGCTCAGGTGTTAGAATTAAAAAAAAACATGGTAGTTTCGCCATATCTCGTTGAATCCTAATCCTTCTGTTTTTATTTTTTAAGTGATTTGGTGGGGCACACGATTCAAGTTGTTACATTTGCTAGGGTGAATAGGGTGATTGAGATACAAAAAAAAAATTAAAAAATAAATAAATATAGGACCAGACCATCAGACCAACAAGAATAAATTCAATAAAGTCGACCACTGGTGCCCTTGTATATGCCAGTTGTGTTGACCTAAAGTTAGGTTTATCGACCACTGGTCCCCTTGTATATGCCAATTGTGTTGATATTAGTCTGACCGGTATCTCAGTCCATTAGGATAGGTTCATCTTGGCAGAGGCCTTCAGACGGATATGGGAAGCACCGTTCACTTTAAACCATCTTTTTCTTTATCCATCTTCTTAATCTTTCCATGTGATTGGTTGACTCCGGTTATGATGTCCAAAAACTATCTGAGTAGAGCTCTGTCACTTTATATGAATATTAGTATGCTTGAGTGCAAACTCGTGTACAACAATTGGAATTTCGCATCAGGGTACTTCCTCCTGTAGTCAGTTATTGTATGCCAACCAAGGAGATTCTTTAGTGCCTTCCAAGGTTCCGCGTAGATAGCTAGGGTCTGGAGTAATGGTTTTGTGGGTACACCTCTGGTAAACCCTCCCGAGATTAACTCGGTTTTTTTTTTTTTTAGTTTTGCTCGAGGACTAGCAAATAATAAGTTTGAGGGTATTTGATAGATACATTTATGTGTCTAATTTGTCCTAAATATTCCGTATTGTTAGTACTCATTTTCGTCCTTAATATGGTATTTTGTGTGTGTAGGTATTTTTGGAAATAAACATTGTTGGAAATATCGCCTCGAAAAATGACCAGGAGGAGCCTCGGAGAACACCTACTATTCGAACTATCGGTTTGGATAAGGGGCAACCCAATTCCTAAGGGGCACCCCCAGAGCGCCACCTTCTATTCGCACCCCTGGTTTGGATAAGGGGCACCCATCTTCATCTTTTGAATTCTGAAAAAAGGCGGGAAAGCATGGTTCTCACCTGAAGAATTTTCGTTCGAATTTGGAAGGCATTGTACAGAGACTCAATGGCTCATATTGATGGGGGGACTCTATTAAGGTTAAAAGGAAGGATATGGTTGATTTAGTCGGTTGAAATTGACTAGATAACCCGCAAGAAAAAGTCAGAGAAACACATACGCTGGATGAGATATTCACGGGATTACAGCGTGGTTAAACGTGTGCTGATCGTGTTTGGATTGAGCTGGGTCTCTGCAGAAGCGTGGAGAAGTTAAATGAGGAAGATTCAGTAGTTGTATACGCGTGGAAGAGCTAAAAGTGGAAGAAAATATTCCCGAGAATATTTTTCATCAATGCCGAGTAATGGAGAATTCGATGAAGTTATTGCGTGATATTTTGAGGCTGTTGGGTTATAAATAGTTTCTGGGATAGCAGAGAGGGAGGATAGAGAGTTTGGGAGAGAAATAGAGCACCACAGAGTCGAAACACCAAGTTGCAGAGAGACATGCTGTTGTTGCTGCCATTGAAGAACACGAAGAACGGACCATTCAAGACCGTCGTTTTCCAACAGTAACAACGACTCACAGCCGAGGGTCGTACATCAGAGGCAGACTTATTTTCTACAGCGTTTGCGACACAGAGTCGTGGGTCTTAGAGCAACAGTAACAGTGGCACATCCTCTGTATCCTTTTTTTTTGTTTGTAACAAATATAATTGTTGCAAACCCGGTTTTGAATTATTTCTCCATTTTCATCATTTGTAAACACCCTTTGAGCAATAATAATGATTTTTGAGCATGTTTCCAACATGATGATCGGCTAATTCTCCCACAACCAAGGAAATGAGGAAGCTATTTACGCATGAATAATTGGTAACTATTTTATTTTCTCTAATATTTAATTATAATTCACTCAATCACTGCTTTTGCAGAGTTTTAAATTGTTTGCGTAATTTTCCTAATCAGTTGTGATTCAATTAAGTAGGTTATGCTTTGTTTAGATAATCTATGCTTAAGGGATACAATTGATGTTTGAGAATTTGCTTGATTATTAGTGAGTTAAGATATAAAGGACTTAAAAGATAATTAGAGTTTTGGATTATTTACCATCATTAATTCATGTGTAATAGTGGAATCAGTGTCTTGGTTATTTTCTCATATCTTAAAGCAAATTTTGTAATAAGTTTTCTTTATTTTTAAGTTTTATAAGTCTAAAAATCCATTGCTTTCACAAGCCTCAACGAACCTTATTACTACAACATTATTGAAAAATACCATCAATAGCATGTGGATCAAACGTTATTTAAGAAATCGTTTTCATAAACGTACATTATGATAACGTTTAGGCTTGGACGCATTTAATAATTGTGTCGATCATGGACGTAATTTATAATCACGTTCCACTAAACGTTTCTATTAAAAGAGTTTATACTAGACTTATTTTATAACTCCTTATCAACTACTAGACTCATTTTATAACTCCTTCTCCACTGAACGTTGCTATTAATAACGTTTGCTGAAACTTAATTGATAACCATCTAATAAAAACGTAGTTATAAACCACATTTATAAATGAACGTGTTTATAAAAACCATCTAGACTAAGACGAAGTTTAAGATTTCGTTTGGTTAAAAGTAATTATAGAAAACGTTTAATGGAAAAACGGTTTTTTAAACCCCGTGGTATAGAAGACGAAATTATAAGTTGCATTGAAACCACACGCTATTGTAAAATGTGTTTGAGTTTGACGGATTCTTTGATTTCGTTTCTCATGAAACGGTGATATTAAGTACGTTGATCGGTCTCCCATTACGTCGCATACCAAATTGATAAGCCAAAAAAGTCATATATGGCTTGAGAATTTGAGAATATAGTAACTCAAGGTAACTCAACGCTGCAGTTGCTCTAATCCATATATAGAAAAATTTTCCAATACAGTATTCTGATGGTGGACAACAAGCAAATTGTAGACAAACAACTACTTTTTCCTAATGTGTGCACAAATGACAGGCATTAGCCAAACCCGTGGAACAAACCACCCTACATGGCCAGCATTAGCCTCGGCTCATTGGGAAAATTCATGAGCCACATTATTAGCCAATCGATTAACAAAAACAAAAAACGCCTACTGGAGTTTAGAACTACTCCATCCGTTTCTAAAAAAAAGACCTCTTTGATTTGCACAAAGATTAATAAAACTAATGATTGCACCCATTTTTTCATATATTTTTCTAATATATTATTGATCTCATTGATTTAATATTAGATAAAGAGGGGAGAGAGAAGTAGGCCCCTTTTTTGTTAAGAGAGAAAAAGAAGAGAGAGAAGTGGTCCCTCTATGGGTATATTAGTAAACTAATAACATTTTGACTTTTCATATATATGGGAACCGGACCATTATTTGACATATATCCAAATAGAGAAACCAACCTATTTTCCATAAACAAAGGGAGTAGATTTTCAATGTTATGGAAGATATGATGTGTTTTCTAATCTCTAAATAAAGGTTTCCGATTGATTTTCTTTATGATTTCAGCAACGTCACTTCTTACAATGATCTTGTCATCCTTCCTTTCTATAGCTAGTTTCAGCGCATCTAATTCCTCGCACTTATGCTTCCTCTGTAGACAAATAAAACAAGTTAGTCGACTCGGCATGAATAAAATAATTCTTATCATCTCTTATAATTATTCCTTTCCCCCTTATCTGTGCATTTGGACTCCAAGCCCCATCAATTTTAAATTTTAACCATCCTTCGGGAGGTTTTCCCCAGCAAGAATCATATTATTTTACAGTGATTGCAGCAATATGATCAAGCAGAAAAGATTTATAGATAAATAGTAACATCTATTTTTCTCTAGCTATAATGGCGATTGGTTCTTCAAATTTGCCTCATGAACAATCCTATTACGATTGGTCCATATTGACCATATGGGGCAAGCAATCCAAGAGAAGTTTTCAAATCTTTCAGGTCGTTGTATGTCCGAATTTGGAGCCAAACTCTAATCACTGTTGAAAAGTATGGTTAATTGGGAACCAGACTCTTAAAATTTTCTGCAGGTAACCAGAGAGTGCATAGTTTATTCTGATTTCAACTTGTACTTAGGACAAACATAATCTGAGATGTGGATACGATTATGTAAGATTTCATTCACAGGTAAGGCACCTTTCAGATCCTTCCAAATAAAAATGTGAATTCTTGCAGGTGTCTTTTGTTTCCATATTTTCATCCATAACTCTGCATCAGATTCGTCTGTTGTTATACTAAGAGCTGAGCCCTTTTGGCAATGAAATTTCCATCTTTTGATGGAGTCCAGATTTTTCTGTCAATAGAAGATATCAAATTTTTTTAGATTTTTTCAATTAATATTTTTGACTGTTGATCAAACACTTCACTCAATTTTACTTCCCCCGCCACCTTGAATCATGGTTTATAAGATCAGAGACCTTAAGATTCTTATCAGGAAAAGTGTTGGTCTTAGGTGTGGCAATAAAGTTTACTTTCCCCACCACCCAAATAATGAAAGATTTATCTTACTCATTTTTTTGGTATAGACACTTCCATGCCCAAGAGACAGTATTAGGATAATTTGCATTGAGCACATCAACATTAGCAAATTATTTGGCTGTAAGAAATTTTGTTAGGAGTGAATCTGGATTTCCCACCAGATGACCACACATTTTCTTTATGAGTTTGGATTTGCCAAACTGATGTAAAAGAGAAAGTTACACCTCTTAGCTTGGGAAAATATCTGCAAATCCAAAAAAGAAGGGGAGTTAGGCTTTATAAATAGTGAACTTCTTCTTTTTTCACTTTTGTCTCGATATTATGAGAAGTGAACTGGTTATCTGGTAAGTGAGTCAGTGACCCCGTAACATATACCACGGTTCCAAATAACAACATAAAAGAAACTTTAGTGTAGTTGCTATAAGCCATACATGACAATAAAAGTCGGCACACTCCTAGCTGCTATAAGTCCCATATTTCCATATTCTCAAACGCGGTGTCTATATATGATTTTATTTTTTGGGAAATCTCATATATAGCTTCCTACAGTTATAAAATGCGTGGTACATAAACGTTAATATAAATTGCGTGGAACTTTAAAAAGGTGTTGAAGTTTATGTTCATTAGTAAGACGTTCTCTAAGATAGCATGTGGATCAAACGTTATTTAAGAAATCGTTTTCATAAACGTACATTATGATAGCGTTTAGGCTTGGGCGCATTTAATAATTGTGTCAATCATGGACGTAATTTATAATCACGTTCCACTAAACGTTTTTATTAAAAGCGTTTATACTAGACTTATTTTATAACTCCTTCTCAACTATTAGACTCATTTTATAACTCCTTCTCCACTGAACGTTGCTATTAATAACGTTTGTTGAAACTTATTTGATAACCATCTAATAAAAATGTAGTTATAAACCACGTTTATAACTGAACGTGTTTATGAAAACCATCTAGACTAAGACGCAGTTTAAGATGTCGTTTGGTTAAAAGTAAGTATAGAAAACGTTTAATGGACAAACGGTTTTTTAAACCTCGTGGTATAGAAGACGAAATTATAAATTGCATTGAAACCACACGCTATTGTAAAATGCGTTTGAGTTGGACGAATTCTTTGATTTCGTTTCTCATGAAACAGTGATATTAAGTACGTTGATCGGTCTCCCATTACGTCGCATACCAAATTGCTAAGCCAAAAAAGCCATATATGGCTTGAGAATTTGAGAATATAGTAACTCAACGCTGCAGTTGCTCTAAGCCATCTATAAAAAAATTTGCCAATACAGTATTCCGATGGTGGACAACAAGCAAATTGTAGACAAACAACTACTTTTTCCTAATGTGTGCACAAATGACAGGCATTAGCCAAACCCGTGGAACAAACCACCCTACATGGCCAGCATTAGCCTCGGCTCATTGGGAAGATTCATGAGCCACATTATTAGCCAATCGGTTAACAAAAACAAAAAACGCCTACTGGAATTTAGAAACTACTCCATTCGTTTCTAAAAAACAGGTTTCTTTGATTTGCACAAAGATTAATAAAACTAATGATTGCACCCATTTTTTCATATATTTTTCCAATTTATTATTGATCTCATTGATTTAATATTAGAGAAAGAGGGGAGAGAGAAGTAGGCCCCTTTTTTTGTTAAGAGAGAAAAATAAGAGAGAGAAGTGGTCTCTCTATGGGTATATTAGTAAACTAATAACATTTTGACTTTTCATATATATGGGAACCGGACCATTATTTGACATATATCCAAATAGAGAAACCAACCTATTTTCCAGAAACAAAGGGAGTAGATTTTCAATGTTTTGGAAGAGATGATGTGTTTTCTGATCTCTAAATAAAGGTTTCCAATTGATTTTTTTTATGATTTCAGCAACGTCACTTCTTACAATGATCTTGTCATCCTTCCTTTCCCAAGCTAGTTTCAGCGCATCTCTAATTCCTCGCACTTATGCTTCCTCTGTAGACAAATAAAACAAGTTAATCGACTCGGCATGAATAAAATAATTCTTATCATCTCTTATAATTATTCCTTTCCCCCTTATCTGTGAATTTGGGCTCCAAGCCCCATCAGTGTTAAATTTTAACCATCCTTTAGGAGGTTTTCCCCAGCAAGAATCATATTATTTTACAGTGATTGCAACAATATGATCAAGCGGAAAAGCTTTATAGACAGATAGTAACATCTATTTTTCTCTAGCCATGATGGCGATTGGTTCTTCAAATTTGCCTCACGAACAATCCTATTACGATTGGTCCATATTGACCATATGAGGAAAGCAATCAAAGAGAAGTTTTCAAATCTTTCAGGTCGTTGTATGTCCAAATTTGGAGCCAAACTCTAATCACTGTTGAAAAGTATGGTTAATTGGGAACCAGACTCTTAAAATTTTCTGCAGGTAACCAGAGAGTGCATAGTTTATTCTGATTTCAACTTGTACTTAGGACAAACATAATCTGAGATGTGGATACGATTATGTAAGATTTCATTCACAGGTAAGGCACCTTTTAGAGCCTTCCAAATAAAAATATGAATTCTTGCAGGTGTCTTTTGTTTCCATATTTTCATCCATAACTTTGCATTAGATTCGTCTGCTGTTATACTAAGAGCTGAGCCCTTTTGGCAGTGAAATTTCCATCTTTTGATGGAGTCCAGATTTTTCTGTCACTAGAAGATATCAAACTTTTTCAGATTTTTTCAATTAATATTTTTGACTGTTGATCAAACACTTCACTAAATTTTACTTCCCCCGCCACCTTGAATCATGGTTTATAAGATCAGAGACCTTAAGATTCTTATCAGGCAAAGTGTTGGTCTTAGGTGTGGCAATAAAATTTACTTCCTCCACCACCCAAATAATGAAAGGTTTATCTTACTCATTTTTTTGGTATAGACACTTCCATGCCCAAGAGACAGTATTAGGATAATTTGCATTGAGCACATCAACATTAGCAAATTATTTGGTTTTAAGAACTTTTGTTAGGAGTGAATCTGGATTTCCCACCAATCTCCACACACTCCTGGCTAGCATTACCCGGTTGTTTATTTCACTATTTATAAAGCTTAACTCCCCTTATTGTTTGGATTTCCAGATATTTTCCCAAGCTAAGAGGTGTAACTTTCTCTAATTAACTATAGATCCTCTCCCCACCGATACTTATTCAGATGAGAATCAATTTTATGACACATGCTTTTAGGTATTAAGAATGTATTTATTTGATAAAAGGACATAGCTTGTCCAACATGTTTTACAAAAGTAGTTCTCCATGCTTGAGATAAGAACTATGCCATCCACCCATTAACCCTTTGTTCCACTAACTTCAATAGAGACATATGAGTTTGAGTTTTAGATTTGTTGATTGTAACTGGTGCACCCAAATACTTCTCTCCCATACGAAGGTTAGATATATTCAGGATCTTGGCAAGGAGTTTTTTTATGTTTTGGATGTACTTTCATACTAAATAATAAACCAGACTTGCCAAAGTTGATTTCTTGACCACTCGCATTGCAATACTTTTGTAAACAGACTTTAATAGCATGAAAGTTAGGAATATTGGATTTGGTAGACAGGAGACTGTCATCGGAAAAGAGAGGATAACTGATGATAGGGGATGTCTTAGCACACTTAAGTCCACTAACCAATTGAGACTTTTGCAAGTGTTTCTTCTGAGTTCAGTGTTTATGCTACCCTTCAATTGGAATAGATTGGAAAAACAATTTTAACTGTGGAAGGAAAAATAATATCCAAAGCGTAATTCTCTTGGCGATCAGCCTTTAAAGGATTGACGCTTCATCTTCATCCCATAATATCAACAGTCAGAAAAAAGAGAGATCAGGTTTAGAAATAAAATCAACCTCGAGATTAACTGCCTTTAAGTTGGCTTCCAAGCTATAAGCGCAGAGCGCCTGTGAGTTGGTTTCCAAGCTACCTACGTAGAACCTTGGAATATGAATAGGAAAAAGTATAAAATAGCTTTATTTGGAAGTCGTTAGACTTTTTATTCCATACTTAGATTAGCTTGGATTCCACCATATGACTTATACTAAAGAGAGTGATCCATATGACCCATAATGCTAGGCACCAGGCATTTTACTCCTTTATTGGGTTAACTCGAATGCCAAACGATTCTGAGAATATTCATAATAACTTTTAGTTTTAATTTTTGTATAATAATAATCAAACCATGAATGAAACTAAAAACAAAGTAATTTAAATGAAACAAAAATGAATGTAAAATAAATAATTTGATGTCCATATCTAAAGATTAATGCCGAAAATTTGAATATAAAATTAATGTAAAGAAATAAATATATAAAAAAAAGTATCTTTGTCTTTTTCCGTTGGCCTTTTACTCTACTAGTATAGGCATATTTGTAGTTACTTCTGGATGTCCTTTTTTTTCAGCCAATTCATGCCAGTGCAACTATCTCTAAAGTGTACAATATTTTCGTATTCTGACTCTACTAATGCAGGCATTGCTGCAGGTACTGTTGGAACAATTGCTGAATTATGCCTGCAAAACAATCATAACAAAACAAACAAAACATTGTTATGGCTGAGTCGCAGACTAGGTCGCTTTCTTTAAGACGTTTCGCGGCTCTGCCCAAGATTGTGCAAGCAGTTCTTCAATGGCGCGTCGTCCCCAGGATAAAACAGCCGAGTTCAATCTCTTACACAATCACTCTTGCACGATGAGAGGATGTGAAACTTCTACACTTCATTCTTGCTCAGAAACACTTTTAGAAAAATCAAGGATGATCACACACTTGTTTTTCTTTTTCACAAAAATTCATTTTTCTTTGAAAACCCAAGAGACATAAAAGAGAAACTCTCTCTATAAAAAATGTTTCAACAACTCTTCTAAAAATCCCATTCTATTATGATCTTTTATTTTTAAAGCCAAGAAGAAATAAATATGGATTAAATGAAAGACATTATTAAGATGTTAATTAGCATCATTAATTCGTTCAACAAAAAACGGTTTTGACATTAACACAAAATATTTATTCTTTAAGAGAGAGAATAATTATCACATTTACACCATTTAAATGAGACACTAATTTTTGGAAATTAATAATGTTTTTAAAACATATATTCCCAACAGTCCCCCACTTATATTTTTTAAAACATTGAGCAAGAACGTATAGAGTTGTGCATAAGCAAAGGTGTCTCGCGACTTGAACCTTTACGTAGTGTTAATAGGCTCTCTTAAAATCTAACCATAGAGTGAACATAAATCTTGAACTCTATGAGATAAAAATATTTCTTAACACACACGACTATACTAGTGTAAAGTCTAAAGCCATCACATTACGTCCCTGCGCTTGTATCCCATTTTAATGAATGCTCTAGAGAACTACCTATATTCTCATAGAAAGCGGCCACACTTTCACATTCATATAGGTGAGTTTATCAAGAGTATTCCTGAAAGTACCCCACTCTAAATAGAGATATAAACATCATTAAGAGTTTAAAATTTTAAAATAAAAAATTAAACTCAACCTTTACTCGTTTCAGGATGTCATGTCGTGGGATGAATTCTTCAAAGCATGATTCTCGCATCTACATATCATCCATGACTTCGTCTAGTCCCTTTGAACCTATTTCTAGGTTGGGTATCCATCATAGATGACTCAATCTCAATGGGCATTAACCTCATCCTATAAGATGTATTCACACCTTCTTATTAATCCTTTCGTCAAAGGATTAACGAATACTCTTTTCAGACACTATATAATCCATTCTCGTAACATCAACTCTTATAGTAATAGTTACATTTCTTAACTCTTGCAATAGCCGCGGTACTATCACATTAGATTAATATGTCTGTTCCTTTATCTAGTAGAGGATCTAATCACTCCATCCCTTAGAGGATTCACCTGAAAGGATGTCAAATCAGCTTCACAATATACTTAATTAATTGTGGTAACCATTTAGATAGTGTATTTTTAGGTGTAAGGTGTGTTTGAAACACCTTATAACCTTCTCAATATTTTACCAATTTTCCATATTAGGATTGGCAAATCTGAATATAAAACCCCCACTATGGAAGCAATATATTACACCCCCACTACAAAAAATACTTATATATATATAGTCAATCACGTAGCAAAGAAGCATATTGAGCTACCATACTCATGTCTAGTGCAATCACACGCAATCTCAAAAGCATTAGCACTAAACCAAATCAGTGAAACCTTGTTTATAGTCAGACTATATATATTTCTGTATCTTTTAAAAATTCTATTTTCATTGAAATGAAAATGATCCAAAGAAAGAAAAAATTTATTTCAAAAATATACACCATCTTCACTCAAGTCTTTCATGTCAAATAGCAAACTAAGCATGTTCTCAATTTCATTTTCATCCTATAAGTTAGAATAAAAATTCAAAAAATCACTTATGCATACAAAACAAAGAGTATTGTGCATTTCACTTTCATCAATTCTGAAATCATTCGAATGAATCAAGTAAACAATTTTTATTTTATAAATTGTTTTAAAGTTGTTTTTCAGAATATAAAGGATAACTTATCTAACTTATATGATTTCTTTTATTGTAGAAACTACACAGTTTTCCATGCTTGGTTTACATAGATTCTCATCTTTAACTTACACAAAGGTATATATTTCTACTTATGACTATAACAAATCATACATCGTAGAAACAACATCAAGAAAACAAGCATGTAAGTTAATTTAGCGACATGAACGAAAGTGTCAACAATTTTCTGTTTGCTTGTCTAAAAACAATAGGCTCATAAAAAAAATTTTGCCAAAGATTTAATAGTTTGAAGAACAAAGTTACTCTCTACAAGAAGTTAGCTTTCAGATTATAAGCAACAAAATATTCATGACTAAAATTTAGTCTCACTATATATGCTTTTCTAGGTTCATTCTTAGTGAATTACTTGTCACCTTCATTTTTCTAGTTCCTCTAATTTAAATCAAATGTGTTAAAGCATAGGGTATGGAACCCCCACTATTTTTGACTCAAACAAGAATTTCAAAACAATATCCAAAGATCCCAAAAATTGTGAAAAACTAATAAACCAATGATCTAAACCCAAAACGTTTTGCACAATATAGAGAAAAATTCAAAAAAATTTCTTGAAAGCAACATTGCTTAATATTCACTAATCAAAATTCATATTTTATATCAGGACAAGTTACTCGAAGTATCTTTATAAAATTCTCAAATATTTTATTTCATCCAATATCGTTGTAAGTTGCGTAAGATTTGAAAATGTACATGCTTTTATGAGTTAGGTAGGATTATTACATACATGTTACTCAAAATTCATCAAGTTCATAAGAAAATATAACATGCTCATATTTATCACTAACTCATTGAATTCTTAAAAGCATGACAAAAACTCATATTTCAATTATTCAAAATCAATTCATGTTATGATTAAATTGTAATATTATATTCAAACATTTTATCCATAACCTATCATTTGTAGTAGTGCAATGATCAAATTCAACAAATTTCTAATCTCAATCTTGTTAATAACAAGATAGGAGGAAACTAGAATTCTTTCTCATTTCGGAAGTATGAACATCTTTAACAAGATTGTTCTACCCAAAGTAAACTTTGAGATCGTTCCAATACCGAAAATCCTAGTGATGTGAGTATATCTCAGCACCACTTTCTTTCAAATGATTTGGTTCAAATTTTGAACCATAACCTATCAAAACAAACATGGTGTAAAACACCAATATATACCAACCTCTCACCGTATCCACAATTCACATTAACTTAGCTTGAAAAGCATTGTTAATAACATTTGATATCCTTGCAATGTCGTTCAAGAATAGCAAATAAATTCATAATCAATATTGTGTTCATTTCTTGGTGAGAGTTGATATTCACATTAGTTTTGACTAGGTTTCTAATTATTTCGGTTTTGGGTTTGTATATAATTCCATCTCATTAGTTCCAAACTTATATGAGTCACATGTTTATTGTCATACACAATAATTCTCAATATCTTGTTTCCCTAAAATTTATTCTAAGATTGAACAATCAATTTATTCAATTTAGAATGTCATTATTTGATCGCTACATTAACTACAAATAGTTCATCAAACATACCTCAATTGCTTTTAAAGCTCAATTGGTTGTAAACCATTGTCCATTTTTTGCGCACTAACAAATAAATCAGCAACTCCATTACTCCACACATCGATTAATCTCCCGCAATTTTTTATTTCATTAGAAAATAAAATTTCCTTAAGTAAGTGAATTTTCACCTGTCACAATCATGTACATGTGAGCATTTGAAACCAAAAAAAATATGTAAGGTATGCACTTACATAATTACTTGAAAATAAAATAAAACATAGCACTCCATGTTTCTCCGAAGTTTCAAACAAAGATTCAAAGTTATATAGTTATAACATATAGTTATAACTTTCTACTAAGCATATTATCAAGCACATGTGATGCATTAGCTTAATCTCTAACAATGATCTTATTTTTCATTTCCAAAACAAGAGTATGAAGTAATAAAAATCAAAATCAAAACATGAATTTTAATATAATTTATTACATCTCAATCTTTAATCTCTAATGTCAAGTATCATCTCCTATTTTGGACAAACGTACACAACGATTTTGAAATCACCACATATCTCAATCTAAAAATCCAAACAAGAAATTTCAAAATGGGTTTCGAAGATAAGTTCATGATTTAAAAGTTTCATGTTTCACACAAACCCAAAATATCAGCACAGAGATCAGAAAAACTAAATTAATCAATACTAAATTTCTAATCGTCAGAAATTTTCAACAACATTATTCAGTTTCGTAAAATACTCTAAAAATACTTTTCGGACTCCAAAAAATATGAAATTTTACAGGGATGATCCTCATGATGTATCATATACTTGGATAAAATTTCAAGACCCAGTTCCTTTTCGTCAAAGAGATGCGCATAAAACTCTATAACATGTCAAAAACGTTCGTGTATGTTCAACAATATTTTTCTATGTTAAAAATTCATGAAAAGATATCAACAATTTTACAATCCTAGTCCATAACATAAAATTAACTCTAGGTATCAGGTTAACTAAAATCTCAAGCATCATTTTCAATCCACAAAGAAAAATTATACCGATTATAGTTCTATAAAACGAAATAAAACAATGATACTTATCGCGTTTCAGCAATCGTTTTCTTTTGATATCAGTGGCAGAATAATCGTCTTAAAATTGTTGGAACAATTGCTGAATTATGCCTGCAAAACAATCATATAAAAACAAACAAAACATTGTTATGGCCGAGCGCGGTCTAGGTCGCTTTCTTTAAGACGTTTCGCGGCTCTGCCCAAGATTGTGCAAGCAGTTCTTCAATGGCGCGTCGTCCCCAGGATAAAACAGTCGAGTTCAATCTCTTACACAATCACTCTTGCACGATGAGAGGATGTGAAACTTCTACACTTCATTCTTGCTCAGAAACACTTTTAGAAAAATCAAGGATGATCACACACTTGTTTTTCTTTCTCACAAAAATTCATTTTTCTTTGAAAACCCAAGAGACATAAAAGAGAAACTCTCTCTATAAAAAAATGTTTCAACAACTCTTCTAAAAATCCCATTCTAAAATTCTGATCTTTTATTTTTAAAGCCAAGAATAAATAAATATGGATTAAATGAAAGACATTATTAAGATGTTAATTAGCATCATTAATTCGTTCAACAAAAAACGATTTTGACATTAACACAAAATATTTATTCTTTAAGAGAGAGAATAATTATCACATTTACACCATTTAAATGAGACACTAATTTTTGGAAATTAATAATGTTTTTAAAACATATATTCCCAACAGGTACTTTCATGTGTCCGTTCTTTTCAGTCATTTTCACAAATACGATTATAGCTTTAAAGCATTAAATATTCTTATCTTCAACATGTATCTCCTGACTGATTGTAGAATCTTGGTTAATTTGTAAATTAACTCTAGATTTTGTATATGGTAATAGGAAATTTATATTTTACATGTTCTATCTTTTTAGTTTGTATTTGGCTTCCAGTTAATAATCCAACGTATATATATTTTTCACATAAAAATTTGTATAGTTCGACGAATTTTGATTTAGGTGCACTCGAAGATAAACGACGATGCTATTGAGTTCCACATTTCGTTTATATTTTCTGCCAAATTTTCCTGTCAAACAAATTACTCCCTCCGTTTCTAAATAATAGGCTTGTTTTATTTTGCACAAGAAATAAGAAATCTAATCATTTGAACTTTTTTTCATGTTTTTTCCTATTTTATCCTTAAGAAAAAAGTGGTCCCTGTTATAAACGTGTAATTATGTTAAGAATATCTAGGATGAATCTCGTTTATTACTGTGATTCCCTTCTGTATATCCCTATAAATAGAGGCTCTAATGTTTGTCTATGATACACATCTAACGAGAATTCTCTCCTCTTCTCTTCCCTTATTTTCCGTCTCCTTCTTTTTCACAACACGTCATCAGCATGTAACCCTAATCCGTGAGCAATTAATATATTTTGGGTTAAGATTCCCTTCAAAGACCGAGTCATGGGAGGAATATATTTTAACCTTCGTTATTACACTATGTTATATTCGTCTGAATCACATCTTATACTTTCGATATGCTTATTTATTCTATTATTATAAGTTTTATTTTCTCTTGGTGGACATCTTCTCAACTCCCAGCTTCAATCATTCAACAGGCTAGTTCTACAAGTGGCTTGTCTTGATTTTCTCTTTGTTTTTTCCTAGTTATTTTTGTTCGCTTTGTGTCTCTCTGCCAGGCAGACGTCCAAAAAGAAATATCTATTTGACTCATCTTCACCTATTAATGTTTATTTCCTCTGTATGTAGTTGATGAAAAAACACCATAAGCATCTCAACGGCATATGACCAGGAAGCATCAAGATTGATGTGAACGGAAGGCGTACCAACTGACTCTTATCAAATGATTCTTATACAAGAAAACTCGTTGTGTGTGTGTTTTTTCTTCCCTCCATCTTATATTGTTTGTTAATTATTTTGATTAAATGTCTTATTTATCTCGTGGGGTATTACTAATGATCCGTGATGTTTTTTATTTTCCACATGCATGACGGTGTATCCTTCACGATGGATTTTATATATATTTGGATTTACGAGAGTTACGATGGTTGAATCCACTGATTAATTTTATCTATATTTTCGAGATATGGGTGATCAATTTATTTATTTTTTCCGACAATAAATTGATTTTCCTTTCTTTTCTATTTGTTTTAATTCAGAAATAAAAAATAAAGAAAAAAAGAAAAAAACCCAACGAAAGATTATTCACAATTTCTACTCCTTTAATGAAATTGTAATCACCAAAAATTGGTGGTATCGCAATCTAATTACCTTTACAGTAATTAATCATGTGCATGTTTGCAAAACGTACGACCAATTGATTTTGGTATGTTTGTCTTCTAGACAAGGATCATGTGATTTACATATGGTTTCTATTGCTTTTATGCAAGAAACCATCCGTCAACCTCAAAGTAGGTTTCCTAAGCGATAACTAAAACGACAATATTTTTATTTTGTCGATACGAGTTTTAAAAACCAATTTCTGTGAATTTTCTCACTGGTTTCTGAAAGATAAGAGAAAATAGATTGGCATATTTTCTAAAATTTTCCAATAATGGCTTGATTTTTCCCTATTCTGGAGGATTGGTCTTTCAAACAAATTTTTACGATAAAACATGTATGGTTTTATCTAATAATAAACCATTGGTTTTTATTTTTCTTTACATGAAACCATTCATCAACTAGAAAGAGTGGATTTTATCTCTTCAAATAAAAATAACGATAATGATGTCTTTATATTCTTAAAAAGAAACATATAATTCAATCAGAATTTATTTCATTTATATCGATCCCTAAATGATGAAGTATCATTATTATGGTATAAGTCAATCGTTAAATACCAATGCACGAGAATTTGATGCATTCTTTAAAGATATTGAGCAATTTTTTTTTGTTTTTCTCGGTAATAATCTCCAAAATTCAGATTTGTTCCACTTACATTTGGATTATGGACGGACACTAAAGATCAATGGATGCGCACCCGGCATGTTAGCCAATATTATTAGTCCTTGTAGTGACTATATTGGTTTTAATTTTGATTTTATTTTGATAAAGAAAGTATATAATTTTATTCCGAAAAACTTAATTTCTTTTTGAGATTTGCGTATTCTATATGTTTTTGGCTACTACCAGCAAAATCCATGATGGATGGTAAATGTATAATGACTTTTGAATAGTCTATACATGTGGTACATAAAAACCAGATATTATTATGAGTACTATATGTCTTCGAATTAATTAGATAATACTTTATGAAACTTGTTTTCATTTTATGAGATAAAAATATTTTCGCCATAATCAGGAAGAGACTATACACTACCAACAAAAGTTGGTGTTAATTAACTTCAATGTTATATCGGTTTCTCTCCCATCATGACCAAATCGAAAAAGGCTGCTATTAACTAGGCGTAAAATGTCTCATTTGCTTTTATATAAAAGTTTGCCTCTTTAAGAGGAAAATCCAGTCACATCTCGTAAAATAAGTAGTGTTCCATGAGAGGCTACTGGTACTTCTCCAATTGAGTGTATCAAAACACCATTCACATTATCAAAATTTATATCTCATCCTTTGATGATGATGAGATATAACGCCCATGGGTGTTGGTACCAGTAAATTTTGAATTTTTCAAAATATGCAAATACATTGAGAATTGTGTGGGATTGTGGTAAACAAAACTGATTGTCGAATATTCATTTAAAGTAGCTACTGAAATTAATGATGGTGGTTTTGAACCCCTCTGCAGAGGAATATCGACATATGTGATTGGTTGGCATATAATCCAAATTATGTTGGATTAATTTCTCGATTGACGCATTTTTGGATGCAAAACTTTACACCTTAAAAATGCCAAGCCTATTAATTACAGGTTGGTGTATTCATATTGCGTCGTTATACAAGAAATGTATTCGTTGTAAAACGATTTGAGGGTTTTATTTTTATTAGACCCTAGGATTGGTTTAATAATTGCTCTCCTTATATAATTGGCATGGTAGTCCTTAAAGGACTCGTATATGGTCGGAGAACATTTTCAAATTTGTAATCTTTGGAGGATTCAAATTATATTCAGACAACCACTTGACCCGATTATGTCAAGTTTAACAATCCTTTATGTGTTTTTTTGAAATTCGGTACCAAACCGAAAATCCGGATTATTTAGTTGATATGAACTTTATAGGTCTCTTGGCAAGTCCTTAAAAACACAGAATCCATGCTTTAGCAGCATATCTTTTTTCTTCATTCTTTCTTAAATTTGTAGTTAGAATTATGCTAGCTTAAACTCATCTTTGAGATAGACTAGAGTTATTATTTTGATGCTTGTCTTATGCAAAACTCATATAGTTAGGTTAACATCCATATTTATGTCAAAAGTTGTATTCTTTTCCCTTCGTTTTTAGGTTTTGTCCCATGTGGTTTTCCTGACAAGGTTTTAACGAGGCAACATCTCGCTGACGTTGATTTTTTTTTCAAAATGTTGATATTTGTGCTCTTTTTCCTTCGCCTAAATTTTTTCCCATCGGGTTTTACTGGCAAGGTTTTAGTGAGGCAATTTAATTCAACATGGTGGTCATCCAAGGGGGAGTTATGTTTTTGGTTAGTTGGTGAATTCCCACCATGAGGTTATTTTGTTAGACCACATCAACATAACCATCTCCTATGAACTTGGATATCATTTGATCCATATAAGGTATGATCACAAACTTTGTTCTCCTATGGTACTGTAATTACATATTGGAATTTGTTGAAGAAACTACATCAACTACTTCTGCAAATTATCTCCGAGAAGCTAGCAATCCAAGACACAAATCCTTGGTGTATTTGAAAGAAGCATGAAGACTCGAGAACACTAATATTAGAAGACTTTATCAACTGGCGCACTTCTCATGAAAGCATTGTTTTCTTCAGCATTCAAGAAATTTTTTCACCGAAAATGGGAAGTCTCGACTCAAAGATTTGCAAGCCAAGAATTTACTGAAGTACTCATCAGGGGGAGCACCATCGCATAAGGTGCATTCTGTTGGAATTATCGCGTTGTACTCTTTTTACTTCATCAAGGTTTTTCCCAATGGGTTTTCCTTGTCAAGGTTTTAATGAGGCAACATTTGTGTGTCCAAATCATTTCTAAGTTTTGTCAATTGTACTCTTTTCCCTTCGACCAGGTTTTGTCCTTTTGGGTTTCCTGACAAGGTTTTAACGAGGAAATTCGCTTAGACACAGTGTCATCAGGGGGAGTGTTATAAATGTGCAATTATGTTAAGAATATCTAGGGTGAATCTTGTTTATTACTGGGATGGCATTGTGCCTAGACCTATAAATAGAGGCTCTAATGTTTGTCTATGATACACATTTAATGAAAATTCTCTCCTATTCTCTTCCCTTATTTTTTGTCTCCTTTTTTTCACAACAGTCCCCTTGATATTTTAAGGAGAAAAACAAAAGAGAGAAATGGTCCCCATATTTATTAATGTGGTCCCATAATATGGGCAAAGTTGTAAAGTTACAATATTTGACTTTCCATTTAAGGAAACCAGTCTTTTTTTACATGCCCAAAAAAGAAAACCAAGCATATTATTTAGAAACTGAGCGAGTAATAATTTAGACACTGATTTCCATCATTCAATTTAAAAATATAGTATTTCAATCATTTTAGGTGTTTCGATCGTACCTCAATGTTAGTGTTGTTTATTTCCATCAGTTTTGATTCTTACATTATCTAGATGTGGTTCTGTCGTTGGTCCAAGTACGGTAACCACTGCTCTATGTCTATCATTTTTACTTTCAGTTCTAGTTTGTACCTTGGCATTGATTTTATAAACTTTCTTTCACAAAGATCATACAATTTCTCTAAATTATTCCAGACATGTTTTTTATTGCATTTTGGACATGCCATATAAAACCATGTTGATCTTCTGACAATATCATTCACCGTTGCTTTGAAGGTGAACGTTGTTCCTTGTTCCATGTTTTTCATTACATAAATATTAACTGGTCACAGACTCCACAACGTTAAAGGCTATGGGAACAAAAGTATACAATAATAAATCAAAGGGTGGTGCATAATCTATTATACACATATAAAGGCATTCACTTAAGTTGCATATGTTATGTACGTGTACTTGAATTTACTTGTGCAGACTAATAAAATTATGTACAAATCTGAGATTATGTTTTCTGTAATCTTATATGAATTCATATACCACCACTGTTATAGGCTATTGAAGTATACTGCCACAAGTTTTTTTTATCTCAAGCTTGTTGTCAATGTTAGATGAACAAAACTGTATATTGGTTTCTAGTCTGCTAAGTCAAGTCTCAGATTAGGTATGGAAGTTGGTATTTGGGTATCAGACATCACTGAATAACCCTCAAAGACTGAAGATCGACGAAGACATATGGAGAACTTCATCAACAAGGTATGTGATGACTGAACCATTACTCAGAAGATTTACCATTCCATCTATTTGAGACTATGTCGTATGACTTCTAATAGATTTATTACAAAGAAAATTTTTCTAGTCAAGCTTGTCTTGTTAAATATCTCAAAATATTCAAGCAATGGATGTTCATTGGTCCTTTGAAAATTTAGTTCGAAATGATTTATTGTTCATGAACTAATGTTTTGGATCATTTGAAAATTTCCCAATTAATGTATTTATATCTACGGCAAATGGGAAGGTTTCAACCATAAAGAAAGAAATTCAGAACTACTGTAATTTTGGACTCAGGGTAGGTGGCGAACCATCTCGCAAACCATGGATATCTGAGTTTCTGGAATATAGAAAGATTGGCGAACCAGTTCGTAAACCGTAAAGTTGAGAATGGGACAATTCACCAACCCGGTTCACGAACCGTGGTGATATGAAATCGGTGAAAGGCTAATAGTTGGGCAACCCAGTTCACGAACCGTTATCGTCTGAGTTCACGAGTCACTGACAGTAGCGCCATGAATTCATGAACTATCTAATGGTTCACGAACCGTGTCACCAACAATCCCAGTGAATATTTAGCAGATGCTCGAAGACTTATTTTTAAAATATGTTCAGCATTGCTATGACTCTTATAAACACCTCTAAGACACCAATGATCATTAAAACACTTTGTGTATGTGCATCTTGATTAAAGTTTTAACTGATTAGATGAACACAATATTGCTTACTAGCTCAAAAGGCATATTTTCCAAGTACTATCATCATACACGATTCATGTACCCGGACTTGTGTATATTATTCTATGTGATTTCAAGACAAAGTTCTCACATGCTTACCTAAAACCCTAATTATAGGTTCATCTAAACAGAAAAAGTGTTTGCTTGAATCTCAAGTTAGCTTAGCTTGAATACTAAGCAACCCTAAGTCTTGAACATATATAAATGCAGAAACTCATTTAAGTGTGAAATTCAATCCCTGACGCTTTGTGTCTTTATTGATTGCTAGAGTCTTCCTCTATTGACTTAGGTTTCCTCTAAGAGGTCTATGACTTAAAAACTTCACTTGGGGTTTCGTGAAGCCAGATCCGACAATCTTTACCTTGATAGTTCGCGTATCTTGATCTTGCTTTTCGATTATCAAGATTTTTGTAATATCTTTCAGACAAGATAAATAGAAATCACAAAATCCTCTTCGTCTCACACTTTATGATTCCTCAAGATAGATGTCTAAAGACTATTCTTAATTGATTAGTTCACGATTGTTCTTGAGAGGTGGTTAAGAATCCATGCTTCTCAGCTAACCGAGTGTCTGTATTTCAAATTTGTGAGGTTTGCTAGCTTTGTGTATTACAAACAGATTTCCAAGCCCTGATCTTTGTTCTAAAGGGAAATCAAATAGGCTTATCTGTTAGAGGCATATTGGTATCAAAAGTCTTCACTTAGGTTAAAGAAACCCTTAGGATGCAACAAACGTCATCTAAGAGAATCAATTGCGTAGAGCCTTGCGGGGTTCAAGATACGTAAGGAGTGCGACTGTAACTCAATTGCTTAGAGGGTGAATTCGGTCTCAATTACATTCTAGTCTGAAATATGATAGTAGGCTAGTGTATATAACGATACAGTTTGGTGTTCAAATCTGGACGAGGTCCAGGGGTTTTTCTGCAGTTGAGGTTTCCTCGTTAACAAAAATTCTGGTATCTTGTGTTTTTCCTTTTCCGCATCATATTGTTTCTTTTTACAAAATAATTTGCACAAGTAGTACTATTCAATTCTAGTAGATACGTCCATATAATTAAGATCAATTACGAGACTTGTTTCTTGTAGTAATTGTATCTTGAAAGATAGACAACAAGTTTCATACTTGGAAACATTCAGATCTGAATATTTTGGATACGACTAGATCGATCTTGGATATTGATTTTTGAGATCATCCAAGTACTCTTCTTAATAATCAGGTTCATGGACTCTATTGTCGAAACTTTCTGATTGAGAAGAGATAGAAATATAAATTATATATACATATTTTCAAGGATCATTAAGTATGTAAACTTGCAATTGTGTTAGGTTTTATCCATACAAGTTGTCGAACAAAAAAGTTGGTGGTGTAGTTGGTACCCTCTCTTTTTCAGTTAACTTATTGTCCTGATTGAACAATAACTTTTGTCCTTCCTCTATGTGTTAGAGCATTGCTCGGTCGAACTCACAAGTGTTACTATCTAAAACTTGTTGTCAAATTTAGTTGTCAAAGTTATATCTTGATTTCTAGTCTAAAATTAATTAAATCTCGGATTAGGATAGAAGAGGTATTTGAGAAACGGACATCGCGGCAGTCATCATTGTGTTCTACCGTTTGAAGGCGAAGATCAACCGAAGATTTTGGGTAACTTCATCAACAAAAGGTAAGTGAAGACTGAACCACCTATTTCTCAAGTTATATTCACTTTCTATCATTGAGATGTTGTCGCGTAACTAATTAGACTATCGTAAGCATTTCAAGAATTTTGAGTCAATATTCTTATTGTAATTAGTCCTCGAAATATGACTAAGCTTAATGAACATTTCATACTTGATGAATTTCGGTTAAGAACAATTTATTGTTCGCAATCAAAATCATGATTCAAGATTATCATTCTAAAATAGCCTGGAATAGTGATATGTGTCATTGACGTTATTCGGGAATGTTTCAAATCGATTTAAAGAGAAATACAGTTCTATAAATTCAGATATAAGACAGTGTATAATTCTGAACCTGTAATACATATACTCATTACACATAGCGGAGTAGCTATATGTTGACAAACAGATTTTTGGTATGCATATTAGTATGCACACCTTTAAAAGTTTGTGAACTCATGAATCCGAATCGGTACGCAAACCAGTATGCGTACTAGAAAGAAACCGTTGGTTACGGAACCGGTTTGGTATTCATACCGGTACACGTACCACAAAAGTTATGTGAACTCCGGAACTCGTTATGTTTAAATGGTATTCGTACCAGTACGCATACCGAAATAGTTCTGTGAACTCCGGGACTCGGTTATGTCTTAAGGTTTACATACCGGTAAACACACCTTGATATAATTGTTCACGAACATGTTAAGTACTTGTACTTTGTACGCCTACTTACCATGTCTTACTTATGCACATAAAATTATTTCTCCGAGATAATTAGCATTTGAATAATCTATATTCATATTTATAAAACACCATAGACATATTTGATCACTTGATTGTGTTTCGAGTTAAGTCTTAAGTGTTTATGTAAATTTTCAAGCTTATAGTTCAGTTGGCTAGCTTCGGCTAAGTATTCATGAGCGTGGTCTTATACACGGTTCGCTCACGGCTCATCCTACCCATAGTGTATATCTTGATTTTGTAAATCAGATTCAAAAATTCATCTAACATTGGATGTTGTTTGCTTGGTTCCAAAGCTATGTTATCTTAAACCTAAAGCAACCTATGCTTTGAATGTCTATATAAGGGGAACCTCAAACAACTGGGATCTTTGAATCCCGAAACTACTTTTTGGTGTATCCTAGTTGTTACTAGGGTCGTCCTCTCCAGAAACCCTTTTAGGGTTTAGTGACTATAAAAACTTCATAGGGATTCGTGAAGCCAGGTCCAGCTATTGTTTATCTGATACCTCGAGTATCCTGATCTTGATCGACTGTTGAGCTGCGCACACTTAATCAAGATATATAGTAATCATCAAAGTTCTATTTGTCTCAAACTTTGTTGATTCCACAAGTTTTATCTTGTGAGGTGAATAATAATCTAGGATGCACTTGAGTTTGCATAAGTCTGGATTTTGAGGTTAGCTAGACGTTGTCTATTGTTATCGATTTCCATTACCTTGATCTACGATCAAAAAGGAGATCACATATATATGATTATCAGTGGGAGGAAGATTAGTTTAAAGTATTTCAATTGAGTTGAAGCAACTCTTAGTTGGTGTGGCGTCAGTTAAGGGAATCAATTGCGCGGAGTCCTGATGGGATTCAAGAGGCATAAGGAACGCAACTGTAACTGAATTGCTGGGAGGTATTAATTCGGTCTCAACTACATTCCGGTCTGAAGTTAATTGGTATTAGGCTAGTGTCTGTAGCGGCTTAATACAGTTTGGTGCTCAATATGGACTAGGTCCCAGGGTTTTTCTACATTTGCGGTTTCCTCGTTAACAAAACTTCTGGTGTTTGTGTTATTTCTTTTCTGCATTATATTGTTTTATCTTTATAATTGATTGAAATATCACATGTTGTGCGTTAATCAATCATACTAAATATATCCGACCTTGTTTATTGGATACAACTTGACTGATTACTTGGGAAATTGATCTTTGGAATCACCCAAGTACTCTTACCCGGAAATCAGGTTCACGAACTTGTGTCTGTAAACGTTCTGATTTGAGAGTTAGAGATATAACTCTAGATATTCCTTCTTGATTGAGATTCATTAAGTTGAACTCTCGGAATCGAATATTGAGTTTGTCCATGAAGATTTCCTAAGAAAAAGTTGGTGGTGTATTTTGGTACCCCCGGGTTTTCAATTGGTATCAGAGTAGGCAAACACGTTAAGACCTCATAAGTATGTGTTTGAAGCAATCTGACTATATGGACAAGAGGGCAAAGAGGGTTATTAGATTAAACAGAAAAGCCTTTGTCAACAACTCATAATATATTATTACCAAAATTGAATAGAGTGGTTACCAAAAAGATTTATCCTTTACTGTTTGGAATACGATCTAAAGGATTGGTGATTCACGTGTGTGACTCTATAAGTCGAAGGCGCATGGATACTGAGGAAACTAAGTATCTAGGGGTAGTCTACTTGGTCTCAAGTATACGAAGTTGGTATTAGATTTTGTTTAACGACTTAATTCTGAGAGTATTCAAAACTGGACTAGGTCCCGCGGTTTTTCTGCATTTGCGATTTCCTCGTTAACAATATTTCTGGTGTCTGTGTTATTTCTTTTCTGCATTATATTGTTTATCTTTATAACTGAAATATCACAGGTTATACGTAAATTAATCACAGTAGATACGTCCGATCTTGTTTGTTGGATACGACTTGGTTGATTACTTGGGAAATTGATCTATGGAATCACCTGCGTTTTCACTATGCTTACCTTGTAATTCCGTTGAAGAAACAGTCTCAGTGAAAGGGTGTTTCCTGTATAGTTCTGTCCAATTCCACTACAGAACTTTGCTGAACAACAGTCAAGCCCTTGGTAACATTGACTTTACTTTTCCCCTCCTCCGCATTTTTCCTTTTCTTCATAACCAATTTACGAGCATTTTCTAACTTAGCCATTGCAATAGCTTGTTCATTCCTAGATAAATCAGCAGCTTCAGTCAAATCTTTTACCTTATTCTTAGCCTCATCAAAAACCTTAAAAAATCCTCTTCCTCATCTACATCGTCAGTATTTGTAACTAAAACTTCATCAATTTTAGCAGTAGCGCTACGGGGTAAACCATCTGCATTTTGTTTTGAGATGGCGATTCAGTTACAACCGATTATGGAATACCATTATCAAGGCGGTGTTCAGTTACTTCAAGTTGCAAAGTACTATCCCCATTATTCAAATCATCACTAGAATCATCGAGAAAATATGTATGTTTGTTACCGAAACCAACACCCTTTCCTTTGTTTGTAGCATCAACATTATCAACAGTAGACTAGTTTGCTTGTTCAACTCGCTCTTTAGCTAGGAGATGATTTTTTTCTCAATTCATTCTTTAACTTCGCCATCTGGTCCAAAGAAATTTCTTTTTGATGGATCTATCTCAGCTTCAGCTTCTTCTTTTTGTTCATCATACTTTTCATGCTTGCATTCACTTTGTTGTGCCCAATCGACATACAATGTTTGCAAAATATTGGTTGATTGAGGATATCAACACCTTGCCATAAACCTTCTTCACCTTCAAGTTCTATTATAAATTCAAATTGGATTGACTCAGAAAAATTAATATCAACCAATACGCTAGAAAAGTAACCATATTCATGTCTTAGGTTCTAGCATCCACAACAACAGGCTTAATTACCAAAAACCATACAGATCAGAAATAATAATTCTTCATTCCAAAATTTAATAGGTAGAAACGACAACCTACACCACACAGTATCCCCAGTGATATTCTCCTTCTCAGGATCAAACATAGGCGCTTATTCTTTCAGTTGGTGGCCTTTAGCTTTCCACAGGCCTTCACAATTAACTTTCTCTTCTCAATACCGTTATGTAGTTTGATGATGAAGAAACCTTTGATTCAAGGGATGAATTCAACAACGTCAGTTAAATACCATTGATAAATAAAATCCTTCTTCACGTCATCAAAAATTATCTTTTTGAAATCAAGACGATCGACCAACCAGACTATAATTTCATTCATCCCTAGCCAGAATATGTCTTGAACTTGGTATCTCAACCACCAAGTTTACAGTTTGATTACGAGTTGACGGATCAAATAAAGCATCAACATCAATTTTTGAAACAACATGTATACGTTTCTTAAAAAGAGAAGATTTTTTTTTTACCTCAATCTTGATTCAGGCCATTAGCGGCGCCTGTATTCAGTACATAAGTTGATTTCCTATTACCAAAAATTACATGGTTTCCATTATTTACAAGAAAAGGAAAAAGAATGGGGTAAAACAGGTGCAAACTTAAGAGTAAACTCCAAAGAATTGCCAGAATCTAGATGAATGTCAACAGATAGCATAGTAATACCGTCAAGAAATACCTTCACCTTTACAGACAAAACCTCATCAAAAGAGCGATGAATACAAACACCAGGAAAATCATCACTATTACCCACGGGCACCACTACACTCCTTAGGTAAGATAGGGAGTTGATAATATCTTTTTCCACCGTATTCGACGTGGACTGGTTCTCCACAGATAAATTGATCCGACGAGCCTCCAGAATATATTTTTTATGTCACCGGAAACTGATATCACGAAACTACATAATAGAAGACAATCGATCAGAATAAGAAATCAAATACTCTTAACCTTCAGCAACTGCTAGACATAAATTGGCAACGCAAGCAAGACAAAGAAAAAATAAAGGGGGGAAATTGAGGCAAACTTACGAGTAAGCTCCAAAGAAACGCAAGAACCAACCTGAAAGTTAACAAGCAGCGCAGTAACACTATCATTGTTTATGGGTGAAAACTATTCCTGCGGAATTTGGTAATTTGGGGTGTATGGATGAGGAATGAATCTAAACCCTAAACAAATGCACTGCACGGGAGTGCTTTGTGATTCGAGAAATCAATCTGTACAATTATGGCCTAAACCAAAAAATGACCGTTCCAGACTTGCTTCAGTCACAAAGTGAAGGAGATGGGGTTGATCTTAGGGAGGGAAGCGAAGAAGGTGTTGAGATTGTAAAGTTGTTGGCTATATATGACTTGTATCAGAAAGCTGAACTGGCTTACAAAATGAAAGCTATCAGTTATGGTGTTGGAATACGATTGTATCAACACTTGGTTTCTGTTGTCTTGTCTTGTCAAAATAGAGAGGAGAACCAATTTATACAAGTCATTGAGCCTTACTCATGTATCTCGTGGGAAGTGGAGAAAGTGGAGTGATGGAGTAGTGGAGTTGCGGGTGTTAATGTTACACGATCAGTCTTGCCCACTTCTCCCATCATCACTAACCGTCCATGACTTCCTGACACGTTCTTGTGATGGCGCGTTGTGCGCTGCACGATGTAAACCGCCAGACCAATACCCCAGTATGTATCCCCCAGTTTGTGACATGATTGATGTCTCGAGTGTGTGGATCGTGGGACCCACAGAAGGTAGCATGTAATGCTAGGTTAAATAACTAAGTTATTTGGAATTTGATTCTTGTAAAATATCACGTGAATTCTATGCATGTAATCCGTCGAATATATTCAGCATGTATGAAGCATCGCTGTTTTAAGACTTAATTGAGTAAGTCACGATTAAGCGTCTTAAAATAGATGCGTGTCTAGCCATCTTCAAGTGATCATTTGGGGCTGTACATGTAAGTCTTGACCGATCACTTGGTGTGGTAGAGTGGCGGATGGTAATCACCACAACACCTCATTGACCAGTTAACTCCTGACCAGGGTTGTATAACCAAACAGGTGAAGTTGAATGGACGAGATGATCTTTGAGACACTCATCTGCGACCGTTAGTGGAATTAGGATTTATGAAGAGGTGCGTAAGCATCACTCTTCAGCTTGGTCGAAACCAAGCTTGGGACGCAATTTTGGTCGGGCCGATCGTGCATGCGTGTAGATGGCATGCCGGTGTAGGCGCCCATACCTCATTGTCTCGTGAAAGTGTGATCTAAGCCACTCAATTTGTCCGGGGAAGTTGCGTGGTTGAGATCAATTTGCAATAGAAATCCGGTGCCGCAAAAGCCGCACGTCATGCCAACTTCGGGCGCGCGTTTCGAGACGACCAAGCTTGGTCGGTCTTGGCCGATTAGTCCGGTATACAGACGGCGGGCTGGTGTACACGTCCATACCTTAATACCCCATAAAAACGTGATCTAAGCCACTCAATTTGTCCGGCAAAGTTGAGTGGTCGAGATTAGTTTGCAATTGGGAGGTGTGACCACGCCTAGTTTGGGCGTGCGAATCGAGACGATCAGGCATGATATGCCTTGGACGATCGGGTGTGGAGATATGTGGGACCACAGTGATCGTGTTGATACTCACTGTATCTTCTTAATCGACTCCTAGACCCTTCGTTCGATCAGGTGAAAATGGACGCTCGTGATCGAAAACCCTAATTAGGGTTTTGCCAGCCCTGCGTCATGCCTTGTTTGGGCGCACGAATTGGGACGACCATCCATGTTTGGTCCTGACCGATGGTCATGTATGTAGGAGAGACCATGGTGTTTGTGTTGACATGCTCTGGTCCCTTTGAATCTACATCTACACCCTCCATCAATGCCTGCGAAGATGGATGGTTGAGACTGATTTGCGACACATGTAATGTGTTGCAAACCCTAATTTAGGGTTTCTCGTCCACGCTGCTTTGGATGGACGAATTGGCAAACCATGCTACCCTTTTGGGGAGGCCGACTATGCGGGGTCCGCATTGGGTCGATGGTGAATACTCCAATACCTGCCTGGGGGTTATGGATCTGATCTAAGCCATCCAATCATGCTGGTGAAGTTGGATGGTCGTGATTGTTTCTGAGACTGATACGGACAGTCCAGATGCTCGATCGGGCTAATATAACACTCCGAGAGTTGTAGCCTCTACGGGTATTTTGTACATGCCTCCTTATTTAATGCTTGGAGATTCTTGTTGCTCTGCTGAGAGCGATCACTCAGTCGTCATGCCGCACCAATAATGAGAATGGAGTAGTACAGGAAATACAAGGCTGGTCATGCATTAATTGGTAATGTTATAAGTTTATAGTAAAGAAGTATTCTCCACTTTATCAGTGGCTTTATCCTTTGCAGGATGTTAGCGCATAGTTTTGGATTTTACAATTTTAGCCTTAAATGAAAATCCACCATCAACATTAAGTCCCCTACCTAGCACATAATGGTTACACTATTGTGGGGTAGGCATGAGATGGTGACATACATATGTGAGAAAAACAGGATAAAGGAAGTTTACCAGGAAGATCTTTGACCGACCGCTAGTAATTGTCCATGTAAACGCCGTCGTGCAAGCATGAAATCCTTTGGTGGGGCCGGTTTCCTTCCTTGGGTGTTTGAATCAAAAGAGGAACCCAATCAAAAGAGGAATCCTTTTTCTATTGAGATTCTTCCAATTTTTGTTTATAAAGGGGCTGACCCTTTTCTTTTTTCTCACGATTTTTTTTTGTTTGGAGTTCACTTCTCTGTCCGCAGCTTCTACCGCCGATCACGCCGCCCGTCGCCGCCATCCGCAGCAAGGTAAGTTTTTTTTTTTTTTTTTTTTTTTTTTTTTTTTTTTTTTTTTTTTTTTTTTTTTTTTTTGGAAAAACCCTAATTTCTTAAGAAAAACTCTTTTGCAAGATATATCATGATTAGTTCTTTTGCTGAAATTGATAGCAAAAACTGCCAATACTTGCTAGGATTACTTGGTCGTGAATCCATGAATATGTTGTTTTTGCTTCTTTTTCATCGTTGCATGAAAACCTAGCTTTTTAGGTTGTAGCTTGGAAAGAAACTTGGCTTGAATTTCGTAAACACGATTCCCATGAGTATAAGAAAACCGTGTTATAATACGTGCACATGAACGCAACCCCACCATGCGTGTTTGATTGAACGTAGTCCCACCGTATATGCCTGACTGAAAGTCGACCTCATACCAGCCTTGTGTCCTCGACCTACGCCGGCTTTGTGATTTGAGTAATATCAGTCTTGTATGTTGTCGTGGCTTAATACCAGTCTCGTTTGAATCCAATACCAGCCTTGTGACTTGATGAATGTCGGACTTGTGACTTGATCAATATCAGGCTTGTGACTTGACTTCTTTGCTGATGTGGCCCGATACCTGGCTTTGACGTTGACCAATACCGGACTGATGTGACCAGTCTTGTCTTCACGTGAACCCATGCCAGTGACCTTGACCGGTCTTGGCTGCTATGACTTTATACCAACCTGCTTGCTTTCCCGCTTTGTGTACTTCAAAGTGAATGTGTGTCCTGTCGAGTATGACTACATATTCCATGCATTTTTTGCATTAAGTATTGACTCTCCTGCCTTTTTATTGTAGAATGAACGAAAGGGGTCCTGTTGAAATGTCTTCTGAAGATAATGCTGGTGCCAAGTCAGGGAGTGTTAACAACTTCAAAGATATGCCGAACATAGATGATGAGTTGTTCAATGTGCCTTTTCCGAACATTAGGAAACATCCTAGTCACAAGATAGTCCTGCTCTCTGGTTCAGAAAATATGGAAGTTGATCCATCCTCTTCTTCAACACTTGTGATGAGGTTCTTCGGAGAAATGAATATCCTCCTTCACCTATTGACTTCAAGATTTGTCACACTCCGCTGGGCTCTTACGAAGGATGGATGAGACGCATGCTGAGTAATAAAAATATTAAGGCTAATTTAGTTAAGGCGCAAATCCTTGATGCGGTCATGGCGTCCGCCACTCTTCAGATTAAGAAAGATGTTGCAGGCTTGATCACTTTCATTTCTCGGTGGCGTCCTTCTACTCATACATCTATATGCAGATGGGGAGAGATGATCATTTCTCTGGAAAGTGTGGATGCGTTGATGAACCTGCCTGTTGATGGAAGCTTCTTTTATAAACTTTCTGATGCAGAACGTCATATTTATGATGCCATGCTTAAAAATGATGGAGAGTTCGATGATCTGGATAATGAGGAGAAGAAATATACGAGATGATTTTACACTTGGTGGGTGTCGGAGTGGTCTCCTGCGAATCCGAAACCAGATCAGGATTTGGAGAGTGAACTCAGTGTGGTATCGCTCATGTCTTTGTGGCTGTCCAGGGACATATTTGATGACGGTTCTGGGAAGAATACCATAAGAGGTGACCTTTTTATGTTTGCTATAAGGCTGGAAAAATGTGAGGTCCTTCCCCTGGGCGCCTTGTTCCTTGGATCATTGTATTCTCATCTGGACGCCTTAGCAAAAGACATGCATGTTTCCAACGGGTACAAGAAGGTAGAGTCGCATATCCACATCGCTTTTCTTCAGGCATTTTTGTGGGAACATTTCAAAATTTATGCTCATGTTCATGCAACTTCGCTCAGCAGTCTGTATGGTGGTTCGAGAATACTCCGTTGGCAGAAGAGACATCCCAAAACCGGTGGGAAGCTCGTGGATGTCTTCGACAATGCGTCCTCCATATATTTTCGTCCATGGGGGCGATCCATCCTTCCATAGTTCAGCCAAAGACTTTTGCTACTGTTCCTGATGTCGTATTGCGTACTGATTTTGAAACCGCAAGTCTTGGAGAACTCATTTACTTGCGAAGCTGCACTCCGGGATATGTCCCGTCTTTATTTGACGAAGGATTTACTGTGACTCCGTATAATATTGACAGGGCTGCTCGACAAATGGGATTTGACCAGGGTGTTCCATTCCTTCATCCGTTGGAGGCTCCAAAAGAACTTTTCCCGGATATTCTTAATGCTGACGCCTTTTCATCAGTGCAGAGCCTTCCTTTCTTTCCTATCGGAAGAAATGCGATGGTGACCAGCAAGTATAAGGAGTTTTGGAGGACACAGTTGTTGGCTTTCAAAGGGTTTTCGGAGGAGATTGTAACAGATTCACGCGGCGAACCATCTCCTGATACTTTGAAGGAGCATCCTCGGTTGAAACCGCTCCCAAGTAAACGAACCAGAGCCGATGATTGCAGTCCCCAAGCAGGAGTGAGGTCTAAGAAGCAGGCATGTTGTTCGATGATCCTCAATTCCTCCAATATTCACGTATTTAAATTTCTTTCTATTTGATCCCTTGGTTTCGTTCTTCCTGAGAAACTTTCACTAAAGATAATCTTTTGTTGACTGTCAGGGAATCCCGAAATAAAATGCTTTCGCAAGGCTGGCTCGTAGTCATAACGAGAGTTCTGGCGATGTTGATCTTCATGATGAGAAGTCTGGTAATCCTTCCAAAGAATGGTCTGGTGACACTGATCCTCTTCAGGATAAAGATGGAGAAAACTCGACGGGACGGAGTGCCTCCCCAAGTGGTAACCTTAGTGAGCTTGTAGACGAGGTCGTGATGGAAATTAGCACTCAGATTGAAGTAGACATCCGGAAGAATGCGGAAGAAGAAACATCTGCTATCGTTACTGTCGAGGCGACTCCCCTTAAAAATCTTCTTGGGCCGGTCCCCATTGATAAGGCAGCCATGGTGACTTTTTCTGAAAGGCCTCTTGCAGTTGACAAGGTTTCTGATGAAGCATTGGCAAGGAAACCTGTTGTTCCTGGGGCTATCTTAGATCCTCCCTTTGATGTCCCTCGTCCAAGTCATGTGTTGGTTGGGGGGTTCAGTGTGCCGTCTCAGTTCGAGGAGTTGTACACGGCGATATGGAAGAAGCACGGCCACATTGCTACCACCACCAAGCTCAAAAGTCGCCTTGCATTAGTCAATCGCGTCCAAGAAGCTTTATTCTCCATTCAAGGGATGAGCGTCACGACTGGTCACACCGTTTCTGAGGAGATGATCGAAGACTGGAAGTGCCATCGAGATGTGTTTGTCCAATATGACTTTAATGCTCCTTGGTTCTTCAAAGGGTTTTCCGAAATCCAGGAGCTTCAAGGATTGCAAGGTGAGGTTCCCTCCACAGAATGCGTTGCTCGCCAGGAAGAAGAGGTTGAGAGGTTGTCTAAGGATTTGAAGCAAAAACAAGACGCGCTCCAGAAGATGAAAGCTGTTCTTACTCAGAAGGATGAGTTGCTGCTGAAGGACTTTCCTTGAAGGATTTGTGCCGCCTACTTGTGTCCTTTATTTAGATGTTTTTTTGAGTGATTGTAAGGATTTCCTTTCACAATTTGTTTTCAGGTTTTGAACTAATAGATGGTTGAATTGGTTTATTTTGAGATAGTTTTGTGAATGAATTTTCTGAAAGAGATTTATTCTAAATGGAATTTGCATCTTGGTTATGAATGATTGCACATGTCATATGAAATTGCAAATGTCGTGCGAAAAGGAAAGTATGAAAGGAAACAAACATGGCGTTTGATCGTTGAACCTCTTTCCCCACGTGTGAGATGACAAGTCCCCGGTGAATTCTAAAACTATCTTTCTCGTAAAATTGTTTAATAGAACTTACTTGATTTTGAAGCCTCACTTGTATGAAACCGAAGCAGCCTCTCCAAGGAAATCGTCTGCACTAACTTTCAGAGAAGGAAAACTATTCTTCTGAATTGAGCTTCTTATGAAAAATGCGCTTCAAAGCGTTGCATTCATTGGTAGGGTGGTGAAGGAACCGGTGGAAATGACAATACCTCGGATCCATTACTTCTTGATCAGTGGGTGGACGCCATACAGGAGGTAGCTCCACTTCTCCGTTTCGTACCCATGTCTCCAGCATCTCCAAGATCTTTTCCATTGGGAACGGGAAAGGTAGATACCTTGAGTTTAGGTTTTCCTGCGTTAGTGGACATTGTGACGTCTCTATGTGGCTTTGGTGTGACACACGCTTCGGAGACGGAGTTCGAAGACTAGTTAGCGCCATCATATCCGCGGGTCGTTTGACTGGGTGACAAAAAGTGGAAGGTGTCGTAATATCACTGCTGAGTGAACGAATTGAACGCTCTCATCCTCCGTACTCACGTGTTTCTTGATGTTCTCTCCTTCCTCGAGCATTTCTTCACTTAGTTGAAAGGTCGATGCAGATTGGGCAGTCTTCTGAGCTTCGACAAGAGTCTTGAGATACAAATCTTCTATCAAGGCTCCGTAGGCTGCCGGATCCTTTTATTTATCCGGTAGACGTTGTGGCATCCCAGATAAATCTTTTCTTCTATGGAGTTGTTCCGAGTCTCTGTCGCTGACTGGACCATGTTGTTCGTCTCTCCTGAGTTCCCTGCGGCTACGCGCTCTTTCCGCATCTTCATTGGTGAAGGTATGACTTCTAAATAAGGATTCGACATTTTTTGCATTGTCTGGGTAAATGCCCATCTATCATTCTTGTAATTGCGCTGCTATATCATTCAGAAGGCGGAATGTTTCGCTCTGCCTTCTAGCGATACCAGCTTGATTAGTCAGGACATCCTCCAGCATTCTCGCTACACTTTCCATGATATCTGAACCACTTGTGGTTTCCGGGCGTGGATACATCGTGAGATGAAGACCGAAAACCGAAATTGAACAGGTTAATGATTGAATCAGACCCAAGATTTGTCCTAAAAAACGAGAAGGTTGGAATGAATATTGAGAATCCAATTTTGCAACCGAGAGATTAACCTCCCACTGTGGTCGCCAATTGTTTATGGGTGAAAACTATTCCTGCCGAATTTGGTAATTTGGGGTGTGTGGATGAGGAATGAATCTAAACCCTAAACAAATGCACTGCACGAGAGTGCTTTGTGATTCGAGAAATCAATCTGTACAATTCTGTCCTAAACCAAGAAATGGTCGTTCCAAACTTGCTTCTGTCACAAAGTGAAAGAGATGGGGTTGATCTTAGGGAGAAAAGCGAAGAAGGTGTTGAGATTGTGAAGTTGTTGGCTATGTATGACTTGTATCAGAAAGCTGAACTGGCTTACAGAATGAAAGCTATCAGTTCTGGTGTTGGAATACGATTGTATCAACACTTGGTTTCTGTTGTCTTGTCTTGTCGAAATAGGGAAGAGAACCTATTTATACAAGTCATTGAGCCTTACTCACATATCTCGTGGGAAGTGGAGAAAGTGGAGTGATGGATGATAAGAACGAAAGTGCTACATTTTATACCCATATTTATATTAGCTAGGACTCAATATTTTGACTAATGACACTATTTTAGTGCTTTTGCAGAAAGTACAAGTGAATTCAATCATCCAACGAATAAACATCAAAATGTGAGACTTAATGGTGAAGCGAGTCGATGTCAGCACACTAATGCCACCTAAGATTGGTCAAGAGTGACTTTATTATTGTTAGCATAAGAATGGAAGAATATCACCTCCATGACCACGTGCAAATGAAGAAAAAGGAAAGATTAATATATCTTGTCCTTACATAAGTTCTCTTGCTATATTTATATAAAGAATCTGAAGGAATATTTGAAGCCAACTGACGTCATTTTGCAAATACAGTTAAGGTGGGACCCAACACATGCAAGAAAATATCATGCTTTCTAAATGAAATTCATATACTATGTAAAGTGGAGATTCGTTGATACTTTACAATGTCTCGTCATATTATGACACGCGACACAACATCATTGGGTGAATTTATATTTTCATGACATTTGGCAGATGATGTAGATTTTAGATAACCAAAATTAATGATTAAATGAAACCCAGTTATATCCGCAAGCGCACAGGTCAATAGTAATATAGATAGCAAATGTGGTTCGTTCCCACAGGGAGTGTGAAATACTCTACCAACTAATACCAAAAATTAAATAATCAACAAGATAATGTTTTAAGGATTTTTAGAAATTCGGAATAAAATGAAATGATAAATAATTTAAAGATAAACAAAACAAGTGTGGGTTATTAGGATTTTCGGTTTCCACCAATTAATTATGCAAACTCTACTAATCTTTAAAAGTATATTCCATGCTTTTTCAAATACTGTTTCTCTGCTATAGTTGTCTTCGCTTCATGAGTAGTGATTCTAAATCATTACCTATCTATCCTTGCATACCACGTCTAGGGATTGCAGTATCAATTCAAAAGCATAAATAATCTAGAAAATCACATCAACAATAGAATACCAAGCCAAATGAAGAAAAACTACTAATCAATCAACTCATTATTAAGCATACAAATATAGAGTTTTCATAATAAAATTGGGTTCTACCTAGACCCTAACATAGCTTTAGCTAGCCATGGATTTCACAAAAAACCATAAAAAGATTAAAATAAAATAGCTAAGCCAAAATGGAGAAGAAAAACTCCAAAATCCTTCTTCTGTTTCTCTTCCCGCTCTGTGGCCGGGCGCCCCCTGGTATATTTTGAAACAACACATAAATATAGTTCACAAATAAATTCACGATTTTCTTCTTCGTCGCCACATCACCTCCCAATAGAAGTCTGCCACATGTCATGAAAATATAAATTCACCCAATGATGTTGTGCCGCGTGTCATAATATGACGAGACATTGTAAAGTATCACCAAATCTCCACTTTCCATAGTATATGAATTTCATTTAGAAAGCATGATATTTTCTTGCATGTGCTGGGTCCCACCTTAACTGTATTTGCAAAATGACGTCATTTGGCTTCAAATATTCCTTCAGATTCTTTATATAAATATAGCAAGAGAACTTATGTAAGGACAAGATATATTAATCTTTCCCTTTTCTTCATTTACACATGGTCATGGAGGTGATATTCTTCCATTCTTATGCTAACAATAATAAAGTCACTCTTGACCAATCTTAGGTGGCATTAGTGTGCTGACATCGACTCGCTTCACCATGCATTAATTGAGATTAAGAATTGTCTGCCCGTTGTGAACTCGTGAGTGCCAAGCCAGTGACACTAGCCAACTGATTTTAATTCTGCCCATGTCTATAGGAATCGTGAACTTAATCATGTACTCCTTTTTCCTTGCAAGTTCATAAGGCTCCGTTTATGTTTGGTGCCGCACAGTGGTGCTGATACATAGGAATACCAGGCCAGCCACATTTACCCATTTTAGTCGCAAATGTCATTTGTTGTTTATTTAACCACTTATTTCTCAGGTGATTGGATTTGTTTTTAATTCCTGCAAAAGCCTTAAAACAATATTATTAGCCAAAATATCGAGTCCTAACTAATATAAATATGGGCATAAAACGTAGCACTTTCGTGCTTATCAGCAGACTTCTATTGGGAGGTGATGTGGCGACGAAGAAGAAAAACGTGAATTCATTTGTGAGCTATATTTATGTGTTGTTTCAAAATATACTAGAGGGGCGCCCAGACACAGAGCTGGAAGAGAAACAGGAGAAGGATTTTGGAGTTTTGGTTTCGATTCTTCGTTTATCTTTAGCTAAAGTTTGATCTTAATATGTTTATGGTTTTTGAGAAAGCCATGGCTAGCTAGAGTTATGTTAGGTTTTGGGTAGAAACCAATTTAATTGTGTAAACTCTACATTTATATGCTCAATAATGATTTAAATGACTAGTAGTTTTTCTTCATATAGCTTGATATTCTATTGTTCATGTGATTTTCTTGATTATTTATGCTTTTGAATTGATATTTTGTGCTTCGGTTAAATCCCTAGACGTGGTATGCAAGGATAAATAGGTAATGTTTTAGAATCACTACTCATGAAGCGAAGAAAACTAGAGCGGAGAAACAATATTTGAAAATGCATGGAATAGATTTTTAAAGATTAGTATAGTTTGCATAATTAATTGGTGGAAACCGAAAATCCTAACCACCTTCTATCATTCTGTTTTTTCGTTAAAATTATTTATTGTTTCATTTTGTTTCAAATTTCCGAAAACTCACTAAACATTATCTATTTGATTATTTGGTCTTGGTATTAGTTAGAAGTAGTATTTTCACACTCCTCGTGGGAACGACCTATACTTGCCATTGTTCTACTAGTGAGACACTGTGCACTTGTTGTTAGAGGTTTGCTTAGCTCATTTTGGGTATGATTTTGATGACGATAGTGTTATTTGTGAAGTCAATGCCTTGTTAGACTCCACACCGTTGTTAGACACTAATAAATGGAAATCCAAACTAGAACCTCTAGTTTTGTTCGAGTCTCGACTAGTTCCATCAGTCGAGAAAGTTTCGACCATGACCTTTAATCCATTAAGTTCAGAAATTTTTTGTCTTGATGATATTGATAATGAAACCGTTTTAGATGATAACGGGTCTATGAGTCATGATATTATTGCTCCATTTGAGCCAACATATGTTCGTGTGCCCTATTTTGCTCAACTGGAACCAATATCAGCCATAAAAGTTATTTCCTCTGATTTAGAACCTGATTTAGGACATGCACCTCAACTAGAAGTTATTGAAAAATTTATACCTCTTTGTGTGAATGATTTACATATCCTGACAATGCATGGATTGATTACTAAGGATTGTTATTTATGGGGAATGGATTCACATATATCTTTGGATGATTATAGTTTTTGCAGGTGCATATTTTCAGATGTCCGGATTGGTTGGGTTGATCCCCAACTTTTCAGACTCTATATATATGATTGGCAGCTTACTTTGGGGTATCAACCTCATTTCTTTTTGGATTATGTGCTATTGAAATCAAGGAAACAATACATTTCGCTTCGTGGGAGTCAACCCATCAGATTTGTTCCCTTTTCTCTATCTTTTTTTTTTTTTTTTCAATTTATAATTTCCCTCCTTGATTTCTACGTTGGATGACTCAATTACATTGAGGACAATGTAATATTTAAGTGTGGGGGAGTGACACTTTGGTTAGGATTAAAAAAAAAATTATGACCAGCTGTGTAGCGGGTCTAAAAATAAAATAAAATAAATTGATCAGTTGTGTAGCGGGTCTTAAAAAAAATATTATTATCGTTATGGTTTTTAGGGTCATGACCAGCTGTGTAGCGGGTCTTTTGTATGGTATTTTCTATGACCAGCTGTGTAGCGGGTCTCTCTCTCTTTATCTTATTATTTGACCAGCTGTGTAGCGGGTCTAAAAAAAACAAGAAAAAAAATGATATGACCAGCTGTGTAGTGGGTCTCTATATTCATATGACCAGCTGTGTAGCGGGTAAATTCTTTTTTTTGCTCGAGGACTAGCAAAATATAAGTGTGGGGGTGTTGATAAGCACGAAAGTGCTACATTTTATACCCATATTTATATTAGTTATGACTCAATATTTTGACTAATGACACTAGTTTAGTGCTTTTGCAGAAAGTACAAGTGAATTCAATCATCCAGCGAATAAACATCAAAATGTGAGACTTAATGGTGAAGCGAGTCGATGTCAGCACACTAATGCCACCTAAGATTGGTCAAGAGTGACTTTATTATTGTTAGCATAAGAATGGAAGAATATCACCTCCATGACCACGTGCAAATGAAGAAAAAGGAAAGATTAATATATCTTGTCCTTACATAAGTTCTCTTGCTATATTTATATAAAGAATCTGAAGGAATATTTGAAGCCAACTGACGTCATTTTGCAAATACAGTTAAGGTGGGACCCAGCACATGCAAGAAAATATCATGCTTTCTAAATGAAATTCATATACTATGTAAAGTGGAGATTCGGTGATACTTTACAATGTCTCGTCATAGTATGACACGCGGCACAACATCATTGGGTGAATTTATATTTTCATGACATGTGACAGACTTCTATTGGGAGGTGATGTGGCGACGAAGAAGAAAAACGTGAATTCATTTGTGAGCTATATTTATGTGTTGTTTCAAAATATACTAGAGGGGCGCCCGGCCACAGAGCTGGAAGAGAAACATGAGAAGGATTTTGGAGTTTTGTTTTCGATTCTTCGTTTATCTTTAGCTAAAGTTTGATTTTAATATGTTTATGGTTTTTGAGAAAGCCATGGCTAGCTAGAGTTATGTTAGGTTTTGGGTAGAAACCAATTTAATTGTGTAAACTCTACATTTATATGCTCAATAATGATTTAAATGACTAGTAGTTTTTCTTCATATATCTTGGTATTTTATTGTTCATGTGATTTTCTTGATTATTTATGCTTTTGAATTGATATTTCGTGCTTCGGTTAAATCCCTAGACGTGGTATGCAAGGATAGATAGGTAATGCTTTAGAATCACTACTCATGAAGCGAAGAAAACTAGAGCGGAGAAACAATATTTGAAAATGCATGGAGTATATTTGTAAAGATTAGTATAGTTTGCATAATTAATTGGTGGAAACCGAAAATCCTAACAACCTTCTATCATTCTGTTTTTTCGTTAAAATTATTTATTGTTTCATTTTGTTTCAAATTTCCGAAAACTCATTCAACATTATCTATTTGATTATTTGGTCTTGGTATTATTTAGAAGTAGTATTTTCACACTCCTCATGGGAACGACCTGTACTTGCCATTGTTCTACTAGTGAGACACTGTGCACTTGCAGTATGTTATTATAGGTTTCCGAACCTACCAATGGAGTTGTGGAGTTGCGGGTGTTAGTGTTACACGATCAGTCTTGCACACTTCTCCCATCATCACTAACCGTCCATGACTTCCTGACACGTTCTTGTGATGGCGCGTTGTGCACTGCACGATGTAAACCGCCAGACTAATACCCCAGTATGTATCCCCAAGTTTGTGACATGATTGATGTCTCGAGTGTGTGGATCATGGGACCCACATAAGGTAGCATGTAATGCTAGGTTAAATAACTAAGTTATTTGGAATTTGATACTTGTAAAATATCACGTGAATTCTATGCATGTAATGCATTGAATATATTCAGCATGTATGAAGCATCGTTGTTTTAAGGCTTAATGGAGTAAGTCACGATTAAGCGTTTTAAAATAGATGAGTGTCTAGCCATCTTCAAGTGATCTTTTGGGGCTGTACAAGTAAGTCCTGACCGATCACTTGGTGTGGTAGAGTGGCGGATGGTAATCACCACAACACCTCATTGACCAGTTAACTCCTGACCAGGGTTGTATAGCCAAGCAGGTGAAGTTGAACGGACGAGATGATCTTTGAGACACTCATCTGCGACCGTTGGTGGAATTAGGGTTTATGAAGAGGTGCGCAAGCATCACTCTTCAACTTGGTCGAAACCAAGCTTGGGACGCAATTTTGGCCCGGCCGATCGTGCATGCGTGTAGACGGCATGCTGATATAGGCGCTCATACCTCATTGTATCGTGAAAGTGTGATCTAAGCCACTCAATTTGTCCGGCGAAGTTGCGTGGTTGAGATCAATTTGCGACAGAAATCCGGTGCCGCAAAAGCCGCGCGTCATGCCAACTTCGGGCGCGCGTTTCGAGATGACCAAGCTTGGTCGGTCTTGGCCGATTAGTCTGGTATACAGACGGCGGGCTGGTGTACACGTTCATACCTTAATACCCCATAGAAACGTGATCTAAGCCACTCAATTTGTCCGACAAAATTGAGTGGTCGAGATTATATTGCAATTGGGAGGTGTGACCACGCCTAGTTTGGGCGTGCGAATCGAGACGATCAGGCATGATATGCCTTGGACGATCGGGTGTGGAGATATGTGGGCCCACAGTGATCGTGCTGATACTCACTGGATCTGCTTAATCGACTCCTAGACCCTTCGTTCGATCAGGTGAAAATGGACGCTCGTGATCGAAAACCCTAATTAAGGTTTTGCCAGCCGTGCATCATGCCTTGTTTGGGCGCACGAATTGGGACGACCATCCATGTTTGGTCCTGACCGATGGTCATGTATGTAGGCGGGCCCATGGTGTTTGTGTTATCATGCTCTGGGCCCTTTGAATCTACATCTACACCCTCCATCTATGCCTGCGAAGATGGATGGTTGAGACTGATTTGCGACACATGTAATGTGTTGCAAACCCTAATTTAGGGTTTCTCGTCCACGCTGCTTTGGCTGGACAAATTGACAAACCATGCTACCCTTTTGTGGAGGCCGACCTTGCGGGGTACACATTGGGTCGGTGGTGAATACTCCAATACCTGCCTGGGGGTTATGGATCCGATCTAAGCCATCCAATCATGCTGGTGAAGTTGGATAGTCGTGATCGTTTCTGAGACTGATACGGAAAGTCCAGATGCTCGATCGGGCTAGTATAACACTCCGAGAGTTGTAGCCTGTACGGGTATTTTGTACATGCCTCCTTATTTAATGCTTGGAGATTCGTGTTGCTCTGCTGAGAGCGATCACTCAGTCGTCATGCCGCACCAATAATGAGAATGGAGTAGTACAGGAAATACAAGGCTGGTCATGCATTAATTGGTAATGCTATAAGTTTATAGTAAAGAAGTATTCTCCACTTTATCAGTGGTTTTATCCTTTGCAGGATGTGGGGCGCAAATTTGCAACGCATGTAAGAACAAAAGAAATGATCAAAAGAATTGCCAAAACCTACCTATAATTCAGCAAGCAATGCATCAACACCATCAAGAAATACCTTCACTATTGCAGGGGAAGCCTCAGAGGATGAGCGATGACCAGAAACAACAGGAGAACCACCACCACTTCCCACGAGCTTCACTATACTCCTTAGGCGAGATATGGAGTTGATAATATCATTTTCCATATTCTTCGATGTGTACTGGATCTTTGCGGGTAACTCGACTCTACGAGACTCCAGAATATATTCCATATATCTCCTCCAATAGATATAAATATACTTCACAACAAAAAACTGTCGATCAAAAGAAAAAGTCGACAATCATAACCTTCAACAACTTTCGGACACTACTTGGCAATGCAAACTAGACAAAAAAAAAAAAGAAGCGCCAAAACCTACCTGAAAAGGGGGGGGGGAGACAAACTAACGAGTAAGCTTCCAAAAATCGCCAAAACCTACCTGGAACTCAGCAGGCAGCGCAGCAACACCATCAATAAATACCTTCACCATTGCAGACGAAGCCTCGGGTGAAGATAGCGTGACTCCATATATATTATTTATGTCTCCGCCAACGTATATCATGGTACTTCATAACAAAAACCAATATATCGGGAGAAAAAGTCGGAAAATCCTAACCTTCAACAACTGACAGACACAAATTAGCAAAGCAATCAAGACAAAAGAAAAGGAAAGGGGAAAAAAGAGACAAACTTACGCGTAAGATTCGAATAACTACCAGAACCTACCTGAAATTCAGCAAGAAGTGCATCCAAACCATCAAGAACTACCTTCAGCATTGCACGCGAAGCCTCAAGTGAAGAACAACGATCTCACAAAGGATGCAAACTACTACCATTGTCCACGGACTTCACTACACCCTTAGGCTAGAGAAAAAGTTGGTAATATCATTTTAACCCATAAATACATTAGCTGGGACTCATTTTGTCACTAATAAACTTGTTTGTAGGTATTTTTGGCAATAAACATTTTTGGAAATTTCGGCTCGAAAAGTTAATAAAGTCACCCCGAGGACACCTACTATTCAGACTCTCAGTTTGGATAAGGGGCACCCTGTGGCTATTCGCACCCCTCTCTGGTTACGGGGAAGCCTTTCTTCTTCGTTCAAAACATAAAAATTGGCGGGAAAACTGTGTGTGATACATACAGAATTAGGGTTGGCGTTTTTGCGCGATTCAGTGAGACTCAATGGTTGTAATTGATTGGGATGACTGGATTGAGCGTAACAAGCATGGTATGGGCTTCAAAATCAACTGGATTTGGTTGTATAATCGGGAGTGAAGAAAACATGGTAACTCGGCTTTTGGTTACTTCATCCCAAGTTCTGTGTGTGCTGGCGTGTGGCTAGAGAGTGGTTTACTCCATCTATGTGGTGTTTGGAACGTGAAGGAGCTAAAACAGGGATGGTAATCCGGTTGGTTTTTAAGAAAAAGGAAGTTTACATTCAAACACGCTAAAACAGGGTTGTATATTCACTTGAAATATTATCGGGTTTTTATGGAAGATTTTGGAAGAGATTTGGTGGAGATTAAACCGCTGAAATGGGTTGGGATTATCCTGTTTCGTCTTAAAAGGGATGCTAATTGTGTTGGAATTAATAGACTTGGGATGTACACATAGTTTTCAGGTAAAACAAAGACAAGAGTATCGGATTCTGTTTGTGCTCTCCCGCTTTTTTTTGTTTGATTTAGAGAAGTTGGCGTGTGGCTGCAAGAAGTTTTACTCCACCAAAGACTCATTCTCAGCTTGTTGGAAGGATTCAGACGTGTGGAAGAGATAAAAAAAGGAGAGAAAATCGATATTATTCCCGTGACTGCATGAAAGTTATTACAGAAATTTTGGAATTTATTATGGGAGATACTTGGTGCAGTGGGGTATATAAAGAGTATTCGGAGGTCAAAGAAGGATTATGGAGTGACTGGGGATCGAGTGATTGGGGACGCTACAGAGCTGAAGAAGAGAGGTTACAGAAACTTCTCTGCTGCTGCAGAGAGGTAGAAGATGAAAAACACAGACTAAGCTACATGTCTGTCGTTTTAGAACTGTCACCTTTTCACGACTTAGTGACAGTTTTTCTACGACAGTTCCCGAATATAGTTTTCTGTAACATCTGCTTTGAATTGTAACGGTGAGTTTGTAACGTTTATCAAGCGTTGCAAATTTCCGGTTTATATTATTTTCTCTTCTTCTTTTCATTGTAAGCACCATTTGAGCTATAAAAAAATATTTTAAGAGTGTCTACAACATGAGGAGTTAAACCCATCACTTGGACGACGGAGGAATCCGAATTTCATACATGGGTAGAATTATTTTATTCTCTACATGACTTTTTCACTATTTAAAATAGAATTATGATTTTGATTAATTAGTTGTCATTTCATTTGATGGGTAATGCTTGCTTAGATGTTTTGATGTCCCATACTTAGGATTTACAACTAATATTTTGAGAATCTACCTCGGCAAAAATAATAGTCCATCTTTTTATTTATTGAGCTATAACTGCTGAAGAATAAATAATTGAACCTTATGATATGAATTCGGTGAAATCCTAGTCCCAGTAACTCTCGCTTTTATTTATTATTTTCATTAAATCTTTAAATTAAATCTTCACAAGTCTTAGAGTTCGAACCTTATTTACTTCCACTATCTAAAATCACATCAACTTTTGGCGCCGCCGACTCAGACTTGTTTTTAGATTAATTTTTAGGTTTATTTTTATTTTGTACATTTTTTTTTAAATTTCATTTTAGATTTTGTTTTTCCTTTTTATGCGTTTCTTTTTGTATTTCTTTTTAGGGAATTTTTGAGGATGATGACTTTTTCTGAGACGACGTCACCTGAGATGACTCTTGGAGAATATATGCGTAAAAGTAAACATTCTCAGAAGTCGTCACATGAAATGACATTTGGGGAGTATAGACTGCGTCACAGCATAGCGATGTCCCTGCTCCACATGAGGTAAGTGAAGAATCGCCTCTAATGATATATGAGAAGTATTACAAACACACACCACTTAGTTTGGAACAAAAATTGAGAATTTTGGAATGCCAAAAAATATATGATGATGATGATGATCAGTCTTGTAGCGACTCTCTGATTCCGACAGAATATATAGATAACCCTGTGGATGATTGTGTGGATGATTTTTCTAATTTCTTAGAAGAATCTATCTCACAAGATCTTTCACCCGACTTAGAGGTTGTTTCTAGACCCCTAGACTTCCGAAAGTTACCTAATTTAGGGTTAGAATTATGTGCTTCTAAAATTTTGTTGGATTATTTTTCATCCAAATACTTAGAGGACGTCCCTGTCTCTGATACCGTGCATGAGCCAATTAACAATTTCCCAGTCCCAGCAGTATCCCCATATTATGTTCTTTATGCACTTCCTTGTGAAGTAAAAACCAGGTTTGGGGGTAACTTTTTCTTTTTGATAGTTTCACCTTCTTCAAGGTATCATAACGTAAGTGCGAAGCTGTCATTTGTAAATACTGTATTTTGGGTTGATCCCCAAATTTTCAGGTTATTGGTGTAGGGGGATCCTTTTTTGTACATTCCAGTAGGTATATTTTTTTATATATATTTTCGTTTGCTTTTTGCATATTACGAATTTCCCATCTTAATTTTTGTGTTGGATGACTCAATTACATTGAGGACAATGTAATGTTTAAGTGTGGGGGAGCGGTTAAATTTTTACTTTACTTTTTCAGGAATTTCCTTGCAAATCATGATCAGCTGTTGAGCGGGTCTAAAAAAAGTGAAAAATGAAAAATAAAAAAAAAATAATAAAAAAAAATTATTATGATTTTTAGGGTTATGACCAGCTGTGTAGCAGGTCTTTTTCATTCTTTTTCGAATTTTTCATGATCAGTTGTGTAGCGGGTCTAAAGAAGAAAAATAAAAAATTATTATGATTGTTAGGGTTATGACCATCTGTGTAGCGGGTCGTTTTCATTCTATTTCGAATTTTCATTTTATGACTTGTTGAGCAGGTCGGGGGAAAATAAATAAATTGTGACCAGCTATTGAGTGGGTCTATGGTAGGGTTCTTATGACCAGTTGTTGAGCGGGTCAATTTTGTTTTACTCGAGGACTAGCAAAATGTAAGTGTGGGGGAATTTGATAAGAATGAAAATACGACGCATTTTAACCCATAAATACATTAGCTGGGACTCATTTTATCACTAATAAACTTGTTTGTATGTATTTTTGGCAATAAACATTTTTGAAAATTTCGGCTCAAAAAGTTAATAAAGGCACCCCGAGGACACCTACTACTCAGACTCTCAGTTTGGATAAGGGGAACCATGTGGCTATTCGCACCCCTCTCTGGTTACGGGGAAACCTTTCTTCTTCGTTCAACACATAAAAATTGGCGGGAAAACTGTGTGTGATACAGACAGAATTAGGGTTGGCGTTTTTGCGCGATTCAGTGAGACTCAATGGTTGTAATTGATTGGGATGACTGGATTGAGCGTAACAAGCATGATATGGGCTTCAAAATCAACTGGATTTGGTTGTATAATCGGGAGTGAAGAAAACATGGTAACTCGGGTTTTGGTTACTTCATCCCAAGTTCTGTGTGTGTTGGAGTGTGGCTAGAGAGTAGTTTACTCTATCTATGTGGTGTTTGGAACGTGAAGGAGCTAAAACAGGGATGGTAATCCGGTTGGTTTTTAAGAAAAAGGAAGGTTACATTCAAACACGCAAAAACAAGGTCGTATATTCACTTGAAATATTATCGGGTTTCTATGGAAGATTTTGGAGGAGATTTGGTGGAGATTAAACTGCTGAAATGGGTTGGGATTATCCTGTTTCGTCTTAAAAGGGCTGCTAATTGTGTTGGAATTAATAGACTTGTGATGTACACGTAGTTTTCAGGTAAAACGGAGACAAGAGTATCGGATTATGTTTGTGCTCTCCCGCTTTTTTTTTTGTTTGATTTAGAGAAGTTGGCGTGTGGCTGCAAGAAGTTTTACTCCACCAAAGACTCATTCTCAGCGTGTTGGAAGCATTCAGGCGTGTGGAAGAGATAAAAAAGGACAGAAAATCAATATTATTCTCGTGACTGCATGAAAGTTATTACAGAAATTTTGGAATTTATTACGGGAGATACTTGGTGTAGTGGGGTATATAAAGAGCATTCAGAGGTCAAAGAAGGATTATGGAGTGACTGGGGTTCGAGTGATTGGGGACGCTACAGAGCTGAAGAGGAGAAGTTACAGAAACTTCTCTGCTGCTGCAGAGAGGTAGAAGACGAAGAACACAAACTACGCTACAGGTCTGTCGTTTTAGAACTGTCACCTTTTCGCGACTTAGTGACAATTTTTCTACGACAGTTCCCAAATATAGTTTTCTGTAACAGCTGCTTTGAATTGTAACGGTGAGTTTGTAACGTTCATCAAGCGTTGCAAATTCCCGGTTTATATTATTTTCTCTTCTTCTCTTTATTGTATGCACCATTTGAGCTATAAAATATTTTGAGCGTGTCTACAACATGAGGAGTTAAACCCTATCACTGGGACGACGGAGGAATCCGAATTTCTATATTTTTGGAGTGATAATTAGGGGAAAGTAAAGAGGCTGAGAGGAGTTTTCATTAATCAGAATAATATGGTTACATGGAATATTATCCTTATATACATGCGAAAGGTAGAACCAAAAGGCTCCCGTTTTGGACCGCACATCCATGGGCATGGGCCCTTCAACACTCCCCCCTTGTGCGGTTCAATAATGGAACTCCAGATGTAGTGCCACATATAATGCTTTGAATGTAGTTCTTGAAATGTCGATCTCTCCTTGATGACTTGTGACGAAATCAATTGCCTTACTAAAACTTTGAAAAGGAAAAACCCAGTGGGATAAAACCTTGGTACAACTCTTCACATGTAGTACTTCACATGTTGTCTCGTACTTTACATGTAGTTCATCACATGCAATATGATCTTCAAAGATCGACGAGTCTAATTTAATTGCCTCGTTAAAACTTCGCCAGGGAAACCCAGAGGGACAAAACCTGAATTAAAGAAAAAAAGAGTACAATATTATGAAAACTTAGAACGTAGTTGGACTCGAATATGTTGCCTCATTAAAACCTTAACAAGGAAAACCCAGTGGGATAAAACCTTGACGAAGGGAAAAGAGTACAACGTGACAGATGCAAGTAAAGGTCATATGTTGCAGATGATCACTTTGTTCCGTTGAAGTTGATTAGTTGTTTCACTACTCCTAAGGCAGAAAATCCTTGTGGGAAAGACAATAGCCAGAGTTGGGAAATTACTTCCCGGTGTTTGTTGTTGTCTCATTAAAAACCTTGCCGAGCAACAAAACCCTGTGGGAAAAAGTAACCTCGGTGAAGGAAAAGAGTTCAATACACAATTAGATGCTCCCCCTGATGTCAAACAATCTTCATTAGTCTAATACAGTCAAAAGGAGTTTATCACGCTTTACTTTGGTGACTTGAATATTTATAAGACCATTTTGTTGATTCTGGAAGCTACATTGCTTAACATAGTATCGCGTTTCATTTCTTTGATTCAGATATTTTCAGTAATATCAACGCGATCTTTATGTCTTCAAAGTTCAACATACTTGATGTTTTTAGTGTTGTCTCGCTAAAAACCTTATCGAGTAACAAAACCCTTTGGGAAAAACTATTCTCAATCGAAGGGAAAAAGAGTACAACACAGCTTCAATTTCGAGTAAAATATGTCAATATCATATCCTTGGATTCTCCCCCTGATGTCGGCATCTCATCCTGATTACTTTCAGAGTTGTTCCAGACTGTTCCTTTAGTCATGTACTTTTCGAAACTGAATATCGGTAATGACTTAAAAAATACTCTACCAAATCTCCCTCTGATTACTTTCGTTGGAGAATATATTATTGTTCCTTCATAATCAACAACCTTTGGATTGCAGTTCCTTTAGCATTCCTTTTCCATGTCTTTAAAGGGATAAAGCAAACTCATGTCAATTGTTACTTTTAAGTATATGATTACATTCATTATACCATTCCAATGACGTTGTGTTGGCGCTGAGCTATATCTAGCTAACAAGTTCACTGAGGATGTAACATTTGGTCAAGTATATTATGCTAAGTATATGCGTCTATTGTACTAAGATAAGGGAAATTCATCTCCCGACACATCTTCGTCATTTTTATTTAGACGAATTGGTCATTTACTTACATTTGAACCTCGACTAATCATGGGAGCGCTATCAGGATGCATGTCTTTATTAAATTGCCTGAAAACTTTAGACGAATGTAAACTGGTGGAATAATATACCACAAGCTCGGTATTCGGTCGAGCTTTCCCCAGATTTTTCATCTCAAATTCGGATTTCAAATAGCTTTTAAGGTCTCTTATTACATCAAGAGTACCCATCATGTCTGTACCATCGACATAGATAGCTACAATTCCAAATTAAGGCACTTTCTTTTGAATACGCAATGAAAATAACTTACTTTTCTATCCCCTCCAAATCAAATAGTCACTTAGACGGGTATACCACATCCGCTTGTTGCTTATATCTATAAGTGAGCGTTCTATCTAACTGTAAACGCACTTTGTGGTTTAGAGTCACTTGATTTGGGTAACAAAAGGCTATCAAGTACTTTTGTAAATATCTTCTATCTCTTTATTCTTTCAGAGATACGTAACAACCACATACATATGCTGCATTTCAAGTCCTTTTGAAATTACCAAGATAACTGAGTAGCGGAACACTTTGAAGTTCATTACAAGAGAACAATTCCAGGGCTTTGTGAGAAACCTCGCGCCACAAGGCGAGTCTTTATCCTTTAAGATTTCTTTCTACCCATTATGCTTTGTGACAAATTAATCATGTATGTCCAATAGGCTTTACACTTGGTTGGTTAGCACTACCACACCAAATACCTGTATATTTGTCAAAGAACCAAGTTCTACCTGGATTGTATAGGCCAAATATGCTATTTATTTGAAATTAATCAAAATAAAACATGGTTCGATATCATTTTTCTCTACTTCTGGAGCAACTATTTATGGATTATATCATCATTGTGCACGCATGATCCTTCCATTGACTCATATGCATTCTCATAATCCGTCAGGATTTCATTGTTCTCTAGAATCATTTAAAACTTCGGAGCGTCCTCCAGTTTGATTCATGGACATATTCAGAGACAATCTTATGATATGATTTCTAATGATATAAATAAGTTGTGCCTTACTCACCTACTTCCTTTCTAGGTGAGGATTGATCGAACCAAGTGGTCTCTCCAACTTCCTTTATGGATCCACGGCCTTAACCACACTTCCACTGAGTGTAGTTGCAACACATTAGTCTATGGTGTATATCCTGTATTGAGGATTTGTAACTTTGCAGGTAGGTTTGCAGCTGGTATGTGTGATCTCATCACTTTAGCAACATCAGTGTACATTCTGAAAATTGAATATTCTTTATTACTTCACATTTACATTTGTGGAGTACAAGAATCAATATGAGACACAGTGGGAACACACCATGACAATTTATGTCGTTCCCTTAGAAAATACTTTTTTCTTATCTCCCCCTAACGACGGGAAGACTGTCTCATTAAAGTAATAACCCGCAAATCTAGCGGTAAGAGATCTCCTGCCAAAATTTTTAAAATGCGGATAATTGTTGGGAACTCATTTCCAACATAACTACTTAACAGTTTTGAAGAACCATCATAGTACGATGTGGAGTCGTAATGGCACATATATAGTGCAACCAAAAATACGTAAGAACACAAATGTCAGGCTTAAATCCAATTACCAACTGGCACGCAGAAAAGGTTGACTAATATTGGGTTCTAAAAACGAATTAAGTAACATGCGTGTAATATTGCATATCCCCAAAGCAATAAAAGATAGGTTGGTACGCATAACCTATTCCTTAGGCACCATCTGTAACCTTTGATGGTAGCCTCTGCGAGACATTAGGTATAAGATGCTCTATATTGATCCTATTAAACATGCAATATTCATCAAGTCCTTTTGATGTAAATTCTCTAGCATTAATAAGGGTGGTGAGCCTTTGCACTTTGTATTGTGTAATATGTGCTAGGAGTTTTCAAATGCAAATTTCTTGGGAACTATAACTAGTCCAAAATGTCAAAACATTCACCAGATCCATAAGTCACTTTAATGGCCCGCATTCTGCATGAATATTTTTCTAAATTTCACCTTGTTATCTTTGTAATATGGTTTGTTTTCCATTTGAATCTTAGGATGGTCTCGATCCTGTTTTACTGAAGACTTTGTAAAATGAGTGATATGCTCTCTTACTTAAAAGCATAATGGGAGGGAGGAGGGGGTTGTGCATCTGGTAATTTAGAAAACACTTATTGAGAGATATGTTGTTACTTCGCATTCTGTCAATCTTTTTCCCGTTGTCTCGTCCACTCAAACACAGTGATGTACGTATGAGTCCTTTCAAAATGAAACATCATGTCACAACCAAAGTGCCTTTATGATTATGTCAAAGTCTATATGAGTCAATTTCCAACATTTCATCGTCGGAGTCAATATGGATTCAATTGTCCAAATATCATAGTGAATTGCATTTCACTAGGTTGACTCATTAGTTTCTCTAAAATATATTTCCTTCAAAATATATTAGAGACTATAAAAGATGCAATCAATTACCTTCTCATCACTGTGAGGTTCCACATGATATCCATTTTCATGGATTTCTTTGGAATTTAATAAGGTGTGATTATCTCTCGGTACATGTAGAGATTTTGTGACGTCTTTGTTCTATTTCGAAAACAAATTTAGAGTAGTGTTGCTCTCGATGATCCAATCCCCGTAGTCACATTATAAGGAAATAGTTCAACAACTAGTTTAAATTCCTTAAGTTAGTGGGAGGGAAACCACTATCTGTTAGACATTGGGTCTTGAGATATTAAACAAGTGTTGTGGCCTTATTAGTAACAAAAGTGAGATTCAACTCAATTACTTTAGAAAGAATGTATATTACGTTTCATCCAGATATATCTCAAGTACTTTAGAGAATTTATGTTTCTTGGGAATGGTGTACTTTTCATTCCATAAGCGCAGATATTGGATCTAGTTCAATAAAATAGTTGATTGGCCATACAAAGTTCTTCTTGTCATTAAAGTTGATGTCTAAATTATGACCTTCCTATGAAAATTGGTTGCTACTATGGTACCCGCATTACATTGCTTGTACCAATACCAGTAAGAAAATTCATTCCCAACTCATTGGTGAGAGCTAGAATTACATCTTAGCTTCATCCCATGTTCAATTGATACCCGTACTTTGGTGTCATTACTGCTGGGAAAAAAATACATTTTTTTTCTCATGATGTATATATGTCCCTTTCACATGCTTTATATGAGTCGATACGTCTAACCCTCATTACTTCGGGGTTCTTTCCGTTTTCAATTTTGCTACATGTAGCTTAATTTGAGAAATTTCTTTATCTCAACAGGCCAAGAGAATCTCATTTTGCATGTCAACCACTTACTTTAGGTTGAATAGCTTACTAAACATAAAGGATCTCTTGTTTGCATACTTTAACATATACTGATTCGTTAGTATTATGAATGAAGTAGAAAAAATGGAAGAAAAATAAATCGGACTCATGTCACTTTCTGTGAGTCCTTCCACAAAAGTTGAGATTCATGTGCTTTTAACTACAACATAACTTTATTGGAGCAGCTACGGATTATAATATAATAATATAATAAGTGGATTTCATCCCACTGGACATTCATGCTTCGGGGAATATCATGAATGTTTAAAATTTTCTTCATAGCATAGAGACATATGGCTTCACCTTTTAGGCGGTACATTGTCATTGGTATAGAGTTTATATACCTTTTCCATATTAAATAAATAACAGTTCAGGTACTTCTGAGCCCTCCAATAAAATTAATTAGAAGGAGTTATATTTGAATCCAGTTGATTCGAACAATTAATAAAAAAATCAACAATCAATAATTCTTATTGGATGACCATTAATTGTTAGTGGATGACCTTTAATTTAGAAATGAAACGACACTACTGTCTCACAAATTTAATACATTATTAAAACAGACGTTACAAACAACAAAATATTAACTGATATAGACAAGCACATTAAACAAATAGAGCAAGGACACACATCTCGTACAAGTGAATATTTTAAAAGAAAAAAAGATACAATCTTGGAAAACGACACAAGTTTGATTCTAGAAAAGGGAACTCCGAGCCTTTCTAAAGTGTTAAAAAAAATTTGATCACAAACAGACAGAAAATTGTATGATGCAAGAAATTAATTAAATATATCAAATACATAGCCCAACACCATAAACATAAAACACTAAAATATGGCTTCCCATGGCTTGTACAGTATGTAAAAAGAAATACAAAAACATGTGTTTTCAAGCAGTAATCCTACATGATCAAACATAGGATGGCAAATAGTTTCCACGGATGAATCAGACAAATACTAGAACAAAAATGAAGAATATGGGTACACGAGAATCAACAAATAATAATAAAAAAATATTATTCAATCCATCACAATTCACAAATCATAAAACACAGACAACTATATTTTTAGCTTGCATATAGGACAAAATAAGTATATACACATAACAATGAATCATACGTCACGTTCAAAAAGAGGGGTAAATTCTCCTCCATTAGAGGATGCATGAGACCAAATTAAATAGAAAACAGAGAGAAAAGAAAAAAACAAATAATCACATCCATGCTTTTGATATCTAATCTAATATCATGTTATGTAACACACAAATTGAAAAGAAAAACGTTTAGGTATACCTCCAACGTGTTTGATTAAAATTGAAATCCCAAGTAAGACGAAGATTCCTAGAAACGGTACCCGATGAAGGAGATCGGCAAAGTCAGTAATCGAGAGATTTTTGATATATAGTACTATTCACTCCACGGATGGGGACAGACAAGATCTCGCGAACTCTTCTTTTCTCATGGATATCAACAGCCAGCGGTAACCCACACAAATATATTAGCATTAGAAAATGTAAACACAATCTTGATTCCACGGGTACGATCAAATTAAAAAAAAAACTTAATAATATTGGATATGTCAAACCAAAATCAAAAATAGGGGAAAAGAAAGAAAGATCATAGAGGAAAAAATAGATGCAACTTAGTTGTGATTTGATTCCAGCGATTTTCACATTAGCTTGACGATAATCATGTAGGAAAAAAAATCTTCCAAATCCAATCTAACTCTGCGGTGTAGCATCGTGCATGATAACGTTTTGGAGTGATAATTAGGGGAAAGTAAAGAGGCTGAGAGGAGTGTTAACACAACGTGACTCCTTGTTATACACGACAGTCCTGTATATTTGGAAATCCCTGTATATTAGGAAATTGTGTTTATTTAGGAAAGATAGTATCTTAACTCCCAAGTTAGTTATGCATATATATATATGCATTGAGTCTCTGTATATTGTACAAGTTGAAATAATATTAAGAAACGTTTTCTATTCAAGTCTATTATCTTCTCAACCGTGTTCTCTTCCAACCAACCTAAATAATACATAGTTCTAGCTTGGTATCAGTAGGTTAGCCGATCCTATTCAGTTATGACAGAATCATCAACCATCTCATATACAACCTCTTCTACAGTCTCTGCTATAATTAACTCTACCATGTCTTCAATGCAATCTTCTATGTCTTCTCTTCGGTTCTCTCAACCACATCACATGATCACTATGAAGCTAGATGACACCAATTATTCCTTATGGCGTGCTCAATTTCTTCCTTTTCTTCAGGGACATGACTTGGATGGTTATGTCACAGGTACAACTCCATTCCCTCTAACAACTCTTCCTGATGATCTCCCAAACCCTGCCTATCTTTCTTGGAGAAAACAGGATAAACTCTTAGTTAGTTGGCTGTTTTCTTCTCTTACCCCGGCTTCTTTTCGTCATGTACATCGATTAACAACGTCTAACGAAATCTGGTTGTCTCTTGAATCTCTTTATGGCTCTAAATCTTATGCTCAAGTTCATCATCTTCACTGTGAACTACGAGCATTACGGAAAGGTTCCCAAACTATGCGTCAGTACATAGACCGTGCCCGTGATCTTGTGGACAGCTTAGCAGCAGCAGATACCATTGTCACAGACAAAGAGTTTCGTCACTGTCTCTTAGCTGGCTTGGACAGTACCTATGATGCTATTGTCACATCATTAACCACCACTATGAGTTCGCTGTGTGTTGAAGATTTTATCACTTTTCTCCTGACGTTTGAACTACGTATTGATCAACAGACAAAGCTTTCCAACTCTCAACCAGTTGCTAATCTTACTGCCCAGAATCGACAGTACTCGTTTACTTCTTTTTCATCATCTGGATCATCTTCAGCACCCAACTCTCAGTTATCTTCTTTTCGTCCTTCTGGTAACAACAGAAATCAGAATCAACATGGGCCTGTTTCATCTCAGCCTGTTCGTTTTCAGAATCAACGTGGGCCTGCTTCACCTGACAATCACCGTGGGACTGTGAACTCTGATTCTTCTTCTACTCGCTGTCAACTTTGTGGGCGTAAAAATCATGAGGCCCAAGACTGCTCGAACCGATATGACAAGAGTTTTCGACCACCTAGGCGTCAACCACCATCCTCTGCACCTCGGGCTTATGCTGCTTATGGACTTGGGCTCTCATCATCACCTTCTTGGACGCCTGACAGTGGTGCAACAGATCACATTACCAATGATTTCTCTCGTCTTCAATTTCCTACTGAGTATACTGGTCCTGATCAAATTCAGATGGGTAATGGTTCTTCTATCCCAATTTCTAATGTTGGTTCCTCTATTTTAGGGACTCCCAACCGTAAGTTTCAGCTTTGTAATGTCTTCTTTGCACCCAAAATCTCTCATAATCTCTTATTTGTTTCTCGTTTCACTACCGATAACAATGTCTTATTTGAATTTCATCCAAATTTTTGTCTTGTGAAGGATCGATGTACCGGGAAGGTTCTTCTTCGCGGCATTAGGAAGGGTGGTCTCTATCAACTTGATGTTTCATCTCCAATTCCTCAGGCTTACATAGGAGAACGTGCTAGTTTACAAGCCTGGCATGCTAGAATGGGTCATCCAATGATGCGCACAGTTCGCAAAGTTATTTCTCAGTTTTCTCTTTCGGTTTCAAATCAAACTATCAGTTTTTGTTCTTTTTGTCATGAGCATAGAAGTCATAAATTACCCTTTCAATCCAATACAACATTTTATTTGAATCCATTAGATTTAATTCTCTCTGATGTGTGGGGACCTTCTCATATTTTATCTAATGAAGGATATAAATATTATGTTATATTCATTGATGCGTATAGTCGTTTTACTTGGATGTTTCCTATGTCTCAAAAATCTGATGTTTTCTCTATATTTTTCTTATTTCAAAAGCATGTTGAAAATCTTTTTAGTCGAAAGATAAAAATATTTCAATCTGATAATGTTGCTGAATATCGCAAACTCACTCCACGTCTCCAAGAACTTGGAATTTTTCATCGTTTTTCATGTCCACACACTTCTGAACAAAATGGTTTGGTTGAACGTCGTCATCGTCATATTCGTGAAACTGGTCTTACTATTCTTAACATGGCCTCTGTGCCGTCTTCATATTGGTATGACTCCTTTTACACTTCCTGTTATTTGATGAATCGTGTCCCTTCGACTTCTGTTAATAATTCTTCTCCATATGAAGCTCTTTTTGGTATTCCGCCTGATTACACTTCTCTTCGTGTTTTTGGATGTTTATGTTATCCTCACTTGCGTCCGTATCGGTCTCATAAGATGGATGCTTTATCTTCTCCCTGTGTTTTTATTGGCCATAGCCCCTCTCATAAGGGTTATAAGTGTCTTCATATTCCTACGGGTCGAATATACACCAGTCGACATGTTGTTTTTGATGAGACTACCTTTCCCTTTGCATCCGTGTCATCACCTTCGCCGTCGTCGACTCCTTCACAGGTAACTCTTCCCTTGTCTGTTATTCACAATATTCCAACGTCATCAGTATCTGTCAATCATGAAACGTCTCCAGCTAATCATGAGCCGCCAGCAACCTTTTCTCGTCAACCACCTGTTGTTTCTTCACAACCAACAACATCCTTCTCTAATCATCAGCCGTCACCCGCTGTCTCTCATCATCAGCCGACAACTGCTGTCTCTAATCATCAGTCGTCACCTGTTGTTACCTCTCAGCCGACAGCATCTGTCTCTCATCATCAGCCGCCAGTCTCTGTCTCTAATCATCAGCCGTCATCTGCCGCTATTCTTCTGCCGCTGCCATCACTCTCTGACGTTTGTCAGAGACAGTTACCGACAACAACTGATGATGTAGACTCAGTGTCTCCTGTTCCTGATTCGTCTGACTCTCAGTTGTTGTTGCCGACTTCTTCTGCTGCACTAAACTTCGTTCCGACGTCTACTACTGCTGTTACGTCTGTATCTTCAACAGATTCTTCTCCTGTCACACACCCGATGACTACAAGAGCTAGAGATGGTATTTTCAAACCAAATTCACGCTATTCTCTCATCTGTGATTCAGTTCTTGAACCGTCTTGTATTTCTCAAGCTCATAAGGACCCTGAATGGCGTACATCATCCGACGATGAGGTCAATTCATTACTCCGAAATGGTACTTGGTCCTTAGTCCCATATCATCCTTCTATGAATGTTATTGGTTTTAAGTGGGTTTTTCGAATCAAGCGTAATCCAGATGGTACCATTGCACGTCGTAAGTCTCGTTTAGTTGCCAAAGGATACAATCAACAAGAAGGAATTGATTACTCTGAAACGTTTAGTCTGGTTGTTAAACCATGCACTATACGCATTATTCTTACGTTAGCTTTGTCCTCCAATTTTCCGATTCATCAACTTGATGTGCAGAATGCTTTTCTTCATGGAGAACTTCAAGAAGAAGTCTACATGAAACAACCTCCAGGTTATGTTGATTCTCGTTTTCCTACACATGTTTGCAAATTACATCGTTCTCTTTATGGACTTAAACAGTCTCCTCGTGCGTGGTATCACAGACTTAGCAATTTTTTGTTGCAAATCGGTTTTGTTACTTCCAAGTGTGATTCGTCCTTGTTTATTTATACTGGGACTCATGGTGTGATCTATTTGTTGGTGTATGTGGATGATATCATTGTCACTGGCTCTAGTACTACAGGTATTACCTCTATTCTCACTCGCTTGCAGCAAGAATTTGCAATTAAAGATCTTGGTCAATTATCCTATTTTCTTGGGATTGAGGCACTTCGAACTTCTTCGGGGCTTTTTCTCTCGAAACAACGTTATGCTCAAGATCTTCTTATTTGAGTCAAAATGGATGGCGTCAAACCTATTACTACTCAGCTGAGCACTTCTGGTGATGTTTCTTATGATCGTAGTACTTTATTAACGGATGCTACTGAATATCGTAGCATTGTTGGAGCTTTGCAATATTTAACTTTTACTCGTCCGGATCTTGCGTTTGCTGTCAATAAGGTTTGTCAATTTATGCATGCTCCTACAGAATTTCACTGGGGATTAGTCAAACGTATTCTTCCTTACCTCAAGCACACAAGTACGTTTGTTATAGTCCTTAAGCCATCTCCTTCTCTACAACTATCTTTCAGTGCATATACTGATTCTGATTGGGCTGGTTCTCTTGATGATCGTCGTTCTACAAGTGGATATTTTGTTTACTTGGGTGGTAACATTATTTCTTGGAGTGCTCGTAAACAAAAGACTGTTTCTCGTTCTAGTACTGAAGCTGAATATCGAGGACTTGCTATTGCTGCCGCCGAAATTATGTGGATTCAGTCACTTATTTCTGAGCTTCGTATATCCACACGCTCTCCTCCCATATTATGGTGTGACAATCTTGGTGCAACTTATCTCACAGTTAATCCTATATTTCATGCTCGGACGAAACATATAGAAATTGATTATCACTTTGTTCGTGATCAAGTAGCTTCCAAACTTCTTGATGTCCGTTTTATATCCTCTAAGGATCAAATTGCGGACATATTTACAAAACCACTTTCTAATGATCGGTTTTCTCTTTTAAGGTACAAGCTTACGGTTCAAGATAACCCGTTACGCTTGCGGGAGGGTGTTAACACAACGTGACTCCTTGTTATACACGGCAGTCCTGTATATTTGGAAATCCCTGTATATTAGGAAATTGTGTTTATTTAGGAAAGATAGTATCTTAACTCCCAAGTTAGTTATGCATATATATATGCATTGAGTCTCTGTATATTGTACAAGTTGAAATAATATTAAGAAACGTTTTCTATTCAAGTCTATTATCTTCTCAACCGTGTTCTCTTCCAACCAACCTAAATAATACATAGTTCTAGCTAGGAGTTTTCATTAATCAGAATAATAGGGTTACATGGAATATTATCCTTATATACATGCGAAAGGTATAACCAAAAGGCTCCCGTTTTGGACCGCACATCCATGGACATGGACCCTTCAACATATATGACTTTTTCACTATTTAAAATAGAATTATGATTTTGATTAATTAGTTGTCATTTCATTTGATGGGTCATGCTTGCTTAGAAGTTTTGATGTCCTATACTTAAAATTTACAACTAATATTTTGAGAATCTACCTTGACAAAAATAAGAGTCCATGTTTTTATTTATTGAGCTATAATTGCTGAAGAATAAATAATTGAACCTTATGATATGAATTCGGTGAATTCCTAGTCCCAATAACTCTCGCTTGTATTTATTATTTTCATTAAATCTTTAAATTTAATCTTCACAGGTCTTAGAGTTCAAATCTTATTTACTACCACTATCTAAAATTACATCAATACTACACTTAATTTGTCCGCTTTAGGAGTGTTTGTTGCCGGAAATTCCTTGACATAAAATTCCATGGCGATGGGGGTTAAACGAACATGTCTTAGGAAGGATGTCAGAAAAATAATGGAGACTCAAGAAACCTAACCGTTTTGGCGCCTCGACGCCGGCGACAAAAAAGAAAAGGAAGCTCATCAAAAGGAATGAAGATACACGAGAACCAACGGTATCAGAATGTAATACAAAAGATTTCACAAGCCAATTTTTTAGCATAAAAATTTAAGCACAGTAATCAGAATCCACCACAAAATCCTCGCCCCAATAATGGCAAATTGGAGACAACAGAGCACATATGCGCATCGCAGACCGAGCGACACGAATAGCAACCTACACCAACAAAATTAGAAAATTAGCACAAGAAAAGGATAACGGATATTAGAAGAACGACGAAAGAAAACACACTGCCCAATCAAAAGATGAGGATGTAATGTTAGCTACGGCGGGAACAACCTCTGATGCATCACAAGGAGCGGATTGAGGACCCCGCATTAATGATTCTTGGATAAAGAACTCCATTATTATTTACTTAGCTATCTTCCTCGATAATGACATGCATTAAAGTTGAAGAAGGAATACAAGTGGGATAGTTTGTTTGGACCTCCAATTACTCGTGTGAATAATGACTATAGAAAAAGATAATTATTTAGACATCAATTTTTCGTCTATAAATAAAAATCAAAATTAAACTCGAACAAGTTTAGTAAAATAAATTTTACGAATCAATCAATTGTCTAAAACAAGAACTTGAAGACGCTTGGATAGATTTGGGAAAAAACCCTAATTTGTACAACAAGAGAGGATAAAACAACCCAAAACCGACTCAAACTAGAAATTTGCTTTTTTTTTGAAAAATTACAACGACTCAAATGGACTCCTAAAGAAGAAGTTAGCAAAAAATAACTTTCCTAAAATGACAAAACGGGTCTTATAAGCCCTAGACAATGAAATATGGATAAATTTAAAAGACGAAGGCGGTCAAAAAAACCCTTGTTATTTATGGTTATTGGTATATATTGTGCTCGTCTTGATCAAGACACGGGGGACGAAGATTACATGATACGCTAAGATATTTGATTTTACTCATCCAAGAAAACTCAGATATTATGCACTAAAGAATTGTCATATCCGTGTATACACAGACCATGGACCATGACCGGATTATCCAACTAACTATCACTGTAACAACCTTTTAACGACAATCTTTCAATATCATATTCGAAAATAGGTTCAAAATACTAAGGCGTAGTTCAGCGTCGACACTGAACTTAAGGGAGAGTCTCAGCTGGTTATAATAAACGTTAAAATACTCAACATTAAGTAACTTATCCGCATATAGCTTTCTCTGCTTCGTACAAAGGCTGAATAACCGCTAAACCGAGATTGGTACTGCGGGGGAACCCGCTTGACTTGACGAAAAACGAGTGTGAAAAACAACGCATATTTTCCCTAAAGTAACTATATAGCCGTATCCAACTGTGACCGAAATTATGAGGAATTTTATATGACAGGTGCAGCACATCGAAAGCCTAAAAAACACAACCAGGTCCACATGTGAATAACTATATCTATGGCAGGGAAAGAGAATGTACCTTCGACATTGAAAGGTCACACGACGAGATAAAGAGTTATGAGGAGACGATCACTTCTTAGTATTAGTACCAGCTACAGTCATGTCCATCATGTTCAACATAAAAATATATTTAGAAAAAATCACAATTTTTCTCAAAAAGAAAAGAAATGGAAAGAATAGGGGATAAACGAGAAAACTCCAAAGGTTTATGGCAAAAAACGAACATAATAAATACTTAAAATATCCAGCGAAGTTAAGCAACAACCACGATCGAGGTTGGAATGAAGAAACTGATCGGGTAAAAGAAAATTAAGAACGACCTTTGAAGACTCAAGAGAAGAAAGATAATCACCAAGTAAGAACATCTTCGTTATGTAAATAGGAGAAAGAAGACAAAATTACCCTTATCAGGGTTATCCAAAATCAACGAAGCGGTTGGTGAAGACCATTGAAGTTCCAAGGCCAAGAAATGAAGACGGAAAAGTCCTTAGGAAGACATAGAGCTGGCAGCGAGACGTCAACATCGGAAACCTCTTCGCTCCAAAATTTCCAAAATGATGATATTGAAATTATACTTGTTTATAGAATGTGGATGTAAAATTCCTAGCTTAGACATTTAATCATTCGTAGCCATATGTTCGAGCACAATAGACTCCGCTTTGGGGTCTCAACGTCATCAGGTACTCGAATGTAATAGGATTTGAAGGGTGTAGCATCAGAAGAGCCCATAATTAGCTAATTGTATCGACTGGCGTTGTAACACACTTGAAGGGCATGTTATCGGGATACATATAAATATGCTTTCAAATTAAGGGTCCCTGGCCTGTAGCCTCCTATGGTGAAATCATCTCTTTTATAAATATTATTGTTCTTACTTTGTAGTGAGTTAATCTTACTTGGGTGTGATAGTTAGCTATTTAGCAATTATACCATTGACAGAAAATGACGAATACTACCATCGTCCAATCTTCATATTATAGCCGGAAATGATAGATCGACAGATCGAGAGTTTTTCCCTCTGAGTGAAAAAAGGTCTGGAACCTACTTTATATATTACATATCACAGTGATAGAGAGTCTTCCCAAACTAACATCGGATCTCCTCTGCGGAATTTCCTCTGTCAACCTAGCAACTTGTATTTAACTCATTTTCATTCTAAACCACACATCTTAGACTCTTAGGAGTGTACACGGACTTGTACACTAATAAGGTATTTGGATGTACGCTCAGAAGTTGCTTTTCGACTTTTGGAAGTCGAAAAATCAGTTTGGCAATAATTTTTTAGAACGACTTCTGGAAACAGAAAAGTTAACTTTTTGTGAAGCAAAATAGTTTTGCTTCTGGATTCTGCTTCTATAGAAAGTCAAAAGCGAACTTTGTTTAGATACTCGTTCAGAAGTTGCTTTTTGAATTCTGGAATAAAAAAAGTCGGAAGTTAGTTTGGCTACACAGTTTTAGAATGCCTTATGGAACCAAAAAAGTTAACATTTCTGCTATTGGAGAAGCATAAACACTTTTACTTCTGGTATCCAAATGCATTAAAACAAAAAAAAGTTAACTTTTCGATTTTTAGAAGTCATTTCAAAATTTTCTACCCAAACTGACTTCTAGAAATCTGTTCTGTCCTGGCCTCTTTCAGGGCTCGCTCAGATGAACGAGTGAACCCACTGTCGAAATATAAGAAAAAGGCACTACACGGGAGCGTGTTAGTTGGACATTAGCATGTTAACATTCGTTCAGACACGTATTTTCCACGTCATAACCACTAAATCTAAATGCATCAAACACCGCCCTTTTTTTGCATTAGTCAAATCTAATCAAAGAGTAACTAACAAACAAAATAATTCTTCCATTTTTGAAATAATGTTAGATTTTTTAATTCGAAAAATGCCTCTTATTGTCTTGGTTGAGAATTCAGTTTTAATGGATTAGCTGAAAACCAGAAAGATTTTTGAGTCAGGAAGTAATTTGATTTGATTTTGGACCAGGAATAAGAAATATCCGTCAGTGACATAAGAATCTGTGAGTTCTCTTTGAATCTTCTTTAGAATTATGAATTTGATGTAGTTATCAAGGTTTTATTCTTTTGAAAGTGAAATTTATTATGTAATTTTGTTGTTTTTTGGTTTATAGTGTGACAGAAGAAATTATGGATATAACAAAGATTTCACTTATACATCACATTGGTATTGTGCTTGTTGTATTGTGGATCTTATCTACTTATGGATATTCCAACCCAGTTGTATACTTCTTATCATTAGTTTATCTCTATCAGGTAATTTTTATTTGCTTGTTGGTTTTTTTTTCAGTTTGTTGGTTTTTTCAGTTCATTTATAGAAAGTTAATTATGAACAATAATATCTAACTTTGGGTCACAGCTTCTTTATATGCTTGTTCAATTTTTTTTCCTTTTTCAGTTCATTTATAAAGATTGGTTATGGACGGGAATAACTAATTTTGTGTCACAGGTTCATGAAGGATATGTTGTGAAGTTACAGAAGAAATTACGATACGAAAGAGAAGAAACAAGCCAATCAGAAAAGGGTGAGGATTCTTTTTCTCTTTTTTGTTGTAGTCAACTTAACTAATTTCTGATTGTGTTAACTGTTGTGGTGGTGTTTTGTTTAATGCAGTTGCTTACGGATTCAGAAACAGTTCGATGGTTAAATGATGCGGTCGAGAAGTTATGGCCTATATGTATGGAACGAATTGCGTCACAGCAAATCCTTCTCCCAATTATGCCTTGGTTCTTGGAGAAGTACAAACCATGGACTGCTGTTTGCCTTTCAAATTCAATTTGCTTACATTCAAATATTCGACCCTTTCTTTGCCTTTTACTTTGCTCTAAATTGCGGTTGATCAATATTTTGGTTTGGTCATTCTGATGAATGATAACTTTTTAAGGAAGGTTTCTCACTTGTGTACTGTGATTTGTATTTGCAGAAGGAAGCAACAGTGGAGAGCTTATATATGGGAAGGAACCCACCAATGTTCACAGAAATGAGGGTTGTAGGTCAATCTTCTGGGGATGACCATTTGGTACGTAGTTCATTTGGCCTAGTTACTGTAGCGCCTCCAAGTATTTGACTATCGATTTCTTGGGACTTTTGTTTGTGCAATTCCGATCCGGTAAAGAATACTTCAGTTATGGAGTTTATTTACTGCAGGTTTTGGAGTTGGGAATGAATTTCCTTGCTGCGGATGACATGAGTGCAATAATTGCTATAAAACTCAGGAAAAGATTAGGATTTGGTATGTGGGCAAAGCTGCATATGACAGGCATGCATATTGAGGGGAAGGTACTCATTCTAATACTTCCCTACAGTTGATTCGTGAAATCCGCTGCACTATTTTGTGAAGTTGAGAATCATTCTTAGCTTGTGAAGATGGTAGCTTGCTATTGATAAAAATGACTCGTTCATGCAATAATGTGGTGAATGCTTTTGGTTATTCCCAACCTCTTTGCAGGTTTTGGTGGGTGTGAAATTTCTTCGTGAATGGCCTTATCTTGGTCGTATGCGAATATGCTTTATGGAGCCACCTTACTTCCAGATGACTGTAAAACCTATCTTCAGCCATGGGATTGATGTCACGGAAATACCTGGGATTGCAGGATGGGTGGTATGTTCAATATCATAAATAAATCCCAATCTCTTTTATCAAAAAGCAACCTGCTTCCTTATTTCGTTGTAATATTTTGCTTTTATTTTGATTAGGATGAACTTCTTGGCATTGCATTTGAACAGTCATTGGTTGAGGTTAGTTTTACTTTTACTTCTCCATACGCATTATGTTAGAATTATAAAGTGGAGCTCTGCTGGATTGTAAATTGGTTCCTCCATAGAAAGAAAAGATTGAATGTCTCCGATCTATTATTATGTTTACTTTTAATGGAACATGGATTTCCTTGCAGCCCAATATGCTGGTTGTTGATATGGAGAAGTTTGTCTCATCACCATCAGGTAACTGGAATTGAAAAGCCATTGGTTAGGTTACATCTATGTTGCTGAAAAGGGTTCCACTGCCAGCCCTCATCCTATGAAGTTATATGATGAAACTTATATTTTGTTCTGGGTAGCCAAACTGAGTGTAGTTCATGAGGTTTTGGGGAACTACTTTTAGCAGAAAAATATTACACAACTTTTTTTTTTTTGATAACTAATACTCCCTCCGTGTCAGTTTAAGCTCATTGTCAAACGTTGGTCCCAAAGAATCCATTATATTGCTCATCCAAATGCCATTCTTTTCATTTATTTTCAGGGGATTGGTTCTCTGTCGATGAAAGAGATCCAGTTGCTTACGCTGAACTGCAAATTATTGAAGCAGCTGAGATTAAACCGTCAGATATGAATGGTTTGTTTCTATTTTGAATGAAACATCATATTCGTACTTTTGACTGCTTTAATATCAGGTTTACAACTTCTGATTGATGTGAAATTGCAGGGTTCTCTGACCCTTATGTAAATGGACAATGCGGTTCTTTCAAGTTCCAGACCAAGGTACAGAAGAAAACATTGACTCCCAAATGGCTTGAGGATTTTAGAATTCCTATCTTCACTTGGGAAGCTTCTAAATTGATCTCTATTGAAGTGCGCGACAAAGATCATTTTGGTTATGATCCCCTTGGGTATGTCTACATTGACCATGCAAATTATTATCATTTTCCAATATAAAAGTTTAGATGTGTCTTTGTCTAAATAAAAGTTTTAGTTCATCGCCATGGATAATAAATATGCATCAGTTGGAGTCCCTTGATAGACATTAGATACCTCATGGTACCATCAAAGAGGGCTTCTTGACCATTAGCTCTTTTAGTTCAAGTAATCAATTGCAGGGTTTGCAAATTCGACTGGTCAGTATTTTATGCACATAGTTTCTAGATCTAATTAGCATGTTAAAATTGTAGAATGATGATATGCAATAGACCTGGAAATGTCTCACAAGTATCTTTTTTGGCAGGTCATGTTCCATTAACCTCAATGATTTAAAGGATAGCAGGCAGAGGCACGATATGTGGGTGGCTCTTGAAAATATTAAAATGGGACGTCTACATTTAGCAGTAACTGTCGTTGATTTTGAAAGAAAGGTACCCGTTCTGTGGTTTACTTAAATTATATACAACAAAATAAGTGACCTAATTCTGAAATGCATTTTTTAGGGGAAAAAAATCAATACCAAAGGTATGGTACAGTCGAAGAAGAAAGAAAACTCAGCGACAGACTCTATTTCAAGAGAAAATGCTAAGAAAGGAGCCTCAATCCCAAATGCACCTTCAGAAGATGTCTCTAAAAGGGCAGATGAATTTGAACCAATTAACATTGAAGGCCAGGAAGAAACAGGGATATGGGTTCATCATCCAGGTAGTGATGTTTCACAGACTTGGAAACCTAGGAAAGGTAAGAGTAGGCACTCTGATATTGCAATCCATAATGAGGATAACTGTTCATCCAACAGCATGGGATCCCAAAATAGTTGTGATAGTAGTAGTGATGACAGTAAAGATGGACACAAACATAAGTCCTTTGGCTCGATTAGGAGGAGTCTAAGGAAGCTTGGGTCAGTCTTTCATAGAAGTCCTAAAAAGGAGGATTCACACGTTTTAGGAGAGGCTGCTTCCCCACGAAGCTTCAATGCTGATAAAGTAAAGGAGAAGGGTACAAGTGCAAGGTCTAGAATGGATGGTCACGTATCTGAGGCTACAGAACGTTACAAACTAGAAGATGAGAGCTTAAATCTCCAGAATGCAGGGATGAGCCCAACTCAGAGCAGTGAACAAGGTATCCCAATTAATTACGTGAAAAACGCCGAGAAGTCTGCTGATAGTCCAAAACATGCAGTATCCAGAAAAGAATCTGACGTAAGTACGGCAAATTCCATTTCAGCCCCAGTAGCATATGACTACACTGATGGGGAGTCATCTCTATCATCTTCGAGAGTTTCTACTCCCAGGGTTGATGTCCCAGTTGTTTCTGATTCTTCTGATGGACAAAACGTACATGTGGCTTGCCACAACTCCGTAATTAAAGCAGACGAACCAACAGTCAGGGAAGTGCCCGTGCAAGGAGTTGAAAGGACCAATGACGATTCAACATTTTCCGATATAAAAGTCTCCTAGACAAATACAGTAGCCAAGAACTCCGAAAAAATGTGAGTTTGAAGTATTCAATCTCGCATGATTGTAACCTTCTGATGCGTCAAGTCAAGTTCTCTGTTGCTGTCTGCAGCATTTTGTTTATATTTCAAATTGTGGTTATACGAGATCTGGCTGTACGGTAGGAAAAATCTGTGTGTTGTGTTGTATTTAGTTTTTTACAGGTTTTTGCTTTGAGATGTAAAGGGAAGTATATTTTCTGATGCTTTTTTGTTCTTTTCATTTTGGTGAGTCAAAAGAAAAATGTTTCTACCTGAATTGTTTTTTGCTTCAAGCTTACAGCAAAGTTGTTCTGAAACGGTGGTCATAGACATCGTTTTTCTTTTCTTTTTTTTTGAACAAAAGCCAAACTTATATTACAAGGAAAGACAGTTTACATCATAGGCTAAGTGAGGAATTAGCAACTCAGGCGGATGTATCCACCATTCCTCACAAAGTTGAAACCTGCGAACTGCTTTAGCTAGAATATCAACAGATTTATTAGCACTCTTATTTACGTGCACAAGACCATCCAGATTTACATTGTTGATTAAACAAACTAACACACCTATTTAACACAGAACTAGATTGCCAAGGAGGCAAAGGTAAGTTAGGTAACCCAGCAGTTACATACTGAACCAAATTTTTACAGTCAGACTCAAATATAACCTTATTCCATCTGTTAGTTAGAGCCCACAACATAGCTTCAAGAAGTGCCCAAGTTTCTGCCTGATTAGGATGTATAGCTCGCTTTAAGAGTCCTCTTCCTGCAATATATGCCCCCGTAGAGTTTCTCAAAATCATAGCAAGTCCAGCTAAATGAAAACTTTTCCCAAATGAAGCATCAATATTCATCTTTAAAATATCTGGCGGTGGAGAGATTCAATGATGCATATGACCTACATGATGTCTAGAATGCCTTATATGATGAGATGCTGAAACAATAGTAGTAGCAATATCAATTAAGTATTCGAACAATGGATATAATACAAAATTAACATTTACTGTTGCTTGTTGAAAAGTAACTTGACATCTAAACTTCCATATGTGCCAAAGGATAGCTGATATTCCATGAATAGAAGGAACTTCATAGGAAAAGTTGATTGCTGCATCAGTAGAGGTCCAAGAAGCAAACCAGTCATTCAGAGTTTGAAATTGATAAATATAATGATAATGTTGGGGTAGACAGATTCTCCATATAGTTTTTGCAAAAGAACAACCAAAGAACAATGGTTGATATCTTCAATATGAGATGAGTTATAGAGGATGCAACTTCTTTCAACTATATCAGTATGATGCAAGTTAGCTCTAACAGGTAAAGCATTGTGAATGAGTTTCCAAAGAAAAAATATGCAGTTTGTATGGAACGTGTAATTTCCAGAACTTGAGCCAGAACTTGGTATTGAAAGAATAAGTTGAAGGTGTTGCATTAACATTACACAAATGGTTATAAGTACATCTTTTTGTAAATTTACCAGTTGACGTGAGTGGCCATATTAAAGTATCTTCATACTACAGATCTATCGGAATGGTTAAAATAGAGATTACCTGAGTCGTTGTAAAGAGTTTATGCAAAAGAGGAATATCCCACTGAGAAGTACCTGAAATCATTAACTGAGACACCCATTGAATATCATTAGTATTTAACTCATCCCAATTATATAAAGCCTCTGTTTCACTTGGAATCCAGTTATGTTTCCAGATGTTAATGGTATCACCTCTACCAACCTGTCATTTACTTAATTGTTGAACAATTTGAACTCCATGAGCAATACTCTGCCATATCCAACTAGAGTTATTGTGAACCGGAGGAGGTTCATACTTCAGATCATGCTAAGGGAAATATTTGGCTTTTAACAGTTGAGCATAAGGTTTTGTTGGGTTATGAATCACATTCGATGCTAATTTCTCCAACATTGCAGAGTTATAATGGGTTAAATGCTTTAATCCTAGTCCTACAAATCTTTTGGGCACTCATGTTATTCCAGTTAATAAATTGTCTATTATTATGATAAGAAGAATTATTCCACCAATAATTCCTTTGTATTCGATCCATTTCTTGAATATTTGAATCTGGAATTCTAAGAACTTGCATATGTAAAGAACTCACGGTATTCAAAACAGAATTAAGTTGAGTAGTCTTACCAGCTTGATTTATGATCTTACTACTCCATCCTTGAAGTCTTGCATTCATGTGATCCAGAATAGGTTTACAATTTTGAGTTCTTGAGCGATGCAGAAGAAGTGGAATTCCCAAATATTTTTCACCAAGTCCCATTGTCTTCATCTGAAGAATATTTGAGAACTGAATTCTTTGAGCATGAGAGACATTTTTACTGAAAAAATTGTAGATTTCTGCAAATTGATAACCTGACCAAAAGCTGAGCTAAACTGTTTAAGAATATCCTGAAAATGTCTAAGTTGTGATGGAGAAGCTTATAGGAAAAGTAAACAATCATCGGCGAAAAACAAATGGCTAACTTCTAAAGAGTTTTTCACAATCTTTATTCCTTTTAAATTACTTTGTATGATCTGAAACTGAATGATTCTTGAAAAAGCTTCCATAACAAATAGAAAAAGGTAAGGCGACAAAGGATCACCTTGTCGCAGCCCACGAGAAGGAGTAAAAGAAGATGAAGTACATCCATTAATAAGCAGTGAGATACTTGAAGTGGGAATACACTGCTGAACAAGATGAATCCAGTCCTCATGAAAACCAAGAGACCGAAGAATATCAAACAGAAAAGGCCATTCAAGTCCGTCGAATGCCTTCGACATATCTAATTTAAGTCCAATATATGAAGTTTTACCTTTTCTTTTTTGTTTCATTGTATGGACTAGTTCATGAGCCATGGTGATATTATTCTGAATATGTCGACCTGCAACATAAGCACCTTGGGTTGGGAAAATGATATCTGGTAAGAGAGGTTTCAGTCGATTGGCAATCAATTTTGAAATAATCTTATAACTAACATTGCACAAGCTAATTGGCCTGTAATCACTAGGGGATTGTGGGTGTGGGATTTTGGGTATGATAATTTGAAAAGTACGGTTAATCTCTTTCAACATAAACTTATGAATGAAAAAGTGTTGAACCATTGATATTACCTCCGCACCAACAGTAGTCCAGCAATGTTGATAAACCATGCTTGAAAGCCATCATTTCCTGGAGATTTCTATGGCCTGATCTGGAAAATGACATTTTTGATCTCTTCTTCTGATGGAACTCGAAGAAGATTGTCATTGTCTGCATCTATGATACATTTTTGAAATTGAGACAACAAAGAATTATCTGAAACAGGTTTAGAAAAAGTTGAGATAGTAAAGAAATATTGCAGAAGAATGTTCTCCATATCTTCTTTGTTGTCATACCAGATCCCAAAAGAATTCTTAATTGCCGAAATATGATTTTTCTTTTTATTGTAGTTTGCTTGAGAGTGGAAAAATGAGGTATTCCGTCAGCATCATAAGAATCTATCCATGCTTTTTGTCTGTAATAATCCTTTTGAATATGTAACCAATGTTGAAGATCATTAGTTAGGTTATAAACATCTGGGTGATTGGTTGGAAGGTTCTGGTTATAACAAACATTAAGTTGATGATTAAGGTTTTGAATATTAGATTCTATGTTTCCAAAGGTATGTTTCTTCCATAACAGAAGTTGATGTTTAGTAAATTTTAGTTTAGAAGTAAACTGATAGGATGGTGATCCTAAGAAAGTTTGCGACCAACTATCATTTATGATGTCAGAGCATGAAGAATGAGATAACCAACATCTATACAAACGAACAAGGCTATTTCTGTGACCTAAATATGGTGAAGTGGATAACAAAATAGGTGAGTGATCCGAAGCTACAGGAGGGAGATGCTGTAAAAAGGTTGTAGAGTAACTGTTCAACCATAAAGTGTTAACCATAGCTCTGTCGAGTCTAGAAGCAGTATACTCACTGTCTGATCTGTTATTCGACCAAGTGGTAGATTGACCAGAAAAACCCAAATCAATTAAGCCTAGTTGTTGGAAAATAGGCCTAATAATGCGAGAGTGTTGATGACGTGAAACATGAGAAGAAATTGTTTCCGAATCAGACATGGTGAAATTTAAGTCTCCAATTAGTAACCAAGGAAGATCTACATGAGGTTGCATTTCTAAAAGATAATTCCATTGTTCTTGATTTTCTACAGAATCACGAGTCCCATACATACAAGTTAACAAAATATCCGAATGATGCGAATGAGTGTGGACTAATGCATGAACAACGTGTCTAGTTGTATGCATTATATTAAGATTGATGCCTTGTTTCCATGCCAGTAAAATACCACCAGACAGACCAACTGACGAAGCATACCAAATATTAGGATATTTAAACTATTGCATGTAGAAATGCATAGAAGAATTCTGATTTTTTGTTTCCGAAAGAAATAATATTTTTAAAAGGGTTATAGAAAGAAACCCGTTGTCCAGCATCAGTGATAGTATGATTCAGAAGATGATTCGCAGCATCAATGTCTGAGGCAGCTGGCTCAAAGTTAACATTGGTATTAGCTTCAGTAAAATGATTACCCCTTGTTGATTCATTTCGAGGCTGACTCGTAGAAGCTTGGTTAGACTCATCATCAGAAAGTACCACAGTACTAAGATTTCGACATATTTTACGACGAATGAAGGTACGGTTGATAGAAGCAGTACTTGAAATAGACGTATCTAAATTCTGATGTTAGTGCTCTTTCAGCTGGTGCAATATAAGAGTTCGACTGCGAATCTGTAGCTGTAAAGTAAGACAAAAGCATACCATCAAGAGGCCCAAACTCAAAGGAAACTGGTTCTCTAAGGTTAGATCTTCGTCGATGACCATGTTGCATATACATATTGGCCAGCTCTTCTGGATTGCGAACATGTAAAATTATTTGTTCAACAGCAGGGCCAAGATTCCTTATAGTGCTTTCCATATTGATACGCCTAGTCCTCCGATCATTACACATATCAGAATCATGATTTGGTACACGACATGCTGGACAGAGTTTGTAAGGTTGCTTCTCAAAGAAAAATCCCACCCAGCGAAAAACACCTGCAGCATTAGCAGCATGTATACCTTTCAGCATCGGAGAGTTAACATTCATTTGTATCATGGTTCCGAATTTTGTAGAAGTAGTTGGATGGACTCCATCCGGTTGTTTCCCCAACAATATCAGGAAAAAGCCTTAAAATTTCTGGGTAAGTGAATTCAGGGAGAAGATTTTTAAATTCCAACCAGAAAGGAGAGGTATCAAAGTTCAGGTGTTGATCAGGGTATGAAGGATGCCAATCTCTAAGAACTATTAGATGACCATCAAAATTCCAAGCACCACCAAACAAAATTGCTTCTTTATCTTCAGTGTTATAAAATCTAATAGCAAACATATTAGGATCAAAAGCTCTAACCATTAGTTGCCAATTATTATTACGCTTTAGATGAATCCAAATAAACTTAGCAGCTTTTTCTGCACTTTGCCACATCATGATACCAGGAGCATAAAGCTTACTAGCTAAACAGAATTGCCAATCTTTGATGGCTTGAGCAAGAGCAGTAGTGGAGTGAGTTACTACTCTAGCTTTAGAGGGAGTATTTCCTAAAGAAATACCCTCCATATGTTGAGAAATGTTTTGAATATTTTCAGACATCAGGAGTAGACGGAAAACAAGATGCAGATAGCTGGTTTGTAAGGATAAAGGAAAAACAATGGTTTGAGAAGTATTTATAGCATATGAGGATAAGATTTCAAAGCACAGACAGTAGGTAGGTGGAGCTAAAAATACAGTATTTCGATGATAGGCATTGAAAGGTATTGAAATTAGAGAAGATGAGCAATATAATTTTGTACCAGGTGTTGAATCAACAGTATAAAGTTTATGATACAAGTAGTTAAAGTGGGTAAAACCAATCTTGAAATCCCAGGTATCAAATAATAACAGAAACCCTATGATGGGGTAAAAAAGATGCACCACTGCATATAAGATAATCCAACAGACCTGTAACCAATGAAACTTGAGCCAAAAGAGTGTAGGAGACATTGTTGTAATCACTGATGCGGACAACACGTCTTCAATATTGCATAATTCTGTAAAAAATTGAAAGAAAACAAAAACCCACTTTAAAACTAGCCATCAATGAATCAGAATCAAACAACTATAACTAGGTAAGAGAATTAAACAATATTAAGATTCTAACACATCAAAAGAAGAGAAGTTTTAAAGTAGGTTAAACCAAAATAGGAGGATAAGGATGAACAAAAAAAGACTAAAAGAGAAAAAACAAGGAAAAAAAGAAGAAGAAAAGATCAATCAGGATACAATCAATGAAGAAGACAAGGAAGAAACACAGAGATTTGTAAGAAACTGAACAGGAATTGAAGTTTGACTAGGGTTGACTAGGGTTGACTTATTCGCTTGACAATCGCCTGTTTTTCGTCAAACCGACTCGTAATATAATCGGTCATAGACATCTGTGTTGCAAAATAATAGCGTATCTGGTTTCCGCCCCACCATGAGTCTGACATTAGTGTTATTTTATACTTTGGGTCTTCGAAAAGAATTTTGTAATCCGTCTGGTAGGATATTTGTAGAAGAGCATGCAATTAGCAGTCACCTAACAGAAAACTTTCTAGGTCGAATGTGTTGGAAATGTGGGTTGTTGGATAATGAATTTGTTACCGCAAAAGATAATATAAGCCATTAAAAATACACAAAGGCTTCCATCCATTTTTATACATCTTGAAGGAGTATGCAGCGAATATCCTAATTGAAAATATCTTAAAAAATTTTGGTTGTTTGGATGTGATTATTCTCATGTTTTTTCACCATCCCAAAACCATTTTTGTTACTAAAACCCACTTGATAGATGAATTTGTAGCTAGTTTTTTCAATAATAGGCTGTTACATGTATGCGCTATATCAAAAGCAATTTTTTTAACAAAGGTCACTATCAAAAGGAACTTTTCCTTTCATTTTTCCCCAGCCCAAAAAAACCCATTCTTTAATGAAAATCCTGGCATTTTTAGGTGCCACTAGAAAGGAATTAGGGGTCATTCATTTATATCCATCCAAGGACATTAGTTAAGGGATACCCTATAGGATATGCAGTTACCTTTATGCCCTTCCTATAATAAATCAAATAAAAACCAAAAAAATTTCACTTTAACTATTCTTTTCTCCTATTCTTCTTCAACCAGCGTATCTGGTTGCCGCCCCACCATGAGTTTGACATTAGTGTTATTTTATACTCTGGGTCTTCGAAAAGAATTTTGTAATCCGTCTTGTAGGATATTTATAGAAGGGCATGCAATTAGCAGTCACCTAACGGAAAACTTCCTAGATCAAATGTGTTGGAAATGTGGGTTGTTGGATAATGAATCTGTTACCGCAAAAGATAATATAAGCCATTAAAAATACACAAAGGCTTCCGTCCATTTTTATACATCTTGAAGGAGTATGCAACGCATATCCTAATTGAAAATATCTTTAAAAAATTTGGTTGTTTGGATGTGATTCTCATGCTGTTTCACAATCCCAAAACCAATTTTGTTAATAAAACCCCCACAATAGATGAATTTGTAGCTAGTTTTTCCAATATAGGTTGTTACATGTATGTGTTATATCAAAAGCAATTTTTTAACAAAGGTCACTATCAAAATGAACTTTTCCTTTCATTTTTTTCCCCAGCCTAAAAAACCCATTCTTTAATGAAAATCCTAGCATTTTTAGGGGCCACTAGAAAGGAATTAGGGGTCATTCACTTATACCCATCCAAGGACATTAGTTAAGGGATAGCCTATATGATAGGTGTCTAAAACACCTACTTTTATATATAATATTTATGATTTCTTTGCGAGATTTCTTGTAATATCTTATGTTTACTTTTGAGTTTTATAGGTGTTTTGGAGTCATCAGAGCAAAAGGAAGTGGAACTCATCAAAATCATGAATTTCTTCTCATCATCTTCAAGCGAACGAAAAGACGAAGCTAGCGGCGAAAGAATTAGTTCATTCCGGCGTCGTATGAGAAATAAATGAAAAATCTTGTCAATTCCAGGGAACTGACGATGCAAGAGTTAAGAAGGAAAATACACTGTCAGTCTTGGAAGACTGACAGTTGAATGGAGGTGGCCCTTATCATATGTCATGGGTGCCTACATCAACACGTCACGAGTTAACCTACAAACTAGGTCAGGATTCCTTTCAGAGGACCAATTCCTCTTTTCTTCCCTTGCTGCGATCTAATAAACCAGAGTCCTTCTCGCTGGCAAGCTCAAGTTCACGGATTCGAGTTCAAGAAGAAGGAATTGATGGTGGATGCTAGTGATAACAATGGGTTCGTGTCTGTATAGGAATGATGAGTAGTCGAGATTTGGTGGATTGCTGAATTTGAATCTAGGGTTTGTATGAGTTTGATTTATCAGAAATGAGAAAATCAGGCGTTGTACATGGAAGGAAGAAATGGGTTCGTTTTTGATTGCGAGATGGCAGCAGATGGACTCAAATTAGTGAAGATTGAGAGTGTTTTTCAAATCTGTTTTGATTTATAATGAATGGGTTTGTGTTGCTGAGATCGATGGGGGCCATGAGTTTGTGGCTGTGCTTGTCTATGCGGAGATTTCAAGGAGGAGAAGATGATGTTGCTGCTATCAGTTGAAGAAGAAATTGTTTTAAATCTGATGAAGGAGATGGGTTTTGTTTCATGGAACCAGTGGCTAGAGTTTGTGATGATTTGGTGACGACTAGGGCAAGAAATGAAGAACTGTTGCTGCTGGTATTTGAACAGATAAGGAATTGGAGATACTATGGAGTATTGGTGGTGTGATTTCAGTAGAGGAGCAATAGCACAAGCAAGAGGTGTTGCTGTTGAAGCCAGATGGGTTGCAGTCAGGTTCAAAATGAGTAGCTGCTATCGGAACTGGTGCAGGGATATTGCAGGTGAAGAAGTCTACACAAGAACTGATCTGCTGCAGAATGATGCAACAACAACGGAGGAGCTATGCCCTGGCCTGGTGGAGGTTGCAATTGCAGGATGAGTCGGGTTGGTGATTGTTGTGCTGGCAAGAAATTACAGCAGTTGCAGGTGTTTGGTCTGGTGGTAATGCAATGTGTTGGTTTGCTGTGATGCAGAATTGCAGCTGTAATGGGTTGAATGGAACAAGGTGGTCGCACTGACGGGAGATGCTCTTAAATTGCAGCTGAAGTGAAGTTGTGAAGCTGCAGTTCAACTGAAGTTAGAGCAGGTGCAGTTTAAGCTGGTAATTTGCTACAACATTGAGGTGTGCAGGGCATGTTGGTACTGGTGATGCAGTTGAGTTCGTAAGGAAGAATGCAGTGTTGCTGTTATGCTAATGCAATGACTGAGACAGTGAATGTATGCAGTGGCTCTGACAATGGATGGTGCAGGTGAATGGAGATGTGGAATTACAAGATGGTGGTTGCAGGCATGTATTTCACTGGCTATATTCAAGGAAATTGGAATGAACTTGCAGGTGGATGAGATATTATGGATTTGCTAGATGAATGTTAGGTTGAATGAATGAGATGAAACATTGCAGAAAGAGCCGAAATTTGGCTGGGAAAACATGCCAGAACAGACAGAACTCTGGCTGAATCGGGGTCAACCGAGTTGACTCACCGATCCATAAGTTTACTCGGATTTGGGCTTTGATATTGTGGGATGTTTCTAAGCTGGGGAAACAGTTAGCACTTAGCAGACGTGAGGATATGGCCTAAGTGGAGAAATCGTCCAAGGCAGAGAGTATAAAAGGGAGACTTATCTCTCTACATAGAAATATATTATCTTCTCTTCTGCTTTTGGTTCTAGGGTTAGAAACATGAGTTTTCTTTTTCTCCTTGTGATGAACTCCTATGCCATGAGTACCTAGATTTTATTATTGGTTAAGAAATAAGTTGGATTTTCAAATATGGGTTTTCATTCAATAAATTAGTTTTGTCTCACAATTATCGATTATGATTCGCTAGAAATATCGCCATGTATGATTGATTGTTAGTTTTGTCAAGTTGCAAATTGGTAGAACTCGTAATCATATCTATTGCTAGTTTAGGGTTTATTATACGTAAACGTGATACACCTTGAATACACGTAGCATAATTGTGATTATTGCTTGTAGTGATACATCCTATTAGTCACATGTGGATCATAACCTTTGTTAAAACGGATTAGTGCTTTTACACGTTCGTTTGCATTGATTAGTCTTATTTCATAGAACTTAGTGCTTTTAGGAAGTTAAACTTAATTGTGCTTTTACACTTTAGGTTGCTTTCTAGGAAGAATTCACTTTCGCATCTTTTAATGTGTTTGTTGATGACAAGAGGAAATTAGCGGGATATTCTTGCGATCAAGGTATCCTACGACTTTTGATAAAAGTTGAGATTAAATATCAATTCTAGTTATTGTTACAAATTCATGTTTGTGAATAAAACTAATCCTTAACCAACATTTTCATCTTATTGATTTGCTTGTTTATTTCATTATTTGCTTTTAGTTTATTTTCCTTTACATAAAAATCAGAAATCCCCCTTGTTTATTTGAGAAACCGAAACATATTGACAACCTAGTCCTCTATGTGGGAACGATCCTTTCTTACCCTTGCTATATTTTATATTTTAAGTTGTGAGAAAGTAATATTATTTTTGACACATACGACAGCGATCAATATGCAGTTACCTTTATGCCCTTCTGTTGATGGTGGTTTTTAGCTTAGGGTTAAAATTGTAAAACCTTGCATCTGATGTGACGTCACTCTGTAAGGAAACAGAGCCATGAGTGTTAGCCTCTCCGCTGACATATTTATTGAGCCATTCAATATATTTACATGAAATTTATCCAGACTAGCGCATGTAGCAACCATCCAATGTTCTGTAAATTTCGGCGTCTTGCCTATATTCACTTAATATAAGTTTCTTTGAATGCTTTTTATGCTATGTTCCCCAGCTGAACCCTTAATGTTGATATGGCATGACAATTTGTGTTCACTCGCAGCAGAGTAGCACGAATTTCCAAATATCAAGGATAAGGTCTTTGCATAAGGTATTCAATCAGAAAGCATGTTGCTCTCTGGCTATGAACTTAAAAGAACTCTGTGTCAACACATAGAATTCAATCGATTACCTTGACTAATTTGTAAAAGCTAGGATTTTGCGCCTTGCTCAGTACATCAGACCTTACTTCTCGAAATTTAAGCCTAGGTAAACTAGGCAATTAATCCGCCACGGGTTAGTAGGTGCAAAACCTTGCCCAGAATCAGAAAACAAGGAGCCACAGGACAGCAAAGGGAGGCGTGGCCATTCTTTAGGCCAGCCGGCGCCACTTTCCATTGGCCACACCCCCATCCTAAACCATCCCTACTTCCCTCGACCAATCAGGTCGCCTTAAAACTTCCACGCTCACACCAGTTGTGGTTGGGCCCATACCTGTCGGCCCCAGTTTCCATCGACCAATCAGGTCGCTCTAAAGCTGCTACACTCACGCTGGAAGTGTGGCCACACCATGTTTGGTCGACCTTCCCTTTTTTTCGACCAATCAGGTTGCTCTAAACCTGCCACAGCTTTAAAAGAAGTGTCAAGATGTCGCCATACCATGTTGGCTTCCCGAAACCACGCCAACGGCATGCCAAACATTCCAAAAGCATGCCAATCGTACACGCCAAACGGGCATGCCAAGTGCACGTGCTAAACATGTCACTTACCGCGTCAACATGCTAACTACATGCCAAACCTGCCATAACAGGCCAAACGTGCCAACGCGCCATAAATAGCGCCCTACGTGCTAACCCACCTCTTGTTCGGGGCCAACGCCATGATAAGCTCAAATTAGGGTTTTCTAGTCAGAAGCACGACCCTGCATTAACCAAAACCCTAATTTTCGCAACACAAACTATGCCACTTCGGCCCCACAACATGCCACGAGCCATGTGGGGCCCAAGATGCGCTACGAATGGCGCCATATCATAGCCACCCACGACAATCCTTACTCTTGTGGCCGTTTCCACTCTATGGTCTCGCCATAGTTCCTTTGGCATAGCTATGGAACCGTTTTCACAAAAAGTGTCTCCATGCCGCGGTCGCATGCCACACGCACCAATTAGGGTTCGACATGCCAAACCCTAATTTGGGCAAAGTTGTTACGCCAACCAAGCCAAGTAACGTTTCCCGGAGAGTTGGGATTGATGTGGCAACAAGACCAATGTTGTCACGTCACATTTGGGTCTAACACCGATGTACCAAAGTCTAGCGGCCATGGATACGCCAGGCGCTACTTCGTGCCACTGGCATGTGACAACTATGCCAGCCACGCCACGCCACCATGCCACAGTCATGCCGCACGTGCTAAATATAGTTGCGATGCGCCAAACCATAATTTAGATAAAAGTTGTCATGCCAACTGGGCCCAGTGACTCTCCTAAGACCTCAAGATTAACTTAGCAACAGGGCCAATGTTACTAGAGCCATATTTGGGTCTAACACCAATATGCTAAAACAGTTTCCACGGCTACGCCACTGACATGCTGCTATGCCATGGCTACGCCTGGCGCCACTTTGCTATACGACAATATATGGCCATAATCGATGGCCATCCTTCCTCATGAGATGCAATCTCAGCCGTCCAAGTTCCGCACTGAACTGACAGACTTGTGGCAAGCTTCGGGCAACCAACTGCCTAAATCTAGTGGACATGGCTACGCCAGGCGCCACTTACACCACCGTGTCACTGGCATACGCGGGCCATGCCAGCCATGCCACATTGCCACTGGCGTACACCAAAACGCCGCTGCGCCATTATCAGGCGCCAACAAAAGGTAGCCATAATCAACGGATACCATTCCTCATGAGATGCAATCTCAGCCATCCAAGTTCGCCCCCGAACTGACAGACTTGTGGCAAGTTTTAGGGGACCAGCCAAGACGTGCCTAATAGCATCATATGCTATTTTTCTGCGACAAGACTCTTGACTTTGACTTTCCACACATAGCAACCTGCTACACGTTTTCCACGAAAACACTCGAGACATCAAACATGTCACAAACTGGGGGATGCTCATCAGGGTATTGGTTTGGCGGTTACAGCGTGCGGCGTGCAATACGCTTGTTACAAGAAAGTGTCATGAAGAAGGGAGGTTAGTAATGGCAAGAAATAATGGTGTAAACGTTTCCTTCATCATAGAAGCATAAATTCTAACATTACATGTTACTCCACTCTTCCACCACTCAATCGTTTCCACTTCCTACGAGATCAGGGTACGTTTTATTACGACTTGTATAAATAGGTTTCACCTATTTCCACCAGACAACAAGTTTTTGGTCGGCAACAATACAGTATCTAGAAATCACCCGGTAGCTTTCCATTCTTCTAGCCAGTTCTACTTTCAGATACGAGTCATAAGCAACCACACCTTCAGAATCAACTACTATGGTCTCAACACTCTCTTCGCTTCCCTCCCTAAGACCAACCCTTCTCCTTCACTTTGGGACCGAAGCAAGCCTGGAACGGGCATTTCTTGGTTTAGGCCAGGATTGTACATATTGATCTCTCGAATCAAAAGTACTCCCGTGCAGTGCATTGTTTAAGGTTTAGATTCGTTTCTCATCCACACGCCCAAATTTACCAAAATCAGCAGAAACGGTTCCACAAACACCTTCCTATAATAAATCAAATAAAAACCAAAAAAAATTTACTTCAACTATTCTTTTTCTCCTCTTATTCTTCAACCAAATTTTTTTCATTTCAACCAAAATTTTGCAGAAAGACTAAAACATAAACATATTGTAACTCATGGAGAAAACGAAGAACGCCAAGAACACGAATAAGATGAAGCCACAGATATGATTGGAGGCGGTGAATCTGATAGTCAAACTCTCGGGCAACTCCAAATAGCTCAAATTAGGTAAGATTCAATCATATTTTGGGTTTCTATCGCTCTAATTGATGAATTGATGAAAAAAACTAGGTTTTTCAGTTGTTTAACCAAATTCGAAAGATTTTCATGCTAATAAACTTCTGAATATGGTCGTGTTCATCAGAAATGAAGAACATCAGCTATATTCAGAAGAAATATTTTTAAATTTTCTTCCGAATATATAACATTGTGTCTCACTGGATATAAATTGGACATATTCGAAAGTTATATTTTTTTTTTTTAGCTTCCAAATATACATTATGTTTAGAAAACGTAGAGACTCGTATTCGGAAGTCAATTTACTACCGAATATATATGTTTTAAAATTCTCAGATCCTGTGATTTTGGCAAAATCTCATTTTGGGGCCACTATATATTTGGAAGAACATGAAATTTGATATACTTCCGATTTTTTATTTTGAAATTGAAAGACTTTTGAGGCCACAGTTTATTCGGTAGACAATATGATTAGTTACGTCCGATTATATAGAATCAACAACTTAAGAGTTTTCTGCAATACAAATGATGCTTATTCGGTAGATAATACTTTTGTTTAGCATCCGATTGTGGTGTATTCGGAGAAACAATATTGTCTTTGCCTTAGATTCTTTATAATCGAATTATAGTATTGAACCTTTTCTACCGAATGTTCATAACCGGTAGTTGTTATTTATAATTTTCGCACGATTATCTATATTCGGGTCCAATTAATGTACTTTTTCTTCCGATTTTGTAGTTTGTAAAAGGATTCTTACGAACCCATTGTTCTTTATTTTGTTGCTTAGGCAAAGTCGAGTTAATCAAGCTCCTAAGATAGCTGACTTAGGGCCTCGTGTAGAAGGGTCTAAGAAGGTATTAGCTAGTGCTAGGAAAGCAAGGAGTGCTAAAGAAAATTCTAGTGCTCAAGATGAATCCCAACAAGGCACTCAACCAAGTGTATAACCAAGTGCTGCACAAGGAATTGTAGAAAGTTTAGAGGCAAGTGCTACACAAGGCACTCAACAAGGTATAGATCCAAGTGTTGCACAAGGAGTTGTATGTTCTTAAACTATGTTTATGGGATTCATAGTTGGTGTTGGATTATGTCGTTTATGGATCAGACTATATGTTCTTAAAATATGTTTATGGTTTGTGGATGGTTAGTTTTATGGATTATGAATGGTTTCTTAGTTATCTTTATGAATTTAACGATGATTTGCAACCGACCAGAATGTCACATATTGAAACTGTTGAATTTTGTTGCATAATCGGAAGTGTGTGTAAACTATGTTTTCCAAATACTTTATATTCGGAAGTTTGAGTAACAATATAAACCTCTGAATATAGTAGTGCTAAGGCTCTATATTCCAAGACTCATGGTGGCTCCAAATCTTTATATGCCAAGGTTCGTGGTGGTTCTCATTTGGGAGCCAACACATATTCGGAAGTCAAATGAATTACTTGGTCTTCCGATTATGACTAGTACAAAACTCGAAATTTTGAGTTTCTTTCCAAAATCTTATTTTTGGGCCACTTTATATTCAGAGGTTCGAGTAACAATATAAACCTTCGAATATGGTAGTGTCAAGGCTCTATATGCCAACGTTCATGGTGGTTCTCATTTGGGAGCCAACACATATTCGGAAGTCAAATGAATTACTTGGTCTTCCGATTATGACTAGTACAAAACTCGAAAATTTGAATTTTTTTTCCAAAATCTGATTTTTGGGCCACTTTACATTCGGAGGTTCGAGTAACAATATAAACCTCCGAATATAGTAGTGCCAAGGCTCAATATGTCAAGGCTCATGGTGGTTCTTATTTGGGAGCCAACACATATTTGTAAGTCAAATAAATTACTTGGTCTTCCGATTATGACTAGTACAAAAATCGAAAATTGAAGTTTTTTTTTCCAAAATCTGATTTTTGCGCCACTTTATATTCGAAAGTTCAAGTAACAATATAAACCTCTGAATATAATAGTGCCAAGGCTCATGGTGGTTCTTCCTCCGTTTTCTTCTTCTTTAAAACTCAAAATTTCTAAAACTCAATAAATAAATAAAATTTCAAAAAGATGTAATGTTGTACCCGATTAAAAATCGGAAGCGAATTGGTCTTCTTAACTACCGATTATTGAATTGGTAGTTTGGCCATTACGAATTACGCGAGTTAAGGGCTGCCTTCAATTTAGGTTTTGGTGACCCTATTTTGTCTTATTAGTGGCCCCTAATTTCTTTTGAATGGCCCCTAAAAATGAACGCGCGATTGGGGGATATAAAAAACAATTGGGGTATATCGGAAAAGGACAAAAACGAGATCCAAATATCAAATCAGGGTCACCCCTTATCTAAGTATTTTAAGTAATTCTTAATCTACCCCTCACTAATCAGAATTAGTGATTAATAATAATTAGTAAAATCTTAAGATTATTTGATAAATGATTAGTGTGTATTATTATTTGTGTTTGGTTGAGTGAGGTGAGAGTAGAAGGAGGGAAAGAAAATTTGAGAGGGAAATTATTTTGGTGAAAATGGAGGATGATTGTGAAGAGAGAATTGTTGCTAAGAGGTTGAAAATTTGATTTTTTTTTCTTTGAATCCACCATTTTTGCAGCTGAAAAAGCTCGGTGCCGGCATGGACGTGGTATGAATACCATGCCGGAAGCAGCCATACCGGTATGGTATTTATACCACGTCCATGCCGGCACCAAGCTATTCCGTTTTGAATTTTTTTCTGGTTTTCATCATTTGCGGTACAGTTAGTTAATTCTCGAGCATGCCGGCACCGTTTTCCGGCATAGTATGTTGCTTAAATTTCTATGCCGGCACACGATGTAAAGTATCCAGAGAATTGATTTTTTTCCACTTGACTACCGGCATTGATATATTTCTATCGAGCATGCCGACATTTAGTTACGGCATTGAATGTTAGTTACCAAGCATGCCGGCACCGTTTGCCGGCATGGTTTTCATCAATTCCAGCATGGTCTTCATCACTTCCGGCGATGTAAAAAAATTATTTCCAGCATGGGCTTCATCACTACCGACATGTCTTCATCACTACCGGCATGGTCTTCATCACTTCCGGCATGGTATTCATCAATTCCGGCATGGTCTTCATCACCACCGACATGGTTTTCATCACTTCCCAGTGTAAAAAAAAATCGTTTTCAAAGTGAGGAGCCGACAGAGAAGGAGAAGCGAATTTGAAAGGGAGTGGGGAAAATTTAGAATTTGAAAGGGAATGGAGAATATTTGGGTTTCAAATCCCTAACCCTAAAAGAGATTAATAAGAAGTGAAGATGGAAATGGAGGATATGATTTTGTTTTTTGATTTTAAGTTTTTAGATTTTTATTTTGAGGGAAGGGTGTTTTAGTATTTTCATACCCAAAAATCACCCCTTAACAAACACTACTGGTTGGGGGAAGTAATCTATATCCCCCAATTGGTTTATATATCCCCAATCGCGCGTTCCTAAAAATGCTCTGTTTGACGAGATAATAAAAAGAGGGGGTGAAAGGACAGTGAGTTATACATAGGATCCGTTGACATGGTTATAATGACATAATCTTGACATTTTAGCGCCGTTTTCTCTACCAAACTCAACCGGCAATGAATTTGAAACTAATTTTTTGATGACATGTTTTTCTTATAAGTCTCTACACTCCCACCAAAAATGAGAGAATTCCGAGATGTATAAAACCACCATCTACCATTTTAAATATCAACCGTTGAAGATTAACGGTTAAAATTAAAATTTGTGGATGGTGAAGTTTCGTATTTCGGAATACTCTCACTTTTGGTGGGAATGTAGAGTTTTATATGAGGAACACGTCACTAAAATCTTAGCTTCAAATTTATTGTCGGTTGAGTTCGGTAGAAAAAATAGCGCTAAAATGTCAAGATTATGTCATTATAACCATGTCAACGGATCCTTTCCATATATATATAAAAGTGATAATGGAGGACATACTGATGCATCTTTTGAAAGTGACGAAACTTCAACACCATCTTTGTATGGAAATTCTTACATCTTCTATGATTAAAAAGATTTCAGTAGAGGATAAAAGAAGAACTTGTGAGGTTAGTGAAGATTGGTCTATGAACGGATATGTTTATGCATTTTTAATTTCTTATATTTGTCACCTATGTGTAAGAGTTGGTAAGATGGTATCGTCCAACTCGGTTTGTAATTTTTATCTTTGTATTGCTATGGAGCTTGATACCATCTTTGGGACCTTTCACCCGTATAACTATCCAGTCGACTGGTGGATGCGGTCTCATCTATGATATATTTTGATTTGCTTACTAAAAAAAAAGGTGATCGCGTGGAAGAGAATCTCGGTCGAGCAAAAAATTACAAAGTTTAGTTCAAGAGTCGATAATGTACAAAAACTGATATATGTACGTTATATGTGAAAGCTATTTTCTTTAATATTGACATATGGACAGGATGATTTTCATCAATGTAATTGTGTATACGAGTTCTCCAATTAGGTTAACTACCCTTCTTCCTTTTCCCAGCAAGAATTGGTTGAATTTGTAGCCGTCTACTGTATGCTTCGTTGAAAAGAAACCGAGTCTGGAAGGCTGATATGATTGGGAGCCATGCTAATGCTGCCATTGGAGCAAATAGAACAACACCCATTCCATAGTCGTAAAATTGAGCAAGAACAACAACAAACTCCCACAATCCAAATTGTTGTATCTTTGGCCGCACAGCTTGCGCAATCTGTTCAAGAATAACCACATGATGTATCAGAATGTGTATTGAACAGAGACACTATATGCAGCTTAACTAGCTGGCATGGATGAACATATATTAACATGACATGTCGGTCAAATGTTTTATCTTCTTCCTGTCAACACATATGCAACAGGTTTTCAATAAAACTTACCAAAGTCAAACCCCATCCAGTGGGCAGAAATGCCAAGCTGCAAATAATCAAGTCCTTCGGAGATAGTTCGCATACAATAGAAAGAGTACTAATGGCAGATAGCACGCCAAGGAACAAAAATGCTTTAAGAAGCCTGTACAGAAATTGATTCCTGGCACTCAGTCGTTTTCGTCCCACGTTAACTGCCTGTATATAATATTCAGTTAAAAGTGACCAATTTAGCTGTATAAAAACTACTAGTCCTTTCCAAAAACAGAGGGAGTATATCTGATAATTTGGACTTGCAATTCCATAAAATGAAACCTTAATACGTTCCTGGATGAGGATTTGTATGTTGTAGAGGAATTAATTCATATAAAATTTGTCAGGTCCTAATCGGATTTTTTGAACAAACATGTAAAGTTTGGAGGTTTACCTTAGCGAATATGAAGATGGCGGCAATCACAAGCCAGGATAGAAGGTAGACCAGAAAATTTTTGTTGTGTTGCGCTATGTCCAGGTGATATACCATACCATACTGATATATAAAAAATCGTACGGAAAACAGTATTTGAAGTATTCTACCACCAATTCCAGAGTGCCAAAGATGAGCAAGCTCATCATTCCACCATGATTCCCAGCTCTTATCCTGGTGGACTCCAATTCCTCCCTGATTCTTCATCCACTTATTCCAATCTGTCCAATCATCTACAATTTTTCCCCAGTTAAATCCAGAAGGATTGAACAGAAACGGTGCAAAAAGCCAAGTTGCTAACATAAACCAGATCGAGTATGTGATCAATGAGTATGTCATGCTGGTTAGGAAAGGCATGCTGCTCTGGTGAGGTCTCAATAAATTGTAAACAATCAACAGCAGAAGTAATTCGAATCCTTTAACAAAGTGACTGCGTGAATATAACCGATAATTTTCTGTGAAGCTTGCATGAAATATGACGACTTTACGACCAGTTGGCATGTACTTGGCACCACCATGAAGAATTGCTCGACCATAATAGTGACATTTTGTTCCGAGAGAGAAGGTGAAGAAAACTGCAGCCAGCTGTAACTGCATGAGGATAAAGTCTTTTAAGGCCGCGAGAAATCCTCTCTCAAGTCCAATCTCCATTACCATTGGTAGCCCTGTTAAAAGTCCGAGCTGGATGAATGACTGGCAAGCAAGTGCTGTATCCAAGGATTCTATGTTCTGCATGCGAGCCTCCAGAAAGAGTGCTTTTTCCAACCCACTCAAGACCAAGTAAAGCTGCCCATAGAGGAAAACGTATACTCCAATCACAGCCAGCTGAAGAGATTCCGAAAACAGAGTTAATTTAAAATGAAGTGCAACATAAAAATGAATATATGTTGCAGAGAGAGATGAGTAAAGAAAAGAAGATGGAATTTGGAACGGTCTATAACAGCAGCACTTTTTAAGATGATACCGATATCTGCCAAGTCATGTAAAATTCAATAACATGGAATGAGCTATTAGGCTATGTAAACATCATTTTCATGATAATATGAAGGGTAATTCTAACTATGGGTCCCGAGTTTAGGGCAACAAATGCCTACAAATCCTGATTTCTATCTGATACTGATAGCCAAAGAAAGAGATTAACCTAGTTTTTATGGAGAAGCTTCACACTTTCTTTGAGGTGTCCAAATAAGGTGAGAGCAAGTAATAAATGGTAGGTGGATATCCAAAAATATACGAAGCCATATTGAAATAATCTCTATATGAGACGGTCAGAAAGTTCATTTCACATGGATATTACGTCAAAGCATTGATTACTCCAGTGCACAGTAGGTTATTAACTATCATTACTTTTTAAAGATATCATTTCAAGTTTAAATGTATTACCAGGCTATTAAAGTAAAACCCGACCGTAGTGAAGTAACATGATAGCATTCGGAAAAAGTCGAAGGAATGCCCAAGGCGGTAAATGTCACGGCTTATCGTTTGTTCACTATTACCATAGGCTATTTTGGCTTCAAATTGCGAGATTTGGTTCAGACCTACATCACGGCCTTTCCCAACTTGCATGTACTCATGGTAAGTAACATAACCCCGGCGAAGTATTGAATTAAACCCTACATACAATATATTTGCTTCAGAAAAAATAAACGATTATAACATCAGAAAACTAACTTATTTATTTGAAATTTTGTACCCGCAAACATATCCTCGCTCAAGTTAATAGTTTTTGAAGCTTTGCTTATGCCACCTCTTGTTAAATGGAACACTCTGTCAAACAAATCTGTATGGCCATAGTGGAACCGTACCCTGAACATTCAAAATAACATCATCAAGAACAAATAAATAATATAAAAAAAAAAAGAGTTTTCTAATGTGTACATTTATAGAATTCAAATTTTTACATGAACAATTCAACAAATGAGTGTGATAAATGAGCAAGACAATCTAATCAATAGAGAAGTACTTTTAGAAATGCATTATTTACCTGAGAGGATTGGCTAAAAGCCTTTGACCTATGGTGACGAAACTGGTCTCTTGATAAGTCATGAACCAAGCCAGAGATGAAATACTGCAATTATGGCACAATAAGAAGCCAGTATACAGGCTTAAAACAGAAATATTCACCCGTTCTACTATCCTTTTACAACTATATGGGACTAAAAATTGGTAACGACCCATCTTTAGATAACAACGGAGACCCCAGAGTCAGTATCAGGCCATGATTTGCATCAAACGCAAGGTGTTATTCTTAGAGACAAGTATGACTCAAGTCCACAGTTTGTACATTTTCTCTGACAGCGATGATAAACTCATTTAAGCATGACTTGTGAAATAAGAATCACCAAACAAGAAATTTATCAAAAAATATTCACACAACACAAATCCCTACATATACCAGCTCAAGTCACACAAAACAAAAGACAACTGAAGAAACTTTAAAAGCTAAAAAACCACAATATATATTAAGGGCCAATGCAAGAACCACCTAGTAATGTTAGGAAGCACACTGAGTTTGATATGGCATGCTGTTTCTCATCCAAGTGTCGCTCCAAATGGGAAATCAGGTTGTTGGGGTATAAGCTGTATTTTGCTTTCGTGGTTTAAAGTTTAAACCAGACTACTCTCATAAATAACCACATCTATGTTTCTATTAGCCATATATATTACAGATAGAAGACTTGTTAATGTTAGTCATCTGGTTTTCTCATTTTCTAAAGTTTTTAGCTAACAGTGTCCCTGCATTTTCCATTAGATTTTGTTCACTTCTTCAAAATGTATTCTTACAATTACATTCTCAAAATCACTGGAAATATATTTGTTCGCCGTTCAGATATACTTTGACGACTTCTTAATAACTACCGTCAGCATGCAAAGGAAATTTTTTTATTGGTGAGGAAACAAACCTTCCGGTGAATATGTGTTCCCTCAAACCCAGTATAGTAGGAGATCGTCCCCCTTGGTGGCAAAGAAATTCTTGCAAAATGTTTCTCATTTTCAATGCTTCTTCCAAATAATTATCCTGCATAGACAAAACTATATAAACTAGATGCTTAAAAGTTGACATCCAAGAAGCAAAGATGAGACTCATACTTGGTTCATATCAATTGATTGTAGAGCATCACCACGTGTGAATATAATAGCATGATTTTGGTTTTCAGGTTTTCCTTCTCCAATATTTGGTGGACCAGGAAGCTTTATCCGATATATCTCCTACATATACCAACAACTTTTAAGTTAATAACATGCAATTCGATCCAAAGCCTGCACAAAAAGGTATCCATGTATATGAGCAAAAAGGAAATAATACCAGAAAGGTTATTATATCAAACTCATGACGGGTACAACACTGCTACGGAGAACAGGAAGAGGTAGACAATTGAAAGTTCATATAGCTGATTTATGAAGTCCTAGAAAATCTTTTTCCCAAAACTAGCTATGAAAACACGATGTTCAATTAGGACATAGTAAAAGCTTCTGTTACTAGCAAACTTCAAATGTTTCGAGAACCAGGTTTGTTTAAGCGTCTTTTTCTTAAGTAAATATATTTGTTTCATTAATAACCATACAGATGAATTAAATGTAATGCCTTTCGAAACATAATGCAATAAACATAACTTTGACATCATTGCTCATTTATAAAACATCAATATGCTTTACAACTCTAGCTAGTTGATGCAATGAACAAAAATAGAACATCACCTGATCCAATTTGTTAATAGCTTTAACCAGTACAGAGGAATAAACTTTCTGGTCAGTTCCGATTTCTTCTTTCTCCTCAACATAAGCAACACGCAAGGACGGATATCTAGAAATTTGATAAATAAAAGTTCTTCATCATAACATTATCCATAATTCTGAACAGCTAATAAAAGAATTACCTTATCATCAAATCTATTATGTCTTGTGCACGAGAATCTCCAGAAGATCTTTGTGCTCCAAATGCTTGACAGGAGATGATGTATGTGAATTTCATATCGGTTAGTGCGTCAACTTGTGCTAACAGTGAGTGTGGACTATTTTTCCTCTCATCTCCCTTTTCAACTGCTTTGTACTCTTCAAGAATGTCTATTTAGAAGAAAGACAACGTACCAATTAGAAATATTATGATGATTTCAACTTAAAACAAATGCAATTGGCAAGTTTAGCTTAAGTAAGGTTAGAAGCTATTCTCTACCAAGTTGATAGGATTGAAACTAATTACTATTAAAGATTAAGTTGATCAAACTTTTGGTTACAGCTCACCTTCATCTTCAGTCATATCAAGAAATGCTTGCAACTTTAAGGCCTTGCGGTAATACATCATTCCTCTAACTGCAAATAAACACATTAACCAGATTTTTATGAGGTAAGGATGAAAAATTATAACTATATCTATAAACAAAAACATAAATGCACAAGAAGCGTCTATTTCCTTAACCTGTTCTGCTTAATGTCTGTGCACGGAAAGAAGCCCAATTTCGAAGCTCTTCACCTTTTCCTTTAGATTCTAATTCTTCCCAACTTTCACATCCCATCCGCTCCAAAAAGTTTTTCCATTCATCTTCACCAGAGAGAAACAAGAGTTAGGTCTGAATTCAAGATTCTCGAAGGGACCAACATATAACACAATAAGTTTTCTATCCAATAACTAGTGGTGCGCATAGTTTACCTGGATATATCTTTTGCATGTAAAATATTATGGAAACTCCCTCTTGGCTTGAGTGCAGCTTTTCAATTGAAAAATTAACTTCTTCTCTGTAATGTGGAGTCATGACACTGCATCCAAGAGAAGCTTTTAAAAAAGAATAAAGCTTAGTGGGGAAAATGTAGAAAAAATATCATCTCCCATTACATCTTTTTAACAGTAAGCAGTCATCCACATACACCTTTCACAAACATTACTACGAAATTACAGTGGTCATCAGCTAGAACGCATTTTCTAAATGTGTTGGATGTTACAGGGAAAATATTATTTTTTTTAGAAAAACCCCTTAAATTAAGGACCCATCCATACAAGCAGAGAAGAAGAATAACTAACAAAGGTGAGAAGCACAGTAAATAACAAACACACTAAAGTTTGAGCAGCCATACTCTACAGAAAGAAAATGTCAAGAGTATGCTTGTACACATGAGATGTATTACTAATTTAGGATGAAACGCACATGTGTACACATACTTGCGAATAAGCTGAAGGGTAAGAGAAATAGGATTTCATACTTTATCATGAAAGATAGGTGATAGCCAAGGAAATAAACCTGAAAGACAGCATATTGCGAACTTTAGGAGCACTCGGCATATTCATGAAGAGGGAATTAGAAAAAAAGGAAATGCGTCTCCGGGCTTCCAAGTTCATAGGAATTTCCAGAGCTGTCTCTTTTACAGTAAGCAATAGCAGCAAACGCTTGATCTAAAAGAAAAAAATTTGGCGCTGTTGAGTTTCACTCACTTGTTAGTATGAAACATTTGAAGTGAAGAAACGTTACCTGCCCTTTGAAAGGACCTGAATCTGGTAATGGAAAAAGGATGACAGGGTCATCCTTCGATGCAAATAACTCTGGTTGAACCAGCTCAAAGAAAGCAGCTCCATCATCATCATCCATTGGCTGAGATTGGATCAGATCCAGTAATCTGTTTTCAAAAAGAATGATATTAGGTAAAGCTCAGGTTGTCACTCTGGTTCCCTTCTGTTAACCTTTATATCATATTAAATGGTTATGGACCTACTTTTTTTTTTCTATATAGAAGGAGTCATCATCAATTTTAAGCACATAATCAATTAAGTTGAAGGTTAGCAAAGAAATTCAACAGTGTTTCAAGAAATGATACCTGGATCCATGTACCATCATATCTTTCGTTACAACCTCAAAGATATCTTGGAGTATCATCACCACTTTATCACGGTCAGATTCTCGGTTCTCAACCTTCAAAGCAAAACCATGAAGAGCAGCGTTCTTAATTTGACTAAAAGAGGAAGAAACAGAAAATAAGTTTAGGATGTTACTAGCGAAAAAGGATAGTACCAGAAGGTCCACTAGCTCAATACATTTGGTGTGAAATGCTGAAAGCTCACTCATATGGAAATCCTCAAGGAGACTAAAATTGCTAATGCTTGTTTCAACTTCATTAAACATGTAAGAAATAATTCTGGAGAACATACCAAGGAACACCAAAACAAAATAAAGGAAGTGAGGATAAAAACTGAGTAAGCAATTAAGCAAAATAGAAGTCTGTACTGCCGCAAAAGAAGGAAACGTATTGCTTGAGTAGAGTTTTCACCTCTTCTCCAGCTCACCCACAATCAAGATGTCGAGGATATACTTCAGAGACTCGTAGCACTCCTTCACGGCACAGTACATGTAGTTATCTTTTTCTATCTTTCTAAACAGATTATCATCCGTTCCGACATAATCTCTAGCGATGCTCAATGCTGTTGAAAACTGACACATATATGTTGAAACATTTAGGGAAATACTCACACCATAATAATAGTTGCAAAGTACAGAGAATGAAAACCAAACCTTAGTTGATAGTAGGAAGATGGGCCAATAGACTGGGACAGTATCTACCTCTAATGACGTAGGTATAGTCATCAAATCCATCTCTCTGTTGATGAGAAGATGCATGTGTTACATTCTTCTCAGTCAAGTTATACTTGTGTACAAATTGTTACACACAAATGAAATAGAGGGGTATTGCACCCATACATAGCCCATACGTGAAGGAAATGGGGTCGACCTGCTTGGGGTTTAACAGGGTTACTGGGGGCTTGGTACCCTTCTCAAAATAAATGTAAATATATAATATATACACCTGTTGCTTATGAGGTCCTCATAACGGAAACTTTTGATAATTTGGTTCCATACTTGAGTAAATTTAGCACTGCCAAGTATCCGTCTATCTGATTCCTGATGCAAAACACGAGCTCAAAGTTAATTCAGGAACACCTTATTAGTTATATCAGTTAAAAGAGAAAAAGAGGAAAATGAAAAAAGAACTACCTTTTGGAATTTCCACTTAAAGAAACTTTTTCTTTTCTTCGCTTGGCCATTTTTTGTAGATGGTGGAACAAGTGAAACATCAAAAGCATGAGGCAAGGAGTGGAATCTACTTCTCAGCATCCCCATTGTACGTATCTAAAATTTGAGACATTGAGATATCAGAATACTAGTATCTCCAATACCACCAACTGGGGGGGAAAAACCGAACACACCTCACCAAGATGACGAAAGACCCCATTGATTCCACCAAAGGTAGTGCAGAATACAGAATACCAAATCTGAGTATCCATAAAAAATACCTATAGAGAATGCAATAACATATATTAATATCATCCATTTCATATCTATCAAAGATATTCCTAATCTGTTCTTCTTTCATAACATTTGGGCTTCTGAAGGGTAAAAATTACGAAGATTGGTATGAGAGGCATAAGTTAGAGACAACAAACTGTGATAGTTTCAGAAACTCACAAGTACAATTGGAGCCCAAATAGCAATTATAGCACCAACATTGTTCTGCACTGAAGCAAGATAAAAGAAGAACTTAGCTTCATCTGAATTACTCCTCATCTCAAGAAAGTGAAAATAATAATTTATCAAACCAACCAGTACCGCATATACAATTAAATCCTTATTTTAGGATTACCTTTAGGGAATAGCTCATGCCAGTCGTACTTGTTCACACCAATTTTCATTATTTGCTTGGTTGGCTCTACCAGTGGTTTTATCTGAAGATTGTGAGTAAGAATCATATTTTGCCACATTAGTGAAACAATAGAATCCAAAGTGGCACTAGAATAAAAATCAGATTGGTATGAATCGCAGAACTACAATGACACCAGTAAGGTAGGGATGATCAAAGCTTTAAACTGAATGAGAGGAAGGACAATAAATACGCGGCTCGGTGCTTAAGCCTTCAGAGAGTATCGAGAACGAACTACAGTACGTTAGCAAGGATTGATCAATAGATCGCATAAGAATATCCAAATAAAGAGTTGTCCATGTGAGGAAATGGCACAATACTGTCTTTTGTCATTTCTTTCTTTCCTGTCCTCCTAATTTCTTTACACCTTTAAATAATGCAGTTCCTAAATAAATGAGATGAAGACGTTGCTTCTAAACCTAAAGACTGAACCGAAGACGGATATGAGTGGAATCAGCTGAGATGGTTATAATGATAATAATTCAGTAAGTGTAATGAAGATCATGTAATTACTCACCTCGTAAAAGTAGCTGAATGAGAATTTGCTCAACAACAAAAGCACCCAAAAAAATGAATACCTAGAAAAAGAAAAGGAAAAAAGAAGTCTTAAAAAGCTCCCACAAACAGATATAGCAAAGCAGAAAAGATTGAAGCTTATGAGCCAAAGAGCTACTTGAAAAGAGAAACCACACTCTCTTGGATTCCGCGAGCAACATATAATCGAGGCTGCAATAGCAACATTTTGGGTATAAGTAGTATGAACTTCAGAATGAGCAATAAGAATACAGGAAAAATACATACTTAAGTTGGTACTCAGTAGTCAGTATTAGTAATAACATATTTGACCTCCTATGTGAGTGGTACTAGAGAAGATGCATGACAGAATTGATAAAGATCCAGCTGAAAATCACATCTAATGATGCAGTTCCAATGATTTTTTCAAATTTATTAAGCAATAAAACTGAAACAAACAACCTTTCTGAGAGGGTAACTAAGCACTGGTCTTTCAAGATAAAACAAGATTACGAAAATAGATGAGGAAAAATAAAGCAGCAGGAAAATGCAGTTAAGCTTTCTAGTAATGAATTTTCCTTGGCACAAAAATGAAATTCTGGGAATTTCACCAAAATAAATTTGAAATTACAACAGATATAAGATGCCAAAATAACTTGTCTAGTCGTTATAAATCTTACCTGTGCCCACCAAGACAAAATAATAAACACCCTCCAATTTGAGTTTTCTATGTACTTGCCAACTGCCGGAACTAGAAATAATATCATCCCAACTGCATTTGACATCAAATAAAGTGCAACTGCAACCATATATGAAGAGATACACCATCCTCCAATCCAACTCCCATATCCTATTCGAGAACAAGTCGACTTTCTTCTAGAGTCCGCATAATAAACTGAAAGAATGATGATCCACAGAGATGCAACGACAGGCTTAAGCATGTATCTTAGGGTTTGATAGAAGTCCATGGTGTGCCTTGCTTTCCAGGTAAATGCAATGTCAAGACTCGCTGCAAAGCATACCTCAATTTGGTTCAGAAGACCAGGAAATGACATCACAGCAAATAATTAAGAATTATTATATGTTTCCTAGGATATATTGGATTGCCTTTATGTAACACATATCGGTTAATGAAAACCACTGAACAAACATCTTTCTCTAAACCTCTGTAGTGAAGTTATTTTAAGCATTAAACTAAATTAAGAAAATCTAACAAATGTTTACTGTAATGCTACTTTTAAACTGTAAACCGTACGTCATTTTCATGAAAATTATTTAACTCCGCACAAACAATGTAGTCATGATATAAATAAAAAACCACAAGGTGAGAAGTTCTTCTGTGAACAATTACATAAATTCATAAAGAAGAATTTTTTTATGATGACTGAAATTTTTTTTAATAAAATAGTAAAGATGATCTAATTTGTCTAACAGCAGCATCACAGTACCTTGTACCAACTTAAGAACTGCAGAAGTTATGAAGATGCTCATGATGTTCTCAAATACTCTTTCCTCAAACAGTTCAAATGGAGAACCCAAATCGTGCCATGCCATTATTATCATTGCCTAAAGGCGAAATCAAATTAGGAAAAAAAATTAGCATACCGACAGAGCTATCAGAACTAACAAGAAATAGCTTTTACATATTTAGTCATGCATACCTGTAGAGATAATATAAAAAAGTTCCACATCCTATCAAAGCTTCTAAAGAGTTGCCAGAACGAACGAATCTCTACAAAATTTGTCTTTCCCAACCATCTTGGTTCACTGTCCTTGCCTACATTGCCTACTTTGTTAGCCTGTAAAGATCATCAAAAGATAATAACCAGATGATCTACAGTATGAAAAAATTAGAACTTACAAAAGATACGTTAATAAGCACAAACCAATCTAGATAGCTTGAGAGTTATATTCTTTTCATAATTGTCTTATCTTGAACATTAAAAAATTATTTTTGGACTAAACGTGCAAATGTCAATTCGCAGGGGGGAAGACTCTGTGAGTAACACAACGGATGTAATCCCAGTTGTATAGCTTCATGAAATTTTTCCTATAAATACAAGGGTTTTAGTGAAAGATTCTCGTATAAGCCTCAACGTCAAGTGTTGATGACCTCTTAGTTTCTCGCTGATGATTAAAAGTTCCTTCCTACATATGATTTCCCCCTGCCGTTCATTTCGTAATAGGATTCTTTCAGTACTGTTGTTTTTCCTTGGTATCCATAATTATTGGTAAGGACCGTAAGGTTATGTTTTTTTTTTTTTGGCAAGGTTATAAGCTTGAGTTTGTATGATTATTGTGAGGATCTGGAAAGCTGCCCTGATAATAATCCTTATTTGTTTTCTATCTTGTGTCAAAGCTAGCACTGACAATAGGAAAACAACCAACAAGCTGCTTAGATCATCGTCTGGTTAACCTTAAATCAAAAGCTATGGCATGACCTGGGAGGAGGAATTCAAGAAAAGAAAAAAGAATCTAACTGTTTCCGGTCTTCGTCAGGATTTTTTTTTTGTTTACTTGTTAAACAGATAATTAAGAATATTAACTTCCAATGAATTGCAAATACGTACCACCAACTTCCCAAAAGAAGCTTTGTCATTTCCAACCAACTTCTCAACAGAAGTTATATCATTTCCAACCAACTTCTCAACAGAAGATTTATCATTTCCAACATTGCTGTTAACTGGAGTCTGTACACGAAAGAAGTTATGGTCGAGGCGGAAAGGCCAACCAAGCTGGAAACAGTCAGGAGACCTACAGAAGTGAAAAGTGGAACAGTTAAGTCACCATCCTAAGTTGTGACTTGTGAGTGAAGTATCTAGCATCCAATTTTTACGACACCAAAAAACAAGAAACATAGATGAAAGACAGTGCTAACCAGAAAAACTCATTTAAATCATCGTAGTTTCTCCATTTAGAATGATCAGCTGTGCCGTTCTTGTTTTTCTTAGCTTCCTACATTGTTAACAAGAAACTCAGATACTAAAAATGATCTACCACTATTAGACTAAAAAAATAGTAAGACTGCACCTTATATATAACCCAGTATATCGGTGTAACTACATCTTCGAGAAAAGACTCAAATCCACCGCCATATGCTGGACAGAGCTTTTCACCAGTAGTCAGGCTAACTGCACCAGTCACCAAACTGTGCAACTCGTATGCCATCTGAAAGAACAAAGATATAACTATAAAAAGCATAACATGAGAACTAAAAACTCAATGACAGCGTCCCTGGGTCGTATCTTATGCAGCCAATGTTAGCCAAAATTCCTGCGTACATGTGATTTGGTGTAGGTATATCGCTACACACACATGAAGAACTAATTTTCAGTGGCCCTCCACAAATTGGCTAAAAGAGGGTTTAAATATGCAGTCATCCGTAAAATCACCAACCATCTTTCACCATGTGAGCTCACAGATAATTAGTTCGGAGTAATGTTGAAGGAGAGTCGCATTGTTCTTCTGGTGACGAAATGCAACTCACAACATATTGACACATACAAATGCTATTTCTAATTTGGTCCACATGAATCAGTTAAATAAGACAAATGTCACTGATTCAATGTGGAAGAAATTGCTTGGCTTGCCAACTTTAAGAAGACCTTGTTAGTTTTAAGGTTTTCCCCGATAAAATAAAAGACCTCTCTTTGGCTTCTCTACCACTTCTTCCTCTCTTACCAAGACACACTCCTCCCTTTATAATTTCTAACTTTCTGTTAAACCTAGAAGTTGAACTCGGTTTCCTGGATGATAATTTATGAACTCAGCTTCTCCACCACTCTTCCTCTCTAGGTGCCTGTTAATTTTTTTATCGAACTAGGTACCTGTTATTACTAGACTAAAATTCTCTAACCAAAAAGTATACATAACTAATAAATAATGCAAAAGCAACAACAAACTGAATTGCAACTTACGTTGTGAAAAATGTAACAGAGACACTCTGGCATAAGCCGCAGATTTGAAGCCTCCCCCCATATAAGAAGATAAAGGCCTATATTCAAAATTTTATGCTGATGGACTTCCTGTTTTACAGTTGGCAACCTGTTGACATTGCGATTCATAAGCAAAGGGCTAAACCACACGTCATAAGAGAGAGAGACAGAGACAGAGAGAGAGAGAGAGAGAGAGAGAGATGAATTCCAAACAAAAAAAATGCAGAAACTTTTATTTACGGAAAACCTTACCAGATGTTGCTTTTTCTCCCCAAAAACCTGCACCAATTTTTATAGTTTCTAAATAATTTCTTCATTAATTCATCCACGGCACTTTCACGTAGCTGATGATATAATAGTACTTCAAACATCACATTCAAAAGAAGGTAAGTTGAAAGAAATAGTAGAGCTCTTGGTAGTAACATACCTCTGACATGGATGCTTGTTTATGAGGCCCTCGGGCATGGATGTTGGCAAGCAGTAGAATCAAATGCTCCCGCTGGTTAGCTACGTTTCCTTTCTGAACAAGTCAAAAAATAATGTAGAGATAAGCAGGTAAAAGATAACGTGGTACATCCTGCTTGGTTTAGCACTCTCCAGTACCATCTACAGAGAAATATTATAAAACTATATCGATATTTGAAGGCAACTGAAACAAAATTTTCCAAAGTGATTACCTGAAACCCAAACCAAGACTGCAACCAATCAAGTAAATCTATGGTAGCCCCTGGTTTTGGAACACTATCTGCTGATGGTAAACCACGAACATTGCGGACAGCTCCCACCGCAGCTTTAATCTGTATCGTAATCAAAACATGAACACGCTTCATACAAAACAGCTTCAGCCGTTACATTTTCATACTTAAAATCGATTAATTTCTTTTCTGTAAGGTGTTTCTATTCCTATTGACATCAGTTACTCGATGCTAGAGGGAATTAATCCAGGTTCTTACTGTTCCTAAACTCAAAATTTAGATGTTAACAAATATAGGGTTTAAAAAGCAATAATGCATTGTACAGCATCAGACCTCAGGGAGCTGCATAATTGCTTGACGTTCTCCTGCACGATCAAGTGGAAGAATATTGAAGGGATTATATGCACCAACGTCCCCACCATCAATAATGCCCTATAAAGGCGTTGAATTAAAAAACATTCGATTAGCTAGAAACTGTGGCAAAAGCTTGAATGAATACAGATTATGCAAACATTAGAAGCCAGCTACCTCAAGACCAATTCCAGATGTAACAGATTTCAATACTTCAAATAAAACCGAAGCAATTGCACGTGCACTCATTAGTTGTTCCCTGTGAAGAACATATAAAGCTCAGCATTTTCCTTTAACATTGCAGGATTTACCATAAACTTTGAATAGAATATTAAGGTAAAACCAATTAATACCTATTTTCAAGAAAATTCCCGTCGAATTTGAGAATGTAACCTTCGTATTTATGGTAGACACCCTTTAGCTCACGCACATCGCTCTTTTCCTTCCGCCTGCGAATAGTGGCTTCTTCATCCTATGCATCACCGAAGGCATGAAACATGTGATACCAAAAGATTAATAAGTGTCCTAAAAATGACAACTTGCTGTGGTAACTAGGGTGCATGCACGTGCTTTTCTCAAATTATTGATGTTAGGTCTTAGAGATTACACAATGATAACAGGAACACTTTGATGTTGATCTACGTGACTATTGGATAGTCACCTTAAAAAGAATATATATGCTTGATTGTCTTCATCTTCATTCAGGAATAGATGGAAGCATAAGAACTACTCGCTCCCTTTCAAAATAATAGGCTGGTTTCATGTGTAACTTGAACATGAAACCAGCCTCTAATTTTTGAAACGGAGGTAGTGTTACTTACGTGCAGTGGGACATTAATAAGATGTATTTCTTAATAGGTTTGTGCTAGAAACAGATGAAACAATTTAGACCGCCTTTTTGATGCCCAACAAATATGAATGAGAGTAATTACAGAAACAAGGGACTATAATAATGAATGCAGTGAGGGTTCAAGCATAAGCCTTCTCAGAATTTAGACACCTGAGTGAGATGGAAGTGAAACTATATGATCACCTCCCAACAAGGTTTCAACAGGATTACATTGAATATTAGCAGTATTTACTCCACGGGAAGAACATCAAAAGAACATAATAGAAACTTTACCAGTTCAAGCCGTTGAAGAAGAGATGTTTTGAACTGGCGAACACCACGGCCACTTGAACTAGGATCCATCATATGTGCTCTTTCAAACGCGTGAAATCGGCCTATACACAATTCCCAATCAAAAAAAAATAAAATAAATGTGTATAAGAAAATAGACATCATGCTTAGGGAATATGCAAAAAAGGTAATTGCAGTATATAAGACTAAAAAAAATTCAATTAACTCGAAACCAAGAACTTAGAAGCAGTTTCCTCCCTATACTAATAAACAATTTTGTGAGCTATGAACTACTAAATAAAAGATGCTCATTTAAAAATTACTAAAGTATAAACTGAATAACTGAAATAAAGCTCACATAGGTAGGCGACACGAGGAGATTCAAATTCAATCTGATTGGCAACACGAAGGAACTTCCGAATATCAGATACTAAAGTCGGTGGCAACTTTTCACTTTCAAAAGGCTCTGGGATTGGAATTTTAATTGAAATTGGAACAGAAACACCACCAGCAACAGTTCTAAATCTAGTTTTCTTACTATTTCTAATCCCATTTTTAGAAGATTCTCCTTCTTCTTGTTCTGCCACAACCACAATTTCACTAGACATTGTTCAAACTTACAGTTCACTTGTTGATGAACAATCAACAATACCACCAGCAAAGTTAAGCATGAAGAACAAGTATAACAGTAGCAGCAGCAGCAGTAGAATGCAGTTGTTGTTGTTGTCCTAAGATGTTGGTGGTGTTGGTCCTGATGAATCTCCTCCATTATAATCATTTCTTTTCTTTGTTTCTTTTGAGTTTCTTTTTGGACTTTCTTTTGTATTATGAATGTAAAGTAGAAGTGCTTCGATTTGATCTTTGATCTTCTTTTTTGCTTTTTAGCTTTTGGTTTCTTAACTCTTCTGAAAAAGTTCTCCGAAGTGGGAAGGTGAGAGGGGGTTTAGGGTTAGGAGTTCTGCATATCTCGCCTGGCGATGAAAGCTAAAAGAAGATTAGTCTTTCTTTTCTTTCTTTCTCTTTTCATTTTTATATCGCTTTTTAACAGAAAATAAGATTAGTGAAATAATGAGTAGGCAATTTTCCTTTACTTAATCAGTTCAACTTGCTCGATTAGGGGGTCCTTTTTCTGCTGCTCTGCCCCAAGCAAAAAAAACTCAGAGGGAAAGTTTTACCCGTTTAAATGGATCCATCCACTTTTATGTTAAGACCGGGTCCGGGGGTATATAATGTGGGGCACAAGTGGGACAATATTTTGCTGTTGCGAATTCGTCTTGTCACTTCGCCACTGTCTAAGTATGTTCCCATCAACTCCGTTTCGTGGTTGACAGTATGTTTGGGACTCCTGAGAGCAACTGCAGTGGACGACTAAGAGCAAATTTCTAGTCGAGTGGGCTGGCATAGTGAGACGGACTATCGATCAAAATTTGATCAAAGAGTAAAACCCAGACCAAATTTGGTCGGCGATCAAGACCAAACCCAAATATAGTCGAACGGTCGTATAGTTCACGCCCCACCACCAGGCGGTTATATAATCTACGTCCCATACCAGGCGTACGTAAAGTCCCCGCACCACACCAGTCGTACGTAAAGTCTACGTTGCACATGGGGTGTACGTAAAGTCTACGCCCCATTTTTTATTTGTTTTTTAATTTTGTATGGGGCGGGCATTATACCCCGCCCCATTCTTTGTTTTCCAAAAAAAATTTTGTGGGGCGGGCTTTATACCTCCGCCCCACTTCTTTCTTTTTTTTTTCTTTTTTTTTTAAGAATCTCCCCAATCAGGCGGACGTATATCCCACGCCCCACACCAGGCGAATATATAGTGTACGCTCGATCAAATTTAGTCTTCCACCCGTAACGTCACACACCAGACTAAACTCAAATTTGATCGTTTGTTTTGGTCTTTGATCTTTGGTTATGATCGTACCACTGTGGACGCTCTGAGCATGCATCAGGAACTAAGTTTCTTCGACGCATAGGGTATGAGCAGTGGCAATATGTCCTAATCAAGACTTAATCAAGACTTTTTTAAGAATGTTTGGTTTAGATACTAATCAAGACTTATGTCTATTTTTTTAATCAGTTCAAATACTCTATTATTATTTTTCTCTAAGGTTTTTCTTTTCTTCTGTCCAAAGCAAAGTAGGAAAACGTTCAAAATTGATCCACAGACATTTCCCTTTTTGAGATCTTGCTAAGGGAAACCAGAGTGGAAGACTTTTTGTTAAGATTTCATGAAGATTGTTTGTGTAGTCACTATGTTCTATTCTAACACCTTTGTGTTACCAACCTTATTCCTAACTCTTAAAGATGCATAACATTTCAGCTCCGCATAACACACGATTTATAGAGAACGCGCAATTGGGGATATCAAAATTAATTGGGGATATGCATTACTTCCCCCAACCAATAGTGTTTGCTAAGGGTGTTTTGGGGGACAAAAATACTAAAATACCCTTCCTTCAAAATAAAAATCAAAAACAAAATCATATCCCCATTTCCATCTTCACCTCTTATCAATCTCTTGTAGGGTAAGGGATCTGAAACCTAAACCTAAATATTCCCCACTCCCTTTCAAATTCTAAATTTTCCCCACTCCCTTTCAAATTGTCTTTTCCTTCTCTGTCGGTTCCTCAATTTGAAATCGATTCTTCTTTTTTTTTACATTCGGAAGTGATGAATACCATGCCGGAAATGATGAAGACCATGCCGGAAGTGATGAAAAAATTCCAGAAGTGATGAAGACTATGCCGGTATAGATGAAGACCATGTCGGTAGTAATGAAGACTATGTCGGAAGTGATGAAGACCATGCGGTAGTGATGAAGACCATGTCAGAATAATTTTTTTTACATCGCCGGAAGTGATGAAGACCATGTCGGAAGTGATGAAGACCATGCCGGAAAATGGTGCTGGCATGCTTGGTAACTAACATTCAATGCCGTAACTAAGTGCAGGCATGCTCGATTGAAATCTATCAATGCCGGTACTCAAGTGAAAATTTTTTTTCTAGTTTCTGGATACTTTACATCATGTGCCGGCAAAGAAGTTCAAGCAACATACCATGCCGGTAGCTGTACCGGCATGCTCGAGAATTAACTGACTGTGCCGGCAGTGGACTGAAAATCAGGAAAAAAATTCAAAAAGGACTGAAATTCAAACATTTATGAAAATTTCCAACATATGCTGGCATGGTATTCATACTTCTTCTATGCCGGCACCGAGCTTTTTCAGAGAAAAAATGGAGAATTCAAAGAAAAAAACTTCTTTTTATAGTTGAGCTAAAGATTCAGCAGCAATTCTCTTTTCACTATCATCCACCATTTTCACCAAAAAAACTTCCCTCTCAAAATTTTTTTCCTCCTTCAACTCTCACCTCACCCAAAACTAAATAATACATTAATCATTTATCAAATAATCTTATGATTTTTCTAAGTATAATTAAACATTAAATCTGATTAGTGAGGGATAGATTAGGAATTAAAAAAATAATTAGATAAGGGGTGACCCTGATTTGATATTTGGATCCAGTTTTTGTCATTTTCTTCTATCCCCCAATTAGTTTTGATATCCCCCAATCGCGTCATCTTTATAAAGGGGATACCAGTATTACTTGGGGGTGATACCAATCCATATAGGACAAAAAATTATTAAGCGATCCTGACCGGCGGATCGCTGAATTGGTATCACCCCCGCTAATAGTGGTATCCCATTTATAAATCATTTGCACGACATTTAATATAAACTTGGGGTGAGATTTATTGTAATATTTTTTATTTTAGAGAACCTTGAAACATATCTCAATATATCTCACATTTCGAGATACGCATTGTAGTTTATCCCGACCGACCCTAAAGATAAATTGGAAATTATTATGGAACTAAAAATTAGAGAAGCAAATACAAAATTATGAGAGAGAAAAACCGAGAATTTTCATTAACTTACACAAACAGAAGAATAAATCCTCTATTTATATGGGCTAAACATCTGTGCATCTTAGTAAATAAACGTTTAACCCTAGATATCATCCGTACAATACGTATTTAACGAACATCTATCTTTTTCCTCCAAACCAAGCCAGATAGTTAATTTCTCACACATGCGAAATTATATATACGAAGAAAAGATTGATGCGCCCTTAATTATTAAATACAATTTCACGTCACTCAATGCGAAAATGACGTATACATGTTGCACAAAAGCGATGGTTGAAAACTAGCTCCACACATATTGGACCCAAACAGGTAGAGTTGTTATATATTTAAATAGTTAATCATCAACGAAAATTCTTGATCTTTCTAAATATTATCAGATTCTTTTTTAAGTATATCTTCATGATCAATATGTGTTTTTTTTGTACTAATCCTCATGGATCATGCACTCGCCTCTTATCTCAGGAACTGAGGCAGTGCAAAATTTCATAATCAGTTATTGAAGTGTTGAGTCCATAATACTAGATAATCTAATCGACTCATGACCTACTCATGAATCTCCGAAAAGATATGTAATGTTTATTTAGAGGTTTTGTACACAGCTTCTTGTGCATCCTCACTATTTCAGATCGATATGCACACATATTGATAAGGAGACGATACCTAGCACACCACCAATATTTTAGTTCGTGAACATATATGGGAAAATCTTTTTATAATCTGAAAATGCGGGGGTCTAACGACCACACCCAACAATTCGTTTGGCAATCTGAGATGACTTACTCCAATATACTTTCTAGAGAATCAACTAGACAGTCAAAATCAATCTAGAGTAAAGTATATCAAAGAGTTTAATATCTCTAACTCTTAATTCAATCCGCAATCAGCAAATAGAAATCTGCGAGCCCGATTGAATATAAGAGGAGTTACTTGAACGGTACCAAAGACCAATATTCAAGTGTCAATCAATGTAAATCAACAACCAAAGTTTGGATATTCTAATTGATTGATCTTAACGCACAACCTGTGATATTTCAATTATATAACAAAATATAATGCGGAAAAGAATATAACACAGACACCAGAATTTTGTTAACGAGGAAACCGCAAATGCAGAAAAAACCCAGGACCTTGTCCAGATTGAACACCACACTGTATTAAGCCGCTACAGACTCTAGCCTACTACCAATTAACTTCGGACTGGATTGTAGTTGAACCCTAATCAATCTCACACTGATTCAAGGTACAGTTGCGTTCCTTACGTCTATGATCCCAGTAGAATACTACGCACTTGATTCCCTTAGTTGATCTCACCCACAACCAAGAGTTGCTACGACCAAAAGTCGAAGACTTGATAAACAAATCTGTCTCACACAAAAAAGTCTATAGATTGAATAAATCTGTCTCCCACAAAAATACCCAAGAATTTTTGGTCCGTCTTTTGATAAATCAAGGTGAACAGGAACCAATTGATAAATCGGTCTTATATTCCCGAAGAACAACCTAGTATTATCAATCACCTCACAATAATCTTAATCGACTAGCGAAACAAGATATTGTGGAATCACAAACGATGAGATGAAGATGTTTGTGATTAATTTTATCTTGCCTATCGGAGAAATTAATCTTGAGTCAATTATTTCAATTATACTCAATACGATAGAATCGGGCAAGATCAGAACACGCAACTACAAAGAGAATAGTTGGGTCTGGCTTCACAATCCCAATGAAGTCCTTGAAGTCGTTAACCTACAGGGTCTCGATAGAAACCTAAGGTTAAAGGAGAATCAACTCTATTTATGCAACTAATAACACACAGGAGGTGTGGGATTAAATTTCCCAGTTGCTAGAGTTCTCCTTTATATAGTTTTCAAATCAGGGTTCGCAATCCAAGTTACCTTGGTAACAAAGCATTCAATATTCACCGTTAGATGAAAAACCTGATTCAACCAAGCTAATATCTTTCAACCGTTAAATCGAACTTAGCTTGTTACACACAAATGAAATGTACCCTCATTTGGGTTTATGTAACCGTACTCAAACGTGTACACCATGTTGGTTCACAAATAGTTAACCTAGGTTCGCCTTATGATTGCTCTCATATCAACCTTATTCATCTTAACCATAACTAGTTCAAATGACTCAAATGAAACTAGTTAAAGAGTTGTTCAATTGTTATATTCTCATAGAATTACAGAAGAACACAATTGAAGCAAAATCGGTTTGATTCACTCGAATCAATCATGAACATTATAGCCACGGTTTGCAAAGATTGCATTCCTTATTATATAAATGTTTATGTTCATGTTCATAACCGATTTTAGAACTTTAACCTTCAAGTATGCAAACAGGTACGCATACTTGAAATACCCGGACTAAGATTGGGTTTTTCCAGTACGCAAACGGGTGCGCGAACTTTAAATCCCAACATAAATTCTCGGACATGAACCTGTACGCCAGTACGCAAACGGGTACGCATACCTAGGTTCCCGGATTTCTCAAACCAACAGGTACGCAAACGGGTGCGCATACTATGGTTCTCGGACATGGATTACACATGTGCAAGAGTGCACAACATGACATATACAATAATGGTTAAGTGTTCTAAACTCTTATTTCAATCATTGAAACTTTCTTAGAGGATGACAATAGCCCTTTTCACACACTATTAGCTTCAAAGCAATTTTCAAGTTATTGAAATAATCATTACGAAACATTCCAAGACTACACCAAATGATTGTATCATACAAACCATGTAAGATGTTACTCGGCAATTTTCACATGATATAAGATGAACTTGGTCGAAGCGAAAGCTTGCCAACACATATTTCGAGAAATATGTAAGCGAGATAAACTCAGCTCGAAATCTCAAATGTGTATATGGAAAACTATATCGTAATACGACTTATGTCCCAATATAGGAGATAGAGTAGAAATAGACTTTACAAGTGATAGATGAATTTAAGTCTCCACATACCTTTTGTCGATGAAGTTCCACAAGCTCCCCTTAGTAGTTCTTCGTCTTCAAATGATGAACACCGTGAAAACTAAGCTCAACTACATAATTTATGTCCTAGTCCAATACATCTATAAATAGGATAGAAATCAAGACTTATAGTTTTGATCACTAACATTGACAAACATGCTTGAGATAGCAACGCATGCGAGTTAGACCGAGCAATGCTCTAACAATCTCCCCCTTTGTCAATTTTAGTGACAAAACTATCAATACATATGGATTACAAAACAGAGTGCTTTTAGTGACGGTTCAAAAACTGTCACAAATAGGAAAAAATCGCCACAAATAGCCAAAAGACCGTCACAAATACACATCTGTGACGGGGGATCATCCGTCGCTACTACTGGGGTCACAAATGTTATTTGTGACGGTTTTGGTTCGTTTGTAACGGTTGGTCAACCGTCACGAATATTTTTAATCATTTGTGACATTTTTTTGGCCATCATAAAAATTGGTCCACCGTCGTCGTTCAAATTATCCGGTAACGGCCAGTGGCACCGGATTTCAGTTTCTCAGAAATCTTAACACCATTCATACAAAAAATTAAAAAAATTCCCCACAACAGTATAAATTTACACCATTCACACAAAACCAGAAACTAAACTTAAGATTGTATAAATTTGAACCATCACACATTCGTAACAAAATTTTACATTGATGCACCATAGAAACTTACATATATGTCAATAAGATGTTTAATTGATTCAGAAATAGAATCTGGGCAACAGAACAACCCAGATAGTACAAAAGGTAGTAACTAAATTTAAAAACACACAAAATGCCTGTGTACAACTTGGGACAAAATGCGAAAACACCTGCAAACATAAACCATTTCAAGTGAAGTATTAGTGTCCACTGGCGAATCCAGTAGGGGGCCTATGGGGTCACTACCGAATCCAAGTATTCCATGATTCTAAACGTGTTCAACTCAGCATCATAGTTGTTGAAGATCTGTAGCGATAACAATGAGAAAACAAATGCTCTCAATCATTGTTATACAGTGTCAAAGTATTATCACACAACATCAAAGTTCAATTGTATCAAAACTTTGACAACAATACTATGGTGATATGTATCACTCCCCCTTAGTCAATACTTCATCTCAACATGAAAATCACTCCCCCTTACATAATGATCCGTATACCATATGTATTTGTAGTATGAAACTACACATTAATTTTCCCCCTTTTTGTCAATATAAATTGGCAAAGGTATGAAAACTAGTGGGATCCTCATGAAATTTTCATAGAGATACTTCATGACCAAAAGAGAATAGCATACCAACTTATTTAGATGCAATCATAAAGCCGAAGCTAAATGCATTCATCAAGGAGTTTATAAAGATACAAGATAACCCCTATAATATTCCACAGCCGCACTCCCCACAAAGATTTGGAAATTAAGCAAAAGTTCAATTAAGAACTCTCACCCATAAAATGTAATTCCCGAAAGAACAACAAAGGTGACCTTGCTTCTACAAGAAAAGAATGATTTCTTTGAATATAACCAAATCACATAAAAACATGAATTTGAAATCCAAAAATCTCAATTGAATCAACCACAAAAACTGATCAATTCAATTGGTCATGCTCGACATAAGAGAACTTACGGAGCAACACAATATGTGCACAAGAATATGGATCGGAGATCGACCAATATTGCGGAATACACAAAGATTCATTCTATTTTTTATCACTATTTGCACAATGACATATAATAGACATAATCCTTGTAAACAAAAGTTCATACTTTCTTCCATCAAAAAATGACATAAAAGGCATTAACTTTTGTTAGTCAAAAGTTCATTTTATCTTTTATCAATACTTTCATACCGACATAATAGAGATAACTTTTGAACAAGTATGGGACAGTCACAGGTTCACGGACGTAAACAACATATCCCATAACGATTTGCAATAAAATCATAAAGATTAAAATTGCAAACATCATCTTAAAAAAAAAACTTAGAATTTAAATAAATAAATCTAAAAACATGAAGATCAAAACGTTGGACATAGCTATGTGTACTCACAATAATGGCTATTCCAAACCCTAGTTATTCTTCTAAAAACACAAGAAATAAAATCTCATAAGAAGATTTACTAGATATTGAGACCTCTGAAGAATTCTTTATCGTCCCCGAACTCCTTCTCGTCAACAACTATAGGAACATAAGGTTCGTGGAGAAATGAGTCAATTCCAACAAACCTTCTAGGCTGATTATGTCGAACCAGGGTCTTCTGAATTTCGAGAGTTCTCATAACAAAAGCCTTTATTTGCTGAATCTCCTTCCTTGTTTCCTTCGACTCTTCAAGAACACCAGAAAACTTCTGAGAATTTGAAGGAACATCTCTTGGCTTCCTCACATTCCTTCTTTTTCTTTTCAAAGTTGGAGGTAACGGAAATTTCTCTTTTTCCTTCATGATTGATGGCTTAACAATCATATTAACATTTTTTCCATCAGAAAACATGATGCTTGGAGTATCCATACATGTATGGGTTTGTGAGAGGAAATCACAATTTAAACTCAACAGGCAGTCTCAAGATGAAAAAAGTTTCAGAGAAGGAAAAGGAATGCAGGGTTACGGAACCTTTAACCAAACAGGTTCACGCACGCACAATCACAACCCTAAAGAGAGTAGAATTTTTGAGAATAACCCTCTTTTATTGATTAAACAGGGAAGTTCCTTACAATATGAAAGAATTCCAATTTCACACGGCAAATCTAAGAAAACAAAAACAAAAAAAAAACTTTTGAAGCCCGAGGTGTGCACAATCTTGTCTCTTTTATCAAGCACATGAGATAAGATGCACCAAAAACAACACAATCAAGTTGTACTGCTGTGAACGACAATCTGTCCACCATAACCTTTTTGAAAGGAATTCATAGACCCATGTCTATCAAATTTTTTAGACCATACTCTTTTCTCTAGTGGTCTTGACCTATATTTGGAAACTAACTTATTTGAAGAGGATAAAATATTACATACCTCAGCGGTTTTTTGAACAAGTTTAAGCTTGTTTGCTAGGTGATTTTCTCTTCGTTGAAGTTTATTGACATATCTCATCTTGTGTTTGTACTTGAACCACTTTGAAATTTCATGACCTTTGAGTGAACAATAAGAGCATGTCAACAGATAAGATGATTCAGACGCCTGAGATGTGCAAGCTGCTAGGCACAGAGTGGAACCTGAAAAATTAGACATAGAGTTTCCAATAGAAAGGTTAATTTTCTCTTCCAGATTGCTTGTGTCTCCTTCTGAAAGAATATCAAGATTGATGTATGTATTGCTACAATTATCAAAATCAATATCTTCACAAAGAAGCGCAGCACTTGATTTTTCGTCTTCATTGGAATCATAGTGATCATACATTTCATTGAGAGTTGCAGAAAGACCTTTGTTCCCAGTTCATATTCTACAGTTTGGACACTCATTTGCAAAATGACCAAAACCTTTACACTTAAAGCATTGTGGCATATCCTCGTCATCAGCCTCGTCAGCATCTCTGTTTTTAGGAGGAATGCGATTGTGAGATTTAACTAATGACCTAGGTTTGTCTCTGGAAAATCGTTTAATTCTCTTCAATAAGAGATCTCTAAATTGTCTTGTGATCAAAGAGACTGACTTGTCAAGATCTTCATCTGATGAATCAGCCTCAGAAAGATCATCCTCAGAGATGTAAACACTTTTACTTTTGTCAAGTAATTTAGTGTTCTTTTGTGCTTTGAAAGCAACATCCTTTCCGATTTTGGATGTATGCTCATGATCAAAGATCTTTAGCTTTCCAACCAGTGTATTTCTGGAGAGAGCATTAAGGTTATTTCCCTCAACAATGACATGCTTCTTAGAATTGTATCTAGATGGCAGCGATCTGAGAATTTTCATCACAATGTTCTTTTCAGGAATGATCTTACCCAATGCAAAGGATGCATTAACAATTTCAGACACTTTGTGATTAAACTCATCAAATGAATCTTCATCTGCCATACGAAGGTTTTCCCAATCGGAATTAAGGTTTTGAAGCCTAGCTTCCATTTCACTGGTATTCCCTTCAAATACGATTTCTAAGATATCCCAAGCATCTTTAGACCGAGTCCATGTAGTCACATGGTGCTGAAGATCTGGGGTAATGGCATGTATCATGGCATTCAAATCGTCGGAGTTTTGCTCCGCAGCAAGTATCTCGACAGCGTCATATGCACCAATGTTCTTTGGAACGTTTGCATTTCCTATTATCATAACGGGAGCTCATAGCCATTAACTACATAAAACCATGATTGAAAATCACGCGTTTGAAGAAAAGCACGCATAGAAATTTTTCACGATAAGTAATTTGAGTCATCGAAGACTGGTGGTACGTTTATAGAGATAGCACCTATGTCCATATCAGATCGCTACAAACACAGACTTATGAGGTCTTTAATGTGTTTGCCTTCTCTGATATAAATTGAAAATGCGGGGGTCTAACAACCACACCCAACAATTCGTTTGGAAATCTGAGATGACTTACTCCAATATACTTTCTAGAGAATCAACTAGACAGTCAGACTCAATCTAGAGTAAAGTATATCAAAGAGTTTAATATCTCTAACTCTTAATTCAATCCGCAATCAGCAAATAGAAATCTGCGATCCCGATTGAATATAAGAGGAGTTACTTGAACGGTACCAAAGACCAATGTTCAAGTGTCAATCAGTATAAATCAACAACCAAAGGTTAGATATTCTAATTGATTGATCTTAAAGCACAACCTGTGATATTTCAATTATATAACAAAATATAATGCGGAAAAGAATATAACACAGACACCAGAATTTTGTTAACGAGGAAACTGCAAATGCAGAAAAAACCAGGACCTAGTCCAGATTGAACACCATACTGTATTAATCCGCTACAGACTCTAGCCTACTACCAATTAACTTCGGACTGGATTGTAGTTGAACCCTAATCAATCTCACACTGATTCAAGGTACAGTTACGTTCCTTACGTCTCTGATCCCAGCATGATACTACGCACTTGATTCCCTTAGTTGATCTCACCCACAACCAAGAGTTGCTACGACCCAAAGTCGAAGACTTGATAAACAAATCTGTCTCACACAAAAAAGTCTATAGATTGAATAAATCTGTCTCCCACAGAAATACCCAAGAGTTTTTGTTCCGTCTTTTGATAAATAAAGGTGAATAGGAACCAATTGATAAACCGGTCTTATATTCCCGAAGAACAGCCTAGTATTATCAATCACCTCACAATAATCTTAATCGACTAGCGAAACTAGATATTGTGGAATCACAAACGATGAAACAAAGATGTTTTAGATTACTTTTATCTTGCCTATCGGAGAAATTAATCTCGAGTCAATTATTTCAATTATACTCAATACGATAGAATCGGGCAAGATAAGAACACACAACTTCAAAGAGAATAGTTGGGGATGGATTCACAATCCCAATGAAGTCTTTGAAGTCGTTAACCTACAGGGTCTCGATAGAAACCTAAGGTTAAAGGAGAATCGACTCTAGTTATGCAACTAGTAACACACAGGAGGTGTGGGGATTAGATTTCCCAGTTGCTAGAGTTCTCCTTTAAATAGTTTTCAAATCAGGGTTTGCAATCCAAGTTACCTTCGTAACAAAGCATTAAATATTCACCGTTAGATGAAAAACCTGATGCAACCAAGCTAATATCTTTCAACCGTTAGATCGAACCTAGCTTGTTACACATAAATGAAATGTACCCTTATTTGGGTTTATGTAACCGTACCCAAACGTGTACACCATGTTGGTTCACAAATAGTTAACCAAGGTTAGGCTTATGATTACTCTCATATCAACCTTATTCATCTTAACCATAACTAGTTCAAATGACTCAAATGAAACTAGTTAAAGAGTTGTTCAATTGCTATATTCTCATAGAATTATACAAGAACACAATTGAAGCAAAATCGGTTTGATTCACTCGAATCAATCATGAACTTTATCGCCACGGTTGGCAAATATTGCATTCCTTATTATATAAATGTTTATGTTCATGTTCATAACCGATTTTAGAACTTTAACCTTCAAGTATGCAAACGGGTACGCATACTTGAAATACCCGGACTAAGATTGGGTTTCGCCAGTACGCAAACGGGTACGCGAACTTTAAATCCCAATAGAAATTCTCGGACATGAACCTGTACGCCAGTACGCAAACGAGTATGCATACTTAGGTTCCCGGATTTCTCAAACCAACAGGTAAGCAAACGGGTGCGCATACTATGGTTCCCGGACATGGATTACACATGTGCAAGAGTGCACAACATGATATATCCAATAATGGTTAAGTGTTCTAAACTCTTATTTCAATCATTGAAACTTTCTTAGAGGATGACAATAGCCGTTTTCACACACTATTAGCATCAAAGCAGTTTTCAAGCTATTGAAATAATCATTACGAAACATTTCAAGATTACACCAAATGATTATATCACACAAACCATGTAAGATGTTACTCGGAAATTTGCACATGATATAAGATGAACTTGGTCGAAGCGAAAGCTTTCCAACACATATTTCAAGAAATATGTAAGTGAGATAAATTCAGCTCGAAATCTCAAATGTGTATATCGAAAAGTATATCGTAATACGACTTATGTCCCAATATAGGAGATACAGTAGAAATAGACTTTCCAAGTGATAGATGAGTTTAAGTCTCCACATACCTTTTGTCGATGAGGTTCCACAAGCTCCCCTTATTAGTTCTTCAAATGATAAACGTCGTGAAAACTAAGCTCAACTACACAGTCTATGTCCTAGTCCGAGACATCTATAAATAGGCTAGAAATCAAGACTTATAGTTTGATCACTAACATTGACAAACATGCTTGAGATAGCAACGCATGCGAGTTCGACCGAGCATGCTCTAATAATCTCCCTCTTTGTCAATTCTAGTGACAAAACTATCAATACATATGGATGACAAAATAAATAAAAATTTTTAGTTTCTCATCCAAATGCTTGATCTCCTTGGCATCTTCAACACGACTCGAAAACTTCGCCGCACTACAAAACATAGTGCTTTTAGTGACGGTTCAAAAACCGTCACAAATAGGAAAAAATCGCCACAAAAAGCCAAAAGACCGTCACAAATACACATCAGTGACGGGCGATTATCCGTCGCTACTACTAGGGTCACAAATGTTATTTGTGACGGTTTTGGTTCATTTGTAAAGGTTGGTCAACCGTCACGAATAATTTTGATTATTTCAGTTTCTCAGAAGTCTCAACACCATTCACACAAAAAATTAAAAAATTCCCCACAACAGTATAAATTTACACCATTCACACAAAACCAGAAACTAAACTTAAGATTGTATAAATTTGCACCATCACGCATTCGTAACAAAGTTTTACATTGATGCACCATAGAAACTTACATATATGTCAATAAGATGTTTAATTGATTCGAAATAGAATCTAGGCAACTAGAACAACCCAGATAGTACAAAAGGTAGTAACTAAATTTAAAAACACACAAAATGTTTGTGTACAACTTGGAACAAAATGCGAAAACACCTGCAAACATAAACCATTTCAAGTGAAGTATTAGTGTCCAGTGTCGAATCCAGTAGGGGGACTATGGGGTCACTGGAGACTCCAAGTACTCCATGATTCTAAACGTGTTCAACTCAGCATCATAGTTTGTGAAGATCTGTAGCGATAACAATGAGAAAAAAAATGCTCTCAATCATTGTTATACAATGTCATAGTATTATTACACAACATCAAAGTTCAATTGTATCACAACTTTGGCAACAATACTATGGTGATATGTATCACTCCCCCTTAGTCAATACTTCATATCAACATGAAAATCACTCCCCCTTACGTAATGATCTGTAAACCATATGTATTTATACTATGAAACTACACATTAATTCTCCCCCTTTTTGTCAATATAAATTGGCAAAGGTACGAAAACTAGTGGGATCCTCATGAAATTTTCATACAGATACTTCATGACCAAAAGAGAATAGCATACCAACTTATTTATGTGCAATCATAAAGCAGAAGTTAAATGCATTCATCAAGGAGTTTATAAAGATACAAGATAACCCCTATAATATTCCACAGCCGCACTCCCCACAAAGATTTGGAAATTAAGCACAAGTTCAATTAAGAACTCTCTCCCATAAAATGTCATTCCCGAAAGAACAACAAAGGCGACCTTGCTTCTACAAGAAAATAAGGATTTCTTTGAATATAACCAAATCACATGAAAACATGAATTAGTAATCCAAAAATCTCAATTGAATCAACCACAAAAACTGATCAATTCAATTGGCCATGCTCGACATAAGAGAAATTACGGAGCAACACAGTATGTGCACAAAAATATGGATCGGAGATCGACCAATATTGCGGAATAAACAAAGATTCATTATATTTTTCATCATTATTTGCACAAAGACATATAATAGACATAATCCTTGTAAACAGAAGTTCATCCTTTCTTCCATCAAAAAATGACATAAAAGGCATTAACTTTTGTTAATCAAAAGTTCATTCTATCTTTTATCAATATTTTCATACCGACATAATAGAGATAACTTTTGAACAAGTATGGGACAGTCACAGGTTCACGGACGTAAACAACATATCCCATAACAATTTTCAATAAAATCATAAAGATTAAAATTGCAAACATCATCTTCAAAAAAAGCTTAAAATTTAAATAAATAAATCTAAAAACATGAAGATGAAAACGTTGGACATAGATATGTGTACTCGCAATAATGGATATTCCAAACCCTAGTTATTCTTCTAAAAACACAAGAAATAAAATCTCATAAGAAGATTTACCAGATATTGAGACCTCTGGAGAATTCTTTATCGTCCCCGAACTCCTTGTCGTCAATAGCCATAGGAACATAAGGTTCGTGGAGAAATGAGTCAATTCAGACAAACCTTTTAGGTTGATGATGTCGAACCTGGGTCTTCTGAATTTCGAGAGTTCTCATAACAAAAGCCTTTATTTGCTGAATCTCCTGCCTTGTTTCCTTCAACTCTTCAAGAACACCAGAAAACTTCTGAGAATTTGAAGGAACATTTGTTGGCTTCCTCACAGTCCTTTTTTTTTTCAAAGTTGAAGGTAAGGGAGATTTCTCTTTTTCCTTCATGATTGATAGCTTAACAATCATATTAACATCTTTTCCATCAGAACACATGATGCTTGGAGTATCCATACATGTATGGGTTTGTGAGAGGAAATCACAATTTAAAATCAACAGGCAGTCTCGAGATGAAAAGAGTTTTAGAGAAGGAAAAGGAATGTAGGGTTACGAAACCTTTAACCACACAGGTTCACGCACGCACAGTCACAACCCTAAAGAGAGTAGAATTTTTGAGAATAACCCTCTTTTATTGATTAAACAGGGAAGTTCCTTCCAATGTGAAAGAATTCCAATTTCACACGGAAATTCTAAGAACAAAAAAATCTTTAAAAGCCCGAGGTGTGCACAATCTTGTCTCTTTTATCAGGCACATGAGACAAGATGCACCAACAACAAGACAATCAAGTTGTGCTGCGGTGGACAACAATCTGTCCACCATAACCTTTTTGAAAGGAATTCATAGACCCCTGTCTATCAAATTTTTTAGACCATACTCTTTTCTCTAGTGGTCTTGACCTATATTTGGAAACCAACTTCTTTGAAGAGGATAAAATCTTACATGCCTCATCGGTTTTTTGAACAAGTTTAAGCTTGTTTGCTAGGCGATTTTCTCTTCGTTGAAGTTTATTGACATATCTCATCTTGTGTTTTTACTTGAAACACTTTGAAATTTCATAACCTTTGAGTGAACAATAAGAGCATGTCAACAGATAAGATGATTCAGACGCCTGAGATGTGCAAGCTGCTAGGCACAGAGTGGAACCTGAAAAATTAGACATAGAGTTTCCAATAGAAAGGTTAATTTTCTCTTCCAGATTGCTTGTGTCTCATCTGAAAGAATATCAAGATTGATGTATGTATTGCTACAATTATCAAAATCAATATCTTCACAAAGAAGCGCAACACTTGATTTTTCGTCTTCATTGGAATCATAGTGATCAGACATTTCATTGAGAGTTGCAGCAAGACCTTTGTTCCCAGTGTATTTTCTACGGTTTGGACACTCATTTGAAAAATGACCAAAACCTTTACACTTAAAGCACTGTGTCATATACTCGTCATCAGCCACGTCGGCATCTCTGTTTTTAGGAGGAATGCGATTGTGAGGTTTAACTGATGACCTAGGATTGTCTCTACAAAATCGTTTACTTCTCTTCAATAAGAGATCTCTAAACTGTCTTGTGATCAAAGAGACTGACTTGTCAAGATCTTTATCTGATGAATCAGACTCAAAAAGATCATCCTCAGAGATGTAAACACTTTTACTTTTGTCAAGTAATTTAGTGTTCTTTTGTTCTTTGAAAGCAACATTCTTTCCGATTTTGGATGTATGCTCATGATCAAAGATCTTTAGCTTTCCAACCAACGTATTTCTGGAGAGATCATTAAGGTTATTTCCCTCAACAATGGCATGCTTCCTAGAATCGTATCTAGATGGCAGCGATCTGAGAATTTTCATCACAATGTCCTTTTCAGGAATGATCTTACCCAATGCAAAGGATGCATTAACAATGTCAGACACTTTGTGATTAAACTCATCAAATGAATCTTCATCTGCTATACGAAGGTTTTCCAAATCGGAATTAAGGTTTTGAAGCATAGCTTCCATTTCACTGGTATTCTCTTCAAATACGATTTCTAAGATATCCCAAGCATCTTTAGACCGAGTGCACGTAGTCACATGGTGCTAAAGATCTGGGATATTGACATGTATCTTGACATTCAAATCGTCAGAGTTTTTCTCCGCATCAAGTATCTCGGCAGCGTCATATGCACCGATGTTATTTGGAACGTTTGCATTTCCTATTGCCATAACGGGAGCATCATAGCCATTAACTATATAAACCCATGATTGAAAATCAGGCGCATGAAGAAAGGCACGCATAGAAATTTTCCACGATGAGTAATTTGAGCCATCGAAGACTGGTGGTACGTTTATAGAGATATCACCTATGTCCATATCAGATCGCTACAACCACAGACTTATGAGGTCTTTAATGTGTTTGCCTGCTCTGATACCAATTGAAAATACGGGGATCTAGCAACCACACCCAACAATTCGTTTGGAAATCTGAGAGGACTTACTACAATATACTTTCTAGAGTAAAGTATATCAAAGAGTTTAATATCTCTAACTCTTAATTCAATCCGCAATCAGCAAATAAAAATCTGCGAGCCCGATTGAATATAAGAGGAGTTACTTGAACGATACCAAAGACCAATGTTCAAGTGTCAATCAATGTAAATCAACAACCAAAGGTTGGATATTCTAATTGATTGATCTTAACGCACAACCTGTGATATTTCAATTATATAACAAAATATAACGCGAAAAAGAATATAACACAGACACTAGAATTTTGTTAACGAGGAAACTGCAAATGCAGAAAAAACCCAGGACCTAGTCCAGATTGAACACCACATTGTATTAAGCCGCTACAGACTCTAGCCTACTACCAATTAACTTCGGATTGGATTGTAGTTGAACGCTAATCAATCTCACACTTATTCAAGGTACAATTGTGTTCCTTTCGTCTCTGATCCCAGCATGATACTACGCACTTGATTCCCTTAGTTGATCTCACCCACAACCAAGAGTTTCTACGACCCAAAGTCGAAGACTTGATAAACAAACCTGTCTCACACAGAAAAGTCTATAGATTGAATAAATCTGTCTCCCACAGAAATACCCAAGAGTTTTTGTTCCGTCTTTTGATAAATAAAGGTGAATAGGAACCAATTGATAAACCGGTCTTATATTCCCGAAGAACAGCCTAGTATTATCAATCACCTCACAATAATCTTAATCGACTAGCGAAACTAGATATTGTGGAATCACAAACGATGAAACAAAGATGTTTGTGATTACTTTTATCTTGCCTATCGGAGAAATTAATCTCGAGTCAATTATTTCAATTATACTCAATATGATAGAATCGGGCAAGATCAGAACACGTAACTACAAAGAGAATAGTTGGGTCTGGCTTCATAATCCAAATGAAGTCTTTGAAGTCGTTAACCTACAAGGTCTCGATAGAAACCTAAGGTTAAAGGATAATCGACTCTAGTTATGCAACTAGTAACACACAGGAGGTGTGGGGATTAGATTTCCCAGTTGCTAGAGTTCTCCTTTATATAGTTTTCAAATCAAGGTTTGCAATCTAAGTTACCTTGGTAACAAAGCATTCAATATTCATCGTTAGATGAAAAACCTGATTCAACCAAGCTAATATCTTTCAACCGTTAGATCGAACTTAGCTTGTTACACACAAATGAAATGTACCCTCATTTGGGTTTATATAACTGTACCCAAACGTGTACACCATGTTGGTTCACAAATAGTTAACCGAGGTTAGCCTTATGATTACTCTCATATCAATATTATTCATCTTAACCATAACTAGTTCAAATGACTCAAATGAAACTAGTTAAAGAGTTGTTCAATTGCTATATTCTCATAGAATTATACAAGAACACAATTGAAGCAAAATCAGTTTGATTCACTCGAATCAATCATGAACCTTATAGCCACGGTTTGCAAAGATTGCATTCCTTATTATATAAATGTTTATGTTCATGTTCATAACCGATTTTAGAAATTTAACCTTCAAGTATGCAAACGGGTACGCATACTTGAAATACCCGGACTAAGATTGGGTTTCGCCAGTACGCAAACGGGTACGCGAACTTTAAATCCCAACAGAAATTCTCGGACATGAACCTGTATGCCAGTACGCAAACGGGTACGCATACTTAGGTTCCCGGATTTCTCAAACCAAGAGGTACGCAAACGGGTGCGCATACTATGGTTCTCGGACATGGATTACACATGTGCAAGAGTGCACAACATGACATATCCAATAATGGTTAAGTGTTCTAAACTCTTATTTCAATCATTGAAACTTTCTTAGAGGATGACAATAGACCTTTTCACACACTATTAGTGTCAAAGCAATTTTCAAGTTATTGAAATAATCATTACGAAACATTCCAAGACTACACCAAATGATTGTATCATACAAACCATGTAAGATGTTACTCGGCAATTTTCACATGATATAAGATGAACTTGGTCGAAGCGAAAGATTTCCAACACATATTTCGAGAAATATGTAAGCGAGATAAACTCAGCTCGAAATCTCAAATGTGTATATAGAGAAATATATCGTAATACGACTTATGTCCCAATATAGGAGATAGAGTAGAAATAGACTTTCCAAGTGATAGATGAGTTTAAGTATCCACATACCTTTTGTCGATGAAGTTCCACAAGCTCCCCTTAGTAGTTCTTCGTCTTCAAATGATGAACGCCGTGAAAAATAAGCTCAACTACATAATCTATGTCCTAGTCCAAGACATCTATAAATAGGCTAGAAATCAAGACTTATAGTTTTGATCACTAACATTGACAAACATGCTTGAGATAGCAACGTATGCGAGTTCGACCGAGCAGTGCTCTATCATAATCAATACGTATGGACCTCTAATTATAAGATCTTTGTTTATGATTGTAAATCGGGTCAACCTAGTATGTATCCAAACTATACTAGATATGAATTCCAACAAAAATAAGTAATGTATATCTCAACAAGAACGAGTCATATACGACCTTTAAATTGAGATGCAAACCATATAGGTTAGGTGCTACTTATAATATTTCAATCATACAAATAAACAATATAATACAGAAAAGAAATAACACAAGACACCATAAATTTTACTAATGAGGAAACCGACGGTCTAGCAGTTTGATTCCGGGACATAATCCAATTTGAACGCCATACTGTATTAAGTCGTTACAAACACTAGCTTGCTATCAACCGTCCGAGCAATTCAGCTTTGGTCGTGCTCCTTACATCTCTTGGATCTTGCAAGACCCTACGCACTTGATTTCCTTAGATGGTATCCTTTACATGCCTAGGATTTGCTTCAACCACATGTCCTTTTACTGAATAAGATATAAAATCTTCATACGATGTTCGTTTTCGATGGTTGAACCCCAACTTTTGATCGCAATACCAGTTACATTCAGCAAGGCGAAAATTTGAATTTGGAGCTCGTTTGGTGGGTAAAAATGGTCTGACAATGAAAATTATGGAAAAACCCAAGGCGGTTCTATGAAGTACCTAGAAATTCCTGAAAAAGTGGGGGTACAACAACCACACCCAATATTTCGCTTAGCAATCTGTACGGACAAACTCCAATATACTTTCTAGAGAATCAACTAGACAGTCAGACTCAATCTAGAAGAAAAGTATATCAAAGAGTTTATATCTCAATCTCTCGATTTGATATATACTCAAGCAAATAGAAATATGCGAGTCTTTATCAAATACTAGAGAGATAACTTGGATGGTACCAAAGACCAATATCCAAGTGTCAATCAATTTAAATCAACAACCAAAAGGTCGGATATTCTAATTGATTGAACAATGCATAACCTGTGATATTTCAATTATACAACAAAATATAATGCGGAAAAGAAATAACACAGACACTAGAATTTTGTTAACGAGGAAACCGCAAATGCAGAAAAACCCCGGGACCTAGTCCAAATTGAACACACACTGTATTAATCCGCTACAGACACTAGCCTATTCCAAACTAGCTTCGGTTTGGACTGTAGTTGAACCCCAATCAATCTCACACTGATCCAAGGTACAGTTATGATCCTACGTCTCTGATCCCAGCATGATGCTACGTACTTGATTCCCTTAGCTGATCTCACCCACAACTAAGAGTTGCTGCGACCCAAAGTCGAAGACTTTAATAAACAAATATGTATCGCACAGAAAAGTCTACGATAATAGATAAATCTGTCTCCCACGAATATACCTACGAGTTTTATTCCGTCTTTTGATAAATCAAGGTGAACATGAACCAATTGATAAACTGGACTTATATTTCCGAAAAACAGCCTAGTATTATCAATCACCTCACAATAATCCTAATCGACGCAGCGAAAAAAAGATATTGTGGAATCACAAACGATGAGACGAAGTGTTTGTGATTACTTTTCTATCTTGCCTATAGGAGATATAACTCTCGAGCCAATTATTACAATTGTACTCGTAACGATAGAAGATGCAAGATCAGATCACACAACTACAAGAAAAGTAGTATCGGTCTGGCTTCACAATCCCAATGAAGTCTTTAAGTCGTTAACCTGGTTTTAGAAGAAGAAACCAAAGTTTAAAGGAGAATCGACTCTAGCTATGCAACTAGTATCACACGTAAGGTGTGGGGATTAGGTTTCCCAGTTGCTAGAGTTCTCCTTTATATAGTCTTTCAAATCAGGGTTTGCAATCAATGTTAGCTTGGTAACAAAGCATTCAATATTCACTGTTAGATGAAAACCTGATTAGATTCAAGCTAATATTTCTCAACCGTTGGTGTAGTTGCAGGAAATCCTACACTACACCCCTCATACGATTTCATTATTGATTAGCTCATTTTCAGGTTTACACTCTTAATTTTATTGATTAATTTCTGAATGTTCTTACAAGAAAGATAAAGAAGTCAAGAATGATCTATGCTCTGAACTTTCTCTCTCCTATTTACTTGTTTCTTACTCAAAAAAGATCTCCCCCTCCTTTAAAACTCGAATGACTATTTATAAGGAAATACATAGTGGATGACAGCTAATCTGTCCTTTATTTTCGGATATGGTTTGCGACATTCTCGCAACCTTACAAATGTTAATTTCTCAAGCTCTCTAATTTTCGCAGGACTATCACATCTTTCTCATGATCCTTGCTGACGTCGTTTCTAAAATTGTTCTGCGACGCTATTGTGCTATACCATTGATAATTTTGCTGAGATATAATTGTTGCGAGATTCTGATCCTACATCTTGCCTCTTCTCATATCTTCTCTGCAAAGTAGAGAATGATGTGAGAAATGCCGCAGCTGCTTATCTTTTCAAATTCCACATTTATCACACGTACTCTCTCTTCCATTTATTTCTTGACACGTCTTCTGTAACCGCTACCTTTCAACCGCTCACGTCTCTTCGTCTTAATGGTGTTTATTTCTTCGAGTAGAAAATTTTATTTATATACTCTTCTTCCCCCCTCTTTCCACTTTTCTTTTTACTTTCTCTTCTATTTTTATTCTCTCATCTCTGCAACTCTTATTCTTCTGCAATTCTGCTGCTATAATTTTTTCTTCCTTCAATCCTTTTACTTTCTACACATTCTCATACTCTATATTCAAACATGGCTCCAAGTGGTCATAGATATGAGAAGAATCTACAATATGTCCAAAAATATCTTGCCGATAAAGGTGTTACACTCTCCACCATTCCTGGTGAGAATGGCAAATCAATTCTTTCTGTCAAGCTTTTCTCTAATCAAAATTGTGATGATCAATCAATCATAATTTCGCTAGGTCATATTCTCGCAGGTCTCCCTATTCCTCTTTATAACCCATACATTCCTTTATTTTATGAAATTCTCGCTCATCCGGGATTTTCGCGAGCCATCTTCCAACTAAGTGGGGACTGCATCCGTCTGATGCTAGAGTTCGCTAATCGTGGTGCTGGTAGAGGATCTCTTTACTCCAAAGAACTTAGGGATCCAAAATTCGCAAACCTAGAGATAGTTGCTGAGAAGTATACAGTGGCGAATTTCTTTGAAAACTACGAACTTATCTCCATGAAGAAAGAGAATACTCGTCGGGGTATTCGATTAAGAAGAAAAGATAACATTGATGAAGCCAAAATTCTTATGCAAGATATTGACTGGCATTCTGGTAAAAACACAACTCCTCGCCAATCCAAAGATGACAAATGGTGTGTCTTTCCTTTAATGCTAAAGGGTCCCTACATTGCTGGATCATACGTTCTTCCTGCAAATCTCGCTGCATATCAACCTTGGGTTTTCTCCTGTCCCGAGAAGGAGAAATAGGTATGTTTCTCCCCTTTAACTCATTTTATATTTATTTATTGATTTTTACTATTTTGTTCGCTAACTCTTGCGACATTCCGCAGATCCAAAAACTGAAGGATAGTTATAACAGGACTGGGAAATCTAGTACTCTGTTAGCTCTTCGCTCATACACAGATGAGGTAAGAAATTTTCTCTTATGACTTTAAATAGTACTGTTACTTCCATGCTTCCATTTCTTATTTCTATCTGTTGTGAAGATTATTGCTGAAGTAGAAGAATCTGTTGCTGCGAAGATTGGTGATAAAGGTAAAGGTACTCTTCGCAGGAAAAATCAACTGGTCCTCCTCCAAAGAAAAAAAGTTCGTTCTTCTTCTCCTTCAAATGTTCTTCCTAACGAAAATTCCGAAAGTGACAAGGGTGATGAGATAACGATGATCTTGCTGCAACTGAAGATTCTCCACCTGAATCTTCTATGGCTAAGCTTTCTGGCCTCTTTTCTGATTCTCTACAAGGAATGGGAGATAGCCAATTCGCAAACCTGCAAAGCTCTCGCTACCCTTTGTGATGTCCCTTTACTGGATGGTGATAGCTCTCTTCGTGGAGTTTCTAGATCAGTGACTCCCGACTTCTTGCATTCTCTCAATAGTCTGGTATACTTTTATCTTTTTACTTCTTCATTTTATAACTCAAAATCTCTTTCTATATTAATATTTTTTATTTCTTTTCGCAGGCTGGAAAAGCTTCTTTTGTTTGCCTCAGATCTGGAGAAGACGAAAATCTTGAAAAGAAGAATCTTCAATTTCGCAAAAAGAATGAAGAATTGGAAGCTGAAGTTAAAGTCTTCGCGAGAAAAATAGACAATTAGAAATTGATTCTTCCTCGTATAAGAATAAAATTTCTAGTCTTCAACAAGCTAATAATCAGCTTTACGGTATGTTACTTTTCTCTTTTCTCTTTATTCATTCATCCTATTGTTTTATCTTATTTAAATAATCCTTTTTGCAGACATCTATGGTCTTTCTGATGAAGCTACCCTTCTTCGCTCATTTCCTAATGCCTTGGATAATGATACCCTTCTTGAACGTATTAACAATTCCTTAAATAGCTTTTCAAATGATAGAATTTCATCTCTTTCTCTAAATGAACTTAGATCGAAATTTCGCCTCTTAGAAATTGATCATAGATCCAGTTTAGGCTTAGCCAACAGATTTAAGCGTCTCCTTATTGATTCCAAAGAGAAAACCAATGAATTAAGAACCAAAATTAGCGGTCTCATTGATGATAAGGATCGTATCTCTGATCAAGGTTCCAAGGCTTTAGCGAAATTCCAAGAGGCTCTCCTTGAAGTTCAACTTGAGCGAGATGAAGTTAACCGAAAGAATATTGAACTCTGCGAAAGGGAAAATCAAATTCGTTCTCGTCTTCTCATAAGTAGTGAGGATGAATTTATTTGGGCTGCGAAAATTTTAGATGATGCTAGAAAAGATTTAGGCGTAAATGTTAGTCTCCAAGTTGAACATACAACCTTGATTAGAGACATGATTTCTGACAGAGAAGGTTGCTAATTGCTCTTCTTTACTAATATTTTGCTTCTTATGAATTTTCATCAAGTTAATAATTAATTTTCTTTTGTTCGCAGATTCTGAAAATAAATATCGTGAAAAGATTGAAGAACTTGAAGCCGAAAAGGAGGAACTCGCAAAGAATCTTTCTTCTCGCAACGACAAGTATTCTAGATTGAAGAATCAAATCAAGATCACCGTTGTGAATTTTCAGAATGACGCTATGCATTTTCGCAATCAAACCATCCAAATGGTTTGTGATGATCATAATATCCCACATTCTGATTATCCTTGTCTTTTAGAAGAAATCCCACAGAATACTCCCAGTTTGATTATCTCTGATAGCGAAGCTGATGATGAAGAGTCTGATAGTGATGAAAGTTCTGATGGTGATAAAGATTCTGACGCAGATGAAGAAGGAAACAAGTCTGGTGAAGATATTGAGGATTAACCAAGAAATAGTCTTTACTTCTTTCTTTGATTCTTTGTAATACTTGTACACTTATTTCTTCTTTCTGTATATTTGTGTTTCTTTCTTTTTGACCTGCGTAAATGAAAACAATTCTTCTTTGCAATATAATTAATCAATATAATTATTAATTCTTGAATTTTTGAGTAAATCTCTCATATGGAGACAAATAACATCTTCTAATTTCACACATTCCCATACTTGCCTCTGTTATTTGAATCCAAATGAGAGATGTCATAAAAAATTTCTTATTGTATAATTTCACAACTTTTTGCGAAGTGAATTTTGTTTCTTTTCAAAATCTCATTCCTGTGTGGTCTTATTTTTCCTTCCTAATTAAAGGTCTTATTATGCCACCTCTTATCATTGCGACAAAATCGCAGGACGTCCTTGCATTTTCATACAAAAACCCATTGATCTTGTCTTAACTTTTTCTTTTGTATTATGGCCTCTGCAGGAATGTTGCGACAATATGACATGCCTAAATATTCTTGCGAAAATAAATCCCCATGACATTGTCGTCTTGCGACGAAATCGCAGGACGTCTTCGCACTTTCATGCGAAAACCCATTGATCTCGTCTTATCCTTTTCTTTTGTATTATTGCCTCTTCAGGACTATTGCACAAATATGACAAGCCTTAATATCCTTGCGAATAAAAAGCCTCATGACATTTGCGTCTTAAGACACTTATCAGCTCCCTAATGGAGGTTGTCGCCCTTATCTCCCCCTGGTTGCCCCTTCAAGGAGGCGTACTTCTACCATATAAGGTTAGCTCCTCCCATCCAGTCTTAACAACAACTAGTTGTTTTCGCAGCCTCTTATCCCTTTTCCTATAGGGCTTATGGTTACGAGACTGCACCCTAAGTGGGGTTTTCTTCAGGCCGAGTGCAGTATGAGCCAAGACTTGTCAAGAATGGCAAGGACGCTTCAAACGCCCCCGGCACTCTTGACTCAACCGTGTACCTCGGCGCCTTGATCAGATTCTGCACTCCTTGGGAGAGTCCTTATTACCTTAGTCGCCCAACCTAAGTCATATGCTTAAGTTGAGAATCCAAGGTGCCTCTCCCGGATGGGCTTCATTGACCCCAAATCTCCATGATTCAGGTTCCGGTGGCGGTGTAGCCTTTCCCTGAATCATGCAATAGGTACCCCCTTATATGACGTACTTTAGGTCTTACATTTGTCTCTTGCGAAATTGTATTCGCTAACTAGGGTGTACGCCATAAAGGTTCGCCTCTTTCTCTTTTGTCATTCTTCTCTGATTATTTTCTGTAAAATTCATTATCTCTGCGAGAGTCTCGCAATTCATAATATTGTATCTGAATTTCGCAATCTCAATTTTGTTGTTCAATCAAATATATTTTTGAGAATTTTACTTATTGCGAGATTATCGCAACAACTTAATCATTCATACATTTCTTGTTTTTATTACTTTTGCCCTCCTCTGCCTCTTTATTATTTTCTGCTACTGCTTCCTTGGTAATGGTATGTTCATCCTTTTTTATTCTGAGCTAGCATTAATTTCGCAACATCTCTTCTCCTTTCTTTTCGATTGTATCCACCATCAACTTCTCACTTCTTTGTACATCCTTGATTTTGTGTCGCCAGTTTTCCTTCTTGTTTGCTCTTCCTTCGCAAGATTCTATCTTAGTTTCGTAACATTTCTTTCCTTAAACCCAATCTCCCTTTATGATTCCTACACCATTGGGGTGAGGGAATTTGATGCATTGGTGGAAAGTTGAAGCTACACCTAGAATACCATGTAGCCAAGGTGATAGACACATTTTTGTGTCTATTTTGTCCTCAATGTCTGTATTGTTGGAACTCTATTTTTGTACTAATATTGTGTTTTTATGTATTTTTAGGAAATAAACATTTTTGGAAAATTCGGCTCGAAAAGTTGATTTTGTCACCCGGAGGACAAGTGTTATTCGGACTCTCGCTTTTGGATAAGGGGTAACCTAATTACTAAGGGGCACCCCCGGGTCACCCCAAGGCAGCTGCTATTCGCACCCCAGTTCTGGTTAGGGGGGAGGACATCTTCTTCCCAAATTCAAAAACCAAAATTGGCGGGAAAAATTGTTATCAACTGGCAGATTTAGGGTTGGAAGTTTGGACGGGATTAAAGGAGACTCAACGACCCAAATTGATTGGGTTTGTTCCTAGGGCCTAGATAGAGCTGGTATGGGTGTTGGATTCGGTCAAAACTGGTTAGATAACCGGTGGTAATCAAATCAGGGAAGATATTCTAAAATAGGAAAAATAATCTATTATTGGAATTCTTGGATGGAAAAGACGTGCATGGGTTGATTTTATTGGCTGGAAACAATCCCTACAGCTCAAGGATGATGTGTGAGAAGAGATAAAACATGGAACAATCCGTAACAAATCAGAGAATTAAAGAAAAAAAATATCGAGAATATTTTCATTCACTGCCGAGTAATGGGAAGATTTTTTTGGGTTAATGAGAAGTTATTCTTGGTCCAAAGGTGTATAAATATAACTCTTGGGTTAGCATAGAAGCGGTCGAGAGTTTGGGGAGTCGATAGGAGGGCCAGAGAAGCAGAAATCAAGAGTTGATGAAACTCTGTTGCTGCTGCTGCTGCTGATGAAGAACACCAAGAACACGAAGAACGGACTCGCAAGGACAGTCGTTTATGAACAGTGTCTAAGACGCACAACCGTGGGTCGCAGCACAGTCTAAACAGCAGCATCACTTATCATTTATCGTTCATTCTGTGACGCTTTTTGTGCGTCGCAGATTACAGTTTACACCATTTTCTCTTCTTTTCATCATTTGTAAACCATTTTTGAGCCATAATAAATTATTTTGAGAGCATTTATACTATGATGAGCTAATTCCCTCGTAACCAAGGCAATGAAGGAAGCTATTCATGCAACATAAATGGGTAACTATTTCATTTAATTATATAATTCACCTAACCGCTGCTTTTGCAGAGTTTTAAATTGTTTGAATGATTGTCTTAATTATTTGTTATTCAGTTTGATAGGTTATGCTTGGTTTAATCTCTTGATAATCTATGCTTAAGGTTTGCAAATAATGTTTGAGAATCTGTATGATTGATAGTGAATTAAAGATAAAAAAAGACTTAAGAATTGAATAGAGTTTTGAAATATTTATCATTCAATTTTGCATAACAGTGGAATCTAGTGTCTTTGTTACCTCTCGCACCCATTGTTAATAATTTTGTATATAATTTTATTAAATCTTTAAATTTAATCTTCATAAGTCCGAGAGTTTGAACCTCATTACTACAACCCCCACGAAAAATCTTTAAACAAAATGGCGCCGCTGCCGGGGAATTGTGTTTAGGTAGAATTTTTTTTTTAGATTTTTTTTCTTTGTTCTTTTTTACGTTCTTTGGGTATTTGTCTATGTGATACAGGTTTTGAGGCTTGGATCGAAAAGAAAAAAAAAGAATAAGTTGTCAAAGATTTTTGGCGATTTCATAAAGACTAGGAGCAAAGCTTAAAGCAAAAAGAACGGAAAGAAGACGAAGGACTTTTTTATTATTATTATTTTTTAGATATTTTTTATTATTATTATTTATTTTTTTAGAAACTGTAATTAAGGTTTTTATTTTTGTAATCTTTTATTTTTGGACATTTTTTTCCGGACATTAAAAATTGGACATTATTTTTAAAACCCTACGGAAGGGTTATAAATTAAAAAAAAAAAATTAAATTAAATACAAACTGTTTGCAGGGAAGGACGACGATTACTATATCGTCTCGGCCCCTCGGGTTCGCACACTGACACCGGAGTCAGTGGCCCGAGTCGACTACAGTGGTTCTTCGCCCGTCTGGTACGGGAGGTAAACTTCTAAACACCCGCGAATCTCCTGCAAGCGGGTTTACTGTTTGCCTTAAGGTGAATATATGCTGAGGACTTGAACTGGACTGTTTTTAAATTCCTAGTAAAGGGCAAGGCCTGGCCAAATCAAGATAAGGACTCGGATTTCATCACCGTTTCCTTCTTGCCCGCCTTAGGAAAACAAAGCCGAACGCGAACCTAAGCTTTAAAATTTGGAATATAACGAGACCGATATGGTAACGAGCTTAATAGGAAACTCGTTCGAAAAATATTGGTTGCTCTTTGAGCACACTTCAAAGTTCATGATGGTTTCTGTGAGTTGAATGCGTGACTGCGCCGCCTAATGCGGTGAGGCCTTGGGTATCAAAGCTCTACTAAGCTTCCCTCGCCTCTATTCAACTTACTTTGACTCGGATTGATTCCAGAGGGGTTTGCTCAAATTGCAACGAATTCCCTTTCGAAAGATAGAAGCTGGTCTAGAAACAATCTAAGTGGAGCCATCATGCTTTTTGTTTGCTAGAAATCTTTAGGTTTGTTTTGGTGGAGTCGAATCGGCCTTGTTTGTGGTTGTGTAGAATTCCCTTGCAATTAAGAATGTCAAACTGGTATGATAGAAGCCAATACAATGAGTATCGACCTAAATTTGAATATGGACATCATCCTTTTTATGACCATGTTGGGAATAGTGGTTGGGAACGCCATCCTTTGGAAGGATATGGGTCATACCCTGGTGAGCTCAATTACTATCCACACATGCATCAGTCTTACGAGCAAGAAGATTATAGTACTAGTTCTTCGTCTCTAGAGGATACAATCAAACTATTGAAAACTAGTCCCTATTATGATCCTTTTGAACCTGTTCTTCCTCTAGAAGAGTCTCTCAAACAATTAACTGAGAATACAAATAGGTTTGTGTTAAAATGAATAAACAAAATGCACCCATGAGTGAACCTTCTATACACGATACCATAAGGAATTCATGTGAGTCGGCCCAAAATATTTTGTTAGAGACCCAGAATAGAACTTCTCTAAAAGATCTAAATTTCCAAAATAGTGTTTCCAATTTTACCCTTGATGTAAATAGTGAATATTTGCCTAATTTAGAGGACGAGGTTAGAATAAAAGACATTACTTATTTAGGTAAGGTTCAATCATCTTCGTACTATGATGATGAGGATAGCAGTAATGAAGAATCTGAAATATGTAGGCATAGTGATCAGGAGTCTAGTAATCCAATTGAGCTGTATAGTGATTATATTATTTATATTTCAAATCCAAATAATTTTTATGATTATTCACCTATTCAAAAGGACGAGGATTTGATTAGGGATACCACCGTTTTAGACGATGTAGATTTTCCTTTTGATTACGAAGCCGATAGTGGTTTAGAGGAACGGGTTCATTTCGAAAATACTGTTTTAGAGTCTAACGACTTAGAAACAATAGTCTTGGAAGAAGAAGATAGACCCGTAGAGATGAGTAAAGATGCACTACCTGATAATAACTTAGAAGAATCTCTTGAATATTTTAAGGACTCTGAAGATACGGAAATTCAAGAAATAATTAGAGGTCTATATAGAGACACTGAAAACTCTAAGTTTGGGGGTGATTATCACTTCCCTAGTGCCTTACCTTTAACTCTCAGAAAGTCCCTACACTTAGGACTTGATATCTGTGCCTCGACTATTTTACGAGATTACCTTCATACTCGTTTTCCCGAGCCTAATGATGTCCATGAAGGAGTTCAGTCGTTAGAAACCCATCCTCTGGTTGATGTGGTTTGCCCAGGCTATGATCCCCAGATTGACTTTGTTTTCCCACCAAATAGTTTTCTTCCAACTGTGGGAACGTTTATATTCCAAATGTGTCGAATATTAAGTTGTGAGACTAGACCTAAATGCCTTAGGAAATTAGAATCGACACATTTGCTTAAGAATGACCACTACTCTCACTGTGGTCAATTATGTAAGTCAAACCTGATTGACTTAGAAGATCCTCAGTTATTTAGGTTATTATTATTTTGTGATTCTAAGTTCTTATTTGAGTTTTTCCAGACTCTAGAACCTAATAATTTGGATCCAACCTATGAGGAAATGCATCCGAGGAAAATATTTTATTTAGACCCTTTCATAGAACCTGAACCTGAACCACAATTAGATATAAATATCTTAATCAGGAAACTAGATAAGGGCATGCTATCCTTGTTCACTTTCTTGGGTTATTGTAGTTTCCTTTGGTCAGCTCTATTTCGTTTTGAAGACCCACAGTTATTTAGACTGTTACTTTATGGTTCGAGTTGACTAATCCTTTCCTAAGTCTGGCTGAAGACTTTAAACTTAGAACTTCTTGGGAGGTAACCCAATCTCATGCAACACGGTAATATCCTTCCTTAACTCTTTTTGCTTCAAATGGTAACAGTTTCTCCTTGTTCATGCTTTTAGTTTCATCTTTAGAACATTGAGGACAATGTTAGATTTAAGTTTGGGGGTATGGGAGAAACATTTTAGTCGCATCTTTGAAACTTCTAGCGTCACATAGTACCCGGTTAGCTAAGTTTACATACTGTTTCTCACCGAAAAGATAGAAATTGGAATGCTAGAGATAACAACCTATTGAGACATTAGAGAAAAAGACATTGAGATCCTTGAAATTCAGGAGAGAACTTGTTCCTTTTAGAGGGTAACCGTGATGGACCTAACCATCCATGATGGAAAGGCAAGTAGGTCAGAAGGAAATGCCAGAAAGAAAGAGCAACCTCACAATGTAGTCTTAGTTACTGGATTACGACTCTCTCTCAGTAGAAACTTATCATCATCAACAAGCGGAGTGACATCAAAATTTATGAAAAAAGTTGAAGACGTTTAAGGTTTAGAAGCAACAATAGAAAAGAATAATTCAAAAATCAAAGTTGAAGACTTAGTTACAAGAAGTTACAAGAGCAAATGATATAAGTTGTTGAAGTTCATGATACCAAGACATCACAAGTTATGAAGATCCAAGTTCTAAAGTCCTTCTCTCATGGCCATGTAAATTTTTGTTTTTATCAAAAAAAAAAAAAAAAAAACAGAAACATCATTACGTTCTTTTTGTTCAATAAGGTCATAGGGAAGAAGAAATTTATAAGTCAAGCAAGAAATCGAAGAGAAGAGTTAATTGTCAAGGTTCTATGAGGTTCGAGAGTTTATCATCAACATTTGAAGACCGAAGAAGACGTTATTTCTACTGAGCACTGTGAGAGAGTCGAAGAAAGATACATTTTGGTTGCTTTGTTAGTCTGCTTTCAATCTGGCACAAGATCTTTCTAGCACTGGTTTAACTCATCACACGTAATTAGTCCAGCTGTGTAGCAGATGTCCCTCTCATCTTTATCTCTCTCCTAATCTTATCCAGCTGTAAAGCAGCGGACGCATCTTACAATGTTTATCTAGCTGTGTAGCGGATATCTCTTTATCTAGCAGTCGTGCGGATGTGTCTCCCCTTTTCTTCAGTCAGCTTTAGGGCTGACACCTTTAATTTCTCTGGAATTCTAGTTACTGGGAGATAGGTTGAGAATATGTATGTCCTCATAGCTCTTTGGATACTTGTGACCAATTAGAAGTCATGGTTTTTGTGGGTACACCTCTGTTAAACCCACCCGAGATTAACTCGGTTTTATTTTTTTAGTTTTGCTCGAGGACTAGCAAATAATAACTTTGGGGGTATTTGATAGACACATTTTTGTGTCTATTTTGTCCTCAATGTCTGTATTGTTGGAACTCTATTTTTGTACTAATATTGTGTTTTTATGTATTTTTAGGAAATAAACATTTTTGGAAAATTCGGCTCGAAAAGTTGATTTTGTCACCCGGAGGACAAGTGTTATTCGGACTCTCGCTTTTGGATAAGGGGTAACCTAATTACTAAGGGGCACCCCCGGGTCACCCCAAGGCAGCTGCTATTCGCACCCCAGTTCTGGTTAGGGGGGAGGACATCTTCTTCCCAAATTCAAAAACCAAAATTGGCGGGAAAAATTGTTATCAACTGGCAGATTTAGGGTTGGAAGTTTGGACGGGATTAAAGGAGACTCAACGACCCAAATTGATTGGGTTTGTTCCTAGGGCCTAGATAGAGCTGGTATGGGTGTTGGATTCGGTCAAAACTGGTTAGATAACCGGTGGTAATCAAATCAGGGAAGATATTCTAAAATAGGAAAAATAATCTATTCTTGGAATTCTTGGATGGAAAAGACGTGCATGGGTTGATTTTATTGGCTGGAAACAATCCCTACAGCTCAAGGATGACGTGTGAGAAGAGATAAAACATGGAACAATCCATAACAAATCAGAGAATTAAAGAAAAAAAATATCGAGAATGTTTTCATTCACTGCCGAGTAATGGGAAGATTTTTTTGGATTAATGAGAAGTTATTCTTGGTCCAAAGGTGTATAAATATAACTCTTGGGTTAGCATAGAAGCGGTCGAGAGTTTGGGGAGTCGATAGGAGGGCCAGAGAAGCAGAAATCAAGAGTTGATGAAACTCTGTTGCTGCTGCTGATGAAGAACACCAAGAACACGAAGAACGGACTCGCAAGGACAGTCGTTTATGAACAGTGTCTAAGACGCACAACTGTGGGTCGCAGCACAGTCTAAACAGCAGCAGCACTTGTCATTTATCGTTCATTCTGTGACGCTTTTTGTGCGTCGCAGATTACAGTTTACACCATTTTCTCTTCTTTTCATCATTTGTAAACCATTTTTGAGCCATAATAAACTATTTTGAGAGCATTTATACTATGATGAGCTAATTTCCTCGTAACCAAGGCAATGGAGGAAGCTATTCATGCAACATAAATCGGTAACTATTTCATTTAATTATATAATTCACCTAATCGCTGCTTTTGCAGAGTTTTAAATTGTTTGAATGATTGTCTTAATTATTTGTTATTCAGTTTGATAGGTTATGCTTGGTTTAATCTCTTGATAATCTATGCTTAAGGTTTGCAAATAATGTTTGAGAATCTGTATGATTGATAGTGAATTAAAGATAAAAAAAGACTTAAGAATTGAATAGAGTTTTGAAATATTTATCATTCAATTTTGCATAATAGTGGAATCTAGTGTCTTTGTTACCTCTCGCACCCATTGTTAATAATTTTGTATATAATTTTATTAAATCTTTAAATTTAATCTTCACAAGTCCGAGAGTTTGAACCTCATTACTACAACCCCCACGAAAAATCTTTAAACACAAGGTCGACCAATTAATGCATTGTAGGGTGATTCTACATCAACGACACAGAATGAGATTTCAGAAGATATTCCCTTCAATGGAATTTGCATAGTAACCTCCCCTTTAGGCTTGTTAGCAGTACCATTAAAACCATATATCTTATATGTTGATGGTATAAGATCATCATCTCTTCCACCCATGGTTTTATAAGTATGATAAAATAAGATGTTCACAGAGCTTCTAGTATCGACTAGGATTCTATTGATTGCCCATGAATCTTCAGCTTCATCATCCTCATCTTCTTTCGGTTTTGGATTAATTTCTAATTTTATTACCAACGGATTGTCATGCACCTCTTCTCCTTCGGGAATTTCTTCTGCGGTAAAAGAAATGATCTGTTTCTGCCATTCCTTTAGTCGCGAAATTTTCGCAATATTCATAATTTCTCTTCCATTATTATCTCTTGCAAACACTCTACTCAAAAAATTATCATGAAAATCTTCAATTGTCTTATATGAATGTACGATAGAGTGACAATAGATTTTTTTGCTTTTGCACCAACTTCTATGAAGAATGTTTCTTTCTTTTTCATCGTATTCACTTTGTGATGTTCTGGCGGTGGTGGTAATGGTTGAGATTGTGTATGCCCTACCAGAAAGTCGTTTAGTTTTCCTTGATCTATCATTCTCAAAATAATTCTCTTTACATTTCTGCAATCGTTTGTGGTATGTCCATGAAAATGATGATAAGAACAAAATTCATGACTTCTGTGGTTTGGGGGCGGTTCCGTTCCCATGTTCCATGGTGTTGGTATATTCTCCATCAAAATTATAGCTTCCCATATCTTCTCCACACTTGCCTTTAGAGGTGGCATCTTGATTTCTTCCCATATTACTTTGTGACCTCCTTGCCCTCTATTAAAGTTTGGTCTTTGACCTCCATAAGTTTCTTGAGGTTGATCGAGTCTTTGAATCTTGTTATTTCCTCCACGACTATAGAAATTTCTTTCTGTTTCATACTCTTCTTGATCTCGGCTCCCCATAGCTACCAATTTCTGCTGATTGTTACTTGTCTCCTTTTGTTGTTGTACTTGCGAAGTATTCGCCACTGTGTTTATTAGCTTGGGTAATAAGCTTGCATTCGCTGTTTGTGAGATGGTGTTCGCAACTGGATATGATTCCATTTCATTTTGTTTTTCCTCTAAAGCAATGTATTCTTCTTGAAGTTCTCGCAATTCAGTTATTGTAATCGTATTCTTGACTCTGAAAATTTGGACATACAACAGGTTTGTTGCAAACATAGCATTGATAGATGATAATATGAGATATCTCTCATCTACACGGCCAGCCATTTCACTACACATAGTTCTCCATCTTTTAGTCAAGTGTTTCAAACTTTCGCCAATCCTTTGTTTTAATCCAAACACATCTTCTATACCAGGTCGTGAGGAATTATTACTTATATATGCTCCCAAGAATGTGGTCTGCAAATGATTGAAGGAGGTTATTGTACTCTTTGGTAAACCTTCAAACCATTTTAACGCTTCTCCTGTTAAGCTGGATGCGAAATATTTGCACAATACCGTATCATGATTTTCCCATTGTAACATGCACCTCACATAAGCTTTAATGTGTTGAATTGCACAAGTTGTTCCATCGAAAATGCTGGTTAATGCGGGCAAATTGTATTTCGGTGGTATTCATCCTAATTGTACTTCCCTTGTAAATGGAGTTTTCGCAGCTTCTTCTATTTCTTCATCCAATTGTCTTCTACCTACTTCTCCTCTGTTATTTAGCATTCCTCTCATTTCTTCTAATTCTTTCAAGATTTATTTATTTACACCTGAATCTTGACCCATTGGTCTCTTTAATTTTGCTTCTCTTCTTCTGCGTTCACTTTATCTTCTCTTGCGAAATTTCGTATCTCTTCTTCATTATCCTCATCTCGTCTTCTTCTGCGATTCTCTTCCTCATCCCTATCTTGAATTCGCAAATGATGATGTCGTTCATTTTCCCCTCCATAATTTTTTTCACTTCTTATCAATTCAATTCGTTGTCTTTCAGCCATTCTCTTCACTCTATCATACTCCTCATTGAGATTATCGTTATTCCGGTTTTGTATACGCCTTCTTTCTCGATTGTCATGATTATTCTGGCGAATTGTCTCATGAAGCTCTTGTTCTTCCTTTTCCCCTCTCAATCTTTCACGTTCGCAGATTAAACGTGCTTGTTCAGCATTATGTCTTTCATTTCTTCTTCAATTGTCTGTTGATTTCTTTGAGTTTCTCTCACATGTAAAATTCTTCTTCCTTCCTCTTGATTTCCTTCGCCATCTTGGTTATTTTGCCCGTTCTCTTGATTTCCTCCAATTTTCCCATCATCAAAATTTTCATTTTGTGGAATGTAACGATTATCAGTTCTTTCTATATTTTCGTGATATTCTTCATTAGGATTTGATATTTCTTATTGAATATTGTTTCCAGCATTGATCATGGGTGAATTTTGCCTCATTTCTCTTCTAGTCGATCTGGAATATGATTTCGTAAAACTTCTCGATCTTCTATTCTGCAATCTGATATTCTCCATCCTTAATTCGTGATTTTGCCTTGTTAAATTCGCACGTTCCTCTGCCTCGGCTCTTCTTTCTTCATGTATTCTTCGTCTCAATGTTTCTAACGCTCCAATTTCCATGAATTATTCCTTCATCTGCTTCTTGATTTCTCTCTTCCTGTCTATAATTTCTATTTTGTTGCTCTTCTTCTATTTCTTCTGCTGAATTTGATCGCCAAGTGTGTACGATCACTCTGTCATAATCTGTGTTCCTCTCTTGAACTAATGTTTGTTGAATTGGCGATTGAATTAGATTTTCTCTATTATTTCTCATTCTAGTAGATTCTCCCATTTCACTTCTTTCTCTTCCAGCAATTCTCTTGCTTCTTCTAATAGTAGTTGGTTGTTCGGATGTATTTCTTCTTCTAGCCATTTCTTCAATGCTAACAGTATTGCAAGAAATTATGAAAAGTTCTTAATCAATCACTTTATATTTTCACAAATCTGAATATCAATCTTTAGCTTTTTCTAGAATAATCTTCAACTCGTCCCTGTTTCTAGCGCCATTATGTAGTTGCAGGAAATCCTACACTACACCCCTCATATGATTTCATTATTGATTAGCTCATTTTCAGGTTTACACTCTTAATTTTATTGATTAATTTCTGAATGTTCTTACAAGAAAGATAAAGAAGTCAAGAATGATCTCTGCTCTGAACTTTCTCTCTCCTATTTACTTGTTTCTTACTCAAAAAAGATCTCCCACTCCTTTACAACTCGAATGACTATTTATAAGGAAATACATAGTGGATGACATCTAATCTGTCATATATTTTCGGATATGGTTTGCAAAATTCTCGCAACCTTACAAATGTTAATTTCGCAAACTCTCTAATTTTCGCAGGACTATCACATCTTTCTCATGATCCTTGCTGACGTCGTTTCTGAAATTGTTATGCGACGCTATTGTGCTATACCATTGATAATTTCGCTGAGACATAATTGTTGCGAGATTCTGATCCTACAGTTGGATCGAAAACTTAGCTTGTTACACACAAATGAAATGTCCAATTTTGGGTTTATGTAGCCGTTTACAAACATTAACATTTGTTGATTCAACAATAGTTAACCAAATGGTTAGCCATATGATTACTTTCATATTCACCATATTCTTCTTCATCATAACTGGTTCAAATGACTCAAATGAACTAGTAGAGAGTTGTTCAATTGCTTAGATCTTATGTAACTACACAAGACACAATCGAAGCAAAAACGGTTTGATTCACTCGAATCGGTTCATGAACTTTATAGCCACGGTTTGCAAAAGCATTCCTTAGTTTATATAAACATGAGTTCAAGAACAAACGATTTTAGATATAACCCGCTCAAGTTCGCGGAATGGGTTCGCGGACTTAAGCTCACGGAAGGAGTTCACAAACTCCGGCAGAAATTCTCGGGTCGAGAACTTCCGCCAGTTCGCGGACTTGGCTCACGCCATATTCCGTTTTTCTTGATCATTAAAGTTCGCAAACTTTGGTTCAAGGAATAAGGACTTATATATATATATGTGTTCCACAACAATGCTTATATCCTACCAATGGCTATGTGATCTAAACTCTCATTTCAATTATTGAAACATTCTCAGAGGACGTTATATAGCCGTTATTCACAAACCATTTTTCGTCAGAGCAATTTCCAAAGTGATTGAAACATAACATGACATTCGTCACTAGGTAAAGATGAATTTGGCTAAAGCGAAAGCTTACCAACACATATTTCGAGAAATATATAGGCGAGTTAAACTCGGCTCGAAATAGCAAATGTGTATAATGAAAGTCTATATATCAAAACGACTTTTGTCTCAAGAATAAGAGATAGAGTAGATATACTTTTGAGTGATAGATAAGTTCTAAGTCTCCACATACCTTTTAGTCGATGAAGATCCACCAGTTCCTTGAGTAGTCTTTCGTCTTGTATGATGATTGCCATGGAGTCTTGAGCTCAACTACACTTTCTATCCTAGTCCGAGACCTTTAGCTATATAGGCTAGAAATCAAGACTTATAGTTTTGATCAGTAACATTGACAAACATGTTTGAGATAGCAACACATGCGAGTTCGACCGAGCAATGCTCTAACAATCTCCCCCTTTGTCAATTTTAGTGACAAAACTGTTAATACATATGGAATACAAAAAAAAAAAAAATAACTTTTGTAGCTCCTATTCCACATGCCTAATCTTCAACATTACTCGAAATCTTCGTCACTTCCAAGTACTCCAATGATCCCAAAGGTTGTAAGTTTAGTATCATCGTTGTTGAAAATCCGTAGCTATACAACAAGAAAACAATAGTTCTCAATCATTGTTATATAGTGTCATAGTATCATTACACAGCGTCAAAGTCCAATTGTATCACAACTTCAACAACAATACTATGGTGATATGTATCACTCCCCCATAGTCAATACTCCATCTCACATGGAAGACACTCCCTCTTACATAATGATCCGAAACCATATGTATTTGTAGTGTGAACTACATATTAATTCTCCCCCTTTTTGTCAATAAAATTGGCAAAGGTACAAGAACGGGATCCTAATGAAATTTCCGAAAGAGACATTTCTTGACCAAAAGAAAGCAAAAGTATATCACCTTATTTAGATGCAATCATAAAGCCGAAGCTAAATGCATTCATCAAGGAGTTTGTAAAGATACAAGATAACCCCTATAATATTCCACAGCCGCACTCCCCACAAAGATTTGACAATTAAGTGCAAGTTCAAAAGAACTCTCCTCCATAAAATGTCATTCCCGAGAGAACAACAAGAGCGACCTTAATTTTGAAGGAAAAGAAGGATTTCTTTGGACATAACAAATCACATACAAGTATGAATTTGAATCCAAAGTATTCAATTAAACTAACCACAAGAGAACCCACGATTAATTTAATTGACAAATGCTCAACATAAATGAACTTATGGAGACTCAAAATATACAATTAGATTAATCACAATAGAACCCATAATTAATCTAATCGAAATACACAGTCAAACTAATCACAAAAGTAATCAATTTAATTGGTCGTGCTCGACATAAGAAAACTTACGGAGCAACAACTAAATAACCAAACAAGATGATTAATTTAGTTGAATATGCTCGACATAAAGTACCTTACGGAACAACAACATAGCTAATCATGAAAATAATCAACTTGGTCGTTCAACGCTCAACATAAGACACTTTACGGAGTCTCACAGTAATACATAAAATATGGATCAGGGAAGATCAATTACTGCGGAATACACAAGGATTCATTCTATTTTCCATCACTATTCGCACAATGACATACAGTAGACATAATCCTTGAAAACAAAATACTTTAACCTATCTTCCATAAATAATTGACATAATAGGCTTAACTTTTGTATTTGTCAAAAGTCTATTCATTCTTTTATCAATACATGCATATCGACATCGAAAGACTTTACTTTTGACAAGGTATGGGATAGTCATAGTTCACAGACGCAAACACACATATCTCATAACAATATTGCAATATATAAAACCATAAAGATTAATACTGCAAAAATCATCTTCCAAACAAATTTAGAATATAAACCAATAAATCTAAAAATATGAAGATGAAAACGTTGGACATAGCTATGTGTAATCACAATAATGGCTATTCCAAACTGTAGTTATTCTTCTAATAAAAACAAGAAAATAGAAGATTTACTAGGTAAATAAAATAAAATCAAAGTTTGTTAAGAACCTCATATCTTTCAATGAATCCATTAAAGAAGGTATCACTGATTTCCTTTATTCTCTTGACTGTAGACATACCATGTTCATGAGTTAGAACACTAACTTTGCGATTAACAACCCGAGCAAGTTGTCTAGCCTTGGTGCAGTCCATGATGAGCTTCTTTTGATTCTGTATCAGAATATTCTGATGAGCAAGGATTCTGGCCTGACCATCCAAGAGTTGGTTTATTTTCAGTTGAAGATTTGCAATCTCGACCTTTGAATCGTTTTGAACACGAATCAAATCCTTGACAGAATCATCAATCTAGGAGTTGTGATCATTTCTTTCAAGCATCTTCTTTAGAACCAGCCCTTGAAATGACTCACGTCCTTGAGCGTCTTCCTCCATATCAAGATGCACTATCTCTTGAGATTTTGCAGAGTTCTCCATATAAATTTTGTTAGGGATGGAGACACACAATATAAAGTAATATATATGTGTATGAAAACAGGAGAAGGAAACTATTGTTTTTGGAAACCCTAAGAACTCTCAAGAGGAGGACGCGGACGTTTGTGGACCGTTAGCACAAAAAAAAAACAAAAAAAACGAAAAAACTCAAACTGAAATAATATACAACATACTTGAGTGTTTCTCAATAAATTTCCTTGCACCTCTCAAGTTAGAAACAAGGAAAAGAATACCTGGAGTCAAGTGGTAGAGTGGAAATTAATCCCACTGTGATCATCGAGAAAGGAGTTGTATATATCATCTGACAGTTTGAACTTCGTGTTCTTCGCCTTTCTTCGGTTGTCTTTCATTCCATAAGATTAAGACACGGTGTGTTTATCATATCCGTCAGAAGGCTTTCTCTGAGGACTAAATCTAGGACCTCTTGCAACTGGTTCAAGAGGATCAGAATAGATAGGAATCCATTTTCTAGACTTAGATTTTCCAGAAACATTCTTATAAACACAGGGAATGCTTTTGTTGGTAGCACAAGAATTTATACCACTAGAATGCATTTGAACCCTGTGATGATTTCTAGGAAAGAGATCATATTTATAAGGTTTCTGGTTTTCTGTGGATATGAGATTCACTGTAGTAGTCGACGGACTATTTATTCCATTGACAGTGGAAATAAGCAAATTATGAAGTTTAGAAATTTGTTTCCTCCTGGCAAAACAATGGATAGTATAGTGATTCTTTTTCCCACAGAAAGTGCAGGTTCGTGGAGGAGAAGCAATAAACGGCACTTGTTTCAACTTTATATCCATATGAGAAGATTGCAAGTTATGTAAAACTTTCTTGACACAAACTTCTTCTGGAAGATCCTTCATGTACTGCAATCCAGAAGAGTTTCTCTTTAAGACAGAGTTTTCCTTTTCCAAGGATCTGCACTGTTCATCGGCTAGAGTAAGGGTTGTTTCTAGTCTCTCTTTTTCTACACGAAGCCTGTTAAGTTCTGATGAATGCGTCTTGATCAAACGTTTCTCTCTAACTGAGTCTTCCTTAACAATATCCTCAAGAACACTAATCTTTTCACGCTGTTGAGTAGTTTCTTGGAGAAGTTTTTCAATATTCTTAGAGAAGGACTCAATGATGCTGTAGAGTTCATGTTCTCGATCAAGAGACTTTTCAAATTCATCAATAAGCTGATCATGATCCTGAAAATCAATGATCTCAGTAGAATTTTTTGAGATTCTGGTGAGCTGATAAGCACGTAAGTGCGACACATTTTCACCCATAACTACATTAGCTTGGACTCATTTTATCACTAATAATCTTGTTTTAATTCTTTTCAAGGAAATAAGCTCTTGTGGAAAATATTGCTCGAAAAGTTGATAAAGGCACCGCCGGAGGACGTTTGTTATTCGGACTCCCAAGTTTGGATAAGGGGTACCTAATTTGATAAGGAGTACACTAATTACTATCGGTACCCAAACAATCTGAATAAGGGGCGACCTTCTTCTTCATTTGAATTTTCAGTTTGGGCGGGAAACTTGGTGGAAGAATTAGGGTTTGAGTTTTGGAGCTGTTCGACTGAGACTCAATGGCTGAAATTTAATGAGTATCTTCCTTTGGGTTAAACAGGCTTGGTAAGGTCTTTCGAGTGGAACAAATTTGGCTAGAACGATTGATTTGAAGGCACAACATAAAAAGTAATTTTGGCGGGAAAGTGCAGGTTTGAAATTTCTCACTCGCGAAGGTTGATTCGGGAGATTTCTAAAGAGATTCAGTCGCTCTAGTTAGTTTGTTTAGGCCTGTTTGAACTAAACAAGGTTGGTAATGTCGAATTATTTGAAAAAGTTGGGCTGGAAATTCAGGTGAAGCAAAACAAAGTCGGAAATATACTCGGAATTCTGTTGAGAAGATTTGGATATGTTTTAGGGAGATTCAACCGGAGAATTTGGCTAGGATAGACATGGATTGACTGAACAGGCCTGATAACTCTGTCCGATTCAATCAGTTTGGGCTGGATATCGGGTTTGATGATAAAACAGGGAAAATTGTGTGCGATATTCTCTGTATTGATTTTGGACAAGATTTGGTCTGATTTCTCGCTTGGTTTGGTTATATACCAGCCTGTTATATCAAAACAGGATTGGTAAGTGCTTTAAATTCGATCAGAGGGGAAGTGTACACGTAATCTCTACTAATCAGGGCAAGCACATTCTCGGGAAACTTCTGAGTTATTTTGGGAAGGCTTGTGTGTGTTTTCTATATGCTAAACTTCTTATGGAGCGTGTATAAGGCTGTTGGGAGTGTACAGGGTACATGCAGATGCGTGAAGGAGCTCCAAAAGGATTTTATTCCCGTGACAGGAAGAAGAGAATATTCGGAATTAATGAAGATTATTTGGAGTTATTATCGAAGTATTTGCGATGCTGAAGGATATATAAAGGTTGCTTAGGGTTTTGAGAGGGATATCGAGAGTTGGGGAGTGACTGGGGAGAAGAATAGAGGGTTGCAGAGCAGATTCTTTTGATGCTGCGTAGTCTGTAGTTTAAAGCTGTCACTGTTTCCACCAGGAATGACAGTTTTCTGCGACAGATAAAAACAGTAGTTTTCTGTAATTTTTATTGTGACAGTTTTGTAACAACTTCACATCTTTGCGGAACTCAGTTTTCTTATCTCTTCACCTCTTGTAAGCACTTTTGAACAATAAAAATGAATTTTGAGCGTGCCTACAATATGAGGAGCTAAACCCCTACACTGGGTCGACGGATGAATCCGAATTCATACATGGGTGAATTTATTTCATTTTTTATTTGACTTTTGCACTAATTAAAATAGAATTATGATTTTGATTAATTAGTTATCATTTTATTTGATGGGTCATGCTTTCTTAAATGTTTGATGTCCCATGCTTACGATTTATAACTAATATTTTGAGAATCTACCTTGGCAGAATAAGAGTCAGTGTTGTTTTTATTGAGCGTTAATTGTTGAGAATGAATAATTGAGCCTTATGATATGAATTCGGTGGAATCCTAGACCCAGTAACTCTCCCTTTATTATTAAATCTTTAAATTTAATCTTCACAAGTCTTAGAGTTCGAATCCTTATTACTACAACGACAATCAAAAATCACATCATGAGCTTCATTTCAACTTTTGCCATAGTGCCCAATGTCTCATCAGAGAGAGATATGTCATCACAAGATGGGACAATCTTCTTACCTCGGGATTCGGAAGAATCATCTAAGGAGTAATCCTTTGAGGTATTCCCAAGACATTTGGCATAGTTAAAAGCTTTAGAAGACATCTTGGTACGCGTAAGCGTCAGGTGGTAATGTCGCTTGGTTTTGTTATATACCAGCCTGTTATATCAAAACAGGATTGGTAAGTGCTTTAAATTCGATCAGAGGGGAAGTGTACACGTAATCTCTACTAATCATGGCAAGCACATTCTCGGGAAACTTCTGAGTTATTTTGGGAAGGCTTGTGTGTGTTTTCTATATGCTAAACTTCTTACGGAGCGTGTATAAGGCTGTTGGGAGTGTACAGGGTACATGCAGATGCGTGAAGGAGCTCAAAAGGATTTTATTCCCGTGACAAGAAGAAGAGAATATTCGGAATTAATGAAGATTATTTGGAGTTATTATCGAAGTATTTGCGATGCTGAAGGATATATAAAGGTTGCTTAGGGTTTTGAGAGGGATATCGAGAGCTGGGGAGTGACTGGGGAGAAGAATAGAGGGTTGCAGATTTTTGCTGCTGCAAAAGAGAAGAAGAAGAAGAACAGACTACGCTTGTAGTCTGTAGTTTAAAACTGTCACTGTTTCCACCAGGAACGACAGTTTTCTGCGATAGATAAAAACAATAGTTTTCTGTAATTTTTATTGTGACAGTTTTGTAACAACTTTACATCTTTGCGGAACTCAGTTTTCTTATCTCTTCACCTCTTGTAAGCACTTTTGAACAATAAAAATGAATTTTGAGCGTGCCTACAATATGAGGAGTTAAACCCCTACACTGGGTCGACGGATGAATCCGAATTCATACATGGGTGAATTTATTTCATTTTTTATTTGACTTTTGCACTAATTAAAATAGAATTATGATTTTGATTAATTAGTTATCATTTTATTTGATGGGTCATGCTTTCTTAAATGTTTGATGTCCCATGCTTACGATCTATAACTAATATTTTGAGAATCTACCTTGGCAGAATAAGAGTCGGTGTTGTTTTTATTGAGCGTTAATTGTTGAGAATGAATAATTGAGCCTTATGATATGAATTCGGTGGAATCCTAGACCCAGTAACTCTCCCTTTATTATTAAATCTTTAAATTTAATCTTCACAAGTCTTAGAGTTCGAATCCTTATTACTACAACGACAATCAAAAATCACATCATGAGCTTCATTTCAACTTTTGCCATAGTGCCCAATGTCTCATCAGAGAGAGATATGTCATCACAAGATGGGACAATCTTCTTACCTCGGGATTCAGAAGAATCATCTAAGGAGTAATCCTTTGAGGTATTCCCAAGACATTTGGCATAGTTAAAAGCTTTAGAAGACATCTTGGTACGCGTAAGCGTCAGAGAGTCTGTCCTCAGACTCGGATTGCCACAAACACATACTTGTAAGGTCTTTTAAGCGTGTTTGCCTGCTCTGATACCAATTGAAAAAGTGGGGGTACAACAACCACACCCAATATTTCGCTTAGCAATCTGTATGGACAAATTACAATATACTTTCTAGAGAATCAACTAGACAGTCAGACTCAATCTAGAAGAAAAGTATATCAAAGAGTTTACATCTCAATCTCTCGATTTGATATATACTCAAGCAAATAGAAATCTGCGAGTCTTTGTCAAATACAAGAGAGATAACTTGGATGGTACCAAAGACCAATATCCAAGTGTCAATCAATTTAAATCAACAACCAAAAGGTCGGATATTCCAATTGATTGAACAATGCACAACCTGTGATATTTCAATTATATAACAAAATATAATGCGGAAAAGAAATAACACAGACACCAGAATTTTGTTAACGAGGAAACCGCAAATGCAGAAAAACCCCGGGACCTAGTCCAGATTGAACACACACTGTATTAAGCTGCTACAGACACTAGCCTACTCCAAACTAACTTCGGTCTGGACTGTAGTTGAACCCCAATCAATCTCACACTGATCCAAGGTACAATTATGCTCCTACGTCTCTGATCCCAGCATGATGCTACGTACTTGATTCCCTTAGCTGATCTCACCCACAACTAAGAATTTCTACGACCCAAAATCGAAGACTTAATAAACAAATCTGTATCACACAGAAAAGTTTACGGTAATAGATAAATCCGTCTCCCACGAATATACCTACGAGTTTTGTTCCGTCTTTTGATAAATCAAGGTGAACATGAACCAATTGATAAACCAGACTTATATTCCCGAAGAACAGCCTAGTATTATCAATCACCTCACAATAATCCTAATCGACGCGGCGAAAAAAGATATTATGGAATCACAAACGATGAGATGAAGTGTTCGTAACGATAGAAGATGCAAGATCAGATCACACAACTACAAGAAAAGTAGTATCGTTCTGGCTTCACAATCCCAATGAAGTCTTTAAGTCGTTAACCTGGTTTTAGAAGAAGAAACCAAAGGTTAAAGGAGAATCGACTCTAGCAATGCAACTAGTATCACACGTAAGGTGTAGGGATTAGGTTTCCCAGTTGCTAGAGTTCTCCTTTATATAGTCTTTCAAATCAGGGTTTGCAATCAATGTTAGCTTGGTAACAAAGCATTCGATATTCAACGTTAGATGAAAACCTGATTAGATTCAAGTTAATATTTCTCGACCGTTGGATCGAATACTTAGCTTGTTACACACAAATGAAATGTCCAATTTTGGGTTTATGTAGCCGTTTCCAAACATTAACGTATGTTGGTTCAACAATAGTTAACCAAATGGTTAGCCATATGATTACTTTCATATCCATCATATTATTCTTCACCATAACTAGTTCAAATGACTCAAATGAACTAGTTAGAGAGTTGTTCAATTGATTAGATCTTATGTAACTACACAAGACACAATTGAAGCAAAAACAGTTTGATTCACTCTAATCGGTTCATGAACTTTATATCCACGGTTTGCAAAAGCATTCCTTAGTTAATATAAACATGAGTTCAAGAACAACTGATTTTAGATATAACCTGATCAAGTTCTCGGACTGGGTTCGCGGACTTAAGCTCACGGAAGGAGTTCACAAACTCCAGCAGAAATTCTCGGGTCGAGAACTTTCGCCAGTTCGCGGACTTGGCTCACGCCACATTCCGTTTCTCTTGATCAACAAAGTTCGCAAACTTTGGTTCAAGGATTAAGGACTTATACATATATGTGTTTCCACAACAATACTTATATCCTACCAATGGTTATGTAATCTAAACTCTCATTTCAATCATGAAACATTCTCAGAGGACGTTATATAGCCATTATTCATAGACCATTTTTCGTCAGAGCAATTTCCAAAGTGATTGAAACATAACATGACATTCGTCACTAGGTAAAGATGAATTTGCCTAAAGCAAAACCTTACCAACACATATTTCGAGAAATGGATAGGCGAGTTAAACTCGGCTCGAAATAGCAAATGTGTATAATGAAAGTCTTTATATCAAAACGACTTTTGTCTCAAGAATATGAGATAGAGTAGATAGACTTTTAAGTGACAGATAAGTTCAAGTCTCCACATACCTTTTAGTCGATGAAGATCCATTAGTTCCTTGAGTAGTCCTTCGTCTTGTATGATGATTGCCATGGAGTCTTGAGCTCAACTACACTTTTTATCCTAGTCCGAGACCTTTAGATATATAGGCTAGAAATCAAGACTTGTAGTTTTGATCAGTAACATTGACAAACATGCTTGAGATACGAACGCATGCGAGTTCGACCGAGCAATGCTCTAACAATTCCCCCTCCAAGTTTATGCTCTGAAGAACGAATCACACTGATACGTCACTCATAATGCAGTGATTATGCCGCCAACTTCAAGGCTTATCAGAAAAATACACATCGATTTGCCTTTCCAAGAATGATTTACAAGCATGATACTCTAAACGTAGTTTTCATATGTAGCTTCATACTATTCCCTTGTTCTGCAATTAGTGAAAGGCCATAAAAGATAATACGGATGCATTTGGTTTGCATTAAAATCTTACAAGTATTGTCCACGCATTTGGTATGCCTTTCCTATTTTCGGGTTCTTGTTTTGCATTGACATTAAGATAGATGTATGCATTGTTATTGCTCGTGCTAAGGGTATATCAGCCGAGTTCATGCCTTGCATCATCCTTGCAAGCTCTTCTAACTTGCACACCGGTTAACTTCTTTTCCTTGCATGCAAAATTTGTAATTTCTACATGCATATATCGTGTAGCTTGATCGGAAATATGAGCATCCACTGAAATGACAAAAACTACCTCATCAAGTGTGGAAACAATTATTTCTTGCCTCGTATTGGTGATCCAAATGATATGAGTTACCAAAATAGGGTGAAAATACGTCAACTCTACCGAGAAGCATACCTTACAACTTGGTGATCATAGTCCTTAATTTGGGAATATCGTTGTTATCACTGTAATCTTTGATCTCTGATTGAAGTTACCGTGATGTGAAGTTAGGGTTTCTGATTATCTTCTAAGTTGATTTGGGAATAAGGTGGTTAGAAGTGAATCAAAGAGGAAAGACAAATGTTTGAAGTTTGATTTATTTTAATGAAATTTTCTTATTTACATTATCAGACTTTTGGTTATTTATACATTGTATGAACATGGGGATTACAAGTAAATGAATTTCATCTTAAGTAGGCACGTGAAGTTTTGGACCCAAATAAATTTCTCTCCGTGCACTTGTTCGGACTCGTGAAACCTCGTCATAAATATTTCGTTTTCCATGTCTTCAGTTAGGTGACAGCATCAAGGTTCATCCCAACTCCCGATATTGGACTCAGGTCTTCTGCGTCTATCTTCGTGCCTCTGGTCTAAATGGAAACATGTGGTTTGAATCTTTGACATCTGTTTTAGGTTTTCAGTATATGACCTTGAGTCTTATTTCACGTTTTAGTTGTATTACTCTTCAATTTCCAGTTCTTGGATAGATGTTATATTTTGTCATCTACATGTGGCAATCATCTCTCAATTATATGATATGAACAACAAAGTATTAGACAACAAATGTGTTGCATTGTGTCTACCTACGTACCCAACCCGTACCATGAACGAATCAAGCATAGACCGTAGTTCATCATTTCTGAACGAGCAATCAAAACCAACTCGTGTTGCAAGTCCAAAAGCCAAGCAAAACGTATTTTTTTTATAGGCTGAGGGTCTTTTCGCAAGATATGCATAAAATTATCCACTTCGTTAGCAAATTTGTATTCTCTTGTTTAAGGCACGCAAATTTGGTGCAACATACAACTTTTCTTAGCTTTGCATCAATTTGATGCATTCTCAATAAGAAATACGACAATATAATGCTTATGCATTATATGCTTCCTTTTGCATGCAACATAAGTAAACGCATCTTGGCCTATTTCATTCCAACTAATACCTCTTCCATTACACATTTGGAATTTGGAAGTTGTTTGACATCCATGACTACAAAATTTGAATGCAGTATTAGACCGAAAGGTGCACCACTCATTTCGTAATGTATTCTTGAGTAAGCAACATGGAAAAATTGCATTTATTGGTAAGGGACAAGCATAATGATTCTATGGCATCATATTGCGAAGCTAATGAACCACTTTTTCAAAATGTCCATCCCAAGTTCAAGTTGATGTATTTCTCCCAGTAATGCATCATGGAGTGTGCACCATTGTAATTGGAGAACTTTGGGACAAGATGCATCACTTTACCAAGTGTACATCACGAACTTAAGGATATGCCCAAATGACGCATCTCAGAGTATGCCACATAAGCCTGAAATGAAGCTTCGTCTCATTCAAATTCGCATCTTAAAGTATCTGTCATGCGAAAAATATGGGTGTAGTTTCAAAATTATTTTAACTGCAATATGATTTAGTATTTTGGCCATATCTCCTAGCTCGTTTATCCAAATCATTCACTTTTTTGTATGTTATACTAGACATTCAGGAAACATTTTGATATAAAAATCATCCCCAAAATCCTCAGCGATTGCTCCAAGCTTCCGACTTTGTAGAGGGAAGTAGGTAATTGTTCCTGGAAAGATTGTAGTTGTAAAACACCTCGTAATACCTTAGAACCATATGTTACCACCATGAATACTTTATGACGAACTCATATGTTATTTATATATATAATCTGACTTTTATGATTCATACTTGCATTTTTCGTATTTGAAGCACTCTAGCCCAATAAATTACCGTTTTCAGGTGGAAAATGAACAAAGCAAAAAATATGAGTTCGATGTTGAGAAAATAGAGATTTCGGTAGACCAAGATGGTGCTAGATCTCTTACCCCAACTAGAAACCGTGAAAACATTTCATATGATTCTACTGTTGAGAATAAGACTCTAGGTGATGACCATATTCCAGAGGCTGATAATAGTGCGGTTCCAAATGCATGCCTCCCTTTTGAACTTCAATTTGATAGGATCCTCAACGGATGCGAGATTGTTGAAGGTTTGAGTATTCCTTCCTATTAGATCATTGCTCAGTTGAACCCACTAAGCGCTGGTATGTCAAGTTTGGTTGTCATATTTTAGTTCTAAAACTCAAAGTTACTTGATTTGATAACTAGAATCAACTTTGTTAGGTTACACTAGGAACATATAAATATCGAGACTCGCTCTTGTTACTCGTGAAAAACCTGAAGATGTATCGGAAACAACTAACACATCATCCTTCAGTTCGAAGTTAGTAACAACAAACTTGACTTATTACATATATCTTTGTTCTTTCAAGTCATTATTTATTCAAAACATAACATATGAAGTAAAGTTTGTTTATTTGTATCCAGTATCAAGGATTGGTCATTATACTATTATCAAAGTATCAAGGAAATATATAAAACTTGTTTCATACAACTTGAATATGTAGAGTTACAAAGTATAGTTTATCTATGTGAATCGATATAACACTAATTGGTACCTCGTTATTATTTAGTGTCCGTTGATATTTCGAAATGAATTCAACTCTTGGGATTATATATGAACGAATATCATAAACATAATTTATAGAAGTAGACTCGCGAAACTGAGTTTCATAGTCAAAAGAGAATGCAGGACCAATCATGTTTGAAGTTAATCCAAGTTTACATTTTCGATATGTTTGGTGATATTCGGGTGTGTACAAACATCAAGATGTACACGGATTGAACTTGGGATATTCACATGATATCGACATAGTAATTTGAACATGTGATAAACTCTTAAATCTTAATGTTCGAGTATTTTCCTTCGATACTCAAGGCGAGATCTCAAAAACGAAATATTTTATATCTTTTAGATATCAAAAGTATATGCTTACCATATCCCAGAGGTTTCCATATCGCTAATTGTTATATTAATAAACTATATGTATGTATGCTAGCTAATACTAATTGTCAACTAAAAGTGATTTCGGTTTATGAGTTGGAATATAATTGGTGTTTTATAATTTCAGAATATTCTTTGGATATCTTTGGGAATTTCGGAAATGAAAATTCCTTGTCTTCCACTCGTGGCTTGGTCATAAGACAACAAATGATAGAGCTTGTGTCTTTATAAACTTAACTCGTGACACACTGCTTGACCGTTTATGTAGGAAGAAAACTCGTTAATAGAGGAGAGTAGTCTAATTAAGTGAAATCTCTTGTGTTGCCTTTGCTTAAAGTCTTCTTTGGGACCAGAAGCTTTTAGTATTATAGTTGGTGACAAACTAAATTATATTGTTATTTTAGTTTTCGATTATTGATTTGATTGACTGGGGATATATTTATCCTTGATAAATCACACTTGATTGTTTCATGGTCTTTTTCTACTGATATAATGCCACTTAATTTTATTTGAGGATTGACTATTAGAGCTCTCATGATTCAAGATATGTAGATTGAAATAGTGATCGATCAACGTTAATAGACTTCGCTCTATATGTACAGATCATTAGTGGGAATTAAGTTGTTTGTGCAGGAATTTTGAATATTGAAGACTATAAGACTTTTATTTTTGGTATTTTGATCTCTGTGATACTTCGTCCATACTTGATTCTCTGGGATCCAAACAAGCAGTCTATTTCGATAACTTGTTGAATGATCAAACAAACTGTCTAGTTGCTTCTCCTCGTAAAGTTGCTTGGATAGAGCATGTTCACTGAGATTGATTATATTGATAATCTTTTTCTTGGTTGATCTCTGGCCAGAGGAGTTTATATTGATTAAGCTGAAGATTCTTTATAGTTGTATATCACCAGTAACAGTGCCAGTAAAAGCATTCAATGAGATTTCCATGTCATAGTCAACTGGTGAGTAAGCTTTCTCTTCAGTTATATCATCTACAATAACATTAACAACGAGTTCTTTGAGAATATCAATCACCACCATAAATAACTGTTGCCTTTTGCAGAATTGACATGGTTTATAGATTTCATCATAATTATAACACAAGCCACTCTCCTTTCTCTGCTACATTTGTTCTTGAATGAGTCTTTTAATGAAAGAGATGGGATGGGTCTTTCTTGGGGGCGGGGTAATTGATTTTTAAAGTGGATGGTATAGTAATAAAATAATAATAGGCTTGGGAGGGAAATTGTTGGATTTAAAAGGTCTTGAGGAAGTGTAACTACTGGTGAATGATTTGGAAGTAGGCTTGTTTTTTTTTCTTGCATCCTTGCAAGAGCAAAAGCTTGCATAAGGGTTGTGGGATTGAACATGAGCACATATCCTCTAATCTATTCCTTTAACCCTCCAATAAAACTCATAATAAAATATTCTTCTGGAAAATCCTTATGTTTACTAAGCAAAAGATCCTTAAGGGTGTCAAATTCCTCGAAATACTCTTTAACTGTAGTTAGTTGAACCAATTTATTAAACAATTTTACAATATTTTCATGAGCAGCGTTTTCAAATACTATCAGACAAGGTATCCTAAATAATAATATCTTTGTTAACTTGGAAATTTAAGTACCATTTCTCAGCCTTACTATCCAGATGCATATAGACCATCATCACCTTATGTTGTTCATTGACATTTGAAACTAGATGTAACGTTCACACTTTTGAATCCATCCCTTTGGACAATCACCCTCAAATATGAGAAAATCAAGCTTAGGTATACCAGAGTTGTTAGAGAGGTTCCTTCCATCCCCTTCGGTTATTGCTGAATCTACACCTTCACCAGATTTTGAAGTAGATCCCAATTCTAGACCATTTTTATGGTTCCTTGTTAGATAGTTAAACATAGATTGAAGAACTACCATGGATACTATGAGATTATCAGTTTTTTCATCCATTAACATCATCCGATCATCCATATTAGTAAACTTGAGTTGATGTTGCTTAACATGATACGTCATATCTTTAAATGTAGATTACCAATTGTACTGAACCCAGTAAAATTAATACTAGAGATGATGACAAAAGTAACCTTTGTGCTAAGAAGAAGCAGCCTGAGAGCAAAGTTCTTTAGATTGATAATAACTGATGTAAACAGAGAGAAGAGTCTCTTACAGTTTTATACTTACTCAACCTTATCCGACTCCTCAAATAATCCGAGTCATACACTTGTCATCATCTCACCGATTTCTTCTCTCTAATTAACCGAAATATGAAATAATAGTAATCGTGAAATAACATTTATTAGTTATTAGAAAACCACTAATTCTACTAAGGGCTAGGAAAAGATGTGGGCACTCCAGGTACATGACAGTGTGCCCTAAATATCTATATCCATGGGAATCATGAAGACAACTTGATACGGACCCTTGAGAATAATGGTATCTTTTCTGTTAAATCCACTTACAAGAAGATGTATAAGGTTACTTATGACCATCTGGGTCAAATAATGCAAATAATATACAAAGCACTTGTAGACTTTCTATCCTACTCGGGAGCAACTTTACGTAAGGCAAAGTTTGGTTTCCGGTAATTCCTTTGGAAACACATCTATAATATTCTTCCGACAAGATACAAGTTTGACAGAGTTATAACCAATATAGATGTATTTTGTCCTTTTTGTACGCATTCATTTGAAACTCTAACTTATATCGTCAGGTTTTGCAATTTAACAAGAGATGTATGGTTTAACACCTTGGGTTGGCAGTAAAATAACAACTCCAACCTGGTTGATTGGATTTGTAATTGGTTATAAAACATACATCTAATACAAATTTCCGAAGATGGTCTTCTTAAAAGAGAAATTATAGCATGGTATTTTATGGACAAAGATGCGAGGTAGTGTTTCAAAATATGGCAACTACTCCCGAAAGGATCTCTCTTAGGTGTAGGAAATTCATTGCCGAATATGGAAATAATAATATCCCTAATCATACAATAAAAACAAGACATGATAGCACCAACCTTCACTGGTTACCTCCTCCAATGGTTTTCTTTTCCATTAATTTGATGGCTCTTACCATGGAATTACAAAAACTGGAGATATTGATATAATTCTTTGTAATTATACAGAAGAGTATATGGGAGCTAAATGTATCTTTCTAGTTGTATAAGTGAGTGTTGAGTACTCAGAGCGCAAAGGTTTATGGATAACAATAAGCTGGGCTAAAAAATTTAGGCTAGAGAAGGTGTACTTTGAACATGACGCAAAGATGGTGGTGGAAGCGGTTAGTGAAAACTGCAATATTGACTAGAGATTCCATAACTTGGTTAAATACATTAGACTTTTTTTTTTCTGAGGAAGGGGGTGAATTGAGCTCCCGAAAATGTTATTAAATGTTGTAAGAGACGAATAAAATGGCAAATATTTTTTTAAAACTATATAGCAAGTGATGGAAACATTAACATAACTCTCCTCCCAGCTGTATCCATTCTCGGTTGTTGGAAGATACTTAACATGTATTTACCTAAGGCTGGTTCCTATGCACCATGATACAAAATTTGATTTGCTATAACAAGTGGCCTAGCAAGCTAGTCGCATCACTATAGGAAAATAGTTTAATGAAAGAGATGCTACCGACCGGTATTAACTCAAGCACCATCGATATAGTTTTTATTGTTGGCGGTTTTGTCTATATCGCTCGATATAGTCAATGTTGCTAACATTACTCTATCCCACTTGTAAATACCTGTACCTTCGACCATTCTTCATCATACATTCTCTTCTTTCTCCAATTTTTCTTGAATACAAATCTTCGATCTCTAGTTATTTCTCCCCAAATATTTGTTGGACCAATTTTTTTCGCAAAATGAAACCAAAAACAAAGAGAAACAAAAAAGTCAAATGTGAATTATGAGCAAGATAAAGAATTTTAGTTTCAAAATGTTAGACAACTAGTTGGTAATAGTAAACTTCATATGCACATATGTATCCATCCAGAGCGAAATAATTAGGTCGCTTTAAGAGCGGGTGGTCTGAGTTCAATACGACGTTCAAGTACCTTCCCCTTGTTGTTCAGGAAAGAGTTCAAAGATATCCTTGGTGGCGTTTATATTTTGTGCAACCTAGAGACCATGGGACTCAAATTGTTCAAGTTATATTAGAACAACGGTTGGAAGACTACAATACGTTCTTTTCCAAAGATTTCGAATGTGGTAAGTTTGTTTTTTTCTGGTAATTCAATTTTTATATTTCAACCAACTTTAATTATGAATATTTTGTTTATAGGACACCACTAGATTTGTACATGTTAACCGAAATTATATGTGGGAAAGTGTACTTCTATTTGAAAAATTAAAGTGGGAGTAGGAAGGAAGATAAAAACAACCGACTTCACTTATACTCGAGTGATCTAGAAGGAAATCCAGATCATAGAAAACCAAAAGCCCCTGGATTAAAGTTGTCTAGTTTGAAAAGTTTTGTACAACATTTTGCTTTAAAAATGAATGAAAAACGGATAGCAAAAAACTTATTTATTCCTTGAATATTATGAGGAGCTCGAACGTGTGTTTGTATTGTGGACAACATGCCAATGTCTATTTCCAAATGCTAACTCAGTGACATTATTTAGAGCTTACACAAACCTATGACTAGGGGCTTCCAATTTTATCAAATTTTTACATCACCCTCGGTCAGTGCTCGTCGTGTTTGAAAGAAAGCCTAAATGGTTTTTGGGGATTATTGGAGGCAAAAACCTTTTTTTCTTACCATCATTTATTTATTAGCATTACAAATTTTGAAATGGTAAATGTACTAACCCAACAATGTAATTTTTTCCAGTGCTGGTGGTATACTTACTTTTGAATTTGTGAACCTTATGTTCACTATAACACCACTGTTTTTCGAGTCACACAGAAGTAGACTGCCGATAATGGAACAAAAGATCAGATTGAAGATGGTCAACATGCTTCCGTTGTTCAGAGGACTAAATAGTTGTGTAGAACAAGTAATAACAATATTGTTACCATACCATATGAAACAATCCTTGAGTTCGAAGATGTGGAAGCCAAAATATGCTATAGCTAAGCATTATGCGGATTGTGTATGCAATCCTATTTCTGAAAAGCGTGTTTGGTGTTATGGTGAAAGACATCTTTTTCAGTTGATAGAAAGAAAGATGAACGCCATCAACCCCTATCAAAGTGGAGAAATTTCTCAATATGACTTAGAGAAGTTGATAAGGGATGGTCCACACCAGGAACAAACTGAAGATTTGATCCAGGAAGACCGAGATGACGTTGATTACCATTCTTGATTTAACAGGATTTACAAGAGAATATTGTTATGCAACCGCAAAATTTGGATCGGGTGGATTTCCCGGTTTTAGGTAGGATGCCTGATGAATGTCTGCTTTCCCGACCTCTACCACAGACGACTGATTCATTTTCATATCCCGTATTCAATTTGGTTAATCGTCAGTTATGCTACCATTTAATGAGGAAGTACAAATTATATCTTGGTAAGGAAAATTATTATTGTTCCAATTAGTAAGGAACGTTTCGAACGGACTTATCCATGCTGGGGGAGAAAAGCTACATCGTAGCAGTATCAGAGGCAGTTCAAGTATTATAACCATCTAGTATATGGATTTCAGAAATTCCATTTTGAAGAGATGCAACGAATGAGGGAAAACATAATGTTTGACATTACTACTCCGGCGTATTCCAGTCATGGTGGTGCACGTTCAAGTACCAGTGGTGCATGAGGTTCAAGTCTCGGTAATGGAAGTCAGCAAAGTTTGAGAAGTCGTGGAAATCAAAGAAGTTTGAGAAGTTGTTGTAGTGGTAGATAGTTCGACTCCAAATGTAGTGTTAGATACTCAAGCACGTGCAAGTGATGAAGTCATTTACATGGAAACAACTTCTGGAAGTTTGTTTAACCAATTGCCAACTGACACTATGACTTGGTGGTGGCGTGAACGTTGAAGCAGCAAGGAAATCTACTCTCTATACCCCAATTTCCTTAACCACATTAGCATCTCCTCTGACCTGGTGGTGGCGTTATCGTCTTCTCCTCCGCATAAACGATCCCCTCGGGTTATTTTTCAAGGTTATAAAGATTCTGATAAGACTCAACCACCAAGTGAGTCTCAAATTGTTGAGATCTCTGCTATGTTGAACAACATTCTTGATCCAGAAAACCTGACCAATTGGATCTTCAATGTTCAAGGAACTCAATAGTTATGGATGTAATTTAATTTCAATCTTTTTAGCGTAATTGTTTTGTTTTTATTAATGGAAAAACTATCTTAAAATTAATGTTCAATTTCTAACTGGTATTACATTTCATTAGGTTTTAATTAGACCAACATTTAATTAAAAAACGCAATAACATGACATAACACTTAATCAAAATTAAATCCTGACACATGAATCTCCTAGAGTTCGTAGTATTCATCATGATTAAACTCTCTTTTGTTGTCTTCAACAACTCTGAAATGAGCTTTCATTTTATGAAAAAACATATAAATAATAAGTTAATATAATTTTAATTAAATAAAACCGAGTCATTAAAAATATAGAAAATATTATTAAAATACTCAGTAATTCATCGATTAACAATCCTGGATGATCATCCTTTATCATCCACAAAATTTCCGCATACTTTCTCACATCCCTATTGATAAAGGAAAATATTACTTGACGGCTCTTATTTATTCTTCTTGAATTTTTATTAGGGGCTTTTAATAAAATCCCATGTGGGAAAATCTAATTAATAAAATGACTCCGTTTTTTTTTCTTATATCAAATGCCCATTGGTTGAATTTTTTCATCCATTGTTCCCCCAAAAAAATAGCTAACTGAAGTTAGTGTATACGTGGCATATATTCAACCTTGGTAAAAGACAACCAAGCCCTCTTGTCTGACTCAATAGAATCGTCAGACTCAGTCCTAAATGAAAGAGTTCAATAACATACCCGAACAAATATTTAAATTTTATCTAAATTACTAAAACATTTCAGACAAATCACTACACCAATTGCTAATACATCAAGAATATATATATTCCATCACTATCAATTTGATATTTTCATTTCACTTTCTATACATACATATCAAACATTATTGATTCAGGACTTTATACAAACACCATTCTGTTCGTGGAGCTTGAGATGGGGAGATAGTTCTGCTACAGATAAGATTACTATGTATCAAATTTAAGGAATACAAGTGTTCATATGCGCACAAGTTAAAACTTTAGAACCCACCTCTTCGGATCTCATTTCAATACTAACAAAAATACAAAGAGATATTAGAAAATGTACCTCAATCATGTTTTGTGGCAGTGGTTTCTCTTCTTCCTTGAATATTATCCATACTCTTTTGTGCTTTCTTAACCTAAATCTCTCCAACATATTCTCTACTTCTTCTAATGTGCAATTAATATTGTTGATCACCCAAAACCACCAAGATCAGTTCACTATCTTTCCGTTCCACCTGATGCTCTTAAATGTAATACTCTTACATGGAGTTAAAATTTTTTTTGTTTTGGTCCAAATTTGACAAACCCCCAAAAATTAAAATTAAGTAAAACCTTATTCTTAAGATCCAAATTTGACACACGCCCAAAAATTTCCCCAATTTCAGAAATTATATAATCATGGTTCACTTGATTAATGAGATGAATTGAAGAAGATAAGGTATTTGGTGGTGGTGGTGATGAAGGAGAATTAGAAGCAGTTATAGGAGTAATTTTTCAATTGAAGAAGAAGAAAAGAAGAATGGTTACATCCCTAAACTACCCAAAACAATTATTATAAAGCTAAATATGAAGAGAGATTAATTAAAACTAGCTTCAAAATTTTCTCGATCTTCACCATTTGTCTTCCTTCATTAGTCATTCAATCACTCGTAATCAATAGTTTCAGGTGAATCTGGTGTTCTCAGGTGAATCTGGTGTTTTTTCTTTCAATAAATCTAATGATGGATCTATATTAGTGAATTGTTATGGATCAACAAAATTTGAATGATGCTGCTGCAAGGGGTTCTAGGGTTGTTAACATCTCGGTACCTGTTGAGAAATGTCCATCGATTTCTTTAATTAATGTCAGAGTGATTCTAGGTATGATTCATGGAAATTTTCTTTAATTGGTAGATTATATTTTCTTCGAATTAAATTTGTCGATGCAATGAATATTCTGAAAAACTAGTGGAAGCTAACGGGTGATTGTCTGTTGATTCCTTTGGGTAAGGGTTTTTTCACCATTAAGTTGTCTAATGTAGAAGATCAAAACTATATCAAAAATAGCACATGGGATGTGCAGGATCAAGTTTTGAAAACTCGAAGTTGGATTCCTAATTTTCGTCCTGAGAATCAAAGAACATCTCATGCTCTAATTTGGGTATCTCTACCAGGATTAAGCCTTGAGTATTGGGATGAGAAAACACTATTTACAATCTGTGATGCAATTGGAAATACAATTAAAGTTGATGATGATACTCTCAAATATGCAAGTGCATATGCTGCAAAAGTTTTGATTGAAGTTGATTTTGCGAAGCCAATTCCAAACAAATTATGGATTATCACTAAATATGGAAGTTTCTCATAGGAGATTATTCTGAATAAACCTCCAAAGTTCTGTTCTAAGTGCAAAATTATTGGGCATGTACTATCTGAATGTAGATTTGATAAGGTTCATTCTATTGACCATCCTACTGAGAAATCAGTTAACAGTGAGAAAAATGTTGGTAGTACTGAAGAGAATCAATCAACTAAGAGTCCTACTGAGAAAGGAGTTGTTACACCAAAAATAGTTCAAAAGCCATTTGATATATGTTCTCCACCAAGTGGTCAAAGCAGTAAGCATATAAATGATTCTCAATCAAACAATAAGGTACTTATTACAAAAGGAAGATTCAGTTCTTTGCAAGATAATGAAGTTGTTTTCAAAACATCAAATGAGGAGAAGCAGGCACAAGAGATTCTAACCCCAGCAAAAATACTTCAAGTTGTAGAGGATAACTCTGTTGAGAAAAGTGTGATTAAATTCATTAATGGAATAGATGGTACTGTATCCTCTGAAAGAGTTCCTGTTACTTCTTAGTCTAGAGTTGTACATAAGCCTTCAAATGTGAATTCAACATCAACTAGTACTGAAGCTGTTAAGGAATGGATACTCAAGTTTCTTCTAGCACTCAAATTCCAAGCAAATGTATTTTTAGGAAAAATCAAGGAAAATGAGGTACTAAAGGCCTCCATTCCAAACCATGAAAGTCTTATTTTGAAATTTAAGAGGCCTTAGAAGAGCCAGGTCTAAAAATAAGTTATGGGCTCTAATAAACCAGCTTAATCCTTCAGTAGTATGGGTTGCAGAACCCAAAGTAGTATGTAATTATTCATTTTGCAATAAGTTGAATCTTCCAGGTATGCAAAGCATGGTAATTCACAATTCAGTATCAAATAAGAAAGGTAACATATGGTTATTTTGGAATAAGAATTTACCCACTCATTCGGTAATATCTATGTCAAGTCAGATGATCACAGTTGAAATTGGTGGTGCTTTGATATCTGGTATTCATGCTCATGTGGGTGTGGTGCAAAGAAGATTTTTGTAGTCTGAGATAGATGATTAGTGGTTTAAATTTACCCTGGTTAGCCATGGGTGACTTCAATGTTGTTACTTCAGTTGAGGAGAAAGTTAGTGGTAAACATCCAAATAAAAGAGCAATGTTGGATTTTAACAATTGTTTAGACATTTGTGAATTGATGCAGGCTCCTAAAACAGGTCTTCAACATTCTTGGTCCAATTGTCAACATGGGAGTAAGAGAATATTATGTAATCTTGATAGAGCAGTGTTCAATCAACTATGGCTACAGAAATTTGATGGTTGGGGATATAAAGTAGGTTTGAGCATTGCTTCAGATTATGCCCCATTACTAGGTGGATGTGCTTCTATTCCTAAACCACATAATGCTCCTATGAGGTTTTGTAGATGGGGAAAAACGATTTGCTGGTTTTTACGGAATTGAGGAGACGACCGTGCGGAGGAGACTCCTTGAACCGAGCGAAATATTTAACCTCACACAGATGCACTGCAAGAAGGGAGTGCTTTAAGTTCGAGAGATCAATATGTAAGACTCCGGCCTAAACCAAGACAATGGCCATTCCAGGGTCAATTCAGTCACAAGAGAGGATGGGTCGATCTGTAGGAGGTAAGTTGAGAAATGTGTGAGATCAATGGTGGTCAAAGATTGTTGGTGTGTTGTGTATTTTGCGTGAAAATAGTTTCTGAATGATTGAGTTTACTCAGTTGAGAGTAATTGCTAAGAAGATGAGTTCGTGTGGACGAAAGACTGTCTATCGAGAATTGTTTGTTTTCTCAATCATGGGTTCAGAGAACTATTATTGCAAGAGCAGTAGACACCTTGATTCCAGTAAGTATGACAGTTGCTGAAGTCGAAGAGTGGGAAAGTGGGAAATCGTGTAAAAACCAGTTTCTCATCGTGTGGAGATTTGGTCGATTGTCCACCCACTACTTCGTCAACTCCTTCAACCGCTTTCACGACTTAATCACATTCTCATCATGGATCAACACACGTGTCGTAGGCCGCCAGACCAAAACCATAGTTAATATCCTCCATGTGACACGATTGATGTCTCGTGATTGTGGAGTCTGCAAGGCAGACGTGTATTTAGTTAGTCAGTTGCTGACTTTGTGGGACAATGAGTCCTCGTATTGCTGAGTCAAACGTGATTTTCAAATGTTCTAAGACTCATGAATTGAACGTGTATGTTGAGACAGAGGTATAATTATCGGGTAAATGTTGATAGTTAAGGTGAGCAAATATTGCTCATTCGATGAATTGTTAAATATTGATAGTTGAACCAACATTCCTTAGCCTGAGCAAATATTGCTCATTTGAGCAAATGTTGCTCGTTTGATGAATTATTGGTAGCAGGACTAAATAAAACATTAATCTAAAATACTGGTAAATGAACAGAGTATAATTAATTAGAATGTTGATTATGGGATCAACGTAAAATTATTAGTGTTTGAATATGCTCAGAATTATGTTTTACAGAGCTTTGGATCCAAAACCCTAATTTTGATCAATTGCTGATCAATTGATGATTCATTGAAAATAAACCACGGAGTGAAGGAGGGACCGGCTACATGGGATGATGAGTCAACCATGTAACTCCAGATGCTCGAGTGATCAAAATACCAAAGTCTCTTGAAGACCAGTTGGTGAAAAGATGATCAAATGCTGGTTTAATCATTTATTGAAATAATGCTCGTCTGAACCTTAGGTGATAAAACCTAATAAATTATGAAGAGATGAGGGACCAACCAAGGGGTCATGAAACCGGCCCTGGTTGGTCACGGGATCGACTGACGATCATTTTATGAAATTCCAAGTCGTTTGGAAGAATTCTGGACCTAATGCGTGCAATTGTGCAAATTTGGTCAAATTGTGAAAATGCGTAGAACTGGCTCCTTGCAAGCCAAAGAGTCAACCTTGGTTAGTCAAGGTAACATGATCACGTTGCCAAAGTGTCCGCGTCTCAGTTCTGAGAATTTTGATATTTTCTGATGTGCGTTTGAGCAACATTTTGAGAAAATATGAAGAAATCAAGGATTTTGCTGAAACTGAGGAAAATTTATAAGATGAAGGAAATAATAATAATAAAATGAAGGAATGATGAAGTGTGGGACCGGCTATGACCAAGACATGGCCGTCCGTCCAATGAGCCCAGTCCCATGGCACTTTTCCTAATTTTATATTATTTTCATGATTTTAGGGAAATATAATGAAATCAAGGAGTTTGTTGAAATCAAGGAATTTCCTTGAAGTGAAGGAGTTTCCATGAGATGAGGAAAACAAATAATATTAATAATAATAAAATAAGGACGTGTGGGACCGGCTTGGGCATGGTCGGCCGGCCAGGGCCCGGTCCCGTGAGTCTTCCTTAATTTTATATTATTTTCATGATTTGAAGGAAATATCATGAAATTAAGGGATTTCCATGAGATGATGGAAATAATTAATAAAATAAGGAATTATAAGGTGTGGACCGGTCACGGCTAGGGCATGGCCGGCGGCTAGTGGCCACGGTCCCGTGGCACCTTTCCTAATTTTATGTAATTTTTGTAAAATTTCCTTAATGTGAAGGAAATACCATGAAACGAAGGAGTTTCATAGGATTAAGGAATTTCCATGAGATGATGGAAATAATTAATAAAATAAGGAATTACAAGGTGTGGGACCGGTCACGGCAAGGGCATGGGCGGCCGGCTAGTGACCACGGTCCCGTGACACCTTTCCTAATTTTATGTAATTTTTGTACAATTTCCTTAATGTGAAGGAAATATCATGAAACGAAGGAATTTCATCAATTGAAGGGATTTTCATGGGATCAAGGAAAATAATAAAACATGATAAAATAAAGGGAGAAGCGTGGGACCGGGATGACTGGCCGGCCGGTGGACTTGGTCCCCTTAATGCCTTCTTTATATATATTATTGTTATTATTTTCTCCATGGTTTGATCGTTCCTTCGTGTTATCGAATGTTCATTCGTGCATTCAGGTGCTCGTGCATTTATTGTTGAATACACTTGCACCATTTCCTTGGGGGTTACTCGACGGTGGCTCAGATGCCCGTACGTTGAATATTTATTACTAACCCATGGAATTCTGCTGGGAATAACCATAAATTGAAGTAACAAAATATTGTACAGAACGTAGAATATTTTTCTAGGAATTCAATTGATGAATCTTGCGACTAGAAATAATTAATTGACGGCTCTATACTAGCAGGCATGCTGTCTAGGAGCATTATAATTATTCGAAAATCGAGGTATGAGCTAGCTGAAGCAGAACGCTCGATTTGAATGTTTATTCTATAAAGTCAGGGAATATTGCGACATCCTGAAGACGTTAGTGCTCTGTACTAGTGAGTAATACATCTAGGAGCCGCCCAATCATTTCGATTCTTTACAGAAGTAATTACTGAAATTGCTCAGTACTTATGAGATATGTCGTGGTCTCAGCTGAAAGACTGCATACACATATTCTGAGGAGTAATATACTCGATCAGAGGCCTTTGAAGATACTCTGAGAGACAGTATTCTCAGTCAGAGATGCTTGTGGCATGAGATTTCATGCTTCGATGAGAGACATGAGCCTCAATACTCATCTGATGGTTGGATCAGGAGCATGTATAATTATGGTTTTACGATTTTACGATTTGTCGAAAATCCACCATCTACATTAAGTCCCCTGCTTAGTGAGGGACAGTCATGTTCCTCAGTCAGCAATGAATGGTGATTTTCTTGTTGCAGTTACAGGCGAAAATAAGTAGTTGAACTTAGTCGTAAAATAAGATGTTACCAGATTTTCGATTGCATGAACGGACCATGGATTGAACGAAGATCCTAGTGGCATGATAGAGCTTCGTCTAATGAGCCTAAATCGATGTAGAACCGCTGGTTTGGTGATGGAACCTTGGTCAATTTAGAATTCACGGGCCCGGGCCCAAAAAGGAAATCCTTATGGAATTAGGTTTTGGAAATAAAATTTGGTATAAAAGGAATAAACACCCTTTTTTTTTATTTCTCCTTCACACGACCACCGCCTTCATCTCTTCATCACCTTCACGCCAGCAGGGAGAAGCGAAAAATTTCGCCGAAGTTTCCACCGTCCAGTCGGAGCAGCCACCGTCCGGCCAATTTTCGGCCGGCGCCGACAGGTACGTGATTTTTTTTTTAAAGTTTGTTGTTTCATTCATGTCAAAGTTATATATATGTGCATATATATGAGTGTGAGTTTTGTAGAAAACCCTTGTTTGAAGAACGTATGTTCGTTCGATCGTTAGTTTAAGAAACTAGTAATAATCCCTGATTTAGAAGAGAGATTTTCTTATATAGTCCCGTGTCTAGTGATAAAATTTTGTTTATGAGCTTCCATGAAAACCAAAACTTTATCTTAAAAGGTGTGAACTTTCACAAAATCGAAATAGACCTTCTTTTCGAAGAAGGACGATCGTACGAAGGAAAAAGGTTTTTTTTTTTGTTTTATGAAACCGTGGAATATCCACAAAATTTTATGTATAGAACCGTGACTTGTTCAAGGTTTTTTTTTGTACGTGAGTTTTACTCTCATTAAAATAATAAAATTTATTTTTTACGTGAATAATTCACATTTTATATATATATATATATATATTTTGAAAATCAAAGCTGATTTTGAGTAATATTTAAAGTAAACAATTATTTATGATGAAATATTGTTTAGTTTTCTTAATTCTATGGTGAATGTTCACACAGTAGAAGTGTTCATGATTTTATGAAAACCTGAGTTTCGCTCGTCTTTTGTAGATTTCGAAGAAACGAGCAAGTTTTGAAGTGTTAACTCTTGCATTACAATCACTACTGTTAGTGGAATCGTAAAAAGGTAAGAGTTAAGAATTACCGTTTTCGTAGATGTTTTGCCGTGTGCATAATTCCATCATCTCGTCGAAGTTTGCATCTTATATGGATGATATACTGAAGTAGAGATTGTGTGCATGTTACAGCTACTTCGCAAGGATGTCTGACTCTTAAGAAAATGATGTCTCCAGAGATGATACATGCATGGATGAGACTTCTATTGGTGAAGAAGAAGAAGAGACACCTGGAATCAAGAATTTTCCGAATATAGATGATGCGTTTTTTGAGGTTCAGCAGGAAATCGAAAAACGTCTCAAAACCCCAGCGTATCGTCTTCTGATAAATCCCAGAAGTGTTACTCAAAAGAAATTGGTGACTCCTAAGACAGTGATCCGATTTTTTCTTGAACCAGGACTTTTCCTTGCATCAATCATAGAGTTTAAGCTTTCTCGACGACCTTTAGAAAAATTCTCTGGATGGGCGAGACATATGTTGGGTTTCCCTCGCGTTAGAGCTATGCTGAATCAGGCACAAGTAACAAGGGCTATTCAAGCATCTGGAGACTTGTTCATTTTCCTTATGTGCGAGGTATAGTGGCTCTACTTGCTCGTTGGTGCATTCCGACCCATACCTTCATATGCAGACGGGGAGAATTTACCATCACCTTAGAGGATGTAGTTGCTTTGTTGCATCTCCCAATTACAGGCAATCTCCCTGAGGGTCTTTCAGCTGAGGAGATGGCAGTTTCTAACATCTTGACAGCTGCAATGGAGGAGATTAATACGGTGTCCGGAAGCAAAGGTTGTTGTGCTCACTGGTTAACACGCTGGTGGCCAAGAGATAAGGCACCCAATAGTCCCGTTGACGGTATGTTATTCATTGCTGCTTTCTTATGTTTATGGCTGTCCAGAGACATATTTGAAGATAGTGGAAATTTGTTGAAGCCATTCGTGATTTCCTTTGCTATCAAGATGGCTCAAGGTGAGCAACTTCCAATAGGTAGCCTATTCTTGGGTTCTTTGTACTCTAACTTAGACTCCTTGATTATAGACTACAGTGTATCGAATGGATTTATGAAGATCGAATGCTATGACAATACGATGTTTCTTCAAGCTTTGATGTGGGAACATTTCAAGAATTACGCACCTATTCCACGTACGATCTTTAAAGGACCGAATGCTGATGCTCATCATATTTTCTCTGAGAAAGATAATGCCAGGATTATGCGCTGGTCCACAAAGCAACCTCGGTTTAAGACACGTCTCATTGATGTGTTAGATAATGAATCTGAGTTCGATTTTCGCCCATGGGTGTCAATTCCTCCTCATATTTCTCAGCTGGAAACTTTCAATACTGAAGAGAATATGGCTTTGGCATGTGGTGCAGGTCTGAGTGATGGCGATAGATCTTTTATGTTGAGTTGCACCCCTGGTCACTTGTTATTAGTGATATATGGAGAACTTTCAGTGGAGGAATATAACATTGATAGAGCAGCTCGACAAATGGGTATGGATCAGTGTGTTCCGATTTTTCAAAGAGGAAACCATCGGTCGAGCAACTTAGGGCCCATTTAGACCAAACGCATATGGAAGGAAGCGATTACTTGTTCCCTAGCTCTGAGAGAACTACGTATGTAACTCCAGGTTATATAGACTTTTAGAATCAGCAACTTGAGCGGTTACATAATTTCGTGATGATTGGTCAGTCTCCGGTGAAAGATCCTCCTTCTGTTGAGATGATTTCTACTCGACCAAGATTGAAGCATCTCTCTGGTAGTGATAAACAAAAATCGTCTCCAGGATGTTCTCAGGTACAACCTTTGTATAATCTTCATAAAATTACAATAATTGTATTCTAATCATTGCATCAAATTTTACCACATGACGGTCGTAATGTAAGACCTCGAATCCATGCAGACTTCTCAGAAACTGAAGCGATTATTCATGGCGGAGAAGGCAGGAGAAAAAATTATAAGTTGTTACCTAACACCATAAAGTCCCTAGTTGTTTCTTTGGTGAGTTGTCATTACTTCTTTTGATGTGACTTCTTCTCATCCGCATTATTAGGATCGGAAAACCAATATTTGTTATTCCGTTGCAGAATTTCACTCCATCGAGTATCGACGGTCTTCAGTTCTCTGCTGGGCAAACAGTTTCTGACTTGAGTGATGAAAAAGAGCCCGTAAGTATTTCTTTGTATAACCAATCGTGATGCTTTATAGACAAAATGCTAATTGTTGAGAATATATCCAGGAGGATGTCGCCATGGAAGTGGAGCGTACTGGTGATGTTCGTTCATCTTCGGAAAATGACGATAGGGAAAATTCCCAGAACTCAAAACCGAATGAAAACAATGGTGTTTTTGATGTTGAAACGAGCAATTCAGGTCCTTTGAACACTTCAGAGACCACCCAAGTAAGTATTTCTCTGCCATTTTATCCATAGAAGTATAAATTTCTTGATTTACGAATGAATGAATGAGCACTCATGTGAATATACGAAAAATTTTGCTGAAATACGTCACCAGAAATTTCAGAATTCAGCCTTTTAGTAAAAATGTCGTAGAATCTTCATACGGTGTCAGATTTTCGCAATCTACCCATGTATCCTTATGCCCAGGAAATTTCCAAGCTTTAATAAAGAAGATTTTAGAATTGTGAAAACTATTACCACACCCATTTTTCAGTTTTTTCCCACCCTCAAACCCACGGGCGTGAAACTTCAGGCGCGCACCCAATTTTTGGGTGAAAATTTCACAGAAGCCCATAATTTTAGAAATTAGGTTCTATCAGTTTTCTCTTATTTTACAGACGAAAGTCCCTATTACTTCGGTAGTTCGGTAAGCGAAAGAGAGTAGAAGACGGGACTTGCAAATCACAAGGGGTTCGCAGAAATAGAAGCAACATTTAATAGTAGGAATTCTTTTTCTTATGAGAAGTTTCCGATTTAATTAATGGATTCTGGTGGTTGTTGTCAAATTTGTTAGGGTGAATTCAAGAAGAACAGGAAATATTGGTATTTTCTGGACATAGAAAAGAAGACGAGCATGAATCAGAAATTGGGTATTAATCCATTTTGGATTTGGTCGAGAAATGATGTGTCGCCATTGATTTGGTTATGAGAGATGGTGATGCTGATAGAACAATGGGTTCTAGTTGCGGTGTTCGTGGAAATAGAGGATAAGAAGATAAAATAATTTGTTGGATTTATAAGAACCGAAAATAGCAGAAACAAGACAGTGAAAAAAGTACATTTGATGGTAGCCATGAACAGTGGGTAACTAAAGGTATTGTTATCGTTGTTATATGTTTTCTTTGGGAATAAATGAGCCCACTTAATCAAATTCTTCTTGGTGTCATTCATATTCTTCTTGGTGCCATTCATCGTTAGATATCTCTTATCTAAACGTAATTGCATCACCATACTATGTGAATCTTTTTTAGTTAATTTGTTGTTGTTTTGAAGTCTTTTCACTTAGTTCTGTAGTCGGGAAAGGAGATACAGTGAGTTTAAAGATCACCAGCAACAAATTGCACATAAGATGTTTGTAAAAATACCTAACTCACCGGATTCTCATGATTTTAAATTCAAGTTACTTTGTGTTGCCCGAATTCAGACCGGCAAGCCACGAGTCTAATGATTGATAGCTAAGTGTTATGTTTTTGGAAGGGTCTATTTGCATTCAGCCCCGTAATTGTTATCACTCGAGTTATAATTTGGTAGAATTTCATTGATGCAAGTTGGTTGCTTGTAATTGACTAGATGTTGAAAGTTCTGGCATCACTCACTTAGTAGTGGAAATTCCAAAGCAGTGGTGATAATCCATGTTTCTCTGCTCGATTCATTGTTTCCATTATTTGTTCTTGTCATTTTGTTTTGCTGTCGATTAAGGAACGATGAACACTTAAAAGTACACATTAATTCACTTTTTCTTAGTGTGTGCGCACCTCACGAAAATTTATGTGAAGCCAGAATTTTGATTGGTCCGATTTGCAGCAGCATTTATATATACATTGCTCTTTCAATATTAGTTATCATTTGTTGCAAAGACTTTCGGTTTTGCCTTAATGTTAGTATCGCATATCTTAGTCCATTATGGTTGTAATTGTATCAACGTGATTTAAGTGATATTTGTTGAAGATAGTGTTGTTGTTGAGGTTGCATAACCGGTTATACATCTACAAAATTTATTGTATAACTTGTTATGCAGTCCCGAAAATGGTTGCATAACACGTTATGTAGCTATTATTGTAGGTGCATGACAAGTTATGGAGCCTTTTTTTTTTGCACAACTTGTTATGCAGTCCAGAGAATGGTTGCACAACACGTTATGCAGTTATTTTTTCATTAGTATTGGAACCAACAAAAAAAAAGGGCTGCATAACTTGTCATGCACCTACAATAATATCTGCATAACATGTTATGCAGTCGAGAAAATGGTTGCATAACCTGTTATGCATCCGAAAATATGACTGCATAATGCATCGAGAAAATAGATGCATAACCTGATATGCATCCGTAAATATGGATGCATAGTGCATTATGCATCAATTTTTTTATGTACGCACTAAAATCAACCAAAACAACGGTTACATAACTCGTTGTAGATGCATAACTTTGTTATCCAAATGCATAACTTTGTTATCCAAATGCATAATTTGTTATGCAGTGGAGAAAATGGTTGCATAATTCGTTATGCGTCTGCAGAATGTGTTATGCATCTTTTTTGGTGGCTAGATAATAGTTATGTATCAAGTTTTCGAAAATTTTGCCTAAAATGATGATCACCTCCGATTTTTTCGTGAAAAACAAAAATTTGATGTTCTTGTTTGTACTCGTTGCGTAACTCTCTTAAAAAGATTTCCAACGATATAAAATTTGTAAAATTCCAAGGCGCGGATTTTTAGATATGTTATATCCAAGTTGCGTTTCCAATTATACCCCTGATGCATAACCGGTCATGCGGATGCATAATCCGTCGTGCGGACATTTTTAATAATTTCATATAATTATTGGTGTCAGGGAAATAATTATGGGTGTCACGGTACCTAAAATTAATTGTGGGCCTGACAATGAGAATATTTTTTTTGGGCATGCGCCTAATTTTCCCTTTAGAATTTTTGAGCACGTTTAGGGGCCGAAACCAGCAAAACAATAAACATTCAGGAGACTTCCAGAAAATTTTCAGATGGTATGTAATCCAATGTTTCAGCCAAATATAATTGCTCGTTTATCCAATTGCTGTGAATTTTGGATATGTTGTAGAGGACATCCATACGAAGAGAATGGTATATGACCCATCCCTAGATTCTTCACCAGTTTCTCCCATATAGCTGCTTTGTGTGCGACAGTGTAAAATCACCTTAGACGAGCTTGTTGTAAAACACTCCTGTCATGTGTTAGACCATTTGCTGGTGTCTTGAAAGGTTGGTGAAGGATTTTGATGTCATTGATTTATTTGAGATCATGACCCCTTGATTGATACATGAACATGGTGCTTGCAGTGTCATTTTGTTTCTGTCAGTCGTAGAAACATCACTTCTGAAACCTTGGTCACGGGACCATAACTGAGGTTGCTCTCAAGAGGGGATGATGTAATGACCATGGTTGCATGTATTGGTTGTAGCATTCGTTTTATGATGCATGATTAGCATAGGTGAACTTGGTGACAGTCACGAGTCTTGGACTGTGAACTGATCGTCATGATCAGTGGACCGTCAGTCCCCAGTATTTTGTTAAATTTCTCCCTTTCTTTTTCCCTTCTTCTAACAAGACCTAGATAGAGGACCCAGGTACAAAAAACTTGATGTAAACTCCTAGGTGGTCGAAGTAGGAGGTACCTTGATGAAGGACTTAGCGAAAAGACCTGGTGGACACCGATCGACTGTAGAGGTTATGAATCCCGTCCACGAATTTCTGCTTGCATGTTGTATGCTATGGAGGCTGTAGGAACCTGATACGTCCTCGTAATTCGGTGCTTGACCCCAACTTTTGAAGCTAAGAGACCGAGTTATAATATGAGAAAAGAATCACCCAATTTGGAGTTGTCTAGGTCAGCCAACGAAGCGTGCACATTTTTAATTTGTAATCCCGTGCAAGTTTTCAGATTCCATGAACTTGAGTGTGGAGACCATATCTTTCAGCTCGTATGTACGATTGATGCTCCCTTTTGGTATGTTGTAGAAGAGACATAGACGAACCTCTTTCATTGAGGAAGTATTGTCTCATTCCTCACTCATTGGTACGTTTTTGTAAACCCATGGGCTGAAGTATGTTGTATCTCATTTGTGGAGGTGATGAGAACATCTTGTAGAAGACTTGGGATTGTGCCTGCCTGTTGGGAAAGCTTCGGAAATACTTTCATGTGAACATATTTCATGTCCACACACCTTGATATGAATCATTAGTGCTTGTAGAAGTCTGATCCATCGAGTAACACTTCAGAGAACGGATAGTTGATGAAGCTGGTCATGAGGATGTTGCCCCTCAAACCGTCGTTGATGCTGGATCACGATAGAATTTTCTCCAGAAATACTTGTTGATGCCGATACTATGGTCAGAGTTGCTCCCGAGACCGAAAAGGCTAGAACCATGATTATCGACATAGTCTTTACTCCTTCATCCAGTGAGCCTTTACATTCACGAACAAGTTGGTGGGTTGAGCATTCCCAAGATGAAGGTGTAATGATCAGCCTGAATTCTCTTGAACCATATGACTTAATTGCTCTGTCAGTGAATCGACGTTGTTGTGGAAGGTGGCAGCACCTGTCTTCATTCTGGTGAAGAGAGGAAGTTCCTCAGTCGAGCAGGGGTTTGTGATGTAGAGAGGTCACGTTGATGAAGTTTCATGGAATCACACCAGGTTGCAGTAAATTTTTATGTGGATAACATTTGTTGAAATAGATTTGAATCGATCTCTCTGATAAGATCAAGTCCCCAGTGTATGTTGAAGGAGTTTGTGCCATTCATGGATGATTGATGTTGCATTGCTTCAGAAGTCTTATGAGATAGTGAAGACTTATTGATTGAAGTTTTGTTACACTTTGATTGTGTTGGTGTTGAATCAACGTCGAGATATTTGTGTTGAATCTAGAGGCGCCATTATCGAAGGTGTACTCTTTGATTGGGAGTAAAATTTGAAGGCTTCTTAGATGCTTGAGCGTTGAAGCGTCATATCCCTTGAGCGCCGAATGTCTTAGGTTTGATCGTCTCGGCCCCGGCTATCTTCTATTGATTCAGCATTCCTTCGTTGCGGTGGTGGGATTCAACATTGTGCAGACATCAGAGCTTTCTGATTTCGTGGCACACATGATACTCCAGTAATGCTATGGAGAAAAGCCCAAAGTGTTTTTTGCCATGCTTGGACATCATCTCAGTAATGAATGTCTCAGTGAGATGCTCGATTCAGAGAGGTGTCAGATTTAACCACTTGGTAAAAAATTAATGTGGTGAAGCTACCCACTCATAACGTCTTGCAGAGTTGCTAGCAGAATTGAGTCCCCATGTTAGGATAACATAAACGACATAGACATGGAAGGAATGAGACTTGCCTGAGTGCGGAACCTCTTGATGAATGTCTATGCATCTTTTGCAGGTTCTTGTGTCAACCTTGTCAAAGTTCGAAATTCCTCCAAGTGATCTGATGATGGAACGTCTACCAAATCTTCTGTATCAGAACTTTCTTCGTTTGAGAGATGTGCAACCAAAGGCGCTTTGTCAGTAGCTACCTTTTCATCATGGATCCACGCTCGTCCGAGGATCATGTCATATCTTGGATCTTCTTGATTATGTGAGACTTGGTTTCTGTCTAGGTTGAACCCATTTTCACTTTGGGAGTGATGTAGCCGCAAGTATCTCTGAGCGTTCCTTCATGATCTCTGATTGATATGGGAGCATGAATAATTTCTTGTCTAGTGATGCCTGCGACTCCGAGGGTTTTCAGTGGAATGATGTTGATAGCTCCGCCAAACTCGATCAACGTTCTCCAAATTCGTTCATTTGAAATTGACTGTGATAAGCAGTCCACAGTCGTACATCTCTTTGTCTGTGGCCGGAGGCTTAAGAAGTATTTCCGAAAATGGGCAGTCATCTTCCTGACACGATGTGATTCAACATTGTGAACATGTCTTTCCTTTGTGCCTTCGGCAGATAGAGCAATCCACATATATGTTCGACCAAGGATTGAACTTCTTCTTTGATAGGTTGTTCAGAGAGTGTACTCCTTCAGTCTCCAGTTGAAGCTCTCTTTGGATTCTCTGTTTGTTCAGTTGGCTATCTCCTGATAAATGGAAATTTGATTGCACTATCTTAAATCCAGACTTCCAGTAACTCGATCACTTATTCAATGTGAAGAGGGAGATTTGAGTCTGTCGGATCATTTCCCCGTTTGTTGATGCTAGGTCGAGTTTCTTTGTGCTTTCGGAGAAGCCTGAGAGACTGGAGGACCACGCTTGTGCTGTGGTGCCTCGACTTTCCTTTTGCTTCCTTTCAGCAACAACGTTTGTTGAAGGCTGGAGATTGTATTGATTGTTGACTAGGAATCGGCTGCTTCGAGGTTCCTCGACCTTGTAGACTTTGCTCTTTCCAGTAAAGCAGGTGCGTTAGTTGCTGATCTCTTAGCCGCTTCATGAAGTTCTTAGAAAGTCTGGAACCTGAGATTTTCCAATAAAGCCATGTATACTGGAATCATTCTATTGATGCACAAGTCCACGAGTTGTTGTTCTGTGACATTTGGATCATGACAGTCCAGAGCTTGAACTCTGAACCTTTTCACATAATCATTAGGATGTTCATTGCTCCTTTGAAACATCCTTCTAAGATCATAGAGGGTTATTTTCTCTGAAATAAAGAAATATTTCCTATAGAAAGCGTTAATCATTTCTCCCCAGCTTGTGATACTCCCTGGTGCGATGTTGATGTACCATGTGTATGCTCTGCCTTTCAGAGATTTTGAAAATTCCTTCAGACGGACGACATGGTTATGCTCATGTTCACCCAATGCTTCCAAGAACCGGGAAACATGTTCTCGAGCATTTCCTGTTCCATCATAAAGGGTAAATATTGGAGAGGTATAACCTTTTGGTAGAGGAATCCCTTGTGTAGCAGCAGGGTATGGAGGTTGGTGACGATGGACATATGAAGTTTTATCTTTTCCACGGTCCTCCAAGAGGCGCTCCAAGTCTTCACGGGTGATGAAACTGGGTTGTTTCTTCGCTAGCGGATTGTCTGCATCTTTAGCTTTAGGAACTTCTTCATCATCTACTACATGGATTGGAGTGACTTCAGGATCAACGTCCGAAGATGTTTCTTTAACTTTTCCTTTCTCCTGAGTTTTCTCTGACATCTTGTCTGTGAGAGTTTTGAAATAATTGCATAACTCTTTCTGAGTGGCAGCCATGTCAATCTGATTCTTGGCAAGAGTCTCTTGCACCTTCATGAGATCACCTATAGTAGGCGGGTTTTCTCTGACTTCTTCAAGAGAGCGACCGAAGAGAGAATTGTTCCCAATGTTGGTTTGAGGGGGAGTGGTACCGCTAGTGTCGTTGTTGGGAGTCAGAGCAGTTTATGGAGTACCACCAGTATTTCTAGTGCTAGCATTATTTGGGTTAGGGTTTGTAACTGAACCTGACCTAAGATCAACCATCTTGTGAAAATGTGAGACTGCAACCGAGAGAATGACCTCCCACTGTAGTCGCCAATCTGTAGATGGGGAAAAACAATTTGCTGGTTTTACGGAATCGAGGAGACGACCGTGCGGAGGAGACTACTTGAACTGAGCGAAATGTTTAACCTCACACAGATGCATTGCAACAAGGGAGTGTTTGAAGTTCGAGAGATCAATCTGTAAAACTCCAGCCTACACCAAGACAATGGTCGTTCCAGAGTTAATTCGGTCACAAGAGAGGATGGGTCGATCTGTAGGAGGGAAGCTGAGAAATGTGTGAGATCAATGGTGATCAAAGATTGTTGGTGTGTTGTGTATTTTGCGTGAAAATAGTTTCTGAATGATTGAGTTTACTCAATTGAGAGTAATTGCTAAGACGATGAGTTTGTGTAGACGAAAGACTGTCTACCGAGAATTGTCTGTTGTCTCAATCATGGGTTCAGAGAACTATTTATATTGCAAGAGCAGTAGACACCTTGATCCCAATAAGTGTGACAGTTGTTGAAGTCGAAGAGTGGGAAAGTGGGAAATCGTGTAAAAACCAGTCTCTCATCGTGCGGAGATTTGGTTGATTGTCCACCCACTACTTCGTCAACTCCTTCAACCGCTTGCACGACTTAGTCACATTCTCATCGTGGATGAACACACGTGTCGTAGACCGCCAGACCAAAACCCTAGTTAATATCCCCCATGTGACACGATTGATGTCTCGTGATTGTGGAGTCTGCAAGGCAGACGTGTATTTAGTTAGTCAGTTGCTGACTTTGTGGGACGATGAGTCCTCGTATTGCTGAGTCGAACGTGATTTGCAAATGTTGTAAGATTCATGAATTGAACGTGTCTGTTAAGACAGAGGTATAATTCTCGAGTAAATGTTGATAGTTAAGGTGAGAAAATATTGCTCATTCGATGAATTGTTAAATATTGATAGTTGAACCAACATTCCTTAGTCTGAGCAAATATTGCTTGTTTGATGAATTATTGGTAGCAGGACCAAATAAAACATTATATTAAAATACTGGTAACTGAACCGAGTATAATTAATTAGAATGTTGATCATGGGATCAACATAAAATTATTAGTCTTTGAATCTGCTCAGAATTATGTTTTGCAGAGCTTTGGATCCAAAACCCTAATTTTGATCAATTGCTGATCAATTGATGATTCATTGAAAATCTACCATGGAGTGAAGGAGGGACCGGAAACATGGGATGATGAGTCGAACATGTAACGCCCAGATGCTCGAGTGATCAAAATACCAAAGCCTCTTGAAGACCAGTTGGTGAAAAGATGATCAAATGCTGGTTTAATCATTTATTGATATAATGCTCGTCTGAACCTTTGGTGATAAAACCTAATAAATTATGAAGAGATGAAGGACTGACCAGGGGGTCATGAAACCGACCCTAGTTTGTCACGGGATCGAATGACGATCATTTTATGAAATTCCAAGTTGTTTGGAAGAGTTCTGGACCTAATGCGTGCAATTGTGCAAATTAGGTCAAATTGTGAAAATACGTGGGGACCGGCTCCTTGAAAGCCAAAGAGTCAACCTTGGTCGGTCAAGGTGACATGATCACGTTGCTAAAGTGTCCGCGTTTCAGTCCTGAGAATTTTGATATTTTCTGATGTGCGTTTGAGCAACATTTTGAGAAAATATGAAGAAATCAAGGATTTTGCTGAAACTGAGGAAACTTCATAAGATGAAGGAAATAATAATAATAAAATGAAGGAATGATGAAGTGTGGGACCGGTTATGGCCAAGGCATGTCCGCCCGACCAATGAGCCCGGTCCCATGGCACTTTTCCTAATTTTATATTATTTTCATGATTTTAGGGAAATATCATGAAATCAAGGAGTTTGTTGAAATCAAGGATTTCCTTGAAGTGAAGGAGTTTCCATGAGATGAGGGAAACAAATAATATTAATAATAATAAAATAAGGGCGTGTGGGACCGGCTTGGGCATGGTCGGCCGTCCAGGTCCCTGTCCCGTGAGTCTCCCCTAATTTTATATTATTTTCATGATTTGAAGGAAATATCATGAAATTAAGGGATTTCCATGTGACGATGGAAATAATTAATAAAATAAGGAATTATAAGGTGTGGGACTGGTCACGACTAAGGCATGGCCGTCCGGCTAGTGACCACGGTCCCGTGACACCTTTCCTAATTTTATGTAATTTTTGTACAATTTCCTTAATGTGAAGGAAATATCATGAAACGAAGGAATTTCATCAATTGAAGGGATTTTCATGGAATCAAGGAAAATAATAAAACATGATGAAATAAAGGGAGAAGCGTGGGACCGGCATGACCGGACGGCCGGTGGACTTGGTCCCCTTAACGCCTTCTTTAGATATTTTATTATTACTATTTTCTCCATCTTTTGATCGTTCCTTCGTGTTATCGAATGTTCGTTCGTGCATTCAGGTGCTCGTGCATTTATTGCTGAATACACTTGCGCCATTTCCTTGGGGCTTACTCGATGGTGGATCGGATTCCTGTACTTTGAATATTTATTACTAACCCATGGAATTCTGCTGGGAATAACCATAAATTGAAGTAACGGGTACGCATACCAAACCTGTCTAGGAGTGTGGCAGCCTTGAGTCCATTAGTTCTGTTAAAAGTATATTAGAGTTCGTCCATACAGATTATGTGATTAAGGTACGCGTATCAAATACCATCTCTGGTTCAAAAATACTAAGGGAACTGGTGATGTTCGTTTTGCTTCGCAGCAAGTATCTCAGCAGCATCGTATTCGCCAATATTTTTTGGAAAATTAATGTTACCTACTGCGACAAAGGGAGCATCATAGCCATTAACAACTTATACCCATGATTGAAAATCACGCGCTTGAAGAAAATCTCGCATAGCAATTTTCCACCATAAGTAATTAGAGCCATCGAATACTGGTGGTACGTTAATAGAGATATCACCTCTGTCCATAGAGTCAGATCGCTACAAACATAGACTTGTAAGGTCTTAAACGTGTTTGCCTACTCTGATACCAATTGAAAAAGCGGGGGTCTAACAACCACACCCAATATTTCGATTAGCAATCTGTATGGACGAACTCTAATATACTTTTAAGAGAATCAACTAGACAGTCTAGGAGTGTGGCAGCCTTGAGTCAATCAAATAGTAAGTTCACATAATCTAGCATAGAACAACACCATCTTCGGTTCACATAATCTAGCTTATAGTTTGTATTGTTTATTTCTCATTCCTTATCCATGTTGACAATGGGATTTCATAACAATTTTTGCTGAATTATTGTAATTTATTAGGGTTGTTAAAAAAAATTGGGGTAAAAGATGCACAACAACAATGACTTCAGTTTGATTCATCTCGGTACTAACTCGGTAATGACTAAAAACTGACTCGCTGTTATAACTCGGCTCTGGTCAATTATTCAGGGACTTTAATGTCTTTTTCTATAGATGAATTAATACCACGTATGCACTAACATTCGTCAACCATTTTTATTGAAAAAACGGGACGGAAAAAGTCAAATTGTGGGCAGTTAATTAATATTGAAAAAAACGTGGGCATTTTATTAATTGCATGTACCCATATGGGCCTTTTATTAAAAATACATAATGAAATCTCCATCACTTGCAGCTGATATCCAAGGTCGAATTAGAAAAACATATTCTTCTCAAGTGAAGCAAGCACTAGCCATGTTGGTATAGCAAGCACTAGCCACGTATTTAAGATGATGAAAGTGTTGATGGTGGTTTTTATCTTAGGGTGAAAACCGTAAAATCGATATTAATGCTTCAGTATTCAAACTATTATGTTTTGATGTATCTTAGTTCCGCAAGGAATTTAAGAGATATATCATAAACCTGGGGAGAGCCTGCGCCTCTCTTCTCGTATACATGTAGTTATGTTTATGAGCTTCGCCTGGCTGAACTCAAAATATATGTATATGTGTAACAGTATTCACTGTGTAATGCAGTACACACATATATACAATATTGGTGCATGATGCAATAATCCCAGGTGTTCTAATATTTTATCATGAAAACTCAAGCTCCTAGATGAATTGGTCACTAGTATAGAGCGAAGTGATGTATTTTTTTAATGTTATGTTCTTAGTTGAACTCTTAATACTGACTTGACGTTCATGTTCTGAGTAGCATGGAGTCATGTCTGAATTAAGATATGCATGAGGGTACTTGATCAGAAGCGCGCAAGCTATGTCAATGAGACCAGCGCCACGCTACTCGTAAGAGTAAAAAAAATTAGTAATTTTGTGTTAACGTACAAAAATTTACCTAAATTGATTAATTTTTGTGTCAATTCACAAAATTCAAAATTTTAACCTAATTTTGCGTCAATTCACAAAATTGGATTTTTGCCATAAAGATGGAGTATGCACGATATTTTGATCCCTATTGGTCGAGACTAAACCTTGGCAAACTAGGAATCAGCCCATCATGGAGCCAGTAAGAGTAAAATCCTAGCAGAAGTTGGAAAAAATAAGCAAAAGGGGAAACCGTGACTGGTTAGGTCAGTCACAGATAGGGCATGACCGCGCTACTTGGCCGACCGGTTTGCCCTAGTTCACACACCCCCATGGCCGACCGGCCTTGCTTCATATTGGTCTTCAATCACCCCTCTTTCCTATCGGCCAATCACATTGCTTCTATGCTAGAAGCTCTGCTTTAAATTGTTAGTGGAAGTACATTGGTTGACGCATTCCATTTCTTAAGAAAATTGATCTTAGTCGCCCAAGTCAATCGCAAATTGATCACGATCACACGAATTGGACGACTCCATTGACTAACTTAAACTCTTATAAGCTCGGAAAATAGGGTGTTGCTGTGATGACCGACCACCCATTCATTGCCTCGACCAATCACATCGCTCCTAGCCCACCTACTCTGTAACAAATCTTTGGCCAAAGTAGGCTAGTAGAGCTGCCTTATATAAAGAATTAAATCTAGGCTGTCCAAGTCAGTCGCAGAATGATCACGACCAAACGACTTGGCCGATCAATTTAAGAAGCTTGGCTCTCTCCTAACATGACCGAGAAAGCTCCATAATAGCCACATGCGGCCCCTCTATTATTTCATCCAATCAGGATGCTCCTAGCCTAAAAGCTCCGCTCTAAATCGTCGATCGAAGTAGGCTAGTCGAACTGTTTATAAGGATCTAATTAGGTCAACGATGACCAAAAACTGCCGCAAATCATCTCAGCCGTACAACTTGGCAAGCTGGTTTGGTCGGCCTAGATCCAACTCCAGGTAATCAGTAAAGTACCGTGATAACCACCTCACATCCCTCTTTTTAATGGACCAATCATGTTGTCCACAGCCTACATGTGCAACCACCAATGACCGACCAAAGAAGGATGGTCACGCCACTTTTTTAACCATAAAATCCGCGACTACTTCAGGCAGGCTTTATACAAGATGCTTTACATGCATCGAATATTTTGAGCTGCTTGCTTGAACACGATGCTTCACATGCATCCTTTGAAAACAATATTTTTAGGGTATCGGTCTTATAAATAATTTAACAAAGCACCGTATGCTATTTTTCGAGTACTACTCACGGCTAGTCCCATTCTCACGACTTGACATGTCACTTATGACCAACTACTGCCTAGCTTGCGCGTGATTGGTTGAAATATTTTTCTACTTGTAGATTTTACATACGAGGGTCACGACATATGCTAGTTATTGAATAATCACGTACTCATTCTTCCACTATTCATGACCACTTCTCACATGTCATGGTGGTGGGCCCACTCAGCAACTACCACGCCTCTCACTATTAGTCGTAACGCGACTTGCTCCATATCATGTGGATCTTGCCATAAAAACAAGCACGCCTTAGTCATGCAAATCACGACTAAGAGTCACTCTATACCAAAATACTCGAGACATCAAACATATCACAAATTGGGGATATTCATTAGGGAATTGGTCTGGCGATTTACAACATGCGGTGTGCAATACACCCCTTATGACAAAATGTCATGAAAAATGGGCAGTTAATGAGTAAAGGAGAAGTGGGTACACAACCGTCCAGTCCTACCTTCATAGTAGGGGCATGGTTTTACCATCTTCGCATGATCTCCACTACTTCACTACTCTACAACTCCCACTTCCTATGAGATCAGGGTGTTCGAGTATGACTTGATATAAATAGATTTTCAATCTATTCATTCAGCGACTAACACAAATTTCCAGAAAACACAGAGAACTTACAACTTCCATTTTTTACAAGCAAGTTCCATTTTTTGAGATAAGTCATAAACATTCACATCTTACGGAGCCTGTCTCTCTGATCTCAACATCTTCTCTGCTTCCCTCCCTAAGATCAACCCTTTTCCTTCATTTTGTGACCGAAGCAAGACTGGAACGATATTTTTTGGTTTAGGCCAGAATTGTGCAGATTGATCTTTCGAATCTAAAGTAATCCCGTGCAGTACATTTGTTTATGGTGTAGATTCATCAACCTATCCACTTTTACTCTTTTCTCCAGAATCAGTTTTTACCCTACTACAGTAAGTTAAAATGAATTTGAAGTTGACTATTTATAAGGTAGAATTTTAACTGTTAGATGATAAACCATTGAGCGACGACCATAGCGTCGAGCGATATAAAGACTATTGTTGGCGCTATAATGACTAGCAAGTGATATAGAAACCACCGAGCTGTAAAGTCGCATTTGGCTAAGTGATATATTTACCATTTAATCGGATATGTTCGCCGTTTTTCCTTGCCCGTAACAGGTGAAAAGTGGCAAATAAGCTGGCCTGTGGATTTCAGATAAACCTGCTTAGCGAACATCTTTTTCTTGTTTTGGAGGAATTAAAGAAGAAAAAGTTCATCTTGTCGAAGTTAGTTTTGGGCCTTTTGGGCATGTAGTTTAGGAGGAAAAGATAGGAAAAACGAAAAAAAAAAAGTTCTTTCTTGTGGTAGTTAGTTTTGGGCCTTTTAGGCATGTAGTTTAGATATGACATCTATAGTAGCTTAGTTTTTCGCGCACAACGTGTCCACTGGGATCGATTTTCCCCGGGAGCGCGTCCTTCTCTTGTCATCACTGACATGAGTTGCTAGCTCTTCCTGAGACGGTCGTTACTAGAGGGACAATACGTGTTGGCGTATGAGTGGTGTTTGGTCTTCGGTGTTGGTTGGCCCCCGTTTCACGCGACGACAACTAGCCTGACTACCTCTTCAGCTAGCCGAGAGAAAGAGTAGTTGGGTCCCCTGTGCTTTGATGTCGAAAAGTTATCGACTTTTGTCCCTTACAACAGTGAACATGTAAAACCATCCTAACATATGTGAAAGGAGGAACTCTCTCCTGTGGCTATGCAAGGCAGCAAGATCGTGAAAGGGGGGACTCCTCCCTGTAGCTTTGCTTGCTCTGGGCAGGGATAAAGTGGGCATGCTACTTTAACGGTCGCGAATGCGTAAACCATACTAAAATGGTGTGACCACCCCCTGTTCCACGTGCGGCACGAAAGGTGCCAAGGACTTACTACTGTCTCCGACAGGTTGCCCAGGCAGGTGAGCCTAGGGGTGCCAACGGGTCCGGGTAGTACACTACCCGGAACCGGAACCGGTAACTTTAGTCGGTTCCGGGTCCGGTTCCTAAATTAATGGATCTGGAACCGGACCCGATAAAAAGCTTAAATACCCGTGTCCGGGTATTTATCGGGTCCTCTAAAATCAACTATAATTTTTGATAATCTATTTTTATATTTGTTATGTTAGCTTGAATTTAATAATTTTTCATATAAAATTATTATTATATCTATGTCAATGTTCTAATAAAGATTAAATGTAAGAAAATAAGGGAAGAATGAAAAAAATTTAAGCGAAACTATACGAAATACTCTCCTTTTAAGTAAAATTAACAAGCAAAAAGCAAGTATTCGGATACCCGATACCCGACGGGTACCCAACAGGTAATATCCGTTAGGACCCGAAAGCTTAACGGTTCCTAACGGGTCTAACCGTTGGGTAGTGATTTTACTAATGAGTTCAATTTTGGGACCCGGAACCGAACCCGATAGACCCGGGTCCGGTTCGGTTCCGGATAATCAGATACCCGTTGGCAGCCCTAGGTGAGCCAGTGTAGAAACTTAACCATATCTTGGAGATAAAATCTTCACGAGAGATTATCTCCGCCCAATCTGATACGTGCTACTGGAAAATGGGCTTTGGATATTGGATCTAGAGTAGCCTAGTTCTGTACAAGTTCTACCCAAGTATCCACCCAAAAACGGAACAGTGATAATGATCGGTTTCTGTCTCCTCTGTCTATCACATTCTCACACGTTCATCTTCTTCATCATCATCAGACAGACATCAAGTGACAGGCAATTTTTTTTCTGTAAAACGAAAATAAGGTGATCTCTGGAATCTGTCTCATTTATGTAACATACCAATCTTAATTTATTAGTTTTGATATTTGAATCCTATATTTGATCACTGATTTAGAATTTAAATTCTGCTACCATTTCTATATTTAGGGTTTCATCTTTCAGTTTTTCCATGTTATTCCTCAATTAAATCTCTCTAGCAAAGAAGATAAATCAGCGCAAATGGAGAAAGAACCACTCCTTTGCCATCCTTGGCAAAAACCACCAGGGATGCATTTAAGAACACCATCAGGTTTATCACCACTTCCAGAAGATGAAGAGATTATAATTCCTTCAAATTTACCACCATCTTCACCATTAACTCCTTCTGAATATAAAGATTATCTCATATTTGGACCTCCATCTCCTTCTACTACTACCATAAACATTGATGCTTTAAACCTAGCTGATTCTTCATCTTCTTCGCTTAACGCCTTAGAACAAGAAATTCCTCCGCCTCTTACTACTGACACTGCTACTTCTATGATCATTTCCTCGTCGCTGTTATCACCATCAACCTCATGGCTCAATGACCCCTCTACAAAGACTAACAAAACTAATCTTCACCGGTCGAAAACGGCACCAGCTATGGCTGCAATTAACAATGTTGACCATCATGAGGACCACCTTGAAAAGCCTAATTTTGGTACACAACCTGTTATCCGCCAAGCGGTTGTTCTCTTGTTTGTTTACTTTTCTCTTGGTGTTGTTATTTATTCGTGTAATCGAGATAATTTCTCAGCTATAGAGACACACCCGGTCGTAGATGCTCTTTACTTTTGTATTGTCACTATGTGCACCATTGGGTATGGTGATATTACCCCTACAACTACGTCGGCCAAGTTGTTCTCGATTATGTTTGTTTTAGTTGGGTTTGGATTTATTGATATTTTGCTCAGTGGGATGGTTAGTTACTTTCTGGATATACAAGAGAATATGATCTTGACAACAGTTAAAGGTGGTACAAACACTGCTGCTGGAAATCGTGATAGGAAGCATGATTCTAGAACTAGAAGGTACTTCATTGATGTGAAGAAGGGGAGAATGAGGATACGAATAAAGGTGGGATTGGCATTAGGGGTTGTGGTTCTTTGTATTGGGATTGGTACTGGCGTTATGCATTTTGTGGAGAAGTTAGGCTGGTTAGATTCGTTTTATCTTTCGGTGATGTCGGTCACAACTGTTGGATATGGAGATCGAGCATTTAATTCCCTCCCTGGCCGTATATTTGCCTCAATTTGGCTTTTGGTGTCTACACTTGCCGTAGCTCGAGCATTCCTTTACTTGGCTGAGGCTAGAGTTGATAAGCGGCATAGGACAATGACTAAGTGGGTGCTCCGTCAAGATATGACTGTCAAAGAGTTTCTTGCTGCTGACATGGACCAGAATGGTTATGTGAGGTTCGTGTTTCATTTCATTTATCGCATATATGAAATCCATTTCACTTAGATATTCATTTCTTATAGGTTTATATCTAGTTTGAAAAGTGGATTATTAGAGCACTCTACTTTTGAAAATCAAATCTTAAGCTTGTAACTGTCCGTCTGTCTGTCTCATGTTAAGTGTTATAGCTTTTCTGCTGCAGTCCTTTCTGTTAGTAGCGCCTTTCATTTAAGCAGCAGTTTGTTTGAGCTCCTGAATATCCAGACAATAAAAAGAAAAAAATGACATTGAGAGAGTTATGATTTCCATTGAGTTTCCCTTGATCTAAAATTCAGTATTTCAACTGCATCAATGACCTTTCAAATTGTATGTGTTTCTGTTGCAGTCCTTTCTGTTAGTAGCGCCTTTAGTTATATCTTAAGTTAAGCTATAGCTTTTCCATCCTGCTTATTAGTTATTAGCATTTGAAAACCTTTTAGGAAATGCTATGTGAATTATGGAATTAATTGCATTATCCTTCCCATTTTGTATCGAAGTATTACCAGTATGTTCTTTGCGGTAGTAGGTTCAACATGTTGGTGCCTGTTCGCGTCTTTTGTTTGGGATAATTCTTTTCCTTGCTGAAATTCAAAATTTGGGATGCATTGCTAATCATGTGTTTTATGATTTCATTGGAATGTACAATAGAACTTGAATTCATTTCTTTGATCTGCATGAGCACCAATTTGGTCTAAGTTTCATGAAACCTTTATATTTATTTGGTGACTGTTGATCTTTATTTTATTACACAGCTATTCAACTATCGTCACTTAAAGTTAACAAGGGTTCTAGTGTTCCATTGTTCTGGTTTCTAATGCTAATTATTGATTCTTACATACATTTGATTGTGCAGCAAATCTGAGTATGTCATATACAAGCTCAAAGAGATGAACAAGATAGCAGAGAAAGATATCCAACAGATATGCGCCCAGTTTGATAGGCTGGACGAAGGTAATTGTGGGAAAATAACACTCGCCAATCTCTGGGAAAATCGTCATTGAGCCATGGAAGGGTGTTATTCCTTTGGTTGATGGAAATTATTATGATAAAAGTTAAAAAAGGTGGAAGTTGTGGGGATCTCATGCCTCCATGTAGTGAGCAGCCAACTGATGCATCCGAAATCTCTGTGCTTCTGTCTTTGTTCTTTTTTTTTTTTTTTTTTTGCAGTTCTGTCTGTTTCTATTGTATAGCGGCGGTGCAGTAAGATGACTTTCTTAAATTTATAGCAGTCCAAATTATTTGGTTCTTATGTAGCCTCTCTAGTAATAAGATGATCAAGTTGTTGGACAATGATATCCATAATCTAATGTCGAACTCGTGTACATCCTACCGATCAAAGGAATTGAACAGAAAGGATAAGTCAATTTCCAGATGTTGGAAGATCAGCACGAACGGCCATCATAACGTACATGACTAGTTACCTCGTCCACCCGGTTAAGTCATGTGGCGGCTACTGTTCTATGATCAGGCAGGCTGCCACATGTTTATTGGATTTCAATCTCCGAGGGTATTTTCATAAAAGATTAGCTGGCCTTTGTAACCCTCCTCCTCACATCCCTTCGATTGAACTAGTCTGGCAGGAAAACTCCTATCTTTATGCAATTGGTAGGAAGTAAGGGCAGTTCCTCTGGAATGAGTTCATTTTGCTCCCATCATGGAATGAACAAATATAAAAAATGGATGTTCAGATGAACAAATTTGTTGATTTGAACATTGAGGTCGGAACATCCAGTGCGCGTATGAGAGAAGGACGCGCGTTCTTGCCAAAAACTACCAACGCGCGACCATGCCAAAAACGCCAGAGACATTCCCAGTGACGCCCGCGACTGTTGGATTATCGCCAAGTACAATCCGTGAATACTTTATTTTTTAATCTTATTTTATCCCACTTTATCCTATTTTATTTCACTTCATCCTATTTCATCCCCTAGCTCAGCTGGTCATCCCCGTTCCCCAAAGTTTAATGCGCTCCAGGAGGTCCCAGGTTCGAGTCCCCAATGGCGTAATATTGCAGGAATTACCATGGAAGGTAGTGTTAGTTTGTCCCCCTTGTGACACAATCTCAGCACCCCTCCCGCCGTTTCGGCTCCCTTGGCTAGGTTACCCATGAGGCTCGCTGGTAGGTTAGCACAACAACCTGTTCAATTAATGTAATAGTATGTCGTTGGAGCTTAGCTTGTTAGGCTTCCAACTAGTTTCATGTAATAATATTCATCCTATTTTGTATCACCGAAATATTTTATTTTATTTTTCATCTTTATCCTACAAAATATTTTATATTAAAAAAAAATACGAATGGGGTCTTAAAAAACCAAATCTGTTCATTTTGACCTGCTTTACCATGGTGGAGAAACCCGTTTGACCATCCACGTGGCTCAACATAATTTTGAGTTTGTTCATTACCATATGACTGCTCTAGGGAGTTAGAGAGTGCTCACGCTAATCAGTTAGGCGTGAAGTAGGGCGGAGTAGATCCATCTGCCCTTTACCACCACCCAGTGCACACTAGTTTAATTGCCTATGTTGAGACTGCTTTGATCAAGATTGTGGTTGCCTATAACATGTCCCTTCAAGAAGTCACTGCTCGGGCTAATGCCGTTTTTTTTTGAAAGGATATGGTTAGAGTCGTTAGACCCTGACACTCTTAAGACGAATATATTCACTATCACATTGACGTGCAGAGTGCACCTATCTAGGTCTAGGATACGGACCACAAACTCATTGAAGGACCAATCTAAACATCTCTCGACCTTGTATACGCTGGACGAAAATAGGATGAGAATTTTTGGTAAGAATCCATAAGCTCGTCTTTTGTGATTCGTATTTACGTACATCTCCCAGTGAGTTCTAAACCTTCCTAGCTAGCTGTATATATCTTAATTGGAGGTGATAAACATCAAAATGATGATTGTGAAAGTTTTTGGTGTTATACTATCAATTAGATAGATCAATGAGAGTGATCGAAAGACAGATTCATTTTAAAGTCAAAAGGAAAAATCTGATATGATACGATGCGGTATTAATCATGATTAACTTTACGCTAGGTATTTCTCTTGTTCGCTAGCATATCCATATCGTGTCTTTTTGAAAGACAACTAGTCAGGTATAGAAATTTCCACACCTTTTTCTTTTGGTTGAAGGTGCTTTCGGAAATACGGTGTGTTCAAGAAAAATACGTGTGTACGTGTCTCCCAGAATACAACTACACTGTCGCACTTTATAGAATGTACTGCCAAGAAGAAATGAGTCCTTGAGCTTTGATATCAGAGATATGCCTCATTTTAATTATATTCTCCGGGTGTTCGACAAATATTAACCATGCATGCATGATGCATCCATCCCATGCATTAATAAGGACTGACCACTAGGCCACAGCTAGATACTGGACCATATACGAAGCTTCTACGTGCCCTTTCCCTCTCCCCCAAGTCTTCATCCTTGCATGTAAGAGTTGACAATATCAGTCGAATATGAAATTGAGCAATATTACACAAAAAATGGTGAAAACAACATACTTACTTACTTAGCCAGCCGGTTTACCGAAAGAGTTTAGTAGAATTTTAACATGATATATTTATTGTCATATAAACGTCCAAACATCTAACATGCAAGTACGCAAAGAGTTGCATTTTGTCCAGCCCAGGGATGGATATTTTGGTCCCAATTCCATGGAACTTATTGCAGTTTTAATGGACCTAACTGATATTGTTGTCATCAACCTCAACTAGCTCGAGAGAATGAGTGATTAACTGATGAATGTGAAAATATCTCTCTTTTTTTTCGATACAATGCGAAAATATCTCTAGCTTCAGCATCACCAGGACCACGTTTTCATAAGGTGCAACTTGGAAGCAATATGAATTCATTTAATCGTCTGTCATTGAATGCGGGTATACAGGAACGCGAGACTTCATCTACATGTCCTCCATGATTAATTACCAAAGATAGGAGTGCCTACGTTGTATATATATTAAGTTCTTATACTGCATTAGCTAGTAAATAACTGTAGACATTCTCCGTCCTTCACATGTAGCTCATGAGAAGCGCAAACTATTGAAACTGGAAGCGCCATATAATTACTCGCCAGCGGGAGGGGTGCATGGGATGATCACCCCATGGGTATAAGATGAGAAAACAGCCCGACTATGATCACTTCTGTTGAAGTCTCTCCAGGTCCAGGTGATTATTAGCTTCACTTTTTCTTCTACAAATGACACCTCCGATTACACCATAGTACGGTCAGATTTAGATGCTAAAATTTTTGGAATGATGTGTGGATCATACATTGCAATTGCATGCTAAACTTTAAGTTTTGGCATGTAAAGCTTTTATTAGACCCTGTGTGTCTGTGTCAAGTCAACAGCAGTCAATGTTGACGTGACCGATATAGTTCCCGTGGTGAGTATGTGTGTTTGTTGTATTGTTATTACGGAAGTCAGGGGTTTGATCCCACTGTACTAGAAATTTGTATTTAAATTAGTTGTATAAAGAGGTTTGGCGGTGTTTGATCTAGCAGTGGGGATAGTCCAATATGCTGGATTTAAAAAAAAAAAAAAACCTTGTAAGAAAACTCAGTGTAATATCCTTTTCTTCTCCAATATTCTTCTCCAATACAATATCAGTGTATCTGTTTCTCATGGTATCATTCGGTTCGATCCATGAGACCTAAATTCTTTCTCTGCAACAAATTTTAATAATAATCTTTTCAACAGAACAATGAATCATCAACACAATGACATAATAATTTTTCGATTCAAAATTTTCATCAATATCTTTCTTGCCTGTTTTAGGTCAGACTTTTTAGCTCAAGATCACAAATCAGATTTCTTGATTTCATATCAACAATTATTGTGAACATTGGTTAGTGTCAGTGATTGTTTACACAAGAAGATGAAAAATGGATAATTCTTCCGCTGCTTCGGATGATAATTCTCTGAATTTACTTTGCCTTTCTCAAATTTTGGTAATTTTGTTTCAACAAAGTTAGATTCGACAAATTTCCTGCTATGGCGTGATCAGTTTGAGTCTATATATTCTGTATGCTACATCCTTGTATGGTTATGTTAATGGGGAAGAAGTAAAACCGGAAAAACAGATTATAATTGATGGAGTTTCTCTTAATCCTAAGTGGGTCTACTGGAAGAAGGTTGATTATTCTGTTATGAGTTGTTTGAAGGATACTTTTACACCTTCTGTTTCTGGAGATGTGTTGGGTTTGTCCACTACAAGGCAGATTTTGTCCTTTCTAGAAGTTAGTTTCAAAAATCAATTTATGGCACGCAAGAGTATGTTAAGGAATCAGTTACACGGATTCAAGAAAGGTAATTCCACTGTTCTTGTGTATCTTCAGAATTTAAAAGCAATTGATGATTCTTTAGATGCAACAGGAGAGAAAGTGTGTGAGTCAAACTTAGTAATGCATATGTTGAATGGACTAAGAAGAGAGTATGACAATTTTGTCATTGCTGCACAAAATAAAGAAGTGCCTTTCATATTTACAGAAATAAAACCTAGGTTACTCAATCATGAACAATGGATACTTGATCATCAACAAGATACGAACAAGATTTTTGATGCACAACATCCTTCTGGCTTTTATTCAAGAAATGTCAACAATAGCAATGGATATGGTAGAGGGAAGAGAAAGAATTCAAAAAATGGTAATTCTAATAATAAGAAGAATGTTCAAAATTTCAAGCCTAATGGGTCTTATGATGCTTTTTCTAGTAATGCAAATGGGAGAAGGGATTACTCACAAGTTTGAATGTCAAATATCTAGAAAGAGGGTATATTATGCTAGTAGGTGTCACTTTAGGTATTATCCTCCACCATCTACTTAAGAAAATGGCTCAGGGAATGTAACTCAACAACAACATACTTTTACTACTGTGAGTGAAGATATAAATTTTTCCGCGCCTTCTACATCTGAGACTCCACAATGGCTTGTTGATTCTGGTGCAACTGCATATATGACTGGAGATGAGGGTCTTCTACACAATACTTATAATTACAGGGGAAAGGGGGAAGTTCAAGTTGACAATGGTAAGTCTTTACAAATTACTTTTACTGGAACATCTATTATTCAAACACCTAAAACTAGTTTTAGACTCAACGTTGTTCTTTAGGTTCCAGATATGAAGCATAATTTACACTCAGTTGTTAAATTTACAAGGCATAATTCTTGTTATTTTAAATTTTATCCTTATGGCTATGAGATTAGAGATTTACTTACAAATGTTTTGCTTGCTCATGGAACTGTAGTTAATAATTTTTATCTTATTCATAAATCTTTCATGTCTTTTTTATGATAAAAAGGAATTTTATTGCTTAAGTAGAGGGGAAATTACAATCTCTTGCCAGGAGAGTATTAATCTCTTCTGAAAAATTACTACGAAGATAAACATTGGTAGTTGTTTCTCTAACTGATTTAGAAATTGAATCAGCTACCTGGTTATCTTCCCTACCAACATAAGAAAATTGACATTGTTCAAAACTTAAAGATAAATGTTTTATTTCCTTAAGTAGGTTTCTGTTTTCCCACTGAATGAGGAGAACATTATCTAAAATAGACTGTACGACCAATTTCGCGTCAGCTTCAATGTGAATCTTTGTGAAGTGCTCTTCTTTTGCCCACGTCAAAGCTTCTCGAATTGCCATGCATTCTCCCATCTCAGGATTTAGTGCTCCATCTGCATAAGACCCTTTGATTCCTTCGCAGCTACCTGAATGGGAACGTAAGACAACACCAGTTCCGATTGCGTTAGTTTTGTAATCAAAAGATGTATCAACATTGAATTTCATGATATGCTGCAGAGGTGGTTTCCATAGTGAAATGCTAGGACTGTCAGTATTATGAGAATGAGACTGTAAATCAGGTAAATGAGAGTGCAGATAATAGTTAATCTTATGCATGGATGTAAAAGGGTTAGAACAGATTCCCTGGAATGCAGAATCGCATCGATCCTTCCATATAATCCAAGCGATAATAAATAGGGTGAAGAAACTATTATAGTCATCGTGACCATTTCCAATCATTAAACAGTTTTCAATCCATTCTGAAACAGTATGAAAAGTATTATAAACCTCATCAATGTCAACATTAACAAGGTTCCAAACTTTCCTGGCATGTGCACAGCTGAAAATTATATGCTCCATTGTCTCATATTCTGATCCACACATAGCGCACTGTGTATCAATAGTATCATTATATAGTGCAAGCTTCAGTCTTGTGGAGTGTGCTTCATGTAAACATTTCCACACAAAGATTTTAATTCTTTGAGCAAGTTTACTCTTCCATAAAAACTTCCAAACTTTGCTCTGAATAACCCTACCATTAACTATAACCTCTGTGTTTTCCATAGTGAGTTTCTTATAAGCACTTTTAACTGAAATTTTTCCATCCTTGGCTGGCATCCAGATCATATTGTCTTCTTTAGAAGTATCAAGATATAAGCTTTGTATCTTCAGGGAAGTGTTAACATCAAATAGTTGATTAAGTAAGGATATATTCCAACTGTTTGTGTTAGGAAGAATTAATTCTTCTACTTCTTGATAAAATTTATGCAGCTCATTGATAGGTTGAGGAGGAGTAGATAAACCAAGAATCCACTTGTCCAACCAAATTTTTGTTTTTCTGCCATTGTTTACCTCCATAAAATAGTTCTGCTGAACTACCAGAAGCCCCTTTGTGATGCCATTCCAGGTATAAGAGCCATTACCAACTTTGATGTGCTGATGTAAAATGTCACCATTTCTGAAGTATTTGCTGCCTATAATTTGTGACCACAGTGCATATGATTCAGTGCATAGTCTCCATGCTAATTTAGTAAGCAGTGCTAGGTTTAACATTTCCAGATCTCTAAAAGCCAAACCACCAAATTCTTTAGGTTTACATACCTTGAGCCAAGTAATAGGATTTGTGCCTCTGTTGGAACAGTAACCCCAAAAAAACTTCCTCTGAATAGTTGTGAGCTTCTTGATGACATTATCAGGGATTTTAAAAGTACCCATCTGATATATAGGAATGAAATTAAGGACATGTTTGATCATTGTAGACCTGCCTGCTTGTGTGAGTGAAGTTGAAGACCATGTAGAATATCTGTGTATAAAATTCTCTTCAATGGCTTTGAAAGCTTTCTGTTTTGAGTGACCTAATAAAAGCGGAGAACCAAGATATCTTTCCTTGGAATTCATAGTTTTCACTCCAAGAATTTGAATAATATTAGCTGCCACCTCAGGGTTTGTTTTTTTGCTGAAATGAACTGAATATTTCTCAAAGTTGATCACCTGCCCAGATTGAGTACTAAAATTATGAAGAAGATTCAGTAACTTATTAACTGAGTTAGTTGTTGCTTGAGTGAAAATCAAGCAGTCATCTGCAAAGAGCAAATGATTAATGGCTGTAGAATTAACAGCCACTTTAATACCTTTAATAGTGTTATCTTGTTGAGCAGAAACTGAATGCCTTGAAGAAATTCCATTGCTAAGATGAAAAGGTAAGGTGATAGAGGATCACCCTGCCTTATACCTCTTGTTGGATGAAATTCCTCACAAGGGGAACCATTCAGCATAACAGCAAGAGAAGTAGTGCTTATGCACTGATTTATCAGATCACAAAAATCTTCATTGAAACCAAAGTGCTTGGGAACTTTAAGTAAGAACTTCCATTCTAGTCTGTCAAAGGCCTTTGACATGTCTAGTTTTAAGGCCATCCAACCAATCTGTCCGTTTTTCTTCTTCATGGAATGAATTATTACTTGTGTTATAACAGTGTTGTCACTAATGAGCCTTCCAGAGACATAAGCTGCCTGATAGGGTAAGATAATTTTCTCCATCAAAGGTTTGAGCCTATTCACAATGATTTTTGAAATAATCTTGTAGGAAGTATTACATAGACCAATTGGTCTATAATCTGCAACACATATAGGCTTCTTCTTTTTAGGAATGAGTGAGATGTATGTTTTATTGATCTGCTTAAGAATGTGCTTTGTTTCAAAAAACCTTGTTATCATCTGACAAACATCTTCACCAATTATGCTCCATTGACTTTTGTAAAAACCTGCCTGGAATCCTTCAGGTCCGGGAGCACTCCAGTTCTCCATACTCTTAACAGTGTCATGTATTTCTTGATGAGAAGGAATTCTTGTAAGCATTGCATTATCTGCCTCAGTAATAATGGAAGGAATAAGCATGATTAAACTGTCATCTAGATTGATATCAGTGGAAGTACTTATATCCTTAAAATGAGAAGTGAGATGCTGAGAAATTTCTTCCCTAGAATGTAACTAGACATTATTGTGGTTCTGCAGAGAATCAATATTGTTCCTGTTCTTCTGTTTGTTTTGTTGTGAAAAAAATTGTTGTTGTTGTCCATATCCTTAATGAAAAGATCTCTAGATTTCTGCTGATAAAACTCAGTTTTGTATTTTTTCCATTTAGAAAGATCCTTATTGATATTGAGTATCTTGTTATGATTCTCATCTGAAGGAGTTTGAGCTTGTAAAACATCAAGTTCTTGTTGCAGCTGATCCACTTTCTGATTAATATTACCAAACTGATTTTTATTCTATAAAGAGAGTTCTTTTCTTGTGGATTGAAATCTTTTAACAAGTTGGTAACCAGGAGAGCCAATAACATCAATTTTCCAAGCATTTTTAATAACAGAAACACAACTAGCATCATTCAACCAAGTTGGAAAAAATTTAAATGGTTTCCAACTAGTATGAGAAGAAGAATCAGTAACTAGCATGATGGTAGTATGATCACTACCAACTTGAGTGAGATGCTTTAATTGAGAATTAGGGAAATAGAAATTCCAGTCACTATTTCCTAGTACTATGTCAATTCTTGACCTTCTAGTACCAGTGCCTAAGTTGTTACTAGACCAGGTGTAATTTTTCCCTATAAAACCAATGTCCTCCATACCACAGTTTCTGATAATGCTGTTAACAAGACCATTAGTAGAAGAAGATGTTGTTTGAACATCATCCAGGAGATGAAAATTCAGATCACCTATAAGAATCCACGGTCCTCTAAGTGTTTCACTAGTTTTTTCCATGAAATCCCATTGCTCTTTTTTCCTAGAGTAGTCAGTAAACCCATACATACAAGTGAGAAGGAATTCTGGCTTGCTTGAATCATATTGAACTGCAAGATTAAACATATTATGACTAGCATCTAGAAGATCATATGTGAACCTATTTTTCCAAAGTAATATAAGACCTCCTGACAAACCTATTGGTTCAATGTAGGCTTGGTTTGGGTAATGGAGATGGATGACAAGAGATTTACTTTTGCTCTGAGGAATCTTGGTCTCACATAAAAAGATGATATCTGGATTGTAATGTCTAACTAGATCACTTAAATGATTTCTAGTGGAGGAAGTTTTCAGACCTTGGATATTCCACGAAATTATTTTCATGGTTTGAAAAAAAATTGTAGTCACAAACTAGCAAAAACAGTATAAAGGACCTAGTGCACAAAAGTTGGTTGAAACTCTTTTTGTAGTAAAGAAAGTGAATACTATGGGAGTAATTAATGCAAGCAGGAAAATGAGTAGAGTACTTGAAAAGAAAGAAAAATATGTGACACGGAAAAATAAAAAAGTTGAAAAGAGCGATTGTATAAGAAATAAATGTGCAATATATTAAATCCAATGATAGAAAAGTAGGAAATACCTGATTTTCCAAAGATGCAGGAGAAATTTGTGTTTCATTGATTGTGCACCTTGGAGCTGTCTGACCATCTATGATATTGTCGGTGCTGGAACTAGAAGTAGAAGTTTCAGCTACTGAGTTACTAGGATTAGGGTCACTAGAAATTCTGAGACGTTTTCCTAGTCTGATATCTTCTGCGCTATTAGTATCACCGCTATTGAGAAGGAAATCCATGTTGACAGGTACACCATCTTTTGGAGGAACGAAAACAGTGTTTTTGGAGAAATTTTTCTGACTCTTACGAGAAGCAGGCATTGCAGTGTTGGTAGTCATTCGAAACAATAGTCTTCCTCAAATTGCTTACTTTACCAAAGAAATAAGGCTTTTCATGAGCATTTGCTAGGAAAATAACAGCTTCCTTGCAAGCAAATTTGCAGTGCTTAATGATCTAGCAGTCAGTGCAAATACCATTTGGCTGTCGTTCATAGTAAAACTTAATCCAGCGAGATAATCCAGCATTAGTTATTGCTTTAACTCCTCTACGAAGAGGATTAGTTAAATCAATGTTAACACGAACTTTGACAGGTACACTTCCAACAGGTACATCATCTTTTGGTTCGATGGCAACCACTTCACCCATTATTTCACCTATCTTTGTAACAGCTGCAACATTCATATGTTCAGGTAAAAGAAACTTCAATTGAATCCAAAATTGTTGAAACCCCCATTGCTTTTCAGTGTAGACTAGTTCTGGAATGAAATTATGAACAACCAGAAGTTTCTTGTTGATAGTCCAAGGTCTCTCATTTATGACTTTGTTCAGCAGATCCAGTTGTTGAACTTGAAAATGAAGATATTGGGATCTATTTCAACAATTCTGAGATCATCTTTAGTCATAAAAGTCCAAGTGAACAAGATGCATTTCTCACCAGATCAAAACTCATTCGCCCCTCGATAATAACTTTGCCGATTGCACTATCTTCCCATTTGGTTTCTTCCTCAGCCTCCTCATTATTACCATCATGCTGAACGATGACAATATCATTGGTGTCCCCCAGATCCAGAGTGGCTTGTTTAAATTTGTTCACTAAGTCACCCACTTGAGAAGAGTTTTCTTCACTCATGATACTCAATCTATTGAGATTAGGTTTATAAAAATTGTGATTGGCGATATGAAATAAGCTATCAAGGTATATGCAGGCACAAGGGTTTATATATTTAGGTATTGAAAGTTTGTTTCTATAATCCTGCTTATACGCATTGAAGATGGGATAATTTGATTTGGGATATATAAAGAAAGGGTAGTTGTAGATTATAAGGAAAATAATTAGGAGATACCATAACTTACGTTTGACGGAGTTATGGTGATTTTTGAATTTTTTTTGAATGGAGTCTAAGGCGGGATTTGTTACTAGTTGGTTTAGCTGAGCTGAATCAGATCCGAAACTTCTTCAACCAGTAACCAGTGAAAATATCACAGAAAGACCATGAAACCAAACGATTTATCTTGACAAGCTCCGCAAACGCTCTGAACACAATGATAAAAGTGGCAAACGCCATTGAAATAAACACAAACTGCAAACGCATCTTGGAAAAAACAGGTTAAATTAGTGATTCATGAAATTAAAATTTCAATATGAAAAGACAAAAGAAAAAACAATAGAAAAAGGAAACAAAAATAGGGAGTTTAGATCATTCAAACCGTGAAGAAACAGAACTTGATAATCAAATCCAGACTAGGTTGTGTCAAAGATTGAGATTAATTGAATAGAGATGAAATCATAATGAAAAAAGAAGTACTGAGTTAACTCGCTTATCTCCCCGCTATAACATTATCTCTCACTACTTAATTACATGCTTCAAAATAATCTTTCATGTCTTTAAAAACACCTATTTCATGACTTGCATCTTTGTCTGCTCCTTCTCAAGTCTGGCATGTCGAGGGTGGGAAGGTACGCTGGACGGGGTTGGTCCAGGTGCTTCTCATGAGGGACAGAGAACGTCGGAGATCTGGGCTTGCGAATATATCTTGGAGCCGAGGACGACTCCAATTTAAGGTGGTGGTATTGTAATACCCTGATATTTCGGCAGTGGATGGCCGAATGGAGTATAAGTAATGATTTGTCCTTTCCTAACACCGAGGCCTTTTCAGCAACAATTGGCTCCAGAGTTGGCAGAAAACTCTGCAGTTAAGCGTGCTCAGGCGGGAGCAATCCAGGGATGGGTGACCATCTGGGAAGTTGCTGCCGGATGACCGCCGCGATGCCCGTTGAAAACCCCACACTGTCGGATAACCGTAGTGGCTAAGTGGGGATGTTATCGGTGGAAGGACGGGTCATTACAAATGGTATCAGAGCCGACGACAGGTCACCTGCCGAGGGTGGGAAGGCACGCTGGACGGGGTTGTTCCAGGTGCTTCTCATGGGGGGCAGGGAACGTCAGAGATCTGGGCTTGGATATATTCCGGAGCCGAGGACGGCTCCAATTTAAGGTGGTGGTATTGTAATACCCCGATATTCGGCAGTGGTTGGTAGAATGAAATATAAGTAATGGATTGTCCTTTCCTAACACCGAGGCCTTTTCAGCACAATTGGCTCCAGAGTTGGCAGAAAACCCTGCAGTTAAGCGTGCTCGGGCAGGAGTAATCCAGGGATGGGTGACCTCCTGGGAAGTTTCTTTTGGATAACCGAAGCGATGCCCGTTGAAAACCCCACATTGCCAGATATATGCAGTGGATAAGTGGGGACAGTATCGGTGGAGGGACGGGTCATTACATATAATCCTATTTCTAAGAAGCCTTATATCTCAAGAAATGTCATTTTTGATGAGTCTCAATTTTATTTCTCAAATCTTGTTGTATCAACATCTTTAGATTCCTTACATGTTGATCTTTCTTCTGCTTCTAATTGTTTACCTATTCAAAGTACTTCTGTTTCTAATAATGTCACTACTAGTAGCATTGTGGTTACTAGAGCACAAAGAAGAATTTCAAAACCTAAGTTTTTTCTTGATCATGTTTCCCATGTTTCCATCAAGTACCCTCTTTGTTCTGCATATGCGTCTTTATTAACTACAGTTTCTGAACCTAAAACTTTTAAGCAAGCAATGACTGATCCTAAATGGCAAATGTCCATGAAATATGAATATACTGCTTTAAGAGATAATGACACTTGGGAGTATGTAGCACTAGAACCACATATGAACATTTTATGATCAAAATGGGTATACAAAATTAAGCAAGTCGGACAGTACAATTGATAGGTTCAAATCTAGATTAGTTGCAAAAGGTTATTATCAGCAGGATGGTATTGATTTTAATGAGACTTTCAGTCCAGTTGTGAAGAGTACTACTGTAAGAGTTGTTTTGTGTCTGGCTATTACATATAATTGGTAAATCAGGAAGTTAGACGTGAGTAATGTTTTTCTTCATGGATTTTTAGATGAAGATATTTATATGTCACAACCACAAGGTTTCATTCATCATGATTATCCTCCAAACTATTTTTGTCATCTTAAGAAGAGTTTGTATGGACTGAAACAAGCTCCTAGAGCTTGGTTTCATAGATTTAGCTCTTTTCTCTATTCTTATGGGTTTAAGAAGTCAGTTTCTGATAATTCAATGTTTGTGGTCTCTTCTCAACATGGGGTGCTTGTTCTGTTACTATATGTTGATGATATTTTGTTAACTGGTAGTTCATCTGTTATATATGATGCTCTGATTGCTTCTCTCAAGACCGAATTTTCCATGAAAGAATTAGGGGATTTGGTTATTTTTTAGGTATCAAAGCTATTAGAAACTCATATTATATCTTACTGATACAGAAAAAGTATACATTGAAAGTTATTGTTAAAAGCAAATACAGTAGATAGTAAACCTTGTGATAAACCAGTTGTCAAAGGTGCAAGGGTTTCAATTCATGATGGTACTAAATTGGAGAATGCTAGATAGTGAGTACAAAACAACTGTAGGTAGCTTGCAATATTTAACAATTACCAGGCCAAATATCTGTTTTGGAGTAAATCATGTGTCCTAATTTATGCATTCACTAACAGATGTTCACTTACAGTTGGTGAAGAGAATACTCAGATATTTGAAGGGTACAATTGCTTTAGGTGTTACTTTAAGAAAAAATACTTTACAACATTTGAAGGATTATACAAATTCAGATTGGGTAGGATGTCCAGATACAAGGAGGTTTACATCAGGTTATGCAGTATTTCTTGGATTAAATTTGGTCTATTGGTCCTCTAAGAAGCAGCCTACTGTTTCTAAGTCATCAGCTGAAGTTGAATATAATGTCTTTCTGTTGCTTCTGCAGAGTTAAAATGGCTTGCTGATTTACTTTCTGGGTTACATGTTTATGTTTTTACACCAACAATGCTAGAGATTCAATGGAGTAATGTTTTGTGGAGCTACAACATGTGCCACGTGAAGACCAATTAGCTGATATCTTCACCAAGGGTCTCTATTTTCCTACTTTTTCCAGATTGTTGCAGTCATTGATGGACACAAAGTTACAATCTTTTGTGTAAGATATTTAGAGTACTTTCTTTTGTCAGATGTGTGTGTGTGACTGTATCAAATGCTTTTCTTCTTTTTCTGATTTTCCAAACTGTTATTAGAATGTCTGCTTGTAACAATTTGACGGGGTGTATTAGACACTGTGTGTCTGTGTGTCAAGTCAACAATAGTCAATGTTAACTTGATCAATATAGTTCGTGTGGTTAGCATGTGTATCTATTGTATTGTTCTTGCAACCTAAATCATTAGCCTTAAATAGGCTTGTAAGAAAACTCAGTGTAATATCTTTTTCTTCCTCAATACAATATTAGTTTATCTGTTTCTCAGCTTTTTCAGCTGCATAACTTTAACTAAGACGTTAACAGTTTTTGACTTACGCGGATCAAATTCTATGTATGTGTGCATGTGCGGTGCTCACCGAATCCAAATTCTCATTATATATATTGAATTGTCTTCATTCATAGTACTTTCTCCTTCCCTAAATAGATGACATATTCATTTTAAATTTTGTCCCGCTTATAGATGACCTATATCGTTAAACAGGGGATATTTCGTAAACTACATTTTTAATTAATTAATTATTGTTAGTATAAGAAATATGTATAATTTGATAGCCCCACGTTATATTCGTCAAGTAGGTGTTTAGAAAAAGTTTTTAAATGGTATAAAATTACGAGTTTCCGTGGTATAGTGGTATAATTTGAGAGATAAATCATTTTTAATTAAGTTTCAACAATTTTATCCACAAGGGTATAATTGTAAGTAAAGATACTTGAAAATACTCTCCTCTCCTCCTCATTGCTTTGAGAATTGTGCAAACGTGAACCAAATCATCTATTTATATACGGAGGGAGTATAATTTGATAATTGTATTGTAAAGCATGAGGATGGGTTTTGCTAACATATATGTCAATCAACATCGATTTTATTTTTGGGTTTTATCGTGAAAGTAACCATCTGGATAAAACTAGAAGCTACTCCCTCCGTCCCACATTAGTTGAGCAATTTGTAGTTTGCACAATTTTTAAGGCAAGGAAAGAAGAGGAGTATGTTTAAGTATTTTTTACAAGTATGCTCTTATGGATAATAACTTGTAAAACTTCCAAATGATTTATCTCTTAAACTATACCACGGTTTTTCGTAAACTTTATACCGTTGAAAAGCATTTTAAAACACCTACGTAACGAATATAAACATGACTATCAAATTATACATATTTCTTATAGTAACAACAATCAATTAAAAGGGTAGTTTTAGAAATACCCCCTTGATTAGTGAAATGACTCATCTATTTGTGGGACAAAATTTAAAACCAAATAGCTCAATTAATTAGGGACGGAGGAAGTATTTACTAGCGAAGATGATTTTATAGTTGCAAGGAGAGGGGAGCACCACGCCACTTCCTGCAGACAATAGTGCTGGCAAAAATCACATTCAGGCGATCACAAAACTGTGCAAGATCCTAGTTTTAGTGTCCCCCCTCGGGTCTACCTTTAGATCTGCAAGATACTTATTATGTCGTTGCACATTTCCATTATGTACTGTCTATGGAGCCGTTTTTTTTGCTTTGCTTGCTGGATTCTACTATTGGATTGGAAAAATCTTTAGGCGGACAGACCTATCCTGAATCTTTAGGCCAAATCATTTTTGGGTCACTTCTTTCCGGGTTAATGCCACCATCTCTCTCCAATAGATTAGTTTATCTTCTTTTGTAACTTCAAAGTTATATGCAGTGTACTATCTTTTTCACTGTTGGAATTAGGATGGTTACAATATGTTCTTTTGTAATTTCTAAGTTATATGCAGTGTACCATCTTTTTCACTGTTGGAATTAGGATGGTTACAAATTTCCGAAGATGGTTTACATGAATGGTTTCATTTTCCCCAAAACAACAGGCTCTATGAGCCAGCGTAGAAATGAAAAAACGATGGCAATCTGCCTAATCCGGGACCCTAACAGACCCACCACCAACTGGCTACTAGTACATGCCAAAAGAATCTTGCAAGAAAATGGAAAAGATAAGTAGTAGTACCAAATTCCAAAGTATATGATGATACCTTATTAAGCAAATCTTTCCAAAAATTTGTCAAGCCTTGGGGACCAAATTAGAACGATTTTTTTTGGGACCATAGTTTTTTTGGACCATGGTTTTATTAGGCCACCTTCCCTATAGTGATAAGGGGTGTCCTAAAACGTTGAAATGACTAACCTACCCTTAACCTAATTTAATTTAAAATCAACCTAATAACCACCTATATATATATATATATATATATATAACCACCACCTCCTCCCATCACCACCGCCCACCATCGCCGATTACCACCACCACTACCTCCGATTATCACCACCACCAACCACCGATTACCACCACCACCACCTCCGATTATCACCACCAGCAACCACCGATTACCACCACCACCGCCCACCACCGCCGATTACCACCACCACCACCTCCGATTATCACCACCACCAACCACCGATTACCACCACCACCTCCTCCCACCACCACCACCACCGCCTATTTAAGAAATGTAACAACATCAATGCAATCACAATTAAGTTCTGTTACATGATAATTTTATCGAGTATAAAAGACGCCAGCCGCAGCCTGATTCTGCCATGGGACCACTCCGGAGGTATTTTCCAACAAACCCTTCACTTTAATTTGATTTTGATTGCTTCAATCGAATAGAAATCATCAAAATAGGGTTTTAGTAGGAGTTACAGAGCCATGTTCGGTTAGGCCGATTTTCCAAAAATAGGGTTTTACTAACCGAACTTCTTGAAAATGAAGAACACGAAGAACAGTTCGGTGCTATTGGATTTAAAACTAAGTCACCGAACTCTCTGTTCGGTTGTTTCGCAAAAAATTTTAAAACTACAAAGTAACCGAACTCCACCCTTAGAACCGAAAAAAAAAACAAATCCAGTCTAACTGAACTGTGTTGTTGTGGCCACTATCTTGAGTTCCAAAATAACCGAACTTAGCCAATAAAGTTCGGTTTTTTCGCAAAAAATTTTAAAACTACAAAGTAACCGAACTTAGCCAATAGAGTTCGGTTGATTCGTAAAAAATACTTTTAACCGAACACCTTATATTAGAACAACAAAAGTCCATAAGTTCGGTTCCTTCGCAAAATAAGGATATCACCGAACTTTCGTAGTAACCGAACGTTTGTCTAATTGCATATATGCATATATAAGCCCAGTTCGGTTGATTCGCAAAATATGTTGAAGTTTGCGAACCAACCGAACTTCTAACACTAGGTTACTTTTAACCTGCAGTTCGGTTGGAAACTTGGTTGCGTTGAAGTTTGCGAACTAACCGAACACACAAGATTTACCCAAATAAATTGTTAAGTTCAAAGTTCGGTTACCTACCATTTTATCTTAGGTAACCGAACATTACACTGTACGACCAAAACCTCCATTAACGAGCGAGTTCGGTAACCTGCGTGTTTGGAAAACGTAACCGAACTACACTTTCAGGTGTGTTCGGTTACATGTTCTTGACACATGGTAACCTAACTGACCCAAATCTACATAAAATTTTTCATTTTTTTTGAAAGTTTGGAACAATTCAACCAACATTATCTAAGTTTGAAGCACACCTGGATACCCAAATACCCTTCCTCCGGTTGTGGTTGGTAAAATCCATCGTTTTTCATGTTTTCCTTCTTCATCTTCTCTAACTTTACTCTCTCAATAATTCTACTTATTTAAAAAAAAAAAACCATCTGATTTTATAATCTCACTAATTATCTTTAACTTAATTATCTCACTAATCATTACACTAACTATTATTAACACTAGTTAATCATCACCCAAAATTAATCAGGAGGGTAATTTAGGTATTAATATAAATATCCAGATAAGGGGTGACCTAGATTTACTTCTAATGTCTTTACCCAAAATAAAACCATGCCCCCAAAAAAATCATGATCCCCAAAAAATCGTTCCCGAATTAGTTCTGTTATTTCTAGGTCCAAGTAAGAAAATGGACCATCATCCTGATAGTGTTGTACAGTAACAGGACCACAAAACCCTGTTTTAGATACTTTCTCATTTATAGTCAATCAAGATTTGGCTTATGATCACCAACTTGTAAAAGTTCATCTAGATATCCCTGACGTGAGAGTAAAACAATCAAGTGGGAACATTGGCCTTGGGGTTTCTAACTCAATTCAGTGTACTTTGGCTTCCTCCTGGAAATGAATGCTTGTAGTGTTCTGTTTTGAGTAGAACTGTATTGTATGGTTTTGATTTGTTTCGACGCCAAAGAGTGGGTCACAAGTCAGTTTTTAGGCCGTCTGATTACCAAAAATAAACAAACAGAAAAAAAGTTAAAAGAACCGGACCATAACTCATAACTACAACTTTCATTTGCATGTGACTTGGGGTAAACTTTTCTCCCCCACACAGATACTCGTGAATACAAACATATCTATCTATCCAAAATGAACCAACCTCCCACCATGAATCAATTGATGAGAGAGAGACTGATTTGATAATGAATTTTCCACGTCATTTCATCTATCTCCAGGAAGGGAAAAGGGTTATTGTATCTCTCCAACAGTTCTGTTTCAGGACAACTCTGACCAGAACCAACTGAAACCACAAAGTTATCAAACCCGAACGGGGGACCTATATTTCATGTATTCAGCACTTTTTTCACTATAAAGGAAGCTACTGATACTTACACCATTATTGACACCTTTCTGTGGGCTAACATGGAGATTCCTGTTTTCATATTTGCTGTTCTTGCGAGGATGCTTTCTTCACCTTTCAAGCAAATCATTATGGATCTGAACCAAAAATCAAGTCCATAAACATGATACTTTGCAATGTTTGCATGATGAAGGATATCATTCATGCCTGCACATAATTTTAGTCATTGGATCTCCTGTTATATAGACATAGAAGAAGAATGGGGGATAGAAATTAGTGGTAATTTCTGATTACTTGTAAAAGACAGACATAAAAGGTGATCTTTCTGGTTGATATAGATACAAATTTGAAATTTCATAATCAGTGAACTGCTTTTGTGATGGTATTTTACTTAATCATTATAATAAAATCATGGGCAACAAAAGGTCAAACCTCGATTTGGTTCAAACTTCAAAGTGGCTCATGCAAAACGAACAGGCTAGCTGTTAGGAATATTCCTAAACTAAGCAGATCCCTTAGCTAAAGTTAGACCCGTCCTGAACTAAGTTCACCGCCCTTATCATCTACACTACACCTTTACAAGGTCTAAAGAGCTCCTCTCACTTTCAGATTCACCGGGTTCGACTTGCCGTCCAAAAACACATTTCAATTAGAATAAGTCATCCGAAACTATACAGCGCAATAATGTGAAACTTCTTTTTGGCTGTAGACCTAACTTTGCCAACTCAAATGAACGTGACGCACGTGTTCTTTGCCACGTCAACCGACTACCTCATTAGACCGATTACTTACTGCGTGTAGGGTCTCCATTCCATGAACTCCATGTGTGGTTCAAGAGGATCCAACTTCTGTAAGAAGATCTATCTGACATATTTGACATCTAGAAACGTATCTAGTGGCCCTCATATTTTGATCAACCAAAATCAATCCACTAAGGTCACGTACAGACAGATATCGAAAACAAAACAGCATGCTTGGTAAAATTGATATCATACCTTAAAGTAACATTCAGTACTATGTTGATGACTATATTCTAGTAGAAGTTTTTACCTATAGCCAAACACCATATTAACTAAAATTCACTTGTTAAACATCATAACATCTATGACTTGACAATTCCATGAGTGAATGCTAAAACTAAGACCAATCACTTTGTTTTCAAGCAAACAAACAAAAAAAGATCATACCCAGACACTTTCAAATCCTGGTTTTCCAATTCAGATCTCCCTTAGAGATTTTATCTTCAGATAAATGTAAGACAGGTGGATCTAAATCTGACACTTTTTGAGAGTCTCTTGAAAATATTCAAGTGACTCTGCCTTACTTTTCTTTTCGGGTTTTAAAGACTGACCCTTTTACATGTGAATCACTGGAAACTTTTCTGGGGTTTCTTTCACCTACTTTCAAAACTGTTCCTATTTTCATAAATATATGAAATGGTAATTCTATGTTAACTTATGAGATCAGTATATCTACTTCTATTTTTCTAGGAGAAAGGTGATAATTTTCATATAGGTTAAGGAACTTCTTTCCGTCACTTATATGTCATCCATCCATGGCTTTAACTTTCATCCAAATGATGATATAGGAGACACTTTTAGATCATCCAAATCTAAACAATTAAACTTCATCACAAGAAACCAATCTGGACCAAGCTGAAGAGATAAAGCACCCGCCAGCTATATCAGTATCTACTGAAATGTTTATGTGAAAAGGTTTGGCTTTTAGCATCCACTGCGTGTTGGTAATACTATTTCATTGGCCGCAGATTTTTTTCCTTGCTGAATTCTCTGTTGTTTTTCTTTCTAAAGCATTTTGTTACTATCTTAATTTACCAGTCTCTAAGAAGAAAACTATAGTTTGGTTCATATGATGTGAAATGTGGACACCTAGTTTTGTTCTTGATTGACTCTCATAAGCAAATACTAGTTTCAACAACAAGAGACAGAAAATATGGAATAAAAGCTTGGTAAAAGTAGTACCTTTTCTCCCTCAAAAATCGAATGTAATTGGTCCATCTGGCATCCACTAATCCAATCATCTTCGGTCAAAATAGCGCTTGCCTGGTTTATTTTGGAATTAGAGATGACAAGGCTAGTTTTTTCTTGTTATCTAAGCTAAGAAGGCTTTCTATTCTTTCATTTCATAAAACCACTGATGCAGATGATGGAATTCCAACCACATACCACCACCACCCTCTGTAAAATTTCACCTTCTTCAAATCTCTGCAATTTACATTGTATACGAACCTCATGTCTGCCACTTTCAGAACCCTTCCTATCTGTGAGTCAGTTGTCTCACTTTTCTTTCTTCTGCTGTATTTCCTTTCTGTCCCTCTTTTGTTTGTTGTTCAAACAAAGAAAAACTGCCTTTTCCTTTCTTCTCTTCTTCTTTTTCCAGCAGCTTAGTTCTGTTGCAATTGGCATCTTAAACCTTTACAAAAGAAGTTGACTAAAACCCGTGTCACCAAAGTTTTGCTATTTATACTTCTCTCCAAGGCCTTGACCCATGAAAGTTTTTACAGCCTACTCTACTGTAGCAGCAGTAGGTTTTAGCAAATTGAGCCATCATGATGTCATTTTCCTGTGCAAAAGCCTTCTTACGTCGGTTCTGTAACGACGGTTTTCAAATGGAAAGCAATAGTCACAGCTTCTTCTCTACTGATCTCTTGCCATCACTTGGAGCAAGGATAAACCAGACAACCAAGCTAAGACAGTATATTGTCTCTCCTTTCAGTCCTCGTTACAGGTGATGATCCTTTTGAAGGCAATTTACAGCTGTAATAATCTTCAGGAAATTCAAAGAATGGAACATTGTCTAAAAACCTAATTCATCATGTTTTCTTCTTCATTTCAGGGCCTGGGAGATGTTTCTCATATTTCTGGTTGTGTACTCATCCTGGATAATCCCATTTCAATTTGCATTTCTGACATATAAGCAAGACACACTATTCATCATTGACAACATTGTCAATGGATTCTTTGCCATTGATATCTTTCTCACCTTCTTTGTTGCATACCTGGACCGTCGATCATATCTTCTGATCGATGATCCAAAGAAAATTGCAACAAGGTAAATAAGCGATATGACATTACCAACATAGTGATTAAATGCAAGAAAATGAAAAACCCACTAAGACTGATTTTGTTTTCTGCATGTGTAATGTTCTGGGTCCACCATAGGTACATATCGACCTGGTTCATTTTCGACTTCTGCTCAACAGCCCCATTTCAACCTCTCAGCCTTCTCTTCACTGAACACAGCAGTGGCCTAGGTTTTAAAGCACTTAATATGCTCCGACTGTGGCGTCTCAGACGGGTCAGCTCCTTGTTTGCAAGGTTCACCACAGATTCATATCTATGCCTTCGGTTTCTCAATTATTTTTTTTAAAATTGTTTCAATGGAAAAACAACAATATTCACTTAACCGGTTTGATTTCCTTCAGACTCGAGAAGGACATCCGGTTCAACTATTTCTGGACGCGGTGCACAAAGCTTATCTCAGTAAGCTTTTTCGATCTATTGTTACGCCTCCCTCATTGCCACTCGTAGGTAGTCCTATCATATCTATCTAGACTGCACTTACATTCATGCTCCGGTACAGGTGACTCTTTTTGCAGTGCATTGTGGTGGATGCTTTAACTATCTGATAGCAGACAGATACCCAGATCCAAGGAAAACCTGGATAGGTGCTGTTATGCCAAACTTCAAAGAAGAGAGTCTTTGGAACAGATATGTAACTGCAATATATTGGTCCATTACAACACTAACTACAACAGGTTATGGGGACTTGCATGCTGAAAACCCTAGAGAGATGTTGTTTGATATTGTCTACATGTTTTTCAACTTGGGATTAACCGCTTACCTCATTGGAAACATGACAAACCTTGTTGTTCACGGAACGAGCCGAACCAGAAATTTTGTAAGCCCTCTTCCACTGTAACTGCTTTGAACTGTGTTTAAGTATACTACTCATTAAGTTGAGATGGTATTATAAATAAACCAGTAATAGAAAGATAGTCTTATGAGGCTGATGGACAATGCTTACCTACTTGTGATACCAAGTCTGGTACTGGAACCTGCACTCCGTAAGCAGTAGTTTCTGCTATACAAAGTATAGCTATTGTATACTTTAATTTTACTTCAATATTAAGCTGCTTTAATTTAATGCTGTAGAGAGATATGATCCAAGCTGCTTCTGAATTTTCTGCGCGGAATCAGCTGCCGCCACAAATACAGGACCAAATGCTGTCGCACATATGCCTCAAGTTCAAAACAGAAGACTTAAAACAGAACGAAACATTGAATGGACTACCGAGAGCCATTCGGTCAGCTATCGCTCAGAACCTCTTCTTACCTATTGTTCAAAAGGTTGATCTTTTCCAAGGGGTTTCCGGCGATTTCCTTTTACAACTGGTACTACTTTAACCACCTCATTAAATTTGCAAATTCCTTATTTTATAGTGTAATTTATTTTCATTTTCTTGTTAGCTTCCCACTGATCCTGTTTCAAATATTGTATTTTATCGCTATATATGATTCATGATTCACGCAAGGTAGTAAATCGAACAGTTGTTTATACTTATGCACTCATTAGTACCAACTTCATAACACAAATTATTGATCCAATAGTTTCTACCTTGAAAAGGTCTCAGAAGTGGAAGCCGAGTATTTTCCACCAATGGAAGATGTGATTCTGCAGAATGAGACTCCAACAAATATGTATATACTAGTTTCAGGCGCTGTGGTAAGAGAACCTAAATTTTCCCTATACAGTAAGTACTAAGTGCATTTCCTTGAGAATGACAACTATGGTCAATCTGGTTGGTAATGCAACATTTAAGTTGGTTTTTTCTATTTTTTGGCTTGTTCACAGGAATTTATAGCATCTACCAATGGTTGTGCCAAGGTACGTGTGTAATCTTCGCAGAATACACATAATGATATAAAGAATGAGTGATAAACTAATTCTACAAGTAAAATGGTATAGGTTCATGGAAGAGCAGTCGCAGGAGATATTTTCGGGGAAATTGGGGTTCTTTGTTACAGACCACAGCCATTCGCTGTTCGAACTACTAAACTTTCCCAAATCCTAAGTCTGAACAGGACTTCCTTGATGAACATAATTCAAGCAAATACAGAAGGTGGTAATATTATCATGAACAACCTTTCCCAGGTAGATATGGCATTAGAGAATCTTCTTCCGTGAAAGTTGTTTCTACGATATTCCCCTTTATTCTTATTTCCTAGTATAATGATGTTCTGTTCTCCATATCTACAGAAACTGAATTGCCTGGAAAGCTTCATGTTTGGAGATCAATATAGGTATCCAGGAATGACAGGCAAAACATGGCATGACCAAAGAACATTAGCAACAGCCAATTCTCCATTAGGGTTAGGAGAAAATTGTCCACACAGCGAAACAAAGACTCTGGAGGCGGAAGACGGGGGCCATTTAGTGCAGAATCTCCCAGAGAAGCAAAAGATAGATGCAGATGATGATATCATCAGATGTAGATCTGACATAAACTCAACAGATGAAGATGGTCAAACAGCACTTCATGATGCTATTCGTAAAGGGCATCTTGAAATGGTAAGAATTCTGCTGGAGGGAGGAGCTAATGTTAACAAAGCAGACGCAGGAGGGTGGACTCCTAAAGCTTTGGCAGAGCAACATGGACAAAAAAATATCTATGATCTGCTTATACTTCATGAAGGAAGGAACATAAGTGGAGCAGATCATAAAATAGACTTTCTGCAGACAAACCCACAAAGATTTGCTAGAGCCAATCAAAGCAATGATAAAATGAACTGGAACACTAGTTTTGGCAATTGCAGCAAGATTGCAACAGAATCTAAATCAGGCAGCGTTGGAAAAACCGTAGCGCACGATAGCAGAAGAGTTACGATGCATTTTACTATTGGAAAGCACAATACATCAGAAAATCAATTTGGGAAGTTGATAAACTTGCCTGCTACACTAGAGGAGCTATTGTCAATAGCTGGTAAGCTTAGGTTGACCTCAAACTGATGAGACCTGAACAAATTTCAAAGTTGATCATTGTTTATCAAGGATAACTTGAAATACATAAAAGTAAACGATTGGGAAAACACGGACCCTAAATAATCTCAAACCTTGAGCTAGGATTAAAATAGAGAAATCAAACATAAATCTTACCTGTCAATTATGCACTGACTTGTGTCACACTGGTCTTCTTAAACTGCAGGTCAAAAGTTTCCAGGCTACCATCCTGTAAAAGTCGTCAACAGAGAAAATGCTGAAATAGATGATATAAGCGTAATTCGAGATGGGGATCATCTATTCCTGCTTCAAAAGTAATACCTAAATCTAATAAACTATGCCAGCGAGGTTACAATGTAAAAAAGAAGAAATTAGTGTGAGGCAACGATCAAATTTGCAATATCATTAAAAAAAGTTACTGAGTTACATTTGCTTGCATATATTCACGTTTTACCTATGAAAATGCAAACATTGAGTATTAACGAAGTCGAGGCTACATAAGAAAATACATCTTGTGATAGTGTGATCTAATTTTTGTATCAGTATAGATAGATAAGCACGAGCAACCCTTCCATCCAGAACATTTAAGGAGATATGGGACAAAGGCTTAATAGCTGATGCTAACAAGAAAAATATGGTGAACTTTTCCATCTGTTAAACAGAAAATCTTGTTGGTAACCTTTTCGTTTGCGGACACCATGAAAACAGTACCCCCTCCTTGATGTCAAACTTGAGACTTCCTCAGTACCACCCTCTTATCAGAATCCTAGATGAACAAATATAATGGCAGAACATGCCCGGACACTTTGGGTACAACAAAACAAAGTGATGCCCCCATTATACCTTCACGTTACCCATTCCTTGTGACAGTGGTAAAAGGTCATTGCTTTTTCACTGCGCTATGAATAGGGAATGGGTGAGCTTCCGTATTGAATACAAACTTATCCAAAGGAATCACGTTTTCGTCCCCAAACAACAGATATAAATACTTCAACGTTTCCCCTAAGAAAAAAGTCTCCATTTTGTCTCTTTGTCGTGGGGGAAGTACTGTGACGTCATCTAGAGAACTATAACCCCCAGAATCAACCCTAGTATGTTTTTCAAATGCTTCAAAGATCTGCCAACCCCACTCACGATACCTGCAGAAGTTTAAACCGAAGTTGAAGTTAAAATCCTACACAAGAACATTAATATTTAAGTTTGACGTTAGAAACAAAACGAGATCTACACTTTTCACATTATACAAAAAAGACTTGTGGATAGAGTATTCTTGAACATACTTTGAGTCCTCTGTAATACGATATAAGACAAACAATGATTCTACAGTTTCAGGGCGTAAAAGATTGTGACGGTCAAGAGTCTTAATAATGATATCATTTGCATATTCAGAACTTCCATTCCCACCGCCATGGCCTCCTTCAGAGTATCCCTGTTTAAAGCCAACTAACATATCAATTAAGTGTGCACAGAAATTCAAACATTACACAACTCCAGAACTCAATAGTAGGGCGTGAAATAGGGGTGGGGGGTGAACCAAGAAAAAAAAAAGGATTAATGTCACAATTATCAAGATAGGTACAAAAACCAACTTACATCTACATTGAAGTAAGCAATTTCTGGAGCAAGCCCAGTAGTAGTAACTGAATACATTTCGAAGCATGTCTTCGCCAGATCTTCAGCAAGCTTCAGATTCTCCATATCTTCAAATGTGAGCAAATTCTCTTCCATTGCCTTCTTCTTCGAAATGCCTTTGGTAGCACCAAGAGCAAGAGTCCCTGGCAGGAAACAGACCTGAACAGTGCAGCGTGATGAGGCTACTTCAGTAAGTGAGTTTTACAACAATAAAAAAAGAAAAGAAAAAAAGAAACTAGCAAGCGTGGGAGAGTGAAGCCAACGAGTGCTTCAGATTATAAGAAAACATAAGTTGCAACTAGTGCTTCAGATAATAATTTTCTTGTCAGTAATATACACAGACTGGTCCTCCTCGATGTGCTAACCATCATTGAAAGATCCAACAAGTGAAAACAGGGAATAGAAAAATAACCCTAATGTAAAAAACATTTCAGCCCTGATATTAAATCAAAGTTGTTTAACTTCCAAATCTATAACCTTCCATATTGTATGGTTTTCCTTGAAAATAATCATCTCAAATACGGAGACACAAAGTTGTTTAACTTTAACCGTCAAATTTCACCACCCCAAAGAACAAACATGGAATCATTTAGTACAGCTTGGGACATACCAGGTGATCCATTTTCGAACTAAAAGCACCCTTAGGACCATAAGGCAGCTCCCCAACAAAAACCAATCCTTTAGGGATTGATTTCCGGACAAGAAGATGTCTGACACCTTTCATTGCTTCTTCATACATCTCATGTAAATAGCGCACATCACCATCTTGACTTGTCCGCTGCTGAAGCCAAACCTTAATCAAGTACTCATAATAACTGTCACCACGAGATCCAAGTCGAATATTTTCCCCACTGAACTGGCCAGAATGAGGGCTGCATTCATGAGAACAAAACAGATAAATGTTGAGATCTCAATCAATCGTATTATCACAATAGGAATTTCAGGATGTGACATGCTAAACAAAAGGAAACATGCATGATCCAAACAGTTTACTTTGTAGCAAGTATGATACTTAAAGCTGGCTTTATAACTTAAAAGCATAAAACAGTTACAGAAGAAAAGAAAGAAACAAAAAACTCCACTGCCAAGTACAGTAGCATTATCTCTTGCAATATAATGCACCATGTAAAGTATAGAGAACCAGAAGGAAAAGGCATTGGCATGTCTTATTGTAGCAGGAGTTTTAAGATCACAAATATTTCAAACAAGTGAGGTGAAGCCGGAATGAAAGGTCCTCATCGCATATCCTATGTAAATTGCATGGAGACATCCCATTCAGCGAATATGTAAGGTAAACAACATCAATGTGGCAACCAGATAACAACTAGCAGCCATGTTGTGGATACTTATAAATCTGAGAGTAATTAATAAACTGGTACTTTAGGGCACATTCAAATATATAAAGACAGAAGGAAGTTACTTGAATCATGATAACTGACATTCCGATCATTATCTGTCTATGCCTGATAGCGACATTCAGAACCTCCCTTAACTAAACTAATAAGGAATAACTCTTAAAACATGGATAATCTTGCAAAGAAAGTTAAATGTTGAGGGAATTCAAAAGCACGTTATAAAGCTTCATACCTGATGTAGATAGGCACTAGTCCCTCCACCTTAGGAAGAGCCTTTAGGTGTTCCAAAACCTTCATAGCTTCAGTTCCATACCTTAAATCGCCTGAAATAGCACTGAGGTAATTAAACTCAAGCTGAAGAGTAGAGACTTCAGAAGTACTGCTCAATCCATCAGGAGCTGGATGTGCTGAACGATCACGAAGAATAACATCACTATAAGGAACAGAAGTAGGGCTTGAAGTAAAAGCAGACATCAAACGATCGGCCAAGTTCTTAGCAATCTCTAAATAAACATGTGGTTTAGGACCTTTAACTTTCATATCACCCATCCCTTGTTCTCCCCCACTAAGATGATAAGCACTGAGTAGACCACCCAAAACACGGATAGTAGTTTCAAATAAATTAACTTGGCCTTTCCCATCAATTCTTTCAGAAAGATGTGTTTCAATCCATGCTCCTGCTTCTGAAACAACTTCATCAGCACCCATTATCATGGCAGTATCTAAGGCATCCACAACTGTGGCCCCTAGACCTCCTAAACCATCAACTCCCCTTTGGCTCAATGGCATAAGCTCATCATAACCCATTGCATACTGCTTATAGCCTGACCATGCATGGATAAATGCATGTTTAACACTACGTTGCCGGATCACCCATTTTGAATCTCCTTTTAGATTCCCTGCATCAAATGTTGAACTATTACTAGTAAGTATTTCATCAGGAGATAAGCGTGGTGGAAGCCTGGGTGGTTTTCTCCAAAATTTTCCAAACTTGCCAACACCATTTAAGAGAAGCCTATGTTCTTCCCTCCCGGCAATACTCTTTCTTATTCTATCAGACACATGATCGATGGAATTTGTATTCATTAGCATTAAGAATGCTAAACCCCCAATCATCAATAAAATTAAAAACCTCCCTGTGCTACAGGTTACGCATTCACGTTTGATACTACTGTTGGCGAATGCTTGCACTATCATCTGGAGAAAGGAAGGCAAAAATATCAGTCAACTAATAAACACACACACACACACACACGCACATATATATATACAAGGAAACCACTGAAACAAGCATCTTATAAGCACTTAAAAAAAGCATTTGCTTACAAAAGAGAAAAGAAGTAGAAGGCCATAAAAAGGTAGACAAACTTAAATGCATGGTCCAAGTCATAACTTCTCAGACAGAGGTATTTAACACCTCACGGATGGAGAGAACATGAAATTAGATTCCTATGTTGATTTGTCTTGCCACAATCACTGTTTAAATTAAGGAAATAGAGACAGGAGCAACAATATTTTAGATGCATACAAGATGGCCTTATGAAACGTGAACAGGCAATATACTTTAACTGTTCATTGCCAAAGCTCCGCTATTATATTAATTACCATCACCGGGTTCTAACTACGGTAAGGCTATCTTCTTCAAAATTAAATAAGAGCAACAGCTTTCTTCCTTGAATTACCAAACCACTAAAGAATTATGATAGAGAACTCTCAGTATCACGAAAACGTGTAAGGGACGTCCATTAAGATTGGACCTACGACAAATGTTATTTAAGGTCGCATAATAGAAAAGAGTGTCTATTTGGAGGGTGGTTCCAAGAGAAATGTGGTGAGTAGAAAACATTTGCTACTCCGAAGACAGTAGGACAGTGACTCGAGTGTGCCCCTGGACATGTTGTGGGAGTAATGGATGAGAAACTTGTAAGTTGAACCTTCTATTTTTCTAAAGCCAAAACCCATGAAAAGTGATGTCAGAATTCCACTATGTTACCCATCATCGTTTGCATCAATCAGAAGAGCTTTATAATATTTGAAGTAACAATAAACTTACTAAACCATTCCTCACCATTAACACTCAAAGAAGATCAACAACATTGTAACACTCCATTGTTCTCCAACTCTACTACAAACAATCAGTAAATGCTATTTGCGTGATAGGTGATGGCCGAAATCTATTCCTAGCAACCTCCAACTTCAGTTGTAAATCAACCTACTTAGAGCCTCCACGACCAGTTAAGATGTTTTCACATAGCAAAGAGACCTTAATGAACAAAAAGAGTAAAATGACATTATTTTTAGCATTGTTTAAGCTCAAAATCCTTTGCACTAAGTTTGAGTGTCATGGTTAATTTTACATTGCTATGACTACCTTCAGATTTGGGCACAATGTACCATCAAAAAAGCTGTCATAAGTTACTATTTACTTATGTTTTTTAGTGCAGAAGAAACCGATCAAGTGACCTTCTGAACTCTAAACCATTCCGTGTAGTACTTTCTCCTTCAGCAGGGTTGTTCTAGACAGCTTACTAGGGAAGTTCTATTTCCCTTCGGCCTCTAACAATCAACCAAGTTATCATGATTGCATAACTTACCTAATACTGAATCAGAATCCGAGAAAACATTTAAAAACGGAGAACAGGCTGGTGTAATGCAACAAGTGGCAAAACCAAACGAGAAATCCTAATAATAACCTAAAACCAAAATTAATGAATATCTGATTTCATTGATATCTCCTGATACACAAAATATCATTGATATCTCCTGATACACAAAATATATTTGGACAGATAGATAAATGTTACACTAACATCAAAATCTTACTTAATTAGGGTTTAGAGCTGATAATATTGAACAGGCATTACTCCCTTTCAATCAAGATATAAATTACTTTCGTGATCAATAGTTTTCAAATTAACAAGAAGATCTAATGATACTGACCTTAAAACAAGATCGACGTCGGAATTTGGCGTTATCATAGTGCACATCTTTCATCGAAGACGGAAGAATTTTTGACATTTTAAAGCAATAATATAAATTTGCTCTCTAGGATGAGGAAAAATAAGTCATCAGAGGAGTAAAACAAAATCCCCGTGAAAAATTATCAAATTAATCTCAAGGAACAAACAAGGGCGCAGAATTATGGGGGCGCGATCTCTTTGAGCGCGATTCTAATTCGGATTTGTTTTGGTTGTCTAAGAGAAGAGGAAGAGTGAATGCGAAGACTAGATCTCGTTTGCCATGTTTATTTCGAAGGAAACCGGATGACTTACTGATTACCAACTAAGAAGCACGTCCTAATCAATAATTGACTGCTATTTTATTCTTAGTTTTGGTATTTGGGCCCACTGTTAATCTTTCTTAGGCTCAATTTTTGTAACTTGTTATAGAGGCGGCAGGTTTTATTAAAGGGCGGAACCTAATAGAACAAAAAAGGTCATTACATGGTAATTTCAAGTGCCCTTTGTCAAAGAAAACTAAAAATGACTAATTAACTCTTACATCGTTTAGTGTTGATAATCTAGTTTAATGTTAATGATTAAGTTTCATTTTAATTAACTCTAAATCAAAACAAAATCAGATTTTGGAGTTTAAAAAAAAATATAGAGATGGTAAAGATGTTTTAACCCAAAAGTGAAGGTCAATCTCAATCAATCGAAGAAATTAACCAACAAAGTGAAGAACCAGTGCCTGAAAATGACCAGGTATACTTCTAAATTAGTCTCAAGACTCCCAACTAGCTTTTTGTTGCTCAAAGTTATCTAAAGTACGTAAAAAATTCAACTTCTTTACATTTTCAGAGCTAATTACGGTTGGAATTTTGCTCGTAACCAACCGTAAATCATAGTTACGGTTCGTAAAAGATGAACTACCAACCGTAACTGGTTAAATTTGGGGAAAACCCAATCGTAAAACCAGTTACGGTTGGTAACCAAATGCTCGAGACGAACCGTAACTTCGTAAACTAAAATGGTTACCAACCGTAACAGTATTTACGGTTCATCTCGAATTTTAGTTATGAACCGTAATTGGTGACCTTTCTGAACTCTGGGTTCCAGGGTTATTTACGGTTCGTAATTGTGGTATCGACATCAATCAGAAGTTCAGTTACGGTTGAAAAAAAAACGTAACTGAAGAAAATTCTCAAATATAAGAACATACGGTTGGTAATTGAACTATTACCAACCGTAACAACATCAAAATCTCCAGTTACGGTTCGTAATTGAGTTAAAATCAACCGTAACTCACATAAACCCAAAAATTTGAATTTCAATTTTCATCTAAAACCCTAATTTTTGATAGAAATTAAACTTAAATCAAACAATGATCTCAATAATCTCATATCAACCTCATTTCTCGACTCAGACTGAGTTGAGCTCTGCAACTCGGCGAACGAATCAGGGGAATTTATTTCTTCAGATTTCTTGTTTTCAGAGCGCCGTCTTCATTAATTCAGGTACGGATTGAAGTTTAGATTGATTGTTTCTACTTCAGGTGTTTCCTTACACATCATGTGTGGATTTTAGCATTTAAATCTGACGAAAAATGTCGGAATCTTCTAATTTTCAATTGGATTCTGATAAAAATATGGGATCTGAAAATACTTTTGTTTCAAGTAATTCTTCGAAAACTGTCTTTATTTCTGATAAATTGATTGATGATAGTTTGAATGAATGGAGATTTAGTTTAATAGGTCGATTGGATTTTGTCAAGTTGAAATTATCTGTGGTTGAAACATCTTTAAGAGGTCAATGGAAACTTAAGGGTAACTGTCAGTTCATTCCGATTGGCAAAGGTTTTTTCATTATTAAGTTAGACAATGGTGAAGATATGAAATTAATCTATGAAGGTGTCTAGGAAGTTGAAACTCAAATCCTTAGACTCAGATTTTGGGAAAGGGAATTTAAACCAGAATTACAGAAAACTTCTACTGCATTTGTATGGGTTATATTTCCAGGATTATGTATTGAATATTGGAAAGAAGACATAATTATGGCAATGGGTGCTGCAATTGGTAGACCAATTCGAATTGATGATGCTACTTTGAAGAAGGAATTTGGCTTTTATGCTAGTATTATAGTTGAAATTGGTCTGGCAAAAGTCATTCCTAATAAAGTTTGGATTGAATCAAAGTTTGGTAAATTTGAACAAGAAATTATAATACCAAAGCTTCCTAAATATTGTAACCATTGTAAAGTCATTGGTCATTATGTTGTTGAATGTAGAAATAAAAGAAAAAAGTATGTTCATAATGTGCATAAACCTAAGCAGCAATGGAGATATACTCCCAAGAAGAATACCAGTCTGAACACTGGTGGTTTTGATATTTGTTATACTTCTTAGCAAACATATAATAATATTGGGGGAAGTGGAACTTGTAACTCAAGTCTTATCTATTACTGGTTCAAATGAAGATCAAAATGAGAAGAATGAAGGGTTTAATGGTAATCTGGAACCTCCAATGAAATTTCCAGCTATTTCAGTTCATAAAATAATTGATGTTGGAAGTAGTATTCCTTCCTTGAATAATGTAGTAGGTGTAATCCCATCTTCAAATTTGGAAGCTTCAGATGAAGAGGTTACTGCTCAAGTTTTATCTAATATTAACTCTGAGGTTGGAAAAGTGGGTGAATGGAAGGAAGTCTCTGGTAAATATCATAAATCTAGAAAGCTAAATATACAAGAAGAGAGTGTAAATGAAGGTAAAACTATTGTTACTCCAAGTAAATTTAATGCATTAATAGATGTGGCTGAAAAGCATGATCAAGCTTTTTCTAAAATTGTTTCAAAACCAACTAAAGGTAAGGTGACTAAAGGAATACCTGCAGTAACTACTAGGAGGCAAGCTAATAATTTAGTTAAATTGTGTTCTGGAGTGGGGAGTTCTAATACTTCTCATAACCCTCAATCTCAATGAGAGTTATTTACTGGAATATCAGAGGATTGAGAAGAATTCAAACCAAAGATAAATTGAGAAGTTTAGTACAACAATTTAGTCCTTCATTACTGTGGGTAGCTGAACCAAAAGTTAAAGCTTCTAGCAGTATTATTAAGCAATTACATTTACCTGGTATGAGTAAGATGATACTTCATAATTCAAATGGGAATTTAAAAGGAAATATATGGTTATTTTGGCATTATTCAGTTACTGCTCCTTCTTTGATTTCTTCTTCTAAACAATGTATTATTGTTCAAGTTGGTGAGGCTTTAGTTACTAGGGTTCATGCTGAATGCCTTACTATATACAGAAGAATTTTATGGTCTGAACTTTTAACTGTCAATGAAATGAAGTTGCCATGGCTGGTGATTGGTGATTTCAATGTGGTGCTTACTTGTAAAGAGAAAAAAGGAGGTAGAACTCCCCTTAGGACTGCAATGCAAGAATTTAGAGATTGTATTGAATCACGTAATTTGTTTCAAGCTCCTAGATCAGGTATCAAATTTTCTTGGTGCAACAACAGGTGTGGCGAGAGGAGAATTTTATGTGATTTGGATAAATCATTTTATAATCTTACATGGCTGGAGTTGATGCTATAAAGTGGGAGTTGGGGGTACATTAGTTCATGGTCCTCTTCTAGGTGGAGTTGTTAATGTTTCCAGACCAACCAACATTCCTTTTAAGTACCAATCAGTGTGGACTTCTCATCCTGGTTTTCTTAAGTTAATTCAAGACTCATGGTTACAAGTTTGTGAAGGAAATCCTGCTTTCTGTTTTATGCACAAATTAAAAAGATTGAAAACATTCTTAAACAATGGAATTGGGAGGTTTTTGGGGACTTGAAACTTAAAGTAAAGAACACCGAGAAGGAAGTTCTTAATGCTTCTTTAGAATTTGATGCTGACCCTGAGAATATAGAGTTACTTGACAAGCTAGTTACAGCAGGAGGTAAATATGAAATTGCTTCACAACAATACAATGAACTGATGAGAGCTAAGTCTAGAGTCAAATGGATCAAAGAAGGTGGTGCTAATACAGCTTTCTTTCATACTACAATGAGGATGAGAAGAACTTTTAATCATATATCAGAATTGGAAAATGATGAAGGTAATCTTATAACAAATCAAGATCAAATTGTTGATGTGCTTGTAAATCACTACAAAATGAAGTTTGAAGAGAAGAATGTAACATTTGTGGAAGAACTTTTTGATGCTATACCCAAAATTCTAAATGAGGAAGATAACTAGTTTATGGATGTTGTTCCTTCTAAAGAAGAAATCAAGAGTTTTGTTTTTGGAATGGATGCAAATAGTGCGCCAGGACCTGATGGCTTCCCTGGTTTCTTTTACAGAATTGCTTGGGATGTTATTGAAACTGAGTTAGTGGAAGCAATTCAATACTGTTGGTCCAATAGATTTATACCAAAAGGTTTTAACTCAAATTTTTTATTCTTATTGCCTAAGATTCAAGGAGCCAAGAAAGCACCACAATTCAGACCAATTGGATTGGAAAATTTCAACTTCAAAATTATTACCAGGATTATAACTTCTAGAATTAGTACTTTGATTGGGAGATTAGTTTCCACTCAACAAGGTGCTTTTATCAAGGGTATAAATATACAGGAGAAGATTGTATTGGCATCTGAGTTGGTAAATGAGCTTGAAATAAAGAGAAAGGGAGGTAATGTTGGTCTTAAAATTGACATCACTCAAGCTTATGATTCACTAAGATGGAATTTTCTCTTTGAAGTACTAAGAAGATTTGGCTTTTCTGAAGTTGGAATTCAATGGTTATGGAAGATATTTAAATCAGCTAGAATTTCAGTCCTTATAAATGACAGTCCATGTGGCTTCTTTGAAGTGGGTAGGGGATTGAGGCAGGGTGATCCATTATCACCAATTTTATTTGTGCTAGATGAAGAAGTTTTGAGTAGAAATCTTACTAAACTAGTTCAGATGGGGAAAATCCGAGCCATGGTTTGTAGAGGAGGATGCCAACCCACACATTTAATGTTTGCAGATGACATCTTTATCTTTTGCAATGGAAATAAAAGAACTCTGAAGAATTTTTTGAGTCTACTGATGCAATATCAAATGTCTTATGGACAGGTGGTGAATAAAGCTAAAAGAAAGTGTTTTGTTGGTGGTGTTTCAGATATCAGGAAAAATGAAATTGTTGAATTTTTGCAGATGGATTCCTGATAAATATTTGGGTGTTATATTGAATCCAGGGAGAGTTAAGACAAATCAAGTTTTGGGGATAGTTAAACTGATGCAAAAATGTTGGCTGGCTGGATTGGAAAAATATTGGCTTTTGCTGCAAGATTAACTCTTGTGAAATTTGTCTTATGTAGCATGCCAATTTATATTATGTCTGTCTACAAATGGCCTAAAGTTGTCATTTAAGCTTATGAAAAAATAATAAGAAACTTTTTATGGTCTGGAGATCCAGCTGTGAAAAAATTGGTTACTGTCAAGTGGGATGAAGTTAATGCTCCAATAGAAGAAGGAGGTTTAAGACTTAGAAGACTTGAAGTTATGAATAAAGCTTTATTGATGAAGCTCTTGTGGAAGATTGAAACTGAAGATGAAGAATGGACCTTATTCATGAGAGCTAAGTATAAGAATAACAAAGGTGAATGGATCAATCACTACAAAAAATCCTCTATTTGGCCTGGTCTTAAATGGGTTATTTCTGATCTTAATGAGGGCAGCAGGTGGATGGTAGGGGATGGCAATAAAATATCAGTTTGGAAGGATAAATGGATTAAGGACTATGCTATAATTGATAGATATCCTGAAGATGAGAATATTTTACAGAATGCAGACATGAAGGTTAGTGATTTGATTCAAAATGGTGTATGGCATATCCCAGAACTGATGCTGCAGTATATAAAGATTAATGAACTTCAAGTGTTAAGGGCAGGACAAGATAAAAAAATCTGGGCAAATGATTTGACAGGTACATTTTCTGTTGCAAATGCTGCTCATTTGGTAAGGAAGAAACACATTGTGGTCCATTTGGCTCATCAGGTATGGCAGCCTTGTATTCACCCTTACGCTTCAAGTAATGTATGGAAAATTTTAAGGGGAGCTTGTGCCACTGAGGAAACTGTTAGGAAAAAAGTCTTTGTTATTGTGTCTAAATGCTATATTTGTAGACGTACTCAGGATACAATGGAACATTTGTTATGGTCCTGTGATTTTAATAACCATATATGGCATTGGCTAGGGGGAATTTTTAAATGTCCAAGTCCAAAGAGCTTTACTGATATATTAAGAAATGCAAAAGGGAAAAATATTGTTATTAAAGAAGTATGGTTCAACCGTGTATTTAATACACTAGTGGAAATCTGGTTTACCAGCAATGCTATCGTATATGATGATGCTACACAAAATCTGGATAAGTTCAAGCAAAGAATCATAAGTTTCACAAAGGAGTGCAGAGTCAGAATGAAAGGTGTAATGTGGGGGACAGTGTATGACTTGCAGATTCTCTTATATTTTGGTATTTCTGGAGTTAAGTCTTACAATACACATGTGAAACAATGTTTTTTCCACTTTCCTTCTATGAATCAAATCTTGATATGCTGTGATGTTGCATCCAAAGGGGATCCAGGGATGGCAGGTCTTGGCTTTGTAGCAAGAAACTATTGTGGGGACTGTGTTGGTGCTGCTTCAGGTGGACTTGGAATTGCTACCATTTACTTAGCTGAAGTAATGGCATTGATTGTTGTTGGTGAATGGGATGTTACTCAACAGTTTATGGAGGTATGTTTTAGCCTAGATTCCAATATTGTATTATTGGCTTTCTCAAATAACAGAATACCATGGATTGTGCTGAGTAGATGGGAATGAACAAGGAACTCAATACCTACATTCACATTTAGACAATCTTATAGAGAAGTCAATTTTTCTACAGACAAGATGGCCAAGAAAGGGGTTCTACTGAGTAGAGGTGAAATTGTTTACTATGAGGAGAAGCCAGCTTTTCTAGGAAAGTTGGAAAATGAAACTGGTATATACTTCAGATTTTAGTGATTTAGCTATCTTTTTTATTTTTTGGGATTAGGCTTCTTGGGCTTAGCTCTTATTTGTTTCTTATGCCTTGGTTTGTCTTGGCCATCTTTTGTAATATGTAAATCCTTTTTAGTAATAAAATTCATGATTTAGAAAAAAAAAAAAAACTTAAATCAAACAAAATAAACTAAACCCTAACTGGGATTTTCAAAACATACCTCATATAAGTCATTACACTTGATTAATTTTCGAATCGCCGATTAATCGAAGACGATGAAATTTTCAGTTTTAATGGAGGTTACGGTTGATGGGAGGAGGAGAAGAGAAGAAAAAAGAAAAAAGATTTTCAATTTAGCTTTGATTTAGGTTAAAAAATGGGAAGGGTAATCTAGAAAATTTACAGTACCATTTGGACACCCCCTAACCAACTAGAAGGACATTACTATCATGGTTCCGCCCCTCTAATAAAACCTATCGCCCCTATAACAGGTTACTATTTTTTATTGATGTGTTTTTGTGTTGTGCGTATTGGTTTTGAGGGCTCTTATAAATTCACCAAAACAAATCTGGACCTCTTCCTCTCTTTTTGTTTTTATTCATCGTCTCTTCTTCTTCCCTTTTCTGTTTTTCAACGATGATTAATCGTCGATTTTTAGCCGGTAATTACTTCGATTCGATAAGAATCAAGAAAAGCCACCCATTCTTGGTGCCTTTGATTGCACAAATATCTCATATATGGTCAAATTAGGGATTTTAAAATTGGTTTAAGAACCTATAAGGAAAACCTATAAGGAAAACCTATATTTTCCAACCGTAAACTGAACCTACGGTGGGGACTTATTGATTTCTTAACCGCAATTATTCGGTTAGGAAAATGTGAACTCATAATCGTATAATTTTCCTACGGAAAATATAAACTCCCAATTGTATATTTTGTTTCCGGTTTGGTTCCGGACCGTAAATTAAATTTTTCAAGAAATATTTTGTCCCTACAAAACCCAATTGTATTTGATTCTAAGTTTGTGTACATTTGGGAGTTTCCAACCATGCTAGTTACAGTTTGGTTCCTAACAGTAAATGGTACTTGCGGTCAGGAAAATTTGTTACTCCCAACCGTATATATTATTTACAGTTCCGTAGGTTAAATTAAAAAAAAAAAAAAAATTGATTTTGTTTTCCAAAGCCTAACTATAAATCAATTATTAGTCTTAATTCAATTAATAATTGTACTTAGTTTAGTTAATCTAATCATTAGCCCTAATTAAGCGATGATATTCTAGTCAATAACAAAGTTAATAGGTCAAAAGAGTTGGTTGATTGCTATTTAATGACTCAGTTTTGCCATCTTGTAAGCCATTAAAACCTAAAGCTTGGAGCCCTTATAATAAGATTCTTAAAATGAATATTTTGATTTTGGGTCCCAAAAAAGTGATCAGTATTGCGTTTGGGTCCTAAAAATTTCAAATTAGAATTTGGGTCCCAAGATTGTAGTTGACCATATTGACAGTTATAAAATTTGGTGAAATATGGAAATGACCAAGTTAATTTTTGGTTTTCATCTATTTATTAACCCAACCATTGTATTTCTATTAGACACGTTCCACCCAACCAACCATTGTATTTCTGTTAGTCACATTCCACCCAACCAATTTAGATATATGTACACCCTTCTATCCCTATAAACAAATCTATCTATACCTCGATCTATACTTCGAGAAAATCAGCGAACTCTCAGCAAACTTAAAGATCAACCGTAATAAAGATCAGTACAATGACAACCCAATTGAAACCAATAATATAAACATCCATAATACAAGATAGAGTAGCTAATTGAAACAAAAAAAATAAACGAAGGCTAGTCTATGCGTGACAATGCCCTTTGGCAATGTAACAAGGCTAGTCATGCTCAAGATTTCCTCAAGGCTTTACCTATCGAAGGGCTTAATCAGAGGGTTGGTGCCAGACAGTTTAGTGCTGTTTTGAGCTCTCGGTTGGGTATTCCTTTATTTCCCTAAAATAGCTCATGTGCTTCATGTAATGGAGATATGGATTGCTATGATATCATGCCTTGCATTGCGCGAAGGATGTGGAGATTAAATATCGACATGATCTTGCTCGTGACACCATTGCAGACACGTGCTTTCGCGCTGGAGTTCCTGCCATGAAGGAAGTCGATTTAGGGTTCTTGTCCAATGAGGGGAATGGCTTGCGTCCGACTGAAATTTTGGTTCTCAATTGGGACAATGGTCGTGATGTGTGTTTTGATATCACTGGGGTCTCGCCTTTCGCTGGTAATTGGGCTAGTACTTTTCATCCGGGTGTTGCTTTGGGCAATGCTATTACTCATAAAAACAAAAAATATCATGATAAATGCTGAGATCAGGGTTATGGTTTTGGTGCCTTGGCTTTTACGACACTCGGTGATTTGGGGGATGATCCGGTGGTTTTATTGAAGAGGCTACGTAACCATTTGTCTAGGTTTGATATTACTGCTAAGAAAGTTAATTTCTTTTTCCACGGATTAGGGATTGTTGTTCAGAAAGAAGTTGGAATCCAGCTTGTCGCTAGGATTCTTTCTAATTTTCTGGAATAATTTTTGTTCCCAAAAAGAAAATAAATTCTTAAAAAAAAAGTATTAAAACGAGTAAAAACTTGATCCAGCACATGAAGCAGCAGCAAGCCAGCAATCCTCAATCCCTCAACTGATCACCCTCACACAGTGCAACAGCAACACTCAATTGATAACAATTCTGGGAATTTGATGCCGAATCTCCAAAAGTCGACTAACCCATCACCATTTTTACAAAAACAAACACAATTTCACAAATCAATACAAATCAGTAATTGTACTAATTTTTTATTATTCTAGTTTGTTTGAAAAACAGTAAAACTCGAAGAGATTACACTAAACTTGATAAAATCAGTAAAATATATTGTGATTACGATAAAAGAATGAGAACAAAGATCAACACAAATGAAAGTGCAGAACTATAAAGAAGATCAAATTAAGGAAAACGGAAAGTTTAAGGTGGAAAAACGAAGAAGACTAAAACGTTTACCAATTATGAACGAGGACACTTGAAATCGAATGTGGATCTCCGAAGATTAAATGAGTCTTAAGCACTAGAAGGAACAAATACGGTGCTTTAATCAGAGAGGTAACTGTGTTGAGTTTAAGAAAGCAAAAATGAACACCCCCTTTTAGAATTATTAACTGATAAGTACTTTGATAGATCGATTCCTTATTGCAGCTACAACAATTTCACGATCAGTTTTGGCAAACATATTTAAGACAGGGGATAGGAGAAGAAGTAGGAATTACCAATAGGTACTATTATAGTGTTTTTAGTTAGTGGCAGGTCCATCCATCAAAACCCAGTAACCGGAGGTCCATAATTAAAAGAAAACATAAAAATGGACCAAATTTTTTAAGCCCAGGTCCTATACACGTGTGTAACCTATTACGTGCATTTTAGTAATTCCCAAAATGGCCTTCACTATAAATATAACAGAAATAAAAGCCACATTTTCTCAATTTTCTTCTCAGATCCGTTTTCTCTCTCTCGCTCGCTCTCCTCTTCTCTGCTGCAGCCGCTTATGAAGTTTAGACCTAGGGTTTGTGAAGATGTTTCGTGGTTTTACAGGTATGTTATGTAATCTTTTCTCCAGTTCTTCTTTGTTTTTGATTAATTCTCAACTGAATCATGAAGATCTGATTGATTTCATGATGTTTTCACTTTCTTTTTCCAGTTTTGGTAGTTCGATTTCATGATGTTCTCTAGTTTTTCACGTGCTGCTGATTTTTAGACTATGAATCAACAATACATATTTGGTGTACTGAAATATACTGCTCTAATTTTGTTTTGTTTTTTATAGTTTCAGAGATTTTTCTTGTTTGATCCAGAAGTACATATACGAAATACTCAAATTAAAGTGTTTCGATTCTATTTTTTCATAGATTCGCTACTGTTTTTCACATGCAGCTAAATTTTAGATTATGAATCAACAGTACATATATGGTGTACTGAAAAATTATGCTTTAATTTTGTTATTTTTGTAGTTTTGGATATTCTTCTTCTTCGATCTAGAAGTATATATATGGAATACTGGAAAAAAAAAAGTGTTTCGATTCAGTTTTTTATAGATTCATTACTTGGTTTTCACATGCAGCTGATTTTAGTTCCATTTTTTTTTATATGCTTTTGAGTTGCTTTTGTGTATTAATCATCGATACGTATATGATATATTGGTGGATTTTAATGAAACAAATTCAGATCTAAATAAAAAGTCATGTTTTATGTTTATTTCATTAGTAGATCTGATATTTTTATGGTTTTTGGTTTGATTTTCAGTTTTCTTTTGCGTATTAACCATCAATACATATCTGACGTACTGTTTTTTTTTTTTGTTTACTATGAATCTATAGGTTTTCTCTTATTTTTTTGGTTTGATCCAGGAGTACATATATGTTGTACTGGTTGAAACTTCTTCTGATTCTGTTTTATTCAGAGTTTTGCCACTTTTTTTGGTTTGATCCATGAGTTCGTATGTGAAACACGGAAGTATGTGCTTTGGTTCGGTTATATTTATGGATTCATCACTTCTTGACATGTAATTGAGTTTTTAGTTTATGAATCCGCGGTACGTATATGTTGTACTGATAAAAACTTCTTTTAATTCTGTTTTATTCATAGTTTTGCCACTTTATTTTGGTTTGATCCATGAGTACGTATGCGAAATACTGAAATAGATGCTAGTTTTGTTGCTGTGTTTTAATATTGTTATATTCTGATCACATTTACAGGTTCAATATGTCCAACGGATACATACTCTATATGTAAGCAGTGAGGCAGATACATACTTAGATTTGTACGTAGTGTAGCAGATATGTACTCAGATTTGTAAGCAGTGTACCAGATATGTACTCAAATTTGTAAGCAGTGTAGACACACACGTTTGGTAGTAATGGGTATTATGGACATTTCCATGTTTTAATTAATTTTGGACCTCCGGATAAAAAAAAGATCTGGTTGGACCCTACTATAAATAACTATATGGGCCTAGGACCAAACAAGAAATTTTCCGGAGAAGAATACGAAGAGAAAAATATGGGGCGAGAATCGAGATGAGTTGTAGTTTAAGTTACACGTGCACCAACGGTGATTGATGCCGTTAAGTAAATATCAATTTTTTAACTGTCAAGACAGTCAACCACAATTATGGGACCCAAACTCTAATTTGAAACTTTCTAGCACCCAAACGCAACACTGGTCACTTTTTTGGGACCCAAAGTCAAAATATCCCTTCCAAAAAAAGTTGTTAAACATTCGGAAAATATAGATTAAAATTAAAGATAATTAAAAATTAATATAATTGTGTTTGTTGAAATATCAGTTTCGATTATCGTGGTTATAGCAAACGATAAAACCAGACTTATCTCTGAAAATAGTTTAATTCAATTGAATCGGGTTTAAAAATAAATGAAATTTGTATTATTAAATATATATATATATATATATATATATATATATATCATAAATTATTGTTACCCTTTATAATATAAGTATTATTGTTAAAAGCGATTATTTTACTTAACCAATTTTTTGTTATAGATATGATTTTAAAACATATAATCAAAATAAAAATACATAATCATTTAATATTTACTTTTATTTTATTATTGATATATAAATTAAAACAAACACTTCAATGGAATGGTAAACAAAACAATTTGAGAAAAAAATAATAATTTTTAAAGATTTTTTTTTTAATTTTACTCTTCCATATATTTTATTCTTTAAAAATAAGGATAGAAACATAAATCAAGCATTACAATTAGGTAGGACCAAAACTTATATTATTTTAGCTTTTGAAAGCTTTTCTCCGTAGTTTTTAAAAGTTGAGATATTTTTGGAAGTGCTTTGGATAAAAAGCACTTTAAAAATCTTCTACCAAATACCAATATCAAAAATCATTACCATATATACGTTTTGAAAGTGCTTTTTGAAAAGAAAAAAACATTACTGAACCCAGCCTTAGGCCATGTCCAATGAGAGAAGGAAGAATTCCTTTAAAATCCTAGGTTGCAATGGTTATGGGATAAAACCCAATCAAGATTTTGTTCATTGGTCGCTTGAACAAATATAATAATGACATGACAAATTTCGAAGGTAATCATTCACTTGTATTACTCGAAGTTTGAATTTGTTTAATGAAAAGTAATACATATTTGTGTGCAGGCACATTTACAACACATGTAATATTTCACCACTCGGTAATGGTTAATCGATCAAGTAATGTTATGTGGACAGATATAATAGCTCATTGTTGAATTGTTCACTAATCGTCTGTTGAATGAGCAATTACAAGGTGGATCAGTGAATGTTTTACCTATCGACTAATGCTACACCTATCGGTCAATCATTCACCTGACTTCCCTTATTTCCCTCTTCTCCTATCAATTTTCCCATATATATGGGGTAGGGAATAAGACGGTGGATACTTATCTTCTACGAATGGTCAAATCAGTTGCAATTTCTACTGAGAGGATCTTAAAAAAATTTAAACTCGGCGAAAATTTTCTTTTCAAATCTAGTTTTCAGTGCGTATTCAATCTTCTTCAGGTGAATTTGTTGTTTCAATTCTTACATCTTAATGGTTTCGAGTAATAATTCAGGTGTTTTTAATGATTATATCATCTAAAAAACCAGATACTTAGAGAAAAATTTCGGGGTAGGGATGAATAACCCTATTTTTGGATCTCCTTCTGGGAATGGTAAAAATCAATCAGAAGATGATAGTTCGATTAAAACACCAGCATTATACATCTCCGATAAGGAAATTGATGAAAGTATTAATGAATGGAAGTTTAGTTTGATTAGTAGACTTGATTTAGTGAAATTAAAATTTGTTGATGTTGTAACCTCGCTTAAGAATCAATGGAAACTTACTGGTACTTGTCAAATGATTCATTTGGGAAAAGGTTTTTCATCATTAAATTGGATAATGAAGTTGATATGAGATATATTTGGAATGGTTATTGGATTGTGGAAACTCAGGTTTTAAAATTAAGAGAATGGGGGACTAATTTCAATCCTGCAGCCCAGAAAATTAGTACTGACTTTGTTTGGATAAATTTTCCTGGACTTGGAATGGAGTATCGGAAGGAAAAAATTATCATGGATTTGGGTGAAAGATTTGGAAGATCTATCAAGGTAGATGAAACAACTTTGAAGAAAGAGGTAGGATATTATGCAAGTGTGCTCGTGGAGGTTGACCTTTCAAGGTATATTCCTAATCAAATATTGGTGAAAACAAAGTATGGTAGCTTTACTCAAGAAGTGAAAATTCCTCACATACCTAAATTTTGTAATCATTGTAAGGTGGTAGGACATTTGGTATCTGAATGTAGATCAAACAAAGATAGCTCACAAAATGTCATGGAGAAAGGAAGGAAGGAGAGGAAACAATGGAGACCCAAAGTGAAAAATACTGAAGGTTTTGATATTTGTTTCTCAGAGGCATAAAAACAAATGCAGAGAAATGTTGATGATCTTTTATTTGGTGAAGATGAAACAAATGAGGTTTTAATACCTCCATTAATTTCTTCTGAGGTGCAGTTGGATAGTGTCATGGACAAGCAATTTACTCTTGACATCCAAAAGGATTTTCCGTTTTTATCAGCTGAGAAATTAGTAAGTGTTGCTTATGTGACTTTTCAGACCACAATAGAGCCAGAGATACCTGCTACTGGTGCAATGGGGAATGAAGTGGTTAAAGAGATAATTTCTCTTTCAGGTGGAGAGAAGAAAACTAGTCAAGGTGGTAAAAATCAAGTAAATTCAAATAAATTTCAAATTTTAAGAGATGTGGCAGAGGAATTGCAAGTTGATGATGGGTCAAGTATTTCATCTGTAGCTGGCAATGGAAAAAATAAGTTGATTGGAAGGAATGCTAAATGGAAAAATACAAAGCCTAATCCTAATGTAACAACAAGGAAACATGCAACTTCAAGTAGTTCGGTTATCATTCAAGGTGTGAGAGGTCCTTTAACTTCTCAACCAAATTATTCTCAATGAAGGTGGTGTTTTGGAATCTCATGGGCATTAAAAGATTAAGATCCAGAGATAAGTTGAAGAGTTTAGTTAATCAATTTTGTCCAGCTTTGGTGTGGATAGCTGAGCCTAAAGTAAAAGTAAAAGGAAAGTCTATCACTGATTTAAAGTTACCTGGTATGTGTAAGACAATAATTCACAATTCTGTTCAGGGGGAAAAGGCTAATATTTGGTAATTCTGGCATGTATTTTTAGCTGCTCCAACTGTGGTTTCTATAACTAAACAAGCAATAACAGTTGCAATTGGAAATGTTATGGTCACTGGTGTTCATGTTGATTGTTTGACTATTAATAGAAGGGAGCTTTGGAAGAATTAGTTGATATAACTGAAATGGATTGTCCTTGGTTGGTGATTGGTGATTTTAATGTAGTACTTAATAATGCTGAGAAGAAGGGAGGTAGAAGACCTTTGAGATTTTCCACTCAAGATTTTAGAGAATGTTTAGATTTATGCAAGTTAATGCAAGCTTGAAGAACAGGGATTCAGTTCTCTTGGTGTAATAATAGAGCTAGAAAAAAAAAGAATTTTATGTGACTTGGATAAAGCTTTTATCAATGTTAAGTGGCTGGAATTACATGAAGGATGGAGTTACAAGGTTGGAACTAGAGGAGTTTCAGATCATGGAGCTTTATTGGGTTCTGTGGTGGGAATTCCAAAACCTCAAAATGTTCCTTTTAGATACCAAGATGTTTGGACTACTCATCCAGAGTTCTTAAATTTTATTAAACAGTCTTGGGAACAACCATGTGAAGGAAATGCAATTTATATATTCATGCACAAGCTTAAAAGATTCAAACAATGTGTGAAGTTGTGGAATTGGAATGTGTTTGGTGATTTAAAGAAAAAAGTGCAAACATCTGAGAAGGATGTTTTGAATGCCTCATTATTATCTGATGCAGATCCTGAAAATATTACACTATTAAATGATTTGGTTACTGCAAGAGGAAGACAGTAAATAGCTGAGCAGCAGTATAATACATTGATGCAAGCGAAGTCTAGAGTCAAATGGGTTAAAGGTGGTGGAGCTAATACATCCTTCTTTCATGTTAATATGAAAATAAGACAAGCTCAGAACACTATTGTTGAGTTGGAAGACAAGACTATTGTTGAGTTGGAAAATAAGACAAGCTCAGAACACTGTTGTTGAATAGAACTATGGTTACTGATCAAAAAGTTTTACCTAACATGCTTGTTGAGCAATTTCAGAACAAGTTTAAGAAATAGCCTGTGGATTTTGCAAGTGACATCTTTAATGCAATTCCAAAGATACATACTGAAGAAGATAATATTGTACTAAATGCTATCCCTTCTAATATAGTGATCAAAAGTGTTGTGTTTGGAATGGATGCAAATTCTTCACCTGGTCCAGATGGATTTCCTGGAAGCTTATTTAAATTTTCTTGGGAAATATTAGGCAATGATTTATGATAAAATCTATTCATCATTGTTGGAGATGTAGATTTATCCCCAAGGATCTAAATTCAAATTTCTTATTCTTATTACCTAAGGTGAAAGGTGCAAAAAGAGCAGATCAGTTTATACCAATTGGATTGGCTAACTTTAGTTTCAAAGTAATAACCAGAATTATAACTACAAGACTCACCAGTGTAGTGAATAAATTGGTCTCCAGTCATCAAGGGGCTTTTATAAAAGGAAGAACTATACATGAGAAGATACTTATGGCTTCTGAATTGATAAATGATATGAATATTAAGAGAATCGAGGTAATGTGGGTTTGAAATTGGATATATCTCAGGCTTATGACTCTTTGAGTTGGGAATTCCTTTTTGAAGTTTCAAGAAGATTTGGTTTTTCAGAAATGGGAATCAATTGGTTAAAAGTTTTGTTTACATCAGCTAGAATCTCAGTGTTGGTAAATGGAGGTCCTTGTGGCTTTTTTGAAGTGGGTAGAGGATTGAGACAAGGAGATCCACTTTCTCCCATTCTTTTCGTGATTGCTGAGGAAGTTTTAAGTAGAAATTTAACTCAAATGGTACAAGAAGGTAAAATCCAGGCAATGGTACAAAGAAATGGTGTTCAACCTTCTCATATACTATTTGCAGATGATATTTTTGTGTTTTGCAATGGATACAAAAGATCTTTGGAAAAGTTAATGGGATTATTCATAAGTTATCAGAATGTTTCTGGTCAGGTGATAAATAAGCAGAAAAGTAAACGTTTTGTTGGAGGCACATCTGATATTAGAAGGAGAAAGATTGCAGAACATCTGCAAATGGAACTATCTGAGTTTTCAGATAAATATCTTGGAGTAATACTTAATCCAGGGAGAGTGAAAGTACATCAAGTTTGGGGTATTGTGGAAATGATGCAGGAGATGCTTGCTAGTTGGAAAGGTACATTATTTGAATTCCCTTCAATACTTACACTTGTGAAGTTTGTATTATGCAGTTATCCAATCTTTATAATGTCTGTGTATAAATGGCCAAAGATAGTAATACAAGAATGTGAGAGAATTATCAGAAAATTTTTATGGAATGGGGACCCTTTTGAAAAAATGTTAGTAACTGTGAAATGGGAGGAAATAAATGCTCCAACTACAGAAGGTGGCTTGGGACATAGAATGCTGGAAGTAATAAACAAAACATTGTTGATGAAATTGCTATGGAGAATTATGACAGAGGATGAGGAGTGGACAAGATTCATGAAGGCCAAATTTATGACCAAGAATGGAGAATGGATTCAGTCTTACAAACAATCTTCTATATGGTCTGGACTGAAATGGGTAATTCAAGATGTTAATGAAGGTTCCAGATGGCTGGTGGGGAATAGAAAAAGTATATCTGTATGGATGGACAAGTGGGTGTATGATTATACTTTAGATAAGAGATATCCAGATAATGCTTTCATTCAACAACATAAGGACTGGAAAGTGGAAAAACTAATAAGCAATGGAAAATGGGAAGTTCCAATAGCTTTGAACCAGTTTTTGAAGATAGAAGACTTACCTCAGTTAGGGGATGGATCTGATAGAAGAATATAGAGTGCAGATTTAACAGGAAAATTTTCAGTAGCCAGTGCAGCTCAACAAGTTAGAACTAAATTTCCTACAATATCATGGGCAAAAAAGGTATGGGATCCTTGCTTACATCCTTATATATCTTTAAACATTTGGAAGATCTTGAGGGGAGCTTGTCCAACTGAGGAGACAGTTAGGAAAAAAGGTTTTAGCACTGTTTCTAAATGTTACTTATGTGGGAATGCACAAGATACCATGGAGCATATATTGTGGCAATGTATCTTTAGTGAAACCATCTGGAACTGGTTACGTGAGATTTTTAAATTCTCAATTCCTTCTAGTTTTGAGGAAGTACTAAACTTGGTGAAAAACAAGAGTTCAGTTATTAAGAAAGTGTGGTTGATAAGTGCTTGTACTGCAATGGTGGAAATTTGGTTCAGTAGAAACAAAAGAGTGTATGAAGATCAAGTTCCCAGTAATGTGCAAATAAAATGCAGGATATTAAATTTTACTAAAGAATGCAGCATCATGCTGAATGGAAAAAGAAGAAGTGACTTGTATGACTTTCAAGTATTATCTGCATTTGGTATTAAAAATATACCAGTGAGTACTAACAGGGTGAAGGAGTGTTTTTTCAAATTCCCTGAGATGAATCAAATTTTGCTTTGCTGTGATGGTGCTGCCAGAGAAAACCCTGGCCAAGCAGGTGTTGGTTGTATAAGAAGAGACAGTGAGGGAAGGTACATTGGTGCTATTTCAAGAGGAATTGGGATTGACACTAACTACATACCTGAAGCTATGGCTCTGATTACAGCTGGAGAATGGGCATTAAGAAGGGGTTTTCTAAATGTTTGTTTTACTCTGGACTCAAAGGCACTGCTTTTATGTCAGGGAAAGTTCCTTGGATAGTCAGTATTAGACGGCAGGAAATCATGAGTAAACTGAGGAATATTACTTTTAGACATTCATACAGGGAAACAAATTTCTCTGCTGATAAAATTGCAAAAAAAGGAGCACTTTTGGCAAGAGGTGAATGGGTTTACTATGACTACAATCCAATCTTCTTAGGAATACTGGAAACTGAAGGCATGTCATATTTTGGATTTTGAATCTATATAATTGTGAGAGGCCTCCTTTGTGGGATTATTTTTGTTTTTGGGCTTAGATATGCATGTATATTTTTTGGTTGAGTTGAGTTTGTTTCTATTTTGGGCCTGTCCAAACAGATTTTGTTTGTAAACTGAGGAGTGCTAAAAAGTGCATATTTCTATATATTTTTCTTGGCATTTAACTCATCTTTTGTGCATTAATTCTATATTATATCCCATATTTTGTGTTTTCGTTGTTTTCAAGAATAAATACTTTTCTTAATTAATTTTGCATTTTTAGGTACTAAATAAAGCCTGGTTATCTCACGGAGCGAAAAGAGCAAAGGAACGACAAAGACTCTCGCTAGGAAGAAGCGAAGAATGATGTTTGCAAGAGCCGGATCAACTAGAAGTGGGCTTGAAGAGGAAGAATTGTTCTTAAAGAAGATATGGGCTTGGAATACCCAAGACCCAAGACCCTTACCCAAATCCATTTCCATTATCCATACCCATTTCCATGAGAGCCGTCAGATTGGATCCATCTCATCATCCAACGGTCGCCTCATCATTGTGCATCAAACTCCGAAGCTCCCGTCAAACACTATAGTACCTAACTCCATCTGAAGCCGTCAGTTTTGTTGTATCTCATCATCCAACGGTCGCTTCTATAGCGTCGTTGGATCATTCCATCACCTTTTCATCCTACACTTTCGCTTTGCTGATCATCAACCTTTGATACACCCGCCTCACACCCTAGCATCAGAACCATATACCCCTAACCAAACGGACCCTTCTTCTCCATCGAGTTCTTCTTCTCATCTTCCCCAAACTGCAGAGAGCTGCTCCACAGTTCTGCAACTCCATCACCTTCACCAGCTACACCTTCTTCTCGAACCACACAACCACCGACAACACCACGACATCTCTCCCTAGCCTAGACTTCTTTCCAAATTCACATCTCTGAACCCTAGGTGTGGGTTTGACAAGAAAGCTCGAGCTAGGGTTTCACCAACAGCGAGGAGAAGACAAAATTGAGGGCAGGAAAAGCTTCAGAAGAGCAGAGGGGACATACCCAAAGCATGGGTCGAGCTCAATTCAGGAAATTGGTGAGAGAATTTGATTTTCCCAAAAAATTAGGGTTTCGAATTAGGGTTTTGTATTTTTGAAAAACTATAAAAGGGAAGCTGTAAAGAATGCAAAAGGGGTTCTTGGGTCATCCGAGATACCCCCTAATTGGGTTAATTTCATGTTTAATTTCAATTTCAATTCCATAATACTATCAGTACATGTTCTTCACTGTTAAATTCTGTTCTTGTGTTCTAAAATTTGTTCTGATGTTATGTTCATGTTCTTGTGTACGTTAATGTTCATGTAATTCCCCTGTTTGACTCACATGTTCTTGTTTTGAGTCTTAATGCTTGACAAACATGAAAACTCCTAACTTCAGCATGTTCTAAATCCACCACTAGGGTGAGAAGACCCTTAAGCCTTGTTGGTTAGCCTTTAGGTTGATTCTTGTAGAACTCAAAATAGTCTAGGCTACCTAAATTCCTAAAAGCCTCACTGACTTGTGATTAGTGGTGCTGTAAAAAGACCATTAATGCTAGGGGTTAGTGGTAGTTCTAAGGGATTAACCAGCCATATTAGTTAGAGACCTAGAAACCTAAATGACCTGTGATTGTTTATGCTTTAATCAGATAGGCAATGCTAGGGGTTAATCTAAGGATTTTAGGTTAGATAACTTGCCACATGAATTGCCCTGGCCAAGAGACTAGCTTGAACTAGACCCTCTTGTCCATTAGGGACAAGGATTTATCCCAGGCTAACTAGCTAGGTGAAAGAGAATTCTCATCCATCTCCATACACTTCCATTCCCACTGTTTTCATTTTCTTCACTACTTTTCCACTTTGTTTCCTTGTCACTGCCTTTGGACCTTGGCCATTGTCTTTGATTTGTCACATTTTTACTATATCACTACCTCACTGTAAATATATCACCTTCACTGTCATTGTAGATATGCATCCTGGATTTCTTGTTGCCTTGTACATACCTTTGCTACCTTTGTATATACCATTGCCACTGTCGTTGTACATATGCATTGTAGCCTTGTTTCCCTACCTTGGCCTATCCCTCATTGTCACTGCCTTGCATATAGAATTAGCTTAGCTAGGAAAACTTCATAACACCCCAAGTCCATGTGGATTCGACCCGTACTTGTGCACTCACTGCAACAACACCGTGCACTTGCGGTATCACTGTAGGCATCCATTTATTCATCTTATTTACACATCTATATAAGCCTACCAAGTTTTTGGCGCCGCTGTCGGGGACTTGGCTGTGCTGTTTTGAAGATTTCTTAGCCATCTTGCATTTCATTCTAGTCCATTTGCATCATTGCATCATTGTCTGCATCAGCATCTTGCAACTGCATTGCATTCCTGCATCTTAGTGTAACTTGCATAACCATTGCATTTGCATCTTCCCTGTTTCAGTGTAACATTTTTTGCATTATTGCATCATAACTTGCATATTCATCTCTTGTCTTTGCATACTCACTTGCATTCATTACATCTTGTTGTTCTTACTATTTTGTTGTTGTGCCTCACTTTCTTCTTTGAGCTGCAGGTACAACTGAAGTCCTGCTCTGTGCCTTGTGGTGCCTCTGAACTTGTGGTGCTGCTGCTGTGGAGCTGGTGCTGCACTATTGTTGCTAGAACTTGTGCTGCTGTGGTGCTCCTGCTGGTGCCAGGCCAAGTCTGCTGCAACCCCTGCTGCCTGGTGCTAAACTGAGCCATTAAAGCCCAACTGGGCTGTAAGCTGCAGAAGGTGAACCAAAGCCCAACTGGGCTTTTGCAACCAAACTGAGCAGCTGGGCTGTGCTTAAGCAAGTAAGCCTAAACCCATTAAGAGAACCCAACCTGTGGGCTTCCATTTTTAATTTGTGGGCTTGTAATAATTTTTTCCATTTTTCTGTTGGGTTTGTAATTAATTTCTTGTGGGCTTGTTTGTTTAATTGCTTGTGGGCTTGTGGTGTTATTGATTTGGGCCTGTAGTTTTAAATTAGAAAAACTGAACTTTTGAAAGCCCAACTGGGCCTCAGACCAAACAAGCAACAGTTGGGCTATTTCAAAAGCTACATTGGGCTTCAGTTTGCATACACATTGTGGGCTTAGTTCACCTTCCCTTGGCAAAGCAATTTCTCCCACCAATGTGGGCTTGCTCCCAACACTAAAACCAAAATTCTTGCTCCCAATACTAAAACCAAAATTTTTGCTCCCAATTAAAAACCAAATTTTTCTACCTCTTTAAAACCAAATTTGCTCCCATCAAAACCAAAAGCTCCCAAATGGGCTTTGTCTTCAAAGTCTAAAACCAAAGTTTTCAAAACCCAATAAACCAAAGTTCTTCGAACCCATTATAGTCCAAATTTTTTCCAAAACCCGACAAAACCAAATGTTACCCATAAAAACCAAATTTTTCCCAAAAATCCAAACCCATTAAAAACCAAATTTTGGGCTTTGTAACATAGTTACTTAGCTTTTGAGCCAAATCATGTCTGGATCTTGGTCTACAGTTGGGGAATACAACAAATCCCTTAGAGAACTTGCGTATGGACATACTCCACGTTATGAACCTTCCATAGACCATGATGTCAATAGTTATAGGAATTATTATGGACATTTTCAAAGTCCCGAGCCTCAATACATGAACCCTAATAACTATTCACACATGCATCATTCACCACAACGTGAAAATGAACATTTTGCTAGTGCCTCACTCACACAATCATCACTGATCGATCAATTAGAAGCTCGAATCACGCTTTAGAAATGCAATCACATGAGGAATCTGTCACGTCTAATTTTCTTAGGCAACCTGAAATCTATGCATGTCCCGCATGTGGTAGTTTAGACCACCCTGTTGAGAATTGTCATATTTTGCATAATTTTAGGCAATCTAGAGAAAATCCAAGGTATGAAATGCCCATAAATTGTGAGAATGGTAGTCATTGGGACCATAATCAATCCTTTGAGGGTTGCGATCAATATTTTGTAAACCCTAATGACCATGCACACATGTACCATTCACCACAATTTGAACTGAAGAATTTTGTACTCCCATGAATTTAGACTCCACCACAGAAGCTTTAAGACTCAGTAAGCAAAACTTTGATAGATCTACATCACGAATTCATGCATATTTAGATCAGATTTTGCTTCACCTACAAAAGGAGGAAATTCATGAGGAAATGTATGTTGTCCCTAATGAAGTGTCTAGTCCCATTCATGTAAATGATGTTGAATATGAACCTAATTTAGAGGAACATGAATCGACTAATGACACCACCACTGTTAATGAGGACCAATATGCATGCTACCATGATGATGATTATGATGATATGTTAGAAGAACATGAAAAATTGTGGAACCTGTTGGTTCAATAACATATGGCTTCTCGCCCTCGACCTTCATGAATGTTGTTTTTTCTAATACTCATTGTAATTCATATGATTTTGATATTGACATGGGATTCGTACAATTATTCTGTGAAGATGAGCATGACATAGGAATGTTGAATCTTCTGTAGACACTAATGTATATGCATGAAAATATATTGATGTGTCTGATTCTCTACCTAGGTCACATTGTGATATTTCTCCTGATTTGCCGATGCATGAGAATAAATTTGTTGATGATGATGACTCTGATTGTGATTTAATTTGTTTGATGATTGTGAGCATGTTGTGACACGTGTAGAAGACTTAGGAGATGTTGATGTGATTAGTAATGATGTGCCTATCGTCCTACATAAGTCACAATCTGATGGCCTTCCACCCAACCTAGATTTGGTTTGTACCCATATTGTCAAACCGACTTTTCTGAGAGTCCCTAATCTAGGTTTGGAACTGTGTGCTTCCCAAGTCCTTTTGGACTATTTTGCATCTAAGTATAATACTTTGAGGAACCACAGTTGGAATTAGCATGTTTGCCCGTCCCTAGCACAGTTCACTTTGAGTTAGACCTTGTACATGATGAACCCCCAAAACTGCGAGATTTTGTTTCCAAAATTTTATCCGTTGAAAAATCCAGGTTTGGGGGTAGCTCATTTTGTTTCACAGTTTCACTTGCGTTTCTTTCCTGTTATATTTGTGTGAAGCTGTTGAAACCTCTACACTTTGTCTTTTGGGTTGATCCTCAACTCTTTAGATTGTTAGTGTATGGTGAATTTTTGTATATAATCCAGTAGATAAAATTTCTTAAAACCCTTTTGTTCCTTTTGTATATATTTTGTAATCCAATATGATCTCGGCTGACATATGTTGGATTCTTGCCTTGAATAACGGAGTTCTAATATTGCTTTCGCCGAAATCGGGTATTCTCTTTCCTTTTTCTCTACTCAACATGATCCTCTTCATATGTTGTATTATAATTTTGTTCATATTTTGAAACATTGAGGACATGTTTAGTTTAGGTTTGGGGGTGAAAAGTAGATACTTTGATAATATGCCATAATTGAAAAGAACTCCTTCTTTTTGAAAAAAATGAAAAAAAATCAAAATAAAAATTAAAAATTGAAAAAAAACATAAAAATGGAGCTCATTTACCTTGAAATGTTGACTCTTGTGCAAATATGTAATTATTAGGAGTCTTAGTCTAGATATTTAGGCACCCTGATTCTAGCACAATTCACATAGTGATAAGAAATTTGCACGCGCACGATCTACCAATACATGTATAGCCTCATCCTTGAGGTGTTCTATCGGAAGTTTTAGTTGCCAATCACTTTAGAATACTGAACGAAACTTGACTAGCTTGTTCTTTGGTTGGTTGGGATAGAAGGTGGAGGTTACATTAAGAAAAACAACCATCGAATTTAACTGGGTGCATCAAAAAGGGCTACCTCTTGCAAAGTGTCATGTAATTTTTTGTTTCCTTTTGTATATGTATCAAAAGTGTTTCCTTAAAAAAAAAAAAAAAAAAAAAAAAAAAAAAAATGTAATATTCAAAAAAAAAAAAAAAAAAAAAAATCAAGTATTTTCAATTCCATCCTCTCTTGTTCCAAAAATAAAAGAGAGTAGTCAATGTAAATAAGAGTCATGTAAAGAGTCATTTTGTTGTTTCATTGTAATAAAAGGAGGGTGTATGCCATTGATGTACAACGCGAGTAATTGTGAAATACCTCCAACTCATTCACAATTCTCGTAAAGTCCGGACAGCTAGCTAGATTTCGACCTTGGTTCTTAGCCTGAGAAACTATCTCTTGGTGATTAGTAGTCATAACATCCGATCTTTCTTTACACATGTGTAGATACACTTTACACTCTTATCACATGTCTTTATTTGTTATCAGTGCTAGGATTGTGCCTTTGATAGCTAGATTGACATCTCCATTTTGCTGTGAGCTTAAACTGACTTGCACATGTCACATTTGATGGAATCTGAGCTTATATTTTGTCCTAGAACTTTGTAGGTACGTTCTAAGCAAACCTTCACGAGACTTCACTCGTCCACTAGGGACACTTAGTGGTTTAAAAGGCTTAGTGCATACGCTAAATGCATTCGAGAGACCAGCGACAGTGGTATAGGTAGGATTTCCTTAGTTTTGTTTTACTTGAGGACAAGTAAAATTCAGGTTTGGGGGTATTTGATGAGTGCTAAAAAGTGCATATTTCTATATATTTTTCTTGGCATTTAACTCATCTTTTGTGCATTAATTCTACATTTTATCCCATATTCTGTGTTTTCGTTGTTTTCAAGAATAAATACTTTTCTTAATTAATTTTGCATTTTTAGGTACTAAATAAAGCCTGGTTATCTCACGGAGCGAAAAAGCAAAGGAACGGCAAAGACTCCGCTAGGAAAGCGAAGAATGATGTTTGCAAGAGCCGGATCAACTAGAAGTGGGCTTGAAGAGGAAGAATTGTTCTTAAAGAAGATATGGGCTTGGCATACCCAAGGCCCAAACCCTTACCCAAATCCATTTCCATTATCCATACCCATTTCCATGAGAGCCGTCAGATTGGATCCATCTCATCATCCAACGGTCGCCTCATCATTGTGCATCAAACTCCGAAGCTCCCGTCAAACACTATAGTACCTAACTCCATCTGAAGCCGTCAGTTTTGTTGTATCTCATCATCCAACGGTCGCTTCTATCGCGTCGTTGGATCATTCCATCACCTTTTCATCCTACACTTTCGCTTTGCTGAGCATCAACTTTGATACACCCCCTCACACCCTAGCATCAGAACCCTATACCCCTAACCAAACGGACCCTTCTTCTCCATCGAGTTCTTCTTCTCATCTTCCCCAAACTGCAGAGAGCTGCTCCACAGTTCTGCAACTCCATCACCTCCACCAGCTACACCTTCTTCTCGAACCACACAACCACCGACAACACCACGACATCTCTCCCTAGCCTAGACTTCTTTCCAAATTCACATCTCTGAACCCTAGGTGTGGGTTTGACAAGAAAGCTCGAGCTAGGGTTTCACCAACAGCGAGGAGAAGACAAAATTGAGGGCAGGAAAAGCTTCAGAAGAGCAGAGGGGACATACCAAAGCATGGGTCGAGCTCAATTCAGGAAATTGGTGAGAGAATTTGATTTTCCCCAAAAAATTAGGGTTTCGAATTAGGGTTTTGTATTTTTGAAAAACTATAAAAGGGAAGCTGTAGAGAATGCAAAAGGGGTTCTTGGGTCATCCGAGATACCCCCTAATTGGGTTAATTTCATGTTTAATTTCAATTTCAATTCCATAATACTATCAGTACATGTTCTTCACTGTTAAATTTTGTTCTTGTGTTCTAAACTTTGTTCTGATGTTATGTTCATGTTCTTGTGTACGTTAATGTTCATGTAATTCCCCTGTTTGACTCACATGTTCTTGTTTTGAGTCTTAATGCTTGACAAACATGAAAACTCCTAACTTCAGCATGTTCTAAATCCACCACTAGGGTGAGAAGACCCTTAAGCCTTGTTGGTTAGCCTTTAGGTTGATTCTTGTAGAACTCAAAATAGTCTAGGCTAGCTAAATTCCTAAAAGCCTCACTGACTTGTGATTAGTGGTGCTGTAAAAAGACCACTAATGCTAGGGGTTAGTGGTAGTTCTAAGGGATTAACCAGCCATATTAGTTAGAGACCTAGAAACCTAAATGACCTGTGATTGTTTATGCTTTAATCAGATAGGCAATGCTAGGGGTTAATCTAAGGATTTTAGGTTAGATAACTTGCCACATGAATTTCCCTGGCCAAGAGACTAGCTTGAACTAGACCCTCTTGTCCATTAGGGACAAGGATTTATCCCAGGCTAACTAGCTAGGTGAAAGAGAATTCTCATCCATCTCCATACACTTCCATTCCCACTGTTTTCATTTTCTTCACTACTTTTCCACTTTGTTTCCCTGTCACTGCCTTTGGACCTTGGCCATTGTCTTTGATTTGTCACATTGTTACTATATCACTACCTCACTGTAAATATATCACCTTCACTGTCATTGTAGATATGCATCCTGGATTTCTTGTTGCCTTGTACATACCTTTGCTACCTTTGTATATACCATTGCCACTGTCGTTGTACATATGCATTGTAGCCTTGTTTCCCTACCTTGGCCTATCCCTCATTGTCACTGCCTTGCATATAGAATTAGCTTAGCTAGGAAAACTTCATAACACCCCAAGTCCATGTGGATTCGACCCGTACTTGTGCACTCACTGCAACAACACCGTGCACTTGCGGTATCACTGTAGGCATCCATTTATTCATCTTATTTACACATCTATATAAGCCTACCATAAACTCTTTGGTTTATTTTGGTAATAAATTCTTATGATTAAGCAAAAAAAAAGGTAGGGAATAAGGGTTTAGAAGAATTCCAAACCGCATATGAGATGAGTTTTCCTTTATGTAAGAGTACAAATCCCTCATTGGAGCTGGTCTTGGCTGAAAAAACATCTTACACAAAAGCTAGGTGTACCGAAGATTTATCCTAAGATAAATCGTGATAGCGTAAAAGGGGATTCATTTTTCCCTGCACCTATCCCAATTATTATGGAGAAGCTGGACAGATTATCGTTGGATCCCCTTTCTAGATAAATCTCGGGATTTATTTTGGTTAGTCTTTAATTACTCAGTGACACGTTATTGACCACCAAATGATACATATATAGGTTGTTTCGCAATTCTAAGTATATTTTATCCTAGGAATAAGTAGTTTTAGAAGCGTAAGTCATCCTAAAATTGGATAGACCTTCAGAAGTAATTTTTTCCACTTTTAGAAGCAAAAAAGTCAGAAGTTAAAAGCGCGTTCAGATACAAATCTGCTTATGACTTCTGCTTCACCAGAAGTCGAAGTCAGAAGCAAAAGTCAGAAGCAAAACTATTTTGCTTCATAAAAAGATAACTTTCGACTTTTAGAAGTCGTTTAGAAATTTAACAGCCAAACTGATCTATGACTTTTTTACTTCTGTTGTTGTCAATGTTAGGTGATCAAAACTATATTTTTATTGCTAGTCTACTAAGTCAAGTCTCGTACTAGGTTAGAATTTGGTAGTTGAGTATCAGACATCACCCTCGAAGACTAAAGATCAACGAAGACATTTGGAGAACTTATGTATCAGGTATGTGAAGACCGAAACCATTCTATTTTACTCACTATCTTTCCATTCTATATTTTGAGACCATGTCGTTCCATAGGTCCAAAACACTTCACGCAGTATGCATTTCCATTTCCCTTTTGTAGCATCTAGCTTTTTCTTTATATTGAACATCAGAGTCTTGATCCAGATTTCTTCCAGGTCGTTTCCCTGTGAAAAATATGGCGTGATAAACCTGTTTACATTCGGTAATTAGTTATTGTCCATTTCCATATTTCGTGTCTTTTTTCATCATTATAAGTATTTCAGAGTTTAAAGTTTATCAGAGTTATAAAAGCATGCTTTTGTTGTATATTCTCTTTTCTGCAGAACTCTGTTAGATTTTCTACAAATCTATATATGATGTGTTCCATGGGAATTTTGTGACATTTTTATTTGCGATTGTTACCAATGATTTTGCCTTGACTCACTTTGAAAAGTAACCAGCAGCAACCAACAAGTATTTTCTGCCATCAGGTGCTTGTAATTCAACACTTGTATTAGTTCAATTTCAGCTTTAAAGCTCGAACCTTTACATTGTTATCTCATTTTCTCATTATTTTTTCAAGGAAGCTATGAGTTTGAGATTTTCTTACCGTAGTAAATGAACCCATGTTTTCCAATGCCCTCTTCATGAATATCCAAGGAGTCAAAACATTATGCAGGGTTTCTCCTGGAGCACATATGTTATTATCATATCCGCATATTTAAAATTCTCACAGTGTTAATTATCACTATATCATATCCATGTTCTACCTAAAACATAATTTTCTTTTAGGCTTTGAAAAGCCATATTTCTTTTTCAGAATCTTAATAGTTTTTTTTTTTGTATTTCTACATCTCCAAATTTGTTTTCTGTTTCTGACTTTAGGAGTCATGTTGTTATTTCATCTTTCTGCAATTATATTGCATTTATGATCATAATAGAATCATGCTTGTAGGATTGAAATTTAGTATACTGAGAATAAATTTGATAGTATTTAGGCATACCTTTGGCATTTATCGCATTTATTTTTGATACACTCAGCAGCTTATTTCATGTGCGGTCAGAAGTAACCTTCGAACCTTGCCTTGTCGGCTAGTGATCTTTTTCCGGCAGGGTTTCCATAGTCTCCAGAGTATATTTCAGCTAGGATTTGTTCTCCCTTCTTTCTTGTTACACATTTGAGTAATGGTCCCAGTTAGGTTTTTTTGTACATGTCGTTGTCAATGAGCTGATATCTGAATGCTTTCTTCTTAACTTTCCTTGTCTCTTGTGGATCATCTGGAAATGTCTTTGATTCAAGATTTTTGAAAATATATTTCATCAAAGAATCTTTTGCTTTAGCACTTGTCATATTTAAACTCTGTGTTCTGACATCTTCTGTGTCTGGTTTGCGAATGGATGATTTATCAAGAATTTCAATCTTGATATTTCTATGACAAGCTCCAAGTATTACTACTCCCAGGAATTCCAAGGCGTCTGCGTGTCTCATTTTTTTTCTTGGTACTTGTCTGATACTCACTTTTTCAAAGTTGTATATTAGTTTGTTTATATTCCATTTGTACTTTTCCATGGACACATCTTTTGTTTCAAATTGACCTTCCACCTACTTGGTTGTTAGATGAGAGTCGTTGTAAAGGATGAACTACTTTAGTTGTAAACTTTTTGTAGCGAGAAGTCCTTTGAGAAATGCTTCAAACTCTACTTGATTATTGGTTGGACTTTCATGTTTTTATAACCCATGTTGAATCGATTCAACTGGAGTCCCTATTTTTCAACTCTTCCAGTTTTTGTCTCTTTAAATAAGATACTTTTACTAGATATCCGGTGACCATTGTTATCTTCCAACTTAAGAAGTACGGTATTGGCTTTACTGATGAGTAATATACGGAAAAGATCATATATTCAAGATGTGAGTACCTTGGCTCTGGCGCAGTTAGTGACTTTCATATAAAATTGATGGGTTTTTCTTTGTTCTCTTTCACTCTCGGTAACACTACGCTTTCCGCGCTGAGTGTAGGCTATATAGAGGTAAAGATATTCGCCTTGGACTGAAGAAGATAAAGTCGGGGGAGAAGATAAGTAAACTTTGGTATTTTTAAGAGCTACCTGACAATCTTCCTTCCATGGGAAGTCTTGTTGCTTGAGAAGTAAGTTGAATAGTGGTGTTCACTTATCTGACAGTCTTGAAATAAATCCGTTCAGTGCTACCAACTTTTTGGTCAACTGCTGAATCTCTTTTTTGCATGTTGGAGGTTTCATCTCTAGTGTTTCCCCGATTTTTAATGGTCTAACATTGTTATTGTGTATGTATATCTCCAAGAATGTTTTTGACAACCTCTCAGAGTCTCCTATTTCAGAAGTGAATCGAACCAATTCAAAGATTTTTCTTCAAGACTCGCACGGAAGAACTTACATATTAATACATGGTGACGTCTTCACTGGAGCGGCGCCTTTTCATAAACCTTGATGTGTTGCACCGTATCTTCTAATCCGTCGAAGTGAGCAGTGACGACCGTATGGAGCACTTTTGGGGGGAATTCGGTGTTCAACAGCTCTCGGAGTGAAGGGCGTTCTTTCTGAATCTACGATAACTTTGACTAACTTCTTTCCTCTCTCCTTTTCACTTATCTTCTTGATTATGGTCTCCAGATACTTTATCTTGTCTTTCATCTTCTTATCATGATCGTTTTTTTTTTGGGTTTGTTCCTTTTCTCCTGAACTTATCTCTTCTGGGATTAAAGATGCATCGTCTCGTTCAAAATCGTACCTTCACAATTAGCTTATTGTAGTTCTCTGATCGGAATCACAACCTTACTCGATTACTCAAGTTATGATCTTAGATCGGTAATCCAGTTTGTAAAGTTAAGGTTTCCTAATTATCTTCGATTCGGTTAATGAATAATAACTTAGATAGAACTATAAAAGAGATAAACAATGTTTAGTGTGTAACTTCTATCAAATAATCTTTTTTACATTATGAGCTTTTATGGTGTATATGTATATGTATATATATATACACACACACACACTATGAGAATACAAAGATTTACATGTGAATAACTTTTATCTCAAGTATTTTCTCGTGAGTACATGACGACTATGACCCAATTAATTTTTGCGCCTTGTGCTTATTTTGTAATACTCCGATATTCGGCAGTGGTTGGCCGAATGGATATAAATAATGGTTTTTCCTTTCCCAACACCGATGCCTTTTCAGCACAATTGTCTCCATAGTTGGCAGAAAACTCTGTAGTTAAGCGTGCTCGGGCGGGAGTAATCCAGGGATGGGTGATCATCCGGGAAGTTTCTGTTGGATTACCGCAGTGATGCCCGTTGAAAACCTCACACTGCCGAATAACCGCAGTGGTTAAGTATGGTGACCGTATCTATGGAGGGACAGGTCATTACAAATGGTATCAAAGCCGACGACAGGTCACCTGTCGAGGGTGAGAAGGTATGCTGGAAGGGGTTGGTTCATGTACTCTTATCTCATGAGCGTTAGGAAACGTTGGATATCTGGCCTTGAATATATTTCGGAGCCGAGGACGGCTCCAATTTAAGGTGGTGGTATTGTAATACCCCGATATTCAGTAGTGGTAAGTCGAATGGAATATAAGTAATGATTTGTCATTTCAACACCGAGGCCTTTTCAGCACAATTGGCTCCAGAGTTGGCAGAAAACTTTGCAGCTAAGCGTGCTCAGGTAGGAGCAATCCAGGGATGGTGACCATCCGGGAAGTTTCTGTCGGATTACCGCAGCGATGCCCGTTGAAAACCCCACACTGTTGGATATCCGCAGTGGCTAAGTGGGGAAAATATTGGTAGAGGGACGGGTCATTAGAAATGTATCAGAGCCGACGACGGTCCACCTGCCGAGGGTGGGAAGGTACGCTGAAAGGGGTTGGTTCAGGTACTTATGGGGTAGGGAACATTGGAGATCTGGGCTTGAATGTATTCCGGAGCCGAGGACGACTCCAATTTAAGGTGGTGGTGTTGTAATACCCGATATTCGGCAGTGGTTGGCTGAATGGAATATAAGTAATGGTTTGTCCTTTCCTAACACCGAGGCCTTTTCAACACAATTGGCTCCAGAGTTAGCAGAAAAGTTTGCAGTTAAGGGTGCTCGGGCGGGAGTAATCCAGGGATGGGTGACCATCTGGGAAGTTTCTGTTAGATTACCGTACTGATGCCCGTTGAAAACCCCACACTGTCGGATAACCGCAGTGGTTAAGTGGTGATAGTATCGGTGGAGGGACGGATCATTACATATTTGGACCTGGGACAACTCCTCATTGTAATCATCCGGGCTTCCAGGTCTTAACTCAGCTGACAAATTCAATATTTTTCTTAGTTTTCGAGGTTAAACGCAATTCTTTCATGTCTATATTCGTGTCTCTTCTACAGTTGGCGACTTGTGACTTGAGTATTTGACATCCAACCTTGAGTCTTGTCTCAGCTCTTAGATGTATAATTATACACCTATCAGTTCTTTGGTAGATGATATATTTTGTCATCTATATGGATCCACATCTCTGGGGTGGTGGTAGTCGGTGGGTGGGTCGGGTTACCGTCCGATCTGGGGGATCGATTTCTCCGCTTTGATATGGGTAGCTCACATTGTGATCCTTTCTCTAGGGTGAGTGTTGTTGCTGGAACTTGTATCGTTCGAGATCTTGGCATGTCTTATATTTCCTCGAGATTTCCTCCTCCACCTCCTAAGATGGTTGTTCTCTTGCTCTAGCTCTAGGTTCTTCATCCGCTTCTCCCGTTTCTTTTGGTTTTCTAGGACTTTTGGTCAGTCATCAACTAAGAAAAATGTTTTCAACTTTTGTTACTTCACAATTATAAATAAGAGTATAACAATAAAAATAAGTTTGATCCACCTAGAGGTACAAGTTGCTAACTGTATTTAAAACCTTATGTAAACAAAAGGGTTTTTTATTGTTGTTTAGAAGTATATTAAACTCAAAACTAAAGCTGAATATGTTTAAGAAAATATCAAAGGAGAAAGCTGGTTAAGAAATGTTACCTTCCATCACTAATATGTTACTCAGTCAAGCATTAGTATCATCATCACTCTTTTATTTTACCAATAACCCTAAAGGAACCTAATCGTTGTAATACTTCGTTATGCAACTTAATGTGAACAAGTACCACAATCGCTAATACATGAATTATATATTTTTAACCAAATAACCTAGCTAGTGCTCATTGATAGACGCATTTATGTGTCTAATATATCTCATTTGTATATACTGTTAGTGCCCGTTTTTGTACTCATTATGGTGTTTTATTTATTTATAGGTGTTTTTGGAAAAATAAGGTTTTGCGGCGAAATTGGTTAAAAATGCGGCGTTTGGAGCTCCGTTGACGGTGTACCGGAAGCGCCCCAGAAGTGTGCCGGAAGTACCCCGGAAATGTCTCGGAGGAACCCCGAGAAAGTGCGGAAAACGCCCCAGAAAAATCGCTAAAGGCACCAAAGAAAAATTGATAAAGGCACCCTTTTCTTATTCAAATTTTCAAACTCTATTTTGGCGGGAAAATGCATGCAAGAACTGGTAATATTTCATTTCGATTTTTGATGGGCTTCTGAAGAGATTCAATCACCGAAATCGATTGGGCTAGGCCTGGTTAAGCTAAACAGACCATATGCAAGTGTTATAATCGAAAAACCTGGGCTAAACAATCTGTTAGAGAGGATCAAAGTTTAAACAGAGAAGAGAATAATATCGTTTCTGTTGGAAAAGATTTGCGCAATTGGAGAAGATATTCTCCTAGGATTTGAATATATCCAAGTCAGGGAAGTTTTAACAGAGATTAATAAGCCGCGTACAAGGAAAGGGAAGATTTGGGGGACACGATCTTCATAAAACAGAAAAAAAATATTTGAAAAGATACGAAGTGCTGTGAAGATTAAATGCGAGATTGCGTGAAGATTTCTGGGAGCTGCTGTGTATAAATAGCATCCTTAGGAGTCAGAGAAAGGTTATCAAGAGTTTGGGGGTCGAAAGAGAGTCATAGGAGCAAGGAAGGAGCACCAACAGCCATTGCAGGAGAGCTTCCTGCTGCTGCTGAGGAAGAAGAAGACGAAGAACAGACTGTCCAAAGACCGTCGTTCTTCAACAGTTCCAGCAGCAGACAGAAAGTGCCGCTGTTTACAACGCTCAGGTTGTGTCGCTCTTTACTGCACTTAAGCTTTGTTTATGCAGCGCAACAGTTAACAGCGCAATTGTAACGCTTATAACTGTTGCGAAATCTCTGTTTAATATTTTCTCATCATTTAATCAACTTTTTGAGCTATAAAATTGTATTTTGAGAACATGAATAATATGAGAGGCTAAACCCCCAACACTGGGATGATGGAGGAAGCCATATTTCACGCATATAATAATTTATTTAATTCTTTCATGACTTCTTGCACTTTTTATAAATAGTTTTATGATTTTTCTTAATTGATTGTCATTTCTTTTGATGGTTTATGCTTGGTCTTAGTACTTTTGATATGCCATGCTTTCGATTTACAGTTAATCTTCTAAAAATCTACCTTGGCAAGAATTAGAGTCCCTATTTTTATGTGAGCTGTAATTGTTTTGGGAATAAATATATTAATTATATGAATGATTATGGTGGAATCCTGAGTCTTAGTGTCTCTTGATCCTGTGACAATTTTTGTACATATATTTTTTTAAATCTTTTCAAGTCCGAGTAACGAATCCCCTATTTACCGCACAATTATAATACTACAACAAAATGGCGCCGCCGACGCGGACTTGTTTATAGATTTATTTTTATTTATTTTTTTAGGTTTATATTTTTTTTATATTATTTGTTCCTTTTTACTTTGTCTTATTTTTTTTTGATTTACAGGTTCGAAGTGGAGCACTAAGGACTTGGAGAGGAAAAAACTTAAAGCGAAAAGAGAAGAAAAAAGGACAATTTTAGGATTTAATTTTTAATTTTTTTTAGAGTGTGTGAGGAAAACTGTAATTTTTTATTTATTTATTTTGGACTTTGGACTTTAAACAATTGGACTTTATTCTTTTTTTAACCCTACGGAAGGGTATTACTAAAAAAAAGAAATTTTTTTTTATATAAACTGTGTGCAGGGAAGGACGACGATTACTATATCGTCTCGGCCCCTCGGGTTCGTACATGACATAGGAGTCGTGGCCCGAGTCGACTTCAACGGTTCATCCCCTGTCTGGTACAGGAGGTAAGTCCATCGAAACACTCGCGAATCTCCTGTAAGCGAGTTATTGTATTCCTTAAGGTGATTCATTGATTGAGGACGAATTTGGACTGTTTTTAAATTCCTAGTAAAGGGCAAGGCCTGACAAATACAAGATAAGGGTTCGGATTTCATCACTGCTCCCTTCTTGCCCGCCTTAGGAAAAAAAACCTAACGCGAACCCAAGCTTTAAAATTTGGAATAGGACGAGACCGATAGGGTAACGAGCTTAATAGGAAACTCGTTCGAAAAATATTGGTTGCTCTTTAAGCACACTTCAAAGTTCATGATGGTTTCTGTGAGTTGAATGCGTGACTGCGCCGCCTTCTAATGCGGTGAGGCCTTGGGTATCAAAGCTCTACTAAGCTTCCCTCGCCTCTATTCAACTTACTTTGACTCGGATTGATTCCAGAGGGGTTTGCTCAAATTGCAACGAATTCCCTTTCGAAAGATAGAAGCTGGTCTAGAAACAATATAAGTGAAGCCATCATGCTTGTTGTTTGCTAGATTTTATAGGTTTGATTTGGTCGAGTCAGCCTTGTTTGTGATTGTGTAGAATTCTCTTGCAATTAAGAATGTCGAACTGGTATGATAGAAGCCAATACAATGATTATCGACCTGAATTTGAATATGGACATCATCCTTTCTATGACCATGTTGAGAATAGTGGTTGGGAACGCCATCATTTGGAAGGATATGGGTCATACCCTGGTGAGCCCAATTACTATCCACACATGCATCAGTCTTACGAGCAAGAAGATTATAGTACTAGTTCTTCGTCTCTAGAGGATACAATCAAACTTTTGAAAAGTAGTCCTTTTTATGATCCCTATGTTCCTATTCCTCCTTTAGAAGAGTCCCTCAGGGAGTTAGCTGAGTCGACGCGTAAGTTAGCTGAGATGGATAGCGTAATTATAGACGAAAGAACTACAATAATGAGTGAACTTTCTATAGAGGAATCCCTCAAGCTGATGGCTGAGGCGAACGAAAGACTTGCTCGAAATAATCTTACTTTCCAATATAGTGTTTCCAATAATACCCTTAAAAATGAGGATAGTTATTTTCATAATCAAGATGACGAGGTTAGAATTGGTAACACTACTTGTTTTGATGAGGTTCAATCTTTTTCATGTTATTATGATGAGGATAGTGTTGATGGAGAATCATACTTATGTAGGAATAGTGATCAGGAAATGGTTACTCCAATTGAGCTTTACAATGATAATATTATTTCTAGTTCAAATCCAAATAATTTTAATAATTATTCACCTATTCAAAAGGACGAGGATTTGACTAGAGATACCTTCGTTTTAGACGATGTAGTATTTCCTGTTTACAAAGCCGATAATGATTTATAGGAACGAGTTTATTCCGAGAATAATGTTTTAGAGTCTAGCGATTTAGAAACAATAGTCTTAGACGAAGAAGATGAACTCGTAGAGATGAGTGAGGATGAACCTGACTTAGAAGAATCAATTGACCATTTCCAGGAATTTGATGACCTAGAAATTAGGGAAATTGTAGCTAGTCTATCTATAGATACCCAAAACTCTAAGTTTGGGGGTGATTATCACCTTCCTAGTGCCTTACCTTTTACTCTCAGAAAGTCCCTTCACTTAGGACTTGACATCAATGCCTCAACCATCTTACAAGACTATCTTCATACTCGTTTTCCCGAACTTAATAATATTCAACACGAGTCTCAACTGTTAGAAACCCATCCTATGGTTGATAAGGTTAGCCCAGGCAATAATACCAAGATTAACTTTGTTTTCCCACCAAAAACTTTTCTACCAATTGTGGGAACATATAAATTTCAGATGTGTCAATTATTAAGTTTTGAGACTAAACCTAATTACTTTAGGAGATTAGGGTCAACACATCTGTTTAAGGAAGACCACTACTCTCATTGTGGTCAATTATGTAAGTCAAATCTTATTGACTTAGAGGATCCTCAGTTATTTAGGTTATTATTGTGCGCTTCTAAGATCATATTTAAGTTTTTCCAGACTCTAGGACCTAATGATTCGGATCACACCTATGAAGAAATGCAGCCAATGAAAATTTTCTATTTAGACCCTTTCATAGAACCTGAACCTGAACCACAATTAGATATAAATTTCTTAATCAGGAAACTAGGTAAGGGGTTGCTAGTCTTGTTCATTTTCTTGGTTTATTGCAGTTTCCTTTGGTCATCTCTATTTGGTTTTGAAGACCCACAGTTATTTCGACTGTTACTATATGATTCGAGGTGACTAATCTTTCCTAAGTCTGGCTGAAGACATTAAACTTAGAACTTCTTGGGAGGTAACCCAATCTCATGCAACACGGTAATATCTTTCCTTATCTCTTTTCCTTCAAATGGTAACAATTTCTCCTTGTTCATGCTTTTAATTTCATCTTTAGAACATTGAGGACAATGTTAGATTTAAGTTTGGGGGTATGGGAGAAACTTTTTAGTTGCAGTATGAATAAATAAACTCCAGAGCCTAGAAATTTATGCGTATTTAGGATGGCACTAACCAATCTAAGTGGATGGAAGCATTTTGGTTGTAGGAGTTGAGGAACCAATCTGAATAGATGGAAACATCTAAAAAGTCTATTCATAAAAGTACAGAGCTCAGGTGTTAGAAATAACATGATAGTTTCACCATATCTCGTTGAGTCCTTTTCACTTCTATTCTTATTTTATTTTATTTTGTTTTTAAACCATGTTTCTCTAAGTGATAGGTGGGGCCCACGATTCAAGTTGTTACCAATGCTAGGATGAATTAGAGTGATTGAGTTACAAAAAAAAAAAAAAAAGTTGAAAAAAAAAATTGAGACCAGACCATTTGACCAAAAGGAATAAATTTAATAAATTCGACCACTGGTACCCTTGTATATGCCAGTTGTGTTGACCTAGAGTTAGGTTATCGACCATTGGTTCCCTTGTATATGCCAGTGTGTTGATATTAGTCAGACTAGTACGTCAATCCATTAGGATAGGTTCATTTTGGCAGAGGCCTTCAGACAGATATGGGAAACGCCGTTCACTTAGTAAACATCAAAACCATCTATGTTTTCCTATATCCATCTCTTAATCTTTCCATGTGATTAGTTTGACTCAGAATATGATGTCCATAGTGCAACTATCTGAGTAGAGCTCTGTCACTTATATATGAATTTTAGTATGCTTGAGTGCAAACTCGTGTACATCAATTGGAATTTCGCATCAGGGTACTTCGTCTTGTAGTCAATAAGTATGCCAACCAAGGAGATTCGTTAGTGCCTTCCAAGGTTCGTTGTAGATAGCTAGGGTCTGGAGTATTAAGGTTTTGTGGGTATATCTCTTGTAAGCCCCCCCGAGACTATAACTCGTCCACTAGGGCCACATAGGGGTTTAAAGGCTTGTTGCATACGCTAAATGCAATCGACGATGCCTGCGAAAGTGAGTTAGGATTTTATTTTGTAGTTTTAATTTGCTCGGGACTAGCAAATAATAAGTTTGGGGGTATTTGATAGACGCATTTATGTGTCTAATATATCTCATTTGTATATATTGTTAGTGTCCGTTTTTGTACTCATAATGGTGTTTTATTTATTTATAGGTGTTTTTGGAAAAATAAGGTTTTGCGGCGAAATTGGTTAAAAATGCGGCGTTTGGAGCTACGTTGACGGTGTACCGGAAGCGCTCCAGAAGTGTGCCGAAAGTACCCCCGGAAATGTCCCGGAGGAACCCCGAGAAAGTGCGGAAAACGCCCCAGAAAAATCGCTAAAGGCGCCAAAGAAAAATTGATAAAGGCACCCCTTTCTTATTCAAATTTTCAAACTCTATTTTGGCGGGAAAATGCATGCAAGAACTGGTAATATTTCATTTCGATTTTTGATGGGCTTCTGAAGAGATTCAATCACCGAAATTGATTGGGCTAGGCCTGATTAAGCTAAACAGACCATATGCAAGTGTTATAATCGAAAAACCTGGGCTAAACAATCTGTTAGAGAGGATCAAAGTTTAAACAGAGAAGAGAATAATATCGTTTCTGTTGGAAAAGATTTGCGCAATTAGAGAAGATATTCTCCTAGGATTTGAATATATCCAAGTCAGGGAAGTTTTAACAGAGATTAATAAGCCGCGTACAAGGAAAGGGAAGATTTGGGGGACACGATCTTCATAAAACAGAAAAAAAATATTTGAAAAGATACGAAGTGTTGTGAAGATTAAATGCAAGATTGCGTGAAGATTTCTGGGAGATGCTGTGTATAAATAGCATCCTTAGGAGTCAGAAAAAGGTTATCAAGAGTTTGGGGAAGGTTTGGGACGCAGAGGAGCGAAGAAGAAGGATTAGAATCAATTCCCGCCTGCTGCTGCTGCTGCTGCCATTAGAGGACCTTGAAGATCACGAAGAACAGACTGCACAAAGCAGTCTTATTTTCCGCAGCATCAACAACAACAGCGGAGTATCGTTACTTTACTGCAGTTCTCTGGTATCGTTCTTCTCTGGACGCTTATAGAGGGTCGTAGTTTCACTGTTTTATATTTTTCACTCTTTTAATCATATTTTGAGCATCAAGTATGTATTTTGAGAACATGATTATTATGAGTAGCTAAACCCCAATACTGGGATGATGGAGGAAGCTGTTTTTCAGCCATGTGGTTATTTGAATAATTCTTAATTCATTTTTTGCACCGATTTTAATTGATTTATGATTTCAATTAATTACTTGTGATTTTGTTTGATGGAACATGCTTAGTCCTAGGGATTCTTGATGTGCCATGCTTATAATATACAAGTAATATTTTCTGGAATCTAATTTGGCAAAGATAGAGTTAATATTTGTTTTATTTTGAGCTATAATCGCCTAGGATTATTTTCTGAGCCACTTGAATATGAAACACATTGGAATCCTGAGTCCTGGTTCCTCTTGATCTTGTGACATATTTTCTGTATATATCTTTCTTTTTAAATCTTTACAAGTCCGAGCAACGAACTCTTATTTACCGCACGAAAAATACTACAACACTCATTGCTAAAAAATCCAACTTAAGTAAATCATTAAGGGCGTGAGACGAGTTATTCATAAGTAATACAAACACAATTGTGGTGTATTCAATCTAGGCCAGTTTTACTTGTGACCGCCTTCACGATTCACACCGCTAGTGATCATAAATTACTACTTATTATTAGGGTTCTTGATAAAATTACTTAAGAACTCTAGATATAAATAAGTTATTAAAATATTTAATTCATGACTTAAACATACGAAACAACCAACCATATTAAATAGGCATAATCAAATAATTGTTATACGTAGTGAAACTTGAAAGATATACAAGAGAGCGAATATGAGACTAATGCATTAATTTAATAACGTGGTCATGACTTAGGGTTACATCCTTAACCAATTAGAAAGGTTTAGTTCATCGTGTATTTCTAAAAATCCATAAAAAAAATATACAAGAAAGCGAGTAAATAAACCCTAGAGATTGTGATGATCAATCGCAACTCCAAGCCCCTAGTGTATTATTATCCTTCTTATAGTAAAGTCTCTGTGTATATTTTTCTAAAGTCTGACTGGTCTTATTAAATAATATTCATTAATTTCAAGGGTTAGAATCGTTCAGGGATCGGGAAAATCCATTTAGAAACTAAATATGCTCCCCAAATACCCTACCTATGGCTGGGTTGAAGGTTTCTTTCCTAGCCATAAATATGACAACCAAAATATCACAAAAACCTCAAGAATTCAGTGTAGGTAGAACCCATCCGTAACTAACTCCGAAAAATGAAGGTTTTTGGTGATTTTTCAGTCCATTTAGTGCTAGGTCGAGTAGGCCAAAACCTGACCATAAGTGGTTATGAGTTTTTATTTTTTTCTTCATCATTTTGGTCAAATCTCCTTCATCTGACGTCCGATTGAACTCATTCCTTTTGAGTTGGCTTCGTCTCTTCGTTATTTACAAAATGTTATTTTATTTTATTTTTTATATCTCTTCATTTCATTTTATGGATATCTCAAATGCCCCGTACCTAGACGTAAGCCGCTAAAGAATTTTCCTTTGAGTCTTCGACATATCTATGACTAGGTTATTGGACTTTCCTAGATGTAGGTGATTCTGGATTTTTCCTATGCACTTGTCTTTCAACTATTAGTTTTTTTTGTTTCATGTCAGAATATACTTTTTTCTTCTTTTTTGGTTGAATTAGCTTCAAGTCTCCTAAATATGACTCAAAAACAAATGAAATCAAAGCATAATAACATGAAAATAACAAGAAAGCAATGAATTAAAGTATTAAAATAGTACAAACAATGCACCTATAATTATGTCCAAGGAGATATATGTGCTTTCAATGGATTGAGAGATTCCTTCTGGGAACAATGATCCTACCTCGCTTGTGTCGCTTTCCTTGTCGCATTTGAGTCAACCTTTCGATTTTCCGGTCCCTTTCCTTCTGGGCTAGTCATTCGGCCTCGACAATTGCTTAATATGCATATTCATATGAGGTATTTCTTCTTGCTTCATCTTCCTTGCTGATGGAGGTTGTCATACCACCATCAGGGTAAAGCCTAACATTAGTTGCATTGTCTCGACTCAGTCCATAGACAATCACTTTCGGAGAAAGGACTTATAGGTAGGAAAAGTTTTAGCTTGAGGTATATTTAGGTACCCTCGCCTTTTCAATTGGTATCAGAGCATGCAAACACGAAAAGATCTAACAATCTGTGTTTGGTGCGATCCAACCTATAAGCCTGGAATCTAGAAATGGTTTTTATAGAACCTGATACTGATTCAGTAAACGTAAAACAAAACATCAAGAGTTTTGAATTAACACTTGATGATGGGATCTACGATTCAATATCTGAAGATCTTCATGAAAGGGCATCTACTGGACAAGTTCATCTTGTTAATGATGTAAAAACTAGTGATAACTGGGAATCATGCCTAGAAAATAAGTTGGATAAAATGTCTGATGATGGTGACTCAGATATTGATCGAGATGTGGATGATGATATCTCAAAATACTCCAACATATTGAAGCCTTTGGGAAAGAGTAAACTCAAAAATTCTGATGTCATTGATCTCTTAACTCCTCTATGTCGACAGAACAAGAAGTTGAGAAAAAAATTTCAAGGACAATATTGTGGTTCTCGCACCGCTGAATATCTTCTTAAAAATCGTGCAAACAATCTAATTTCTAAGAAATTAAAATGTGAAAATCTTCGAAGAGAACTGTTTTTGTCGGAAAAGAAACGTGCTGAATCGGAAGCAATGTTTAATTCTCGACAAATACAGGGTATTGAAGAAAAAGCCAGTGCTAGTATCTCTCAAACAAAATTGTTAGAGAAAGAGCATGATGTTTCTCTTGAAAAAATTCACTTGTTGGAAGAGAAACTTGTTGAATCTGATGCAAGGATTAACTCTCAACTAAAGAGTTTTGATGAGAAAAAAGGTGTATATCTCTCACGAGAAAAACACCTTGATGTTGATCTATCTGGTGCTCTTGATAAAATCAAGACGTTAGAAGAAGAAATCTTGGACCTTAAAAAGTTCAATGTTAGTTCAAAAAATTTAACCTCAATGTTAGAAGCAAGTAGAAATTATCGTGATACAGAGGATTGGGCTATAAAGGAACAGATGCTTAAAATATTATCAAAGAGGTAAAATTTGTTAAAGCTATAAATTCTTCTAAACCAGAGGCTTCCACTGATGACAAACATGCTCATATTTCTTGTAAAAAAGAAAATTCTGTCAAGCCTAAGAATAGTGTTCAACCAGCAGTAATCAAAGAAGACACTTCTTCTAATGTCAAGAAAGCAACAACGTTGAACAATGATAAGAAGAAGAAGAAGAAGACTCGTCGAGATCCAATGCAATAGGGTCCACAAAAAGGTAACATTAAAACTCATACTTCGTATATTTATACTAAGCATTGTTACTATTGTGGTAATAAAGGACACTTGCAATGGGGATGCAAAGTTCGTAAGATGCAAGATGTACTTTCTATTGTATCAAACGAATTGGATAAGTTTTCTCCTCATAAGAACTCAGATCGGTATTATCCTAAGTTTAGGCAAAAGAATTATTACAATGATAGTTCAAATTTTGCATATCACTCGACAAGGTCATTTCATAAAAGACCCAATTATAGAAAGAGAGATGACTTTTTAAATGCAAGAACAAGATCTGATGTTCCAAATTGGAGAAAAGGTGTTTCGCAAAATATTCAAAAGGACAATGATCATAATAGTATGAAGGAGAAAGTTGCTCCTGCGAGACCCAACTCTAAATGGGTCCCTAAGTCCTCCATAGCCAAGAAGGGACCAAAAGTTAGTTACAAGAATGACTCTCAGCTGTTAATTGTTGGTAACAATAATTACAAGAGTCTTATTGAAAGACTAAAGAAAGACATCATGTCAGAATTCTCTTGTACTAGTGGATGTTGTGATAATGACACTCTTCATCACAAGTCAAAGAAGAAAAACAAGAGATGGAACAAGAGAAAACAAACCAAGCAAGAGGTCAAGAATGATGATTCGGTCTTAGTCACTCGTGACGAACAAGACAAGGATCAACTCAACACAACGTAGTTCTGTTGTAATGTGCATGCTCACCCTTGTTCTCAATCTTATGAAGGGTGAGGAAGCACGTAAAACTGAGCAAATGATCTCTCGGTTATTATATGACCAATTAACATCTTTAGGGAGATTTCTTGTCTTCTATTCTCATACCCTCTCTATCTATATGTGAGATTTTGATAGAAACGGTAATTTTGAGTTTATGATGTTGATTTCTACTGATCATACATATGTAGCTCTTGTTCTTACGGTTAAAACGAGCCAAAAATAACTGAATTCGGACATCGTATGCAAAAGTTATGTCAAAAACAGTTTAGTGTTCTGATGCATCACAAGTAACTCTTGGGGTACCGATCCTAGTGATAGGTGCAATGGGGGGAACCGATCCTAGTGAGAGGTCCCCATACGAAGAAGTGTAAAACTGTTTTGCCCATAACTTCTTCGTCCGAACTCGGAATGACCTTATTCTTTTTGCGTTGGATTCGCAATTTAATTACCTACAAGATAGAGGTAATTTCAATACTTTATTTCATGTTGAATATTTATGGTGTATTGGAAATTGGTTTATGGGATGTTTGATCTCGGTTTTACTACCTTGATATTCGATCTCATAATATTGTGAACCCTTATGGTTAGGGTGACTTTTTGATTTAGCAGGATTAAGTTCTAGTCCATGTTGGTAGGATTTATCAAAGGATCATGTGGGGTTCTGGTAGAAACAATATGTGAAAATTCACAATATTTTGAATCGGTTTTGGTTTAGCATAAAAGCATATGTGTTTCGACGGTTTTTCAACTTTTGCTTGCAATAGTTAAAAACTGGTTTTCAACCTTTCTCTGGTAAAGGTTGGTTGTTATTATTCTTTTGTTTTGTATAAGGATGACAACATAATGATATTTCGATATCAATTCTCCCTGGAAGAAGATGCAAACATATTGGAGAAGTGGATGCGAAATTTGAGGTAACAATGTTGTTAGTTAATTGTTTTCCTGTTTAAGAAAAGCCTGATTTTTATTTCATATATATTTTGCTTTTTCTTAACAAAATTTCGGTACAATTGATGTTTTATTCCATTATGTGTGTATGGATGTGTGTGTGATTCAATTGGTTCCGGTTAAGAAAAACTATTGTTATCTTGCTTCATTGTGTGATATCAATTGTTTAGGCTTACAAAATTTCGGTGCAATTGCGGTGTTTCAATGCTTATGTTGATTCAATTGCTTCCGGTTGAGTTGAATAATTATGCAAGTTGATTTATTTGGTTTGTATGAATTATTTATGGCTTAACGAAAGAAAAGGTTACTGGATGGATTGTTTAGTCCAATTCGATTCCGGATAAGAGAAGCTAAGTTTATCTTAGTTAAACTTATCAAAGTGGAGGTTTCGGTTATTCAAGTCTAATCGAATGCCTTAATAAAAAATGCTAGTTAACTAACCTAGTACTTGTCTTGTTTAAAATTGAAAGGTCTAAGTTATATGGGTAATTAGAACCTGCTGAGAAAAATAGAGTTATCTTTATTCTGGTCTTATCGAATGAAGCGGTTGTATTTGTACAATCGGTTTAGCAAAGGGACTAAGTTGCTTAGTTGATTTTTGGTTTGCTAAACTAAATTAGGAAAATTGCTTCGGACAATTGTTTCCTTGATAAAACATATCAAAACAAATTACTTTGTAGTTTCGGTTTTGATATTGGTTATAAAAAATGGTGTGTGGAACCCTCGTGCTTAACTCTATAGGTTTGCAAGTGTATTTTTGAGATTTGTAAGATTCTTTTCGTGTTGTCCTTTATTTTTTCGTTTCTTTGTCATTTTGTGACAAAAAGGGGGAGAAATATATGGAGTAAACAAGTGATACTGGTATTGATTTTATATTGATTGGTATCACTAAGGAAAAAAATATTTGTGCTTAAACGTTTATCTAACGAAAGAGTGAAACCATAGACTAAGGGGGAGTAGCATATCATATTAATTGGTATAACAAAGCTAATACTCTTTGTTATTATAATGTCAACAACGATATTTAAAGGATTGAATGAATGCAGGTTATTGTGTTGTTGAATTCGGGAATCAAGCGTATGTATAATGAATTCTTGTAATTTGTTTATCCATATGATTATAAGAGTTTTGTCACTAAAATTGACAAATGGGGAGATTGTTAGAGCATAGCTCGGTTGAACCCACCAAGCGTTGGTATGTCAAGTTTGGTTGTCATATTTTAGTGAATCAAAAACTCATTTTAAGAGTCGCTTGATTATGTACTAGAGTCAACTTCGTATAGGTTAGCTTGAAAGTATTAGGATATGAGACATTACAAGTATTGCGAAGACTTGAATAAGTAAAGAAATAAGAAGATACAACGACAACATCATCCTTCCACTTGAGGTTAGTGATATTTGACTTGAACTGTTTCATTCCTTAACGTATCCTTCAAGTCGTGCATATTGAAAACGAAACTGCGAAGCATGAACACTCTAGATAGACATAGTATTAAGGAATACAATATGAAGTTTATTGCTTAACCATTAAACTTTGTAGATAAGACATCGACATAATCGTTTAAATACTATTGTGATTATCTATGGGTATGAGGTGAGGATTTCATCCTAGGAAACAATGTTTTTACATGTGTTTTAAGGAAGTAAGTTCATAAACTTGTTTATGAATCGAAAAGGAAATCATCAGGCATTATTGGGATTGTTATTCATTGCATATCTTGTGAACATCCGATATGTGTGATTTAGTATAACCGCTCACGACTTATTTGTGTTTTTGGTAAAACTATTCACAAAGGCCTGACTTATGTATTGGTATGACTTTTATTAGTGAAACTGATCTTAAGTAATCACCTGAGATGGTATGATCGAGTTTGTGATTTGTATAACCGAATCTGGGTAAAGGGGAACCGATCCTATGAAGAGGTGCAACACATCACAAAGGGGAATCGATCCTTGTATGAGGTGCAACAAGTTTGTAGCAGAAAGGGGAACCGATCCTATGGACATGTGCAACACGTTTTTAGGCAAAGGGGAACCGATCCTATGGAAATTTGCAACACATATGAGTTAGATACCATATATATGTGGGGAAACGATCCTAGTACCTAGTCAACCGAATTTTGGAAAGCTAGTGTGACTATGCACTGTACTCACATGGAGGTAGAAACGAAACTTGTTTTGGTAGAACCGTTAAACCCATGATTTGTGATTAAGTGTTTCTTAATCAATCACATAGTTCTTGAAAGTAAGATGAACCAATTCTAAACCTGTTTGGAAGTGTGGAAAATCGGTTTCAAGATTGTAAGTATGAAAGAGGACTTACAAAGTAAGGATGTCGGCATTCTTTGAACACGTACAATAATATTTATCTTTTATTGTTCAAAGTTATTCCTTAATAGCTACAGGAAGAAAATCCCAGGATCGAAATATAAATAAGTTAAGAACCTTTTAATTAAGGTTGTAAATTTTATTTTACGAAAATGAGAATTAGTAATGTGCATTTACTAGTTGAGATTTTCCAAAGAGATTTTCGGTCATTATTTTGGACAGAGCATTTCCAGGAATTATGAAAACCGAATTTGGAATATATTGAATATCTTTGAGAATATTTTCGGTTTTTTAAAATTCCTTGGTGTCCAAACTTCTTTGTCTATAAATACTTGAAGTTTGCATTTCTAGCAAACTAATCCTTCGTGACAACAAACTTCCTTGGTTGTGTTGTTACTGGTGAAGCCGCCTATTCGGAGAGAAGAGTAACCTAATTAGGCGAAATCTCTTACGTCCGCTCAGTTTAAAGTCTTCTTTGGAATTGAGAAGCTCTACGAGTACCGCTGGTGGGAAACTAGATAATTGCGGTTTATCTTGTGTTTTCAATTGATTTGATTGACTAACGGTGGTTGAACTTTGATTGCACCTAGTTTGTTTATGCTTAAGAATCTTATCTTCTGATATAAGATTCACTCAAACTAGATCGAAGTTTCGACAGGGATCTTTAGACTGTTGTTAGTGCTAAATACGATCTTGTGATAGTCGATTGTTAACAGACTCCGTTGTGTGCGTGATTGATCACAAGAGATTCAAGTTGATGTGTACAGGTGTTTATTGAAGATCTAAGCATATTTGAAGACAAAGAAGATATTGAAGATTTATGATTTGGGGTTCATAATCTTTGGTGTGCACAATACTTGTTTCGGTATAAGAGGATCCAACTATAATCGGTTTATCCTTGTGGTAGATTGGATTGATTAGTTGTGTAGGTCAGCATCAATACAATTCTTTGTGATTAAAAGTATTGATTGCAAAATATTAACAATTACCTTTGGCGATTGAACATAAGATAGATCTAATAACCTGAAGAAGAAGTTTATGTTAAGATAAACAGAAGAGCCTTTGTCCGACTCACATCACTTGGTTGGATAGAGTTGATACCAAACAGATTTGTTGTTCCTTTACTGTTTGGAATACGAACCAAAGTAATTGTTCCAAGTACGTGACTCATTCATAAGTTGGAGGCGTGGGAATACAGACGGAACTAGGTGAACTATAGGTTTAGTTACTTGGTCTCAACTATAAAAAGTTAGGTTTAATTTTGTGTATCGGCTTAATCCTGAGAGTATTCAATTCTGGACAAGGTCCCGGGGTTTTTCTGCATTTGTGGTTTCCTCGTTAACAAAATCTTGATGTGTCATTTACTTTATATTTCCGCATTATAATTGTTTTGTTATAATTAAAGTAAATTACACAAACGTTAATTCCTATTTACTTGATGAGCAATCCTATTGTGTTTGGTTAAGTCCAAACCTTTTTATCAAGTAAACATACTTCGTTGTTGTATTGTCTCGATCTCGTATCCATAGGAGATCACACGAAGTGTGAACCGATTAGTTGCATTGTCTCGACTCAGTTCATAGACAATCACTTTCGGAGAAAGGACTTATAGGTAGGAAAAGTTTTAGCTTGAGGTATATTTGGGTTCCCTCTCCTTTTCAGCTTCCTTCTTCTGGTGCCTTTTTCACATCATGTACAACATTATCTCCCTTTTTGAAAGAAGAAAAACCATGAGTTCTTCTTGATCGAACAGTATTGGGGAGTCTGTTAAATTCTTGAACATTTGAAGAACACCTCGATCTGACTTTCCTGGTAGAATACACAGGGTAAGTACTAAATCCAATTGGTTTAGACATACGAATGTCAGTTACACCTTTGAGTATTAAATCTAAGGTGTGTTGAAGACGACTAGAAGAATTGTCATTCAACCTAGATTTTTTCTTTTGTTCACCATGACCTTTTGAATCACAAAAGAGACATATTTTCTGATGACTTGAGTGATTAGAAGGAACAGACTCAACACCATTGTTGGGAGACTTCTTCCTTCCAATTGATGTGGACATTCCTTGATTAGAGGAAGATACGACCACATTATTTCCAACAGGAAGGGATTTCTGTTTTGCTTCTGAGACAGAGACTTTTACAGTTTTATCAGAAGCAGTTGGTAATGTGAACTCTTTGGAAAATTCTTCAACAGAGAGTTTACTCAAAAGATGTTCAATTTCCAAAGCATCCTTTTTGAGGTTTTTCTCAATGAATGAGGTGTTTTCCTCTGAAAGGGCCTTCAGAAGAGAGTTATGCTTATTAGCCATACCAACAAGGACATTGACTTTATGTTTCAACTGGTTGACATTATCAGCCTGGATTCTAACAAGTTTTAGAATCACTTCACTCTCTCTGGCTGCATCCCTTTCAACTTCAGATTCAGACTCGTCGGTAAGGTGGTCAGGGAAACATTTGTCAATGTATGTATGTTTCCTTTGAACACAAGGTTCTTCTATATTCGAGATTGAAAAATATTTCTCTTTAATAGACTTTAAGGAAACAAAACTTTTATTTCTGGCAATGCGTTTATTAGAGACAGTGTCATCCATCCTCAGATCGCTACAAACACAGACTTGTAAGGTCTTTAACGTCTTTGCCTGCTCTGATACCAATTGAAAATGTGAGGGTCTAACAACCACACCCAACAATCCGTTTGGAAATTTGAGAGGACTTACTCCAATACACTTTCTAGAGAATCAACTAGACAGACAGACTCAATCTAGAATAAAGTATATCAAAGAGTTTAATATCTCTAACTCTTAATTCAATCCGCAATCAGCAAATAGAAATCTGCGAGCCCGATTAAATATAAGAGGAATTACTTGAACGATACCAAAGACCAATGTCCAAGGATCAATCAATATCAATCAACAACCAAAGGTCGGATTTCCAATTGATTGATTCAAATGCACAACCTGTATTATTTCGATTATATAAACAAATATAATGTGGAAAAGAAATAACACAGACACCAGAATTTTGTTAACGAGGAAACCGCAAATGCAGAAAAACCTTGGAACCTAGTCCAGTTTGAACACCACACTGTATTAAGCCGCTACAGACACTAGCCTACTACCAATTAACTTCGGACTGGACTGTAGTTGAACCCTAATAAATCTCACACTGGTTCAAGGTATAGTTGCGCTCCTTACGTCTCTGATCCCAGCAGGATACGACGCACTTGATTCCCTTAGCTGATCTCACCCACAACTAAGAGTTGCTACGACCCAAAGTCGAAGACTTGATAAACAAATCTGTCTCACACAGAAAAGTATATAGGATTGAATAAATCTGTCTCCCACAGAAATACCCAAGAGTTTTTGTTCCGTATTTTGATAAATCAAGGTGAACAGGAACCAATTGATAAACTGGACTTATATTCCCGAAGAACAGCCTATTATTATCAATCACCTCACAATAAACTTAATCGACTAGTGAAACAAGTTATTGTGGAATCACAAACGATGTGACAAAGGTGTTTGTGACTACTTTTCTATCTTGCCTATCGGAGATATAAATATCAAGCCAATTTTACAATTGCACTCAATCACGATAGAAACGACAAGATCATATCACGCAACTACAAAGAGAATTGTTGGGTCTGGCTTCACAATCCCAATGAAGTCTTCAAGTCGTTAACCTACAGGGTCTCGAGAAGAAACCTAAGGTTAAAGGAAAATTGACTCTAGTTATGCAACTAGTAACACACATGAGGTGTGGGGATTAGGTTTCCCAGTTGCTAGAGTTCTCCTTTATATAGTTTTCAAATCAGGGTTAGCAATCCAAGTTATCTTGGTAACAAAGCATTCAATATTCACCGTTAGATGAAAAACTTGATTCAACCAAGCTAATATCTTTCAACCGTTAGATCCAACTTAGCTTGTCACACACAAATGAAATGTACCCTCATTTAGGTTTATGTAACCGTGCCCAAACGTGTACACCATGTTAGCTCACAAATAGTTAACCGAGGTTAGCCATATGATTACTATCATATCAACCTTATTCATCTTAACCATAACTAGTTCATATGACTCAAATGAAACTAGTTAAAGAGTTGTTCAATTTCTATATTCTCATGGATTTATACAAGAACACAACTGAAGCAAAATCGGTTTGATACACTTGAATCAATACATGAACATTATAGCCACGGTTTGCAAAGATTGCATTCCTTATTAATAAATGTTTAAGTTCATGTACAACCGATTTTAGAAAGTAACCACTTAAGTATGCGTACGGGTATGCGTACTTAAGTTACCGGATTTGAGTTTGGTTTAGTTTTCAAACTCAGCAGAAATTCACGGACGTGAAATTTCCGCCAGTATGCGTACGGGTACGCGTACTTAGGTAACTAAATGAGTTGGTTTTGAAATTCCAACATCTGCAGAAATTCACGGACGTGAACTTCCGCCAGTATGCATACGGGTACGCATACTTATCCAGTCTCCTTCAACCATTTTGTATACACACAAGTATGCATACTTTAGGCTCCCGGTTTTGGACTTATACACTAATGTGCGAACACACTATGCTTATATCCAAAGAAGGTTACACGATTTTAAACTCTTTATTTCAATCATTGAAACATTCTTCTATAATGACAATAGCCGTTTTCACACACTATTATCATCAAAGCAATTTTCAAGATATTGAAATAATCATTATCGAAACATTCCAAGTCTTACACCAAATGATTGTATCACAAAAACCATGTAAGATGTTACTCGGCAATTTTCTCATGATATAAGATGAACTTGGTCGAAGCGACACATATTTTGAGAAATATGTAAGCGAGATATACTCAGCTCGAAATCTCAAATGTGTATATAAAAAACTATATCGTAATACGACTTATGTCTCAATATAGGAGATAGGGTGGAAATAGACTTTCCAAGTGATAGATGAGTTTAAGTCTCCACATACCTTTTTGTCGATGAAATTCCACAAGCTCTCCTTAGTAGTTCTTCGTCTTCAAGTGATAAACGTCGTGAAGTCTAAGCTCAACTACACAAACTATGTCCTAGTCCGAGACATCTATAAATACACTAGAAATCAAGACTTATAGTTTTGATCACTAACATTGACAAACATGCTTGAGATAACAACGCATTCGAGTTCGACCGAGCAGTGCTCTAACAGTTGGTTTGTATGGGTATGTGGATGAGAATGGAAAGAACAGAAGATAGAGAAAGGTGTTGGATGAAGTGGTCTTGGTTGGGGTAGCTGCCATTCTCTGTTGTGTTTTCGCAAATTGCAGGTGGCGATGTTTCGATTACCCACAACGGAACTTGTTTGTAAATGATGTTGTTGCAGCTTCCTTGGGCGGGGTCTTGTGCCGAGAATTAAATGGGTTGTTGGTTCAAGTTAGTGAACAGTGGTGCAATCGGAGAGGAACTTGGAGTCTGCTATGGTTGGAGGTGAATTAAAATAAGACAGAAGAGTAAGAAGGGAGTGAAGCCTGGATTCTGCTGAGCAGCATTGACTGCATGTGTCTGTTTAGATCGGAGCAGTGGTGTATCTCCGGCATCATTGGACTGTCATGGTCTTGGACTGTGTACGTGGAGGTTAAGATGATTTTTGTCCAGTATAGTTTCATGTTAAGATAAAGAAATTGAAAGAAGAATGGGACTTGGTGCTGAGGAGCTGCGGTTCAGTTGGAGTTAATGTTGTTCCGAGATGTTTGGGCAGTTGGTGGAGAAAGTCTGTGTTCGTGAGAAGTAGATGGGGCATTAAGACTGGTGATGTGAAGAGAGAACAACAGGTTTGAGCTTCTCAACAGCAGCGACTGCAATGGATTTCTTGTGGTGATGAATATTCTGACTAAATGGGAATGGAAGCTGGAGATAGTGGCTGGACGTACGGACAAAAATCAGGGAGAAGGTGATGTGTTCGGTTGAGATGATAGTATTATGTTTGTCGGAGTTAAGAAGGGAAATTGGTTAACTGGTTGTAACCGATGGTGTTGGCTAGCCGGACTTTGGTAGTTTTTGGAAGTTGGGCATCGGTGATAGAAGTGGGTTGGACTTTGGTGAACTGGGCTTTGGAGATCTGGTTAGGTTTTGCATCACTATATTTTCCGAGAGAAACAAAAAGAAGAGAAGAGGCTGGTTTAGGGCATTATCTTTTGGCTTTTCTCTGTTGGTGACAGAAAGAGAGGGAGAAGGTTGGCGGCCGCTGAGGTGTTTGAAGAGCCGACGAACAAGAGACGACAAAGACATGACACTGGTTTAATCGTTTCTCTTTTGTTATTATTTTTGATGGGTTTTAAGAAATCCATAGCCATGTTCTAATTTCTTTGTAATTAGGGTTCCGTGGAAGAAACTACTTCGAGCATTAGGCCAATTGAATATGAGCTAATTTGGTATTAGGCTATTTTGAATTGAATTATCGCATTCTAAAATGATGTTTTATTGATTTTCTAAAGAATAAATGTTGTTGCTTCACCGGCTTTGTACTATATAAAAGCCTAAATGCATAAATGTTTTTGGTTTTGCAATTTTATTTGTCGAAGTATTTGATAATCCATGCTTAGTTTAAATCATTTGATGGGTTATGCTTTGACGACGCAAATAATAATTGTGAACTTCTAAATTATTTTTTAAGTAATTCATGTCATTATAATTTGATAGTCCATGCTTAGGAGACTCTGATGGGCTATATCTAGGAGATGCAAGTGTATTATCGAGAATAATATCAATAATAGGTGTTGCGATAGAACAAGGACATGGAAACAAATTTGGAACTCGAATTCTTTTCAGTGTTTAATTATAAATAGTAGTGGAATCCGTAGACCCTGGTTACCGACACTCTCATATTGCATTTTGTTAATTCTTTTTTATTTATTTTTATTGTTTCAAATTCAATTCTAAAATCCCAAAAATCATTTCTGGTTAATTCATTAAAGATATTGATTAGAGTATTTTCACCGCTCCCTGTGGGTTCGACCCGTACTTGCCTCTGTCTACTAGTTAGACATCGTGCGATTGCAGTTATTACATGTAGGGTTTTCCGAAATTCTATCACATTGCTTGGTTGAACCCACAAGTTTTGCTATCTCAAGATTTTTGACAATATTAATTTATCAAAATTATATATTGATTTCTAGTCTACTAAGTCAAGTTTAGTGAGGTTAGAATTGTAGTTGAGTATCAAAGATCTCCCTACAAGATTGAAGATCGACGAAGACATTTAGAGAATTTCTTGCATCAAGTACGTGAAGACTGAACCATTCTATTTACTCAATATACCATCGTTATATCTATTGAGACTATGTTGTATGCCTTATAGTAGATTAGTTTACAAAGAAGATGCATGTCTTGCGAATAATCTCATAATATGATTTAGTGAACTGATGTTCAAAGGTCCTTAATAATTTTAGTTCTTTGAATTACTTTTGTGGATCAATTAAAAATAACCAATCTAAGTGATTTTATCACCTGGGAATGTTTTAATCAATCAGAGAATGAACTTACTGAAATTCTGCTCCGGGTAAGTTGGCGAACCTAGTTTGCAAACTTTATATATCTGAGATTCAGAATCATAGGAAGGTTGGAAAACCTGGTTTACAAACCTTAACTTCTATCAGGTACGGTTCACGAACCTAGTTTGCCAACCGAGGTGGCCTGTGAACTCATGTTGGAAATTAGCCAAAACAGTTGGCGAACTAGGTTGGAAAACCTAAGTCATCTGTGCTCACGCTTAAAAAGTTGGCGAACTAGCTTGTTAAACCTAGGTCATTTATGGTGAAAGTATAAAGGTTTGGCTAACCTGACTACCCTGACATGTGATTTAGCTCTACGGTTGGAAAACTGTTGTACCAACCTTCCTGGTAAAGTTCATCTGATGCTCAAAGACTTAATTTTCGAATATTTTTAGCATTACTAGAATTCTCATAAACACTTTTAAGACTTCATTGATTAATTAAACACTATGTTTTTGAATCATGATTAATTTATTTGGTGTTTAAATGAATATCAAGTAACTTTTGGGTCTTTCGCTAACTTGCTAAACCAAACGAATCTTATACACGGTTCTTGAACCAGACATGTGTATAGTCTTTTATTGTAGTTCAAAGACCTATTATGTTCATTTGATTCTCAAGTTATTTTAACTTGAATTATAAGCTAACCTTGGTCTTTGAAAACTATAAATAAAGATGATCTCTTAACTTGGAAAATTAATTCATAACACCTTGTGTCCTAGTTGATCTAGAGTCGTCCTCTATTGACCTTTTAGATATACGACTAAAAGATTTCACTTAGGGATTCGTGAAGCCAGGTCCGACTATCTTTACCTTGATAGTTCGTGAATCCTAATCTTTTTTTATTTTTTATTTTTTTTTCTGTTATCGAGGTTTTCGTAATCTCTTTCAGGCAAGATAAATAGAAATCACAAAGTTCTCTTTGTCTCAGAATTTTTGATTCCTCAAAATAGTATCTAAAAACTAATTTTAATCGATTCGTCGGCGATTTTTCTTGAGAGGTGGTAAGAATCTAGGCTGCTATTCGGGAGTCGTAAGTTCCGAATTTGTGAGGTTTGATATCTTGTCTATTGCAAAAAGAATTCCATACGTTGATATTTGATCTAAAGGGAAATCAAATAGTCTTATATGTTAGAGGCGAATTGGTATCAAAAGTCTTCACTTCCGATAAAAAAACTCTTAGGATGTAAAGGACGTCGGCTAAGGGAATCAAGTGCGTAGAACCTTGCGAGGTTCAAGAGACGTAGGGAGCGCGACTTTAACTATATCTCTTGGAGGTTGGAGTAGAGGCCTCAACTACATTCCAGTCCGAAGTCTGATAGTAGGCTAGTGTCTGTAGCGGATTAATACAGTATGGTGTTCAATCTAGACAAGGTCCCGGGGTATTTATGCTATTGCGGTTTCCTCGTTAACAAAATTTATGGTGTCTTGTGTTTTTCTTTTTCCTAATTATATTGTTTATCTCTACAATTGGATTTACACAGGTTTGTATGTATTCAATCTAAGTAGATACGTTCTCTTAATATACTCGATTACGAGACTTGTTTCTTGTAGAATCGTATCTTGAAAGATAGATTACAAGTTTAATTACTTGGAAGGATTCCGATTGAATTATTTGGATACGACTAGATTGATCTTGGATATTGATTTTCGAGATCGTCCAAGTACTATGCTTAACAATCAGGTTCATGGACCTAGTGCCTAATAAATACTGATTGAGTAGAGGTTGAGATATTAACTCACTACTACATATTGTCAAGGATCATTAAGTTGGTCTATTTGCATTTGTATTAGGGTTTTGTCTATACAGGTTGCCGAACGAAAAAGTTTGGAGTATTTGGTATCCCTGCGTTTTCACAAGCCATTAAATGTCTCAATTCACTTCAAGGAAAATTCTGGATAAGAAACATCAATTAAAAATGTTATTGTCGCATGGAAAAATATGTGTAAGGAAAAGGAAGAGCGTGGTCTGGGATTTAAAGACCTTAAATGCTTTAATAAAGCATTCTCGAGTTAGGACGCTTGGAGGTTATGTACAAGAAATGATGATACCGGGTCTAAAGTTGAAGGTGCAAAATATTATCCACATGGAGATGTTTTTCAGCATACTATCAAGGAGAATTCTTCTTATGCCTAGAAGAGTATAAGCTCTGAAATCAAGTTTATCAAAGATGATAATTTCTGGCATATAAGGGATGGTGATAGTATCAAAATTCGGATTCATGGTCGGATTGGATGAAATGCTCCTCCAAAACCAAAGTTGAACGCGATAAATCCTTCTAGTTATTCCATAGTGAGGCAATATTTTGATTCCAAAGGTGTAGCTTGGAACTTAAGTCTCATCAATGACTTAGTTTCACCAGAACTAGTAAGAATTATCTCCTCCATTCCCATTCATCCCCAGCAAAAAGATAATCTTATGTGGAAGCGTGAAAAGAGTGGTCAGTTATCAGTTAAGTCGGCTTACAAGAAGCAGTATCAAAATAAGCATGGTCAGTCTACTTCTTCTCAGTCACAAAAGAAAATACGAAAAAAGCTCTTGTCTCTACCTGTCATTCCAGGAATAAAGCACTTTCTATGGAAATGCTTTCTTGAAATTCTTCATACTAGGAAAAGGATATTCAGATACTCTACAAATATGAACATTTCTTGTCATATGTGCATAATGGTAGCAGAATGCACTTCTAAAAACATCATACATTGTGGTTTGGAGTTTGTGGTTTGCACTTTGATGCTCCACAATCTTTCGAGCAGGTTTTCTGAAACTATTTAGCCAGTTTCAGCAAGGCAGTATGGCATTTGAAGAAATTACTAGAAGAGTTACTATAGCTTGGGTTATATGGAAGATGCTATAAGGTCTTTGAGGATAAGTGTTGTTCCTCAATAGTTCATCCCTAGAATAACTATTTTTTTGTTGATCAGTCTATTCATAAAACTAAACTACTGCTAGATTAGCTTCCAGTGACACTAGGCTTGTTTTTAGACGGCTTCTCCATGGAAAGGGTATTTATACTTCAAATCTAGGTAGTTCTCTTATTGAGGATACAAAAAGTGAAAGCATTGGACTAATTTAAGGAATTTTTCAGGTGAACCAAAATGAGCAACATGCATCTGTGTTGGGGAGTCACTGAGTACCGAGCTTGTGTAATGGTTACCTATTTGGGAGGCAGTACAATGAGTCCAATATCTGAAGCTAGCAACAGTGAACTTTGTAGCCGAATCCAGAATGATAGTGGAAGAAATCACCAAAGGTCATGGAATTAGCAATTTCATCATTTTATTGGTGATCTTATTTTGACTTTTCAACAATGTAAGTCATGGAAGTATTATTATGTTCTGAGAGAACAAAATAATGTGGCATAATTCTCTCTAGAGTAGCTAGGACTAAAAAGTTAACAAGAGAATGGTATGCTAATCCCAGGTTGTATTAGATCCCAGCTTTTGTTGGACAATGAAGAGCTGGCATCTTAATCAGTGATTTTTCTCGTATAAAAAATACCCAGAAATATTTAGCTTATAATCTAAGAGAAGGGATCCCCTCACACTTGTATTCTCACACTATCTCAACCGTTGGACGTCATCAACAACCTAAAACCTCAATACCATCCCTCACTCCAGGACAAAAGTAGCATTGGTGGAGCTTACCCTCTCTCATATTGGTTGGTGAGCTTAACCGCGCGCTCTCATTGGCTCGGAGAAAAACCATTCGTATTCGTCGGATGAAATTTCGTGAGATACGGTGCATTGATCTGACAATGTGCGGTGTAGATTGGGTGGGTGGTTGGGACACACACGACGGACGGTCCTCATTATTTAGAAAATTGCTATATTAATTTCATGTATTTATTGTGAAAATCCTGAAAATAAAGAAAACTACTATATTAATTTCGGACGTTTACGATTAAAATAAAAAAAAATTAATTCAACATATTTATGGAATAAAATAATAAGATTTATATTTGTTGAATCTTTTATAATTTTCATGTATTTATTATAAAAAAATCCAGAAAATAAAAACAACTACTAAATTAATTTCGTAAATTTATGACTTAAATAAAAAAATTATCAATTCAACATATTTATGGAATAAAATAATAAGATTTATATTTTTTGAATCTTTTATAAGGAAAAAATATCTAGAAATGACAAAGAAAATTATTATATTAATTTCGGACATTTATGATTAAAATAAATAAAAAATCAATTCAGCATATTTATGGAATAAAAAAATAATAAGATTTGTACTTTTTGAATGTTTTGTAAGGAAAAAAAATCTAGACATGACTATATTAATTTTCAGTATTAATAATAACTATTTAGAAAATCTAGACATGTTTATGCGTTAAAAACTAACAATAAATCCAAGCATAATCATAAATCTAATACAGAAAATAATTTCAAAGATTTTATCCATTTCAGTGGGGTAAAAAAATATTTAAATTAATATTAATATTATCATAAAAATGGTATGCTTTTAATATACACACGTTTATTTGGGGGTGGGGGGTGGGGTGGGGTGGGGGGAATCAATACGCAGATAATTTCTTTAATAATACTACTATCAACTTGTCGCTACTATTATTATTAAAAATCTTTTAATTAATACTAATATGTTGTTAATAAATCATGAAAATAATTTGCCTAATTTTCTTCCTTTAAGATATTGATTGATATTGTTTCATAATAAAAAAGTAAATTACTTATCGAAATTTAGTTTTGGTGACTGAATATAAATAATTCAAGCGAAAGCCAAACCTCATTGTTTGCATATTACTTTTTTGCACGTTACTTTTCTTTTCGGGTTTTTTTCTTTCTTTTTTTCAGTTTCTTACAATCTAGGATTTTGTTGTATAATCTATTTTTATTTTTTGTTTTGCATGTAATCAATGCGTTTCGTTGATAGGAAGTCAATATTAAGCTTTTACAGGTGGTATGTTTCTTACCCATTTTCAATATAGTTCATGATGTTTATGGGTTTGATCTTTTCAGAAAAATCAAAATAGTTAGTTTTGAAAGGTGGTTTAGGAAGTCGACATCTCATCAAAAGTGTCTGTTTGAAAGGTGAAATTTAAGTACCAATTTCTATTTAGGTCTCAATTCGGTTTCTGATAAGGTTATAGTTTGTTTGTTGACTATCTCTGTGTTTCAGGTACGAGAGCAATTCCAGAATAATTTCATTAGAATGGGGTAAGCATGAATATTTGTGGGTGCATTTTACACATAGAAATTATTATTGGCTATTTTCTGCAGGGTGGAGGAGATGCCTAAAAACAATTATGCTGAGAGCAGGTAACTGATATGGTGGAGTAATTTTTATTAAAATTTGTGGAGGAAAATGGTGGTGTGTAGTAGTGGGGTTTAGCTTATGATGATGCGATGTAAGGTTGTTTATTTTGTTTTCTTCATTTTCTGTTTTATTATGATGATTTCTTCAAAATAAAATATGTATAGCAAAAGTAGGAGTTCGTTTTGTTGTTATTTTTTTGTAATGTTGTTCATCGTATGATATTTTGAGTTTGCACAAATGTTTAGTTCATTGAGATTATTTGTTCATAATTGTTATTGGAGTTCACGTTTTCATGATCTAAAAATGATAAATTTTGGGAAGGAGGGACACACCTAATCATTATAATGGTAGTTGTATTTTTGTGTTGGTGGTATCATTTGCTTGACACAAATTTTAGGTTTTGGCCTATCGCAGGGTGCAGTGTGGGTTAATTAAATGGTGCTTATAATTTGTATTTTGTGAATCAGATGTGTTATGCCGATGAAGACACCGACGGGACATTCCAAACATATGGTGTTAGTCAAAATCTCAATTTGATAAATCCATTTACTTCTATATTTGGTATATCCCTGTGATTCACATGTCTTTGTGCAAGCACCTGCTGGGAAAGGATACTTTGATGTCGATTTTCTTATGGAGGTGTCTCAGCTACCGTCTCAGATACTGGTGTTGTTCCAATTTAGTGTATAGATATTCATCCAGAAGTCTGGCAGGATCTTTGAATCCTACAAGGCAATTGAGGAGTGTCCTGGATGAGCAATCAATGAATAATGGTTTGGATCATGGTGGAAAAGAAACACAACTAATTTCATCCATCACTTCCTGATGCAGGGGCAACCCATCAATCCATCACTTCACTACTTAGGTTCGGTAATATTTTGATTTTTATTAAGAACACCAAATTACTAATTTTTCATCTGGATTTTTTTTTTGTGAATTGACATTACCTAAGTTTTATATGCTGCAAATGGATTTCTAATAATTTGATACTTTCGGGCTTAAATTTGCCTAAATCTACTCCATTAGGTTTAAAAAAATCTTTTCTCATGTTAGAGGAGGGAGGATGGAAATGTGAGTAGGTTTAAATTAGATAACTCTCTGTTAGAATCAACATAGTTAACCAAAATGTTGGCGACTTTAGACTTTGTGTAACTGTTAGCTTAATTTCTTTAAAATTAGTAATTTACACCTATTACATTTATGGAAATATTTATTTTTTTATTTTTTGAAGCATTTATGGAACGATATTAATGACGTAATCTTTTTCAACAGCTGTAATTATATATGGAAAGAAAATTTTAAATTAGTGTTTATAAAACTCAAAATATCTAAAAAACCTTAAGGCAAAAAAATCTTTAGAGGTCTATTTACGGTAAAAGAATCCCAAACGGCTAGCTTAAATATTTAGTATGTTAAAAAAAAAATATTTTTTTTACCTTGTATTTTCGATTTAATTTAGGGAAGAAAAATCTTTCCAATACTTTGTTATATTTTGTTGTCATACAAAGCAATGTAATTCCATTTCATTTCTCAATTATCATTGTTTTCTTTGCGGCCGAGTCTCAAAGGTCTATATTAAGGACACTGGCGTGGACATTTATAAAATGAATAATTCTCTTTGTCATTTTAGATATATTCTCTAAACATGTACAAGTCTTTTCGATGATGTAGTAGTGAATATATAATATAAACTAGGATGATACTGGCCTCGTCCATCATTTTCAATTCTATGTAGGGCCAAAAGGATAAATGTTAATATGAAATAGGGAAATAGGAGGATGGATGTAAATCCCAAACAATATTGTAAAGTTATTGTCGTAAGAGTACTCTACTTTCTCTTGGCTTTCCTTTCTGATATTTTTGATGGGGTTCTGCTAGATTATTGAATTATAATTTTTTGTGAAACCTATTCTTATTATTCTTTTTCTTTCTCGAACATGATATACGCATGAAATTGCTTTGTTTAATAGACCATGTTGTAACGGCAGTTCGTAACTTGACCTACGGTTGCTGTAAAAAAAAAGTCCCTTTAATTGTTCAATTCCAATAGAGGTTTATGCTTTGTTTCAAGCCACATACATGATAAAATTTGTTATATGCATCACTAAAAATCCAACATCCAAATTATTTAATTAACCAATACAATTTAGATTCTCTTTGCCAATAAAGGTACTTCAATCATTAATTAGTGGACAATCCTTGCGGTTAAAGTAACAATCACGAGTATTCAAACAGAGTCTTAGTGGGATGTTAGTTCATTGCTTGATTACAACTTCTTTGACGGGAATTATTTCATCTGTTTTGTACTTTCTAAAATTGGAAAACTATTTTATGTAATATCGTATGTTCTTTTAATGTCTCTAATATCATATACTAATATTTGAGTGTGATTTTCCGTTTAAATATAAGTATATGATTCTTAACACAAGTATATGATTTCCGAAGAAAAATATATCAATGCATTTTCTTGATTACATCATCTTCGACGGGAAACACTTTATATTCTTTTCACTATTTAGGGTTGAAAATCTATTTTATATTAATATCGATTTTTAATATCACTAATATCAGATATCCATACAACTATACAATGAGTGTGATTTTTCATTTAACTATAGGGACTTGGATCCTGGAAGAGAACTTGAGTTGGCCGCTTGATTACTAACGCAAGTATATGATTCTTAAAAATATAGATCGGTGAATTTCCTTGATTACATCATCTTCGACGGGAAGCAATTCATATATATGCTTTGCAATATTTAGGTTTGAAAATCTATTTTATATTAACAATAAATACAATTCTGACCAGTAAGAGTCATAAATAGGAAAAGAAAAAAATGATGAGAATTCATAACCAATATAATTTAGATTCCATTTTCCAATAAAAATACTCCAATTATTAATAGGCGATCCTTACGGTTAAAGCAACAATCACGGGGGGCATAGTGGGATATTAGTGTATTTCCTTGATTACAACTTCTTTGACTGGAAGCACTTCATCTGTTTTGCACTATTTAGAATTTGCAAGTTATTTTTATGTTATAAATCGTGTGTTCTTTTAATGTCTCTAATATCAGGCATTGATACAACTATATAATGAGTGTGATTTTTCATTTAACTATACGAACTTGGAGCCTAGAAGAGAACTTGAGTTGGTTGTTTGATTCCTAACGCAAGCTTATGATTCTTAAGAAAGATATATCACTTCATTTTCTTGATTACTTCTTTGACAGGAAGAACTCTACATGCTTTGCGATATTTAGGGTTAGCAATCTATTTTATATTAAGATCGTGTTATTTTTAGTTTCTCTAATGTCAGATATCAGCATAACTATATAATATGTGTGATTTTTCATTCAACTACAAGAAGTTGGAGCCGAGAAAAACAATTGAGTTACCCGCTTGATTTTTTACGCAAGTATACGATTTCTGAAGAAAAATATATGTGTGTGTTTCCTTAATTACATTTTCTTTGACAGGAAGCACTTCATATGCTTTGCGTTATTATTTAGAGATGGCAATCTATATTAATATCATGATTTTTTTAATGTATTTGATATCACATATCGATGCCTATATAATGACTAATGATATTTTCTTGATTACTTCTTTGACGGGAAGCACTTTGCATGCTTTGAACTATTTAGGGTTGGCAATCTGTTTTATATTAATATCGTGTTATTTTTACTGTCTTTAATATCAGATATCAACACAACTACATAATATGTCTGATTTTTCATTCAACTACAAGAACTACAAGAAGTTGGAGCCTAGAAAAACAGTTGAGTTAGCCGCTTTATTTTTAACGCAAGTATATGATTTCTGAAGAAAAATATATATGTACGTTTCCTTAATTACATTTTCTTTGAAGAGAAGCACTTCATATGCTTTGCCCTATTGAGAGTTGACAATCTATTTTATATTAATATCACGATTTTTTAGTGTCTCTAACTTCAGATATCAATGCCTATATAATGGCTAATGAGTGTGATTTTTCATTTAACTATAAGAAGTTGGAGCCTGGAAGAGCAGTTGAGTTGGTCCCTTAATTCTTAACACAAATATATGATTTTCAAAGAAAGATATATCAATGCATTTCCTTGATATCATTTTCTTTGACGGGAAGCAATTTATATGTTGTGCACCATTTAGAGTTTTCAATCTATTTTATATTAATATTGTGTTTTTTTTAGTGTCTCCAATATCAGATATTGATACAACTGTATAGAAAATATGATGTTTCAGTTAACTACTAATAGTACTGATACATGTAATGTAATGAACTACTTATTGATTTCAAAGGTCGTTATAATTTTTCAAAAGTATTTTTTTTTGAAGCATAGATTTTATTATAATGCATTTAATTTACAACCCGTCGTGGGTGTGTGGTACTCACAGAGTCTTGAAATAAAATATGACTGATAAAAGATGGGATTGCCCGGTCCCAGATTTTGGTTGAATAGTTTCCTGCTTGGCTTTCATCCGCTGCATGGTTGGCTAATCCGTCTGCTGCTTGATTTCCTTCCCTGTAGTTGTGTTGTATAGCGACTTGTGGGTTTTGCCTGAGTCTGCTTTTTATTTCTTCAATCATTCCTGCTATGTGCCAAGGTGGCGAGGTAGTTGATGTGATGAAACGCAGGAGGTTCTCTGAGTCCGTTTCAAAAAGGATTTTAGGCCATTGTCTCTCTGATGCTGTTCTTGAAGCCAATAGCAAGGCCTATGTTTCCGCAGTTAGTGTTGTCGTAATTCCCAGTGGTTGATCCAAAGCTATTAAGGTTCGTGCATCAGAGTCTCTACAGACGAATCCAGCTCCTGCAAATCCCGGGTGGCCTCTGGCTGCTCCATCCATGTTAATCTTAATCCAATTGATATTCGGAGTGGACCAACTTACCGATATTGTTGCTATTCTTCTATATGTTATCAGATGGTTGATTGTTGATGTATCTCCCGGTATGATTTGTGGTGACGCCTGCAGTTCCCAAAAATATTCTTGTTGTAGTTTTTGTGCCCATGCTACGATTTCTTCTGAGGTTGTTTGTTTTTGTTGGTAGATTAGATCATTTCTGGATAGCCATAGGGTCCAGAATAGAAAACAGAAAGAGGAGGTTGTAGGATTTGATGATGGATGTTGTAGGATTTGGGATATGGACATATGGTTGTTTGTGGAGTTAAGATGAAAGTCGGGATATGGTTGGAGTTTGGTGCATTTGAAAGTTGATTGAATAAGATGTTCCATGCAGAAACCGCCGTTGGACAATGAATTAAAAGGTGGCATGCTAATTCCGTATCAGTATTGCATCTTGGGCATATGTCTGAGTTGGTCAAATGGATTCCATGTAAGAGAGAGAAGGTCGGTAGTCCTTCATTGATGGCTTTCCACAAGAAAAGCCGAATTTTTGGCGGACATGGTAAGGTCCATAAGAACTTGGAAGGTGGTAGAGGTGTGAGGGTTGGTTGACCATGGGTTAGACATTTGTATCCCGAAGATGTGGTGTAGTTTCCAGATTTTGAGTGTGGCCAGATAATTTTATCTGGGGTATTGTTTTGGGGAAGGTGAATGTTGATTATTTTCTGAATTGTTGGATTGGGAATGACGTTCAATTTTTCATGATTCCAGGAGTGTGAGATTGGTGAATAATTTGGTTCAGATTGTTAATCTACTAATGATTGCTTCAAAAGAAAAATGATAATTGGTGTTTTCATGGTACACTGCAGTTGTTAATTGAGATCCCTCCTTGGACGGATGCTGGGATTCTCCCAACTGAGGATCGATTTCGTCGTACCCGGTTCGAAGCACATGTTAAATACTAAAAAAGAAAAATTATGTATTTATAGCTTAAAATATTTAATTTATTTGTGAAATTGATTATTATTTTATTATATTGCATGAAATTAGTTTTCAGAACCATATTAGATCTTCAAATCATAATAATATTATATATTTGATTATTATAAAGTTTTAATGTGTGAGATGGTGAGCGATTGCCTTTATATTCTCATCTAAACTCGTTACATAAAAAATAAAAAATAAATCACAAATGTTATCCGAAGTATTAAGAGAAGACCGACTTTTTCCATTCCTGATATCAGATTAAGCAAAATTTTCTTCATCGACCAAAAATAAAACAAAATCAGATTAAACACAGGACTAATCTTACACATAATCAATATTCATCACATATTAAAAGAAACACACATTTACCTTTGAAGGACAATAAATAGTACAGTTATAATTCTTAAACTTCGAAAGATTGCAAGTCTGAATTAGACATCTAAAACCTTCGAGACAATCCTAGGAAAACAACAGCGGATGAGAACTGTGCTTTTAGACCCGCAATATCAACATCATGCCCACCCTCAACTAGACCCCACCGGTCAACCTGCACAAATGAAAGACATAGCAAGAGCCAGAATAGTTCAAACACTACAATGGAAATACAAGCACCGAATTCCAAAAGAGCCGACCCACAGGTTAACCCATGGCCTGACTAGCTTATACACAATGCTAACTCAACCTACTGCTAAAATGAGGCAAGATTACAGCATTCCAGACCTGATGACCTATCAGGGTTCAGTCTGTCAACATTGACGTCTAATCTGCTTATCACCTTCATTCTATTACAAGGTAAACTAGTCAATGTCTTCAGGTGTCGAGGTTCACCATTTCAGAATACTGACCATGGTAGACAGGCTGAATATTGCAGCCGTGTCCTTTAGAGTTGGTGGAGTGTAGGTTACTTTAGGGAAAGAGATCTACCACGAAGATGAGGATGAGTTAGAGTAATAAAAGCAAACCTGCACATCTTCTTCAAGTCTAATCAACTCAATAGCCTCCTCAATCTGCAACCGCCCACAAAAGGTTCCAATAGATACGATTAGTGAGTGGGAGGATGCAGCCATTGCATCTATAGCTGCCAACTCACAGTCATCCATTTTCTTTAAAAAACTTTGAACAGCGTTAGCAAGACCATCCTCCTGCTTGCCACCAAAAAAACTCGAGTACACAACAGGCTTAAAACCAAACTCAGACTCTACCCATTCAAGCAGTGGATCAATCTTCTCAACTTGTCGTTCTGTAAATACATCAATATCAACCTTACTCAGAAATACTTATATCTCACATAGTTAAGCAAGATTTTATCTTCTCTGCACCTTACTTGCAGTATCATAATACCAAAATAGATATTTTGCAGCATGTTTCAAAAATTTCTGCAACCAAATTTATCTTAGATACTAATTACTGCAGAATCTATAGACCCTTGTTTAATCAGTAGTTAGACGAGGATGCTGCACTACATTAACAGGAAGCAAAGTCAGGAGCACTGAATTGGGTCAAGTGCAAGAAGTATTTATCACAAGTCATGAACATCTTGCAGCATTTATCACATGCTGATAGTCTGTTATTCTATTATTAGTTACGTACTTTCAAAGATCATTAACCAGCAATGAATTTAGTCACATATATGAAAGGTAGCTAAACAAGAGAACTAGGGATAGTTTAGCATTGAGTCCTCACTAATGACTGCGTTTCGAAAGATATTGGACTGACCTTAACAAACCATGAGTCTCACAGTGTTATCACTTCTCTCATGTTACATGTACCATGCACACTTCAAGCCTGTTAATTTAGAATGCCACTAATGCAAACTAAGCAAAGCATTAAAGGAGTATAAGTGGAAATTTTAACAAAGTTACTGACTGAATATACCAACTAAATTAACATGTTTTGGATAAATTACTGATAACATACCAAGGATTTTGATGGACACATCATTGTCACCCGGATAACGGCAGAAGACTAGATCTTGATTGAACCTCTTCATTAGGTTTTCTATTATTTTCGTTCTAGTTAGCGGAACTCTCTCTAATGCAGTACAAGCAAGTTCCATGAGAGGCATTGTAAAGGGTCTGATCCCATCGTCTTGCTAGAATGGAAAAAGTTATAAGCTATTCCTCCCAGAATCAGTATGTTAGAACTTATAAATTCAAACAAAACAATCCAAAATTGAGAAACGTACTTGGTACTCCCACTCTGCTGCAATGGCCTTGGCGAGGAAAAGAGTAGGAAGCTTAAGGGTTCTCTTGGAAGGAGTCTTAAGGGTTCTGAAGTCAAGCATGACGCTCCATCCATTACTATCATCAGCCAACCTGGTAGTGACCTCTGTGTAGAATCGCTTTCCTACAACAGACCCTGTCATGAAAGACATCGGCATAGTAACCGATGTTGAGTCTCTTGAACTCATCTTTTTCACCTTGATATGGATGTCATCATCTTTCTTGAATTTATCATCTTCTGCTGCTTCGCCAGAAGAAAATGTGAAAGATGATGATGAAGAAGCAGCCTCTGGTTCAGCTTTTTCAGCAGCAGTGAAAAATCTAAAATGATGGCCACGAGAGAGATATAAGAATCAAGTTCATAGACTGTAATGCAGCTTGCACTACAGCAAGAAAGTGCAGACATGTCAGCATAACTTATATCGATATTTGTTTTCAGAGGACTTCATAGTTTGGACTGGAGGGTGTCTAGATTCATACTTTTAAATGTTGGGTTCAAATGCCTACACTCACTTCCCCAAATCAATCAATCTCAAAAGTTGTTTCATGCCAATACCAACAAATACGTCGTGTGATTGATTTGGAGGTTTGATTTTTGTTTAAATTTTTACGGGGCATAGAATCTTGGAAGGATACTCGTGCTGAAAAAAGAGAAAAAAGAAATGGCTTTTATAAAAACATTTGTTTTCGTTTAGAGATTCTCTTCTACAAAAAATTCTCTCAGAGATTCTCTTCTACAAAAATACAGGGGTAATACTCAATAGTAATACTAAAAAAAATATCAAATGGACGGACAGTAATGCCATTTTTAAGAGATCAATGAAGTCTTATGATATATTGATCCAGCAAGAAAACACAGTAGACAAACTTTCATGAAAGGCATTGCTAATCCGAGATGTAAAAGAATAGCCACTATGACGATATGAATTGGGGCTTTATCCACAATACATCTTTCAAGATATAAATTATACATTTTTGCAGACAATTAAAACAAACCCTAAAATCAGATATGAGTTGATATATGGCGTAACAAATTCAATCTCAGTTTCAATTAATAAATTGAAGCTCAACGAAATAAATATTTATCTAATTAAAACAACTGAAGTAAAAAATAACAACAAAATTCATGGAAATACCTGCTTCTATAGAACGACAATGAAACAGATTCGACATTTCTGCTCGACTTCAACCAAAGTGAATGAAGACGGGATTGAAAGCTTGATTGTCCCCTCCAAGAACGTAGGTAGAAAGACATGGTTGCACCTAGTACTTCTAATGCTTCATCTGCAATAGACAAAACTCTAAGGGGTTTTAGCCCATGTGGGGAAATGCAATTAATAAAATACCCACGTTTTCTTCATTATATATTAAATGAGACAAGCAATTCAGTGGAATTGGATTATGTAAAAGAACCGAAATCAAAGAGAGGGATAAGAATTGCACTGAGAATACTTGAAAATGAGCCGAAAGGGCATGTGATTTTAGACCCATTAGGGGGAATTATGAATAGGATTGGTACAGATTCTATTCCATTCCCTCGTAGAGCAGGAAACATCTTTGCAATTCAGTACTTGGTTGCATGGAATTCAACAGATGATAATAATAACGATGTCAAGGGATAAAATCTGTTCAATTTTTCACATGTAAACACAGTACAGTGAAAAACGTTGACAGTGACGTTATTTATACCTAACAAGAAAGAATGAGACAACAGAATTTCAAAAGAGGGTTAATTCCTTTTTTGAAATCAACGAAACAACAAAACAAATCTCTCCTTTTCTCACTCACCTAGCAAAGGGCTTAAATGTACTCACTCACCTGACCTGATGATAATGTTCAATGAAATCAACGATTTTCTTATGTAAGACATGTAGTTACTCTCACACTTAAACCCAAAAGAAACAAATTCAGAGAAAGAAAGAAATTAAAGAAAAGACGAGACACGACAACTTAATATTACTACTGCTGTGAGCAGAAGCTAAAGCCAATACTGAGTAGGGGAAAAAGCATGTCTCCATCTATCTATTTTCATCAGTACAGTCCATAGACTCTAGACAGAAAGTTAGTGGGATTCATTTCATGATAAGGAGTGCCACTTGTCATCATCTTGAGCAGTAAAGGAGTAAAGCTTTGAAGAAGATGGATGATACGCACGATTGTGATGAGTGAAGAGTACAAGTATTGGTTACAACTTAGACCCATACAAATGAAATGATCATTAACCCTTGAGAAAACCAAATGAAACCGCACATTCAAGAACACCATTTCCTAAATGCTTTAACATTTTACAATATTCGAATCAAACTCTACTCAATATATTCATTTTCTAGCTGTTAAGCAACCAATCAGAAACAGTAAGCTTAAATTGGGAGCAATACCCGTTTTTGGTCGATAAATCGTTCAAATTGGGCATATCTTATAATATTATGTGTCACCGTACTATGCTGCCTAACAACAGCTCTAATCTCACCTCATGGCTAATAAAACTAAGAATCAAACATATGACAGATTCGGATGCAGGATAAGGAAAAGCTTCACTTACCCTCGTTCTTTGTTGGTTTAGCCCTCCACTGGTTGCAATAAGCAGACTCGAGCTCACTTACTGCAGCACGTAAAATTTATACCAAAATGTGAATACAAAAATACCAGACAACTGAAGAGCAGCAATTGCCTTTAAAGACATGGGTTGAGAGTCACATAATCAAAATCTCACTGAAATTGTTTGAAATATAGAAAAATCTATACATTTAAAGACATGGGTTTTAGCTAGAAATCATGAAGAGACAATTTATCAATCAGTTTACATATGACCAGAGATTTTAAATCCCATTCAATTGCCTTTTGCTCCCATCCCTAACAAAATCGCGTTGAAACTCATCCTCCATAAGGAACAACTACATTCCTATGAGAAATTTCATCAATCAGGTAACATGCATGTCAATTTCTCACAATGGCAATCACATTACTCAACTGATTTCAACTAATTTCTTCAAATACAAATGAAATCACCAAGCAATACAACATATTTCAGATATAAAAAGAAAAACCCATTCAGATTATTAAAAAACAAATTATATTTATGTGATTATGGGATTACCTAAGATTGGAACAATGTCTTCTCCATCAGATTTTGGTGAAGGAGGGCCGGAATTAGAGTGTCCACGAACCAAGTAAAGGGTTTTAACCGAGACCCTGAAAGATGAACATAAGACTGAGAAGAGTGAGGTCTAAGGTTAGAACTTAGAACTGGGAAGAAAGGGGCTGGGATTTTCTATGTTCGATTTGAGGCGAAGAAGAAAAGAAAGGGGCTGGGATTTTCTCTGATTTTCTCTGTTGTTTTAAAAATAATGTAAAAATGGGTGGGCAAGCGGAAAAAAAAACACGGAACGTAGTGTTAGTTTGCCCTTGTTACACAATCTCAACCCCCTCCCGCCGTTTCGGTTTTCTTGGCAAGATTATTCATGAGGCTCGCTGGTAGATTAGCATAGCAACCTGTTCAATTAATGTAATAGTATGTCGTTGGAGCTTAGCTTGTTAGGCTTCCAACTAGTTTCGTGTAATAATATTCATCCAATAATATAATAAAATAATAATAATAATAAAAAAGAAGGAGTCAAGGACTATTTGGTCTTTTCAATATGTTGGGCGGGTAAGCGGGTAGGGTCGGAAAATTTTCGAGCTTTACCCGTTACCCTACCCATTCAGTGGGTAAGAAATCTTTGAGAGAAATTTGTTGTTTGGTTCAGTAAACCCGACACGGGTTAACCTATAGTCACCAGTAGGATATACTCCCTCCGTCCCACTAATAAGTGACCTAGTTACTTTTAGATTTTGTCCCGCCATTAAGTGACTTATATCACTAAATAAGGAGATATTTCTAAAATTATCCTTTTAATTGATTATAAGAAATATTGATAATTTGATAGTCATGTTTATATTCGTTACGTAGGCGTTTTAAAATGCTTTTCAATGGTACGAAGTTTGCGAACATCCGTGGTGTAGTTTGAGAGATAAATCATTTCAAAATTTCACTATTTATTATCCATAAGGGTATAATTTTAAAAAGTGCTTAAAAATACTTTTCCCCTTTCTTGCCTTAAACATTGTGCAAACTTGAACTAGGTCACTTAATAGGGGGACGGAGGGGGTATGTTTTAACCGGTGGTCCAAAAAGGTTTAAAAAACATGAAATTACCTCTTTACCCATAATTATAGACACGTGTGTCAGAGTAACAGGTGAATACGCAGGTTTAACAGTTACCTTTTTCAGTTTTCTTCTCTCATCTGTAACTTAAATTGCAGAACCATAAACCTAAACTGCTTCTTTTTCTTCTCAATCAAAATAAAAAATCATCGGTTAGAGAAAAATTGAAATCAAAAGATCGAAAATCATCAACAATAGTTACATAAATAAAAAATCAAAAAAACATCAGTTACAAAAATCGAAATCAAAAAAACATCAGTTTCTGACCTAATTTTCATTACATTCAATTGAAGAGAAAAAATGGTTACGAATGGAACAATTAAGCGGACAATTAGAGAAAAAATTGTAGAAAAAACCCCTTCACCAGCAAAAAGAAGAAGAAAAACTGTTGATGATTCACCAACAGAAACCTCTCCTGCTGCTAGATCATCGACAACAAGAAGTATGAGTGAAGTTGTTACTCCTTCACCAACAAAGAGGAAGAAAGCAAATGTACCTCAGAAAAAAGGTAAGCAGGTCAGAATAAAACCTAATTGTAATTGATTTTCGATTTTTATGCTAAATGAAAAAAGGTAAAACATCTGTACATGTGACATGCAATATTTCAAAACCTAAAATAAGCACCGCTACATACCAATATGTAGTGTTAGAAAACTAGTACATCGGAAGTGTTAAAAATACTTACATATCAACTAACAAGTGTGTACTATATATTGGTATGTTGTCTGATACTTCTATGACTGTTTTGTCTATGATCTAACACTAAATATTGAGAATAAGTATCTGTAAGACTTGTTAGACACTTGATAGTTGACATGTAGTGTTTTTAGTGTAGACACTTGATAGTTGTTAGACTTGTTAGACATTTTATGAATATCAGTAGACACTATACATACTGATATGTAGTGTATATTCTTGTTACTTTGTAGGTAACTTGTGCATGTATGTAGTATTCCACTATCAAATACTTTAATGCACCAACAAAAAAAAACAGCAGCAACAACAGCTCCTTCACCAAAAGCAAAAAAGTCGAGAAAAGATGATACTCCTTCACCAAAAGCAAAGCGGAAGAAAGCAATTGTCCTGAAAACTGCTACTCCTTCACCAAAAGCAAGAAGGGCGAGAAAAGATGATAGTCCTTCACCAAAAGCAAAGGGGAAGAAAGCAAATGTACCCCTGAAAGAAGGTACATTTCTTAGTTATTGTTCTCTATTTTATGATTAAAAAGCATCACTACACTCAATTACCACAAAATATATTCCATACGTACTAGATATTATAACTACAAATATATTTAATATGTACTAGATATTATAACTACACTCAATTACCACAAATATATTCAATATGTACTAGATATTATAACTAGTACATATTGATATGTTCAATACTTAAGTGATAGAAAATATGTACCAGGTGCATATTGAAAAATGTCATGTAATGCTTTTAGATCCTTGTTATTATGCAGGTAAAAAACGTAAGCAAGCAGCTGGAAGACCAAGGAGTTTATACCGATCCGGTTTCAGGGGCTTGTATGGGCTTTTGAAGAGGATTAAGAAGACAGAAAACCTTAAATTGAGTGTCTTGCAGTTACAGCTCATCAGTGAAGCGTCGTATGGGAACCTGTTCCTAATGTTCTGGTACACAAGTTTTGATTTAGAACATTGGTTGAAGAATGAAGAAGCAGTCACCAAAATGTTACGCTGTTACAAGAGAGATCGATATCCAGACAAGCTTACATTTCAATTTTTAAGGCATGGTGAGAAGTATGAGATGTCAACCACACCATAAGAAATAGGAATCACTTATGGGATGCCAAGAATGCCGAATAAGGAATATCAAGATTTAAAACTGACATTAAAAAGTGGATGGCGTAAAACTGCATTCTTCAAAAGGACTTTTCCTGATGTACTGGTGAGTGGTAAAAAGGTGACTAGGCCAATGATTGAATACGCAATCATTAACATCATGAAAAGAACACCAATCAATGTAAAGTTGGTAAAGATTCTTTGCAAAAGGTGGGTGATAAATCAAATGAAGATTCTAAAGAATCTAAGGAAGATGAGGAAGATGTCGAAGATCTTGTTAGGCTTATCTGCCTATATATGTGTACTTCATTTTTTTCGCAACAAAAGATGCAAACTCTTTGACTGGAAAATACATTGGTTTCGTTGATGATCTTGAAAAAGCAAAGAATATTTCATGGCCTGACCTACTCCATTCTTACTTAGAGCGAGAGCTGAATGAAAATGAGGAAAGCGTAGAAGACACTGCTGGTTGTGTTGGGTATTTGTTAGTAAGATTTTCTTTACGTTAAACTCTTTTGTTTTGCGTGTTTCCACTACATATAAGTATTTCATGGTCCATTCTAACACTACATATCAATACTTACAGCCTTGGTTTGCGTAGCATACCCATTTAGTGGAGCTAGAGAATGTAGTGACAGAACCTGAAGGAATGTATGTGCCAAGAGCTACTAGATGGAACCACACAGAGATATGTACTGAATTACTAAAGGATATTGATCTTTCTGAGTATGAGGTAAACATACATTATTAGTTGAACTTAAAAATAAATTTGCAGTACATACTTTGTCAACAAAATACATATTGATAAGTACATAAAAATTGTGCAGTTTCTTGAAGAATTCATATACGGGTACACAAACCATGAAAAACAAATTCTTAATCGTATCTCAAGAAGGATTCAAGAGGAAGAAGATGTTGAAACTCCCATTGAAGAAGATGACAACGTTGAATCGGAAGAATAGAAATAAGAAGAAAATGGAAGTCCAATGGAAGAAGATGAGTCAGCAGATGGGGGAGAGGATTGGGAATCTAAATACAATGATTTGAGGAGTATAGTCTCTGATAAATGGAACAAAGTGAACATAATGCGGCAAGACAGCGCAACGCAAACCAACCCCGATGAAGATTTGGATATTGACCCAACAGTTGAAGTCAGAATGCCAGTTTCTCTGAAAGATCAAACAAATGTTAATGCCACCTCTGAAGTTCCTTTATCAACAACACCTACAGTATTGAAGTCCCGCGGTGTTGAACTTCAGCTTTCTGAAGTTAGAAGCTGGGATAGATCTAATTTGGAGCAAAAATTCAAAGAGATACAAGTGAAAAATAGCAACAACAAAAAAAAACACAAGTAAGTAGCATACCCAGTATGTAGTCTAAGTATAAATTTAACGTTCACTTTGTACTATATCAAGTATGTAGTTGTTTTAAGTGTCTGACACTCACAATGTGTACCATATCAATATGTAGTGGTAGAAACTTACATTCTTGTAATGGTATTTACCACTACATATTGGTATGTACTATTAGATAGCAATACATATTGATATGTTGACAGTTTCAACTGCTTTATGTTGACAGTTTCAATTGCTTTTTGCATACTGATCCACTTGAAGTTAAGCAAATAGCAGCAAAGGAGTTGGTTACAACTATACAACAAACAATGGCTTCAGTTGAAGTTATATCCCAAAAATCTGAAGACTATAACGTTGAATCGGTGGCGGAAAGTTTTCTACTCATGGATGTACCTTTGTTTACTGAGATGTCGAGTTTAGAACAGATCGAATAGACCTCTATCGCAGATTATTTAGACTTGGCAAACTCCAGCATTGCAGTTTACGTCGAAGAGTATGCAGACCTCCTTCCAGATAGTGATACTGATCAAAACCTTGGTCTTTTTGGTATTGACTTACGACAACATTTTCAAAATTTAATTGGAAGAGATTTGCAAAATGTAGAATTTACACAACATACAACTGAACAACAAGAATCTAGTGAATCGAAAGATGCAGGTGAAGTTACAGCTAAGCAACAAGAACCCATCCCATCGAAAGCTGAAGATACTTTGGAAGTTCCATCACAAGATACTTTGGATATTCCATCACAAGATATTTTGGAGGTTCCATCATAAGATGCTTTGGAGGTTCTATCACATGTGAATGATATGTACTGAATGTTAATTTGTACATACTTACTTTTATTCTTGAGTAAGCAGTTATGTTGTGTTTTTTAAAAGTACATATTTTTATATCGATAAAAAATGCAGGAACCAGTTACCACAAGTCAGAAACAAAAAATGGTGAAGGTGTACAAAAAGTATGTCGCAAAGGAGCAGCACACACCTACGACACCCGTTACTCGTGCCCATCCTGCAAAAAAGAAAGATGACATTTACGAAAGTGGAAGTAAGTTCTCTGCATCTTACAAAGAACCCAAGCAGCCGAAAGCTGGAGCAATGGAAGCAATACCACTAAAGAAGAACAAAAAGTTTCAATTGCGCCGCAAGGTGTTCCTGAAACTGAATAGATCGCCATTCTATAAAGACTTGAAGGATGATCAAAAATTTATCCTCTCCACATTCATTGATAATGCAGACTTTTTAACGTGAGTTCTCAAAATAATTGATATCCATATATACTGTATTGATATGTACTTTTGATATGTAAGCAATACCCATGCATATTGGTATATTTTGCTTGGGTACATATCAATATGTTATGTTATATAAGAATAGTAACCTTTTCGTCGTTATTTTCCAACTCAATTGCTAAGAGAATGGGAGAAGGTGGTATTTGTGTCAGTGGATATACAGTTGAGGACCTTGTACATAACGCTTCTTTGGAGCAAGACCTTCTCAACTACATACAATACAAGCTTAATAACAAGTTTTTGAAAGACCAGCCGAAGCACGAAATAAGCAGAAAATACTTACCGGTCTTGCATCTTGATCTGTCCGCTTGGGTAAGTTTGTTATCTTACAGTGCATATTTAACACACCACATATTCATGCTAAAGTATGTAGGAATAGGTACACTACATATTAGTATGTAGGAATAGGTACACTACATATCTATATTGCATAAACATGATTAGATATGACCCTTCAAGTACATCCATTTTTTCAGTTCAATGTCGAATTCCCGGATAAGATCGAAGGAGTAGAAGCAAATTTTGTTTACAAACCGATATTGGATATGGATAAAAGTATCAAGAAGATTCTTGTACCGATGTGCCATTGCAATCTTCATTGGACGCTACTTGAGTATGACTACGAAAAAATGGTGTTCAATGATCGTTGTCATAGGCGTCAAAAATAATTACACTTTCTTACTACTCAAAATATATAATGAAGCAAGGGAAAGAAAGGATCGTTTCCACAGAGAGGACTAAGGTTGTCAAGTTGTTTCGGTTTCCTATAATAACAATTGGGGGGTTTTCTGATTTTTATAAATTAAACTAAAATAAAAGCAAATAAAGAAAAGTAAACAAATTAAACAAGAAAAGATATTGGTTAAGGATTTTATTTTCAGTCACAAACATGTTCTTATCTCTTAATAACTAGAATTGATATTTAATCTCTCATTATCAAAGGCCCTAGTATACCTTGATCGCAAGAATATCCCGCTAATTTCTTCTTGTCATCAACAAACACATTAAAAGATGCGAATATGAATTCTATCTAAGAGAACAACCTAACGTGTAAAAGCACTAATCAAGTTTAATTCCCTAGATGCATTAAGTTCTATGAAATCAGGCCAATCAAAGCAATCGAACGTGTAAAAGCACTAATCTGATTTAACAAAGGTCATAAATCACTTGCTATTACTATGATGCATCACTACAAGCAATAACCACAATAATGCTACTTGCATTCAAGGTATACCACTTTTCCGTATAATAAACCCTAAACTAGCAATATATGTGAATGCAGGTTCAATCAATTGGCCACTCAACTAAACAAGCAATCAAATCATACATGACGATAATTCTAGTGAATCATGATCGATAATTATGAGACAAAACTAATTTATTGACAAGAAACATGCTTTGTGAAATCAAATTAATCCATAACCAATAATAAGATTAACTCATGTTCATGGAGTTCATAACAAGAAGTAAAAGAAAGGTTTTCATGTTTCTAAACCCTAGAACAAAAGTAGAAGCAAAAGATAAGATCCCTCGGAGAAGAAGACTCGGCTCTTATACTTTCTATTGTTTCACCAATCTCCAAATCTCGGCCAACAGTAGACAGCAGCCCAAACTGGCCTCTATTTCAGAACAACCCACAAGCCCAAGTACTTGGCTTGTCAGTTATAGACGACTGACAACCTAATTTTCTGCATTTCCACCAGTACCAGTTATTCTCTCATCTAGAACTACCACTGTGGCTCACACCATCACCGCTTGCCTCCTCTCTTCCTAGCCATTGCAGCACCAATGCCATCTTCTGCAGCTGCAACATCACAAGACCAGAAAACCAGCACCTACAGCTCAACTAAACCATTCATTGCTGCTTCAATTTCGGCTACAACCCATTCTCTGTATCAATCATCTTGCAGACATACACAACCACAATTCTTTCTGTTACCAGAACCCATGGCAACACCTCAATCCATGTGTAACTGCAACCACCATTTCAGGCCAATGTTGTTAGAGCACTGCTCGGTCAAACTCGCATGCGTTGCTATCTCAAGCATGTTTGTCAATGTTAGTGATCAAAACTTTTTTTTTTACTATGAAAGGAGAAGTTTTATTAGATTTAAAGTTAGGCAGAGACTGCACATAAGTTTTCATCAGCTGTAATTGATGTTTTTAACCAAGAACTATAAGTCTTGATTTCTAGTCTCTTATAGCTAAGTCTCGGACTAGGATAGTAAGTGTAGTCGAGCTCAAGGACTTCATGGCGATTCATCATACAAGAAGAATATATACTCAAGGAACCGGTGGAACTTCTCGACAAAAAGGTATGTGGAGACTTGAACTTATCTGTCACTCAAAAGTCTATATATTCTATATCCTACTCTTTGAGACAAAAGTCGTATGCTATATATATAGACTAGATCATACACATTTGGTATTTCGAGCCGAGTATACCTCGCCTATCTATATCTCGAAATATGTGTTGGTAAGCTTTTCGCTTCGACCAAGTTTATCTTTACCTAGTGACGAAAGTCATGAATGTTTTAATCACTTTGAAAATTGCTTTGACGAGAAATAGTGTAACAACTATATAACGTCCTCTAAGAATGTTTCAATGATTGGAATGAGAGTTTATATTACATAACCAATGGATTCCTTGAAACTAAGTTTTCGAACTTTGTTGATCAAGAGAACCGGAAGTATGGCAAGTGCCAAGTTCGCGAACTGCCGAAGTTCTCAAACCCGAGAATTTCTGCTGGAGTTGACAAACTACTTGCGTGAGCCAAGTCCGCGAACCCAGTCCGTGAACCGGCGTAGTTCTCGAACCTTAGAATTTCTGCCGGAGTTTGTAAACTCTATCTGGTGTCTTAAGTCCGCGAACCTAGTCTGCGACCTTGAGAAGGTTATATATCTAAAGATGATTTCTGAACTTAATCTTAAAAGACTAAGGAATGCATTTGCAAACCATGGATATTAAAGTTCATGAACTGATTCGAGTGAATCAAATCATCTTTGCTTCAATTGTGTCTTGTGTAGTTACATAAGATTTCCTTGCAATTGAACAACTCTCTTAACTAGTTCATTTCAGTCAATTGAACTAGTTATGGTGAAGAAGAACATGGTTGGTATGAAACGCTATATGGTTAACCTCTTTGGGTAGACTATTGTTGAACCAACCATGTACACGTTTGGGTGTGGTTAACAAACCTAGAAGCGTACAATCATTTGTGTATGACAAGCTAAGTTTTCGATCTAACGGTTGAGAAATATTAGCTTGAATCTAAATCAGGTTTTCATATAACATTGAATATTGATTGCTTTGTAACTAAGGCAAAACCCTGATTTGAAAGGCTATATAAAGGAGACATCTAGTATTGTGCAAAACTAATCCCCACACCTTACGTGTGATACTAGTTTGCGTGCTAGAGTCGTTTCTCCTTTAACCTTTGGTTTTCTTCTTCTAAAACCAGGTTAATGACTTAAAGACTTCATTGGGATTGTGAAGCCAAACCGATACTACTTTTATCGTAGTTGTGTGATCTGATCTTGCATCTTCTATCGTAACAGTACAATCATATTGATTGGCTTGAGATCGTGAGAGTTCTTCGATAGGCAAGATATAAAAAGTAATCACATACCTTCGTCTCATCGTTTGTGATTCCACGACATCTTGTTTCGCTACTATACGATTAAGATTGTTGCAGGTGATTGATTAATCTAGGTTGTTCTTCGGGAATATAAGACCGGATTATCAATTGGTTCTTGTTCACCTTGATTATTATCAAAGAAGAAACAAATTTTTTTAGGGTTTTTATGTGGGAGACATATTGATCCTTTGATAGACTTGTCTGTGTGAGACAAATTTGTTTATTGTTAAAGCCTGCGATTTTGGGTCGTACCAACTCTTAGTTGTGGGTGAGATCATCTAAGGGAATCAAGTGCGCCGTATCCTGCTGGGATCAGAGGCGTAGGGAGTACAACTGTACCTTGGATCAGTGGGAGACTGATTGGGGTTCAACTATAGTACAGTCTGAAGTTAGCTTGGAGTAGGCTAGTGTATGTAGCGGCTTAATACAGTGTGTATTCAATCTGGACTATGTCCCGGGGTTTTTCTGCATTTGCGGTTTCCTCGTTAACAAAATTCTGGTATATGTGTTATTTCTATTTCTGCATTATATTTCTTTATATAATTGAAATAATACAGGTTGTGCGTTTGAATCAATCAATTAGAAATATGACCATTGGTTGTTGATTGATATTGATTGATCCTTGGACATTGGTCTTTGGTACCGTCCAAGTTATTCCTTGTGTTTGATCAGGACTCGCTGATTTCTATTATCTTGAGTAAATCAAAACAAGAGAGAGATATTAACTCCTTGAGATACTTTTACCTAGATTGAGTCTGACTGTCTATTTGATTCTCTAGAAAGTATTTCGGAGTTAGTCCATACAGATTGCTAAGCGAAATATTGGGTGGTGTTATTAGACCCCCGCTTTTTCAAATGTCACTGCAATACTTTCATCTGCAACTTCCCAGCACCAGTCACTGCACACAACCCATTAATCCTCTTCTATAATTCGAGTAGCATCATAAAAGAACCCTTCCTTCATCCAATTCCAAACTCTACTTCGGGCCATAATATTCACAATCCAGTACCCATTTCATCAGCACATCACCATTACCCGCAGCTCCATTCTACAATTCAAACTTCAATCAACAACAACAACTTGTACTCATATTCAGTACCTGAAGCACCACCTGCAACTTCTCATACACATTCAGCTTCATTGTCTTTCCTAGCCGTTGCACTAAAAACTCACCAATTGCAGCCCCTTGCAACTCCAACAGCTCCACCACTGCAACACATTAAACTCAGAGCCTTCATCTTTATCTCAGCCTTAAGCTCAAGTTCTTGACTGCGGCACCTATAACCCTCTAGACATCTTTTCCTGCATGAGCCAACACACAACACTACTGTCTTCCATGTCATGCGGTAGCGTCAAGACCTGTAGCTTTAGTAATCAACAACTCCATTTCTTCTTGTTTTCATCATCTTTACATCCCTTGAATCATCCACAAAAAACACATCTTGTCTGTAATTCGAGCCCCAAACTCCATCAAATCTCTACATTTCCTTCTCCTTGAATTCGAATTTCAGATCAAATACGTCCAGTAATTCAACCCATCTACCAGCAAAACAAACCAATTCCTCCAAACCCTTATTTCAATTTGATTTAAATCTAAACTTCGAACCCAAAAACCTAATTCCTTTGATGAGCACCCATCTGCCATTCATGATAACAACATCACCTTTCTTCCATCGAATCCTTTAACTCCTCTTCTTAATCTGCAACCAGTATACTCTTATTACTACCAATTTCGCCTATGAATCTTTCCTTCTCTCGATTTCATGGTTCCGCCGTAACTCTTGCGAATTTCAGACGATAAGAGCAACAAATGATGACCTGCTGAGTTTTAGGTCTTGTGTAGGAACCTGGATTACTCCAGACATTCAGAAATAGAATAAGGGTCACCCAGTCCACATATGGATTGCCGGTTCCGAATAACCAAAAGTCTAAATCTCTATCCAACTCATCTGTCAGTTATGGGGAACTGACAGTTCATTCTTCACCTCCTTCTCGCGCACCTTAGCCCGCTCCAAGTATACCTCGCATGTGAATTGGCCTTTGTGCTCCTTTTCGCTCCAAATGGATAATTTCTTCTCCTTCTGCTCATAATGACTCCATTGCACCTAATAAACTCAAAATCAATCATAAGAGACACAATTCATAAAGACAATAGCAAAGAAAGCATAAATACTAGATATAAAATTAGGTGTTTTAGACACCTATCATTCAACAACTACAATTCTTCTGTGAAAGATTGGGGAGAAACATGTTATCCAAACGCCACAAAAATGACAGATTTCATGTTCAAACCTATCAACATATACTTGGTGCAGAACAAAAAAGAAACATTGAAGAATTTAGTAGTCAATGAGTGTGAAGCACCTCAACAAGGAAAATCATTGGACTGTCTACTATATGTGATGCATTTTATGAAAATGAATTTGAAAAGCAAATATCATGGAGTAACTTTGGGAGATGACAAGCAAGTGCAATTGAAGATATCAGCATGGACTGCATCTCAGGGCTTCCCAAGACAGAGGGTTGGGAGGAAATTGTGGTGGTGGTAGATAGGCTCACAAAGTACAGCCATTTTTTGTCACTCGGCCACCTTATACTGCTGCCTCAGTAGCTAAGGTATTCCTAGACTCTATTATCAAACTCCATGGGATACCCAAGACTATTGTTTCAGATAGAGACAGTGTGTTCTTGAGTAATTTTTGGCAATCATTATTCTCTATAATGGGTACTGCATTGCACATGAGTACAACCTACCACCCACAATCTGATGGGCAAACAGAGAGGGTGAATGTTTTTCTTGAGACCTATTTGAGGTGTGACTAGCTTCAAGCTAAGTAAATGGGTAGCTTGGTTGTCATTAGATGAATGGTGGTTCAATACAAGCTTCCAAACTAGCCTGAAGTTAACTCCATTCGAATATCTGTATGGGTACCCCCCATTACAATTTGGAGTAACTGCTTCGAGTCTTGGCATCAGTTCAGCTGCAGATGATTATCTACAACAAAGGCAAGCCATGGATGGAATTCTGAAGGGTGTATTAAAGGAGGCTCAACATAGAATGCAGCAACATGCTGACAAAAAGAGAATTGAGAGAGAGTTTCAAGTGGGAGATTGGGTATATTTGAGGCTACAACCTTATAGACAATCATCAGTTCAGCTGAGAAGGAACCTTAAGCTTGCTGCAAAAATTTTGGGCCTTACAAGGTGCTTGAAAGAATAGGGAAGGTAGCTTATAAACTACAATTACCACCAGGGTCTAAAATTCATTCCACTTTTCATGTTTCCCAGCTGAAGGCAAAGTTAGGTCAGCGTGCTCTTCCACAAACTGCTCTACCAACCTTCGATAAGAATGGCGAAATGAAGATCAAGCCACTCAAGGTGTTGGCCAATAGACAAAGCAGAAAGAATAATCACACTGTATCGCATGTATTGAGTCAGTGGGAGCACCTCCTTCCTCAAGATGCGACATGGGAAGACAAAGATTTCATGGCTAGTCAATTCCCAAAACTGATCCTTGAGGACAAGGATTTGGAGGAGTACAGGGTATTGTCAGGACCCTAAGTTCTATGGCTTATTACATCGTAGAGGCATACCCTGTGTTATGGCACCGGGTGTACTAGTAAAAATTATTAGTTAGTTATTAATTATGTTTTATGTTGGTAATCATGAGTTAGTTCGTGCATGTGTGAGCCGCACAACTACTCACTAGGGTTTGGTTAATGTTAGAGCATTGCTCGGCCGAACTCGCATGCGTTGCTATCTCAAGCATGTTTGTAAATGTTAGTGATCAAAACTATAAGTCTTGATTTCTAGTCTACTATAGATAAGTCTCGGACTAGGATAGAAAGTGTAGTTGAGCTCAAGAACTCCATGGAAATCATCATACAAGACGAAGGACTACTCAAGGAACTGGTGGAACATCATCGACTAAAAGGTACGTGGAGACTTGAACTTATCTATCACTCAAAAGTCTATCTACTCTATCTCCTATCTTGAGACAAAATTCGTTTTGCTATATAGACTTTGATTATACACATTTGCTATTTCGAGCCGAGTTTATCTCGCCTATCTATTTCTCGAAATATGTGTTGGTAAGCTTTCGCTTTGGCCAAGTTCATCTTTACCTAGTGACGAAAGTCATGATATGTTTCAATCACTTTGAAAATTTCTTTGACGAAAAATGGTTTGTGAATAACAACTATATAACGTCCTCTAAGAATGTTTCAATGATTGAAATGAGAGTTTAGATTATATAACCAATGTTGGATATAAGTATTGTGTGGCAACACATATATGTATAAGTCCTTTTTTCTTGAACCGAAGTTTACGAACTTTATTGATCAAGAGAACCGGAACAAGAGCCGTGAACTCAGTCCGTGAACTCAGTCCGCGAACTCAGTCCGTGAACCCAGACCGCGAACTGGCGGAAGTTCTCGACCCGAGAATATCTGCTGGAGTTTGAGAACTCCTTCGGGGAACTTAAGTCAGCGAACTTAAGCTGGTTATATCTAAAGACGATTGTTTGTGAACTTGTTCATATTAACTAAGGAATGATAAATGCAAACCGTGTCTATAAAGTTCATGAACTGATTCGAGTGAATCAAATCGTTTTTGCTTCGATTGTATCTTGTGTAGTTACATAAGATTTCCTTGCAATTGAACAACTCTCTAACTAGTTCATTTGAGTCATTTGCACTAGTTATGGTGAAGAAGAATATGGTTGATATGAATTACTCATATGGCTAACCATTTGGTTAATTATTGTTGAACCAACAAATGTACATGTTTGGGTACGGTTACACAAACCTAAAATCGTGCATTTCATTTGTGTGTAACAAGCTAAGTTTTCGATCCAACGGTTGAAAGATATTAGCTTGAATCTAATCAGGTTTTCATCTAACGGTGAATATTGAATGCTTTGTTACCAAGCTAACATTGATTTCAAACCCTGATTTGAAAGACTATATAAGGGAGAACTCTAGCAACTAGGAAACCTAATCCCCGCACCTCATGTGTGATACTAGTTGTATTAGCTAGAGTCGATTCTCCTTTAACCTTAGGTTTCTTCTTGTAAACCAGGTTAACGACTTAAAGACTTCATTAGGATTGTGAAGCCAGACCGATACTACTTTCTCGTAGTTGTGTGATCTGATCTTGCATCTTCTATCGTTTTGAGTACAATCGTAACGATTGGATTGAGATTTATATCTCTGATAGGCAAGATATAAAAGTAATCACAAACATTTTCGTCTCATCGTTTGTGATTCCACAATATCTTCTTTCGCCACGTCGATTAAGATTATTGTGAGATGAATGATAATACTAGGTTGTTCTTCGGGAATATAAGTCTGGTTTATCAATTGGTTCCTGTTCACCTTGATTTGTCAAAAGACGAAACTAAAACTTGTATGTATTTTTGTAGGAGACAGATTTATCTATTCCTGTAGCTGTGTGATACATATTTGTTTATTAAAGTCTTCGACTTTGGGTCGTAGCAACTCTTAGTTGTGGGTGAGATCAGCTAAGGGAATCAAGTGCGTAGTATCCTGTTAGGATCAGAGACGTAGGAGAATAATTGTACCTTGGATCAGTGTGAGATTTATTGGGGTTCAACTACAGTCCAGACCGAAGTTAGTTTGTAGTAGGCTAGTGTCTGTAGCGGCTTAATACGGTGTGTGTTCAATCTGGACTAGGTCTCGGGTTTTTTCTGCATTTGCGGTTTCCTCGTTAACAAAATTCTGGTGTCTGTGTTATTTCTATTCCGCATTATATTTTGTTATATAATTGAAATATCACATGTTGTGCGTTTGAATCAATCAACTGGAAATCCGGCCTTTGGTTGTTGATTGAAATTGATTGATATTTGGACATTGGTCTTTGGTACCCTGCTTTTTCAGTTTATATTCCCGTGTTGTAGAGAGTGTGTGGTAGAAAATTATTAATCCAAAAACTCTTATCTTCTTCTCTTTTTCTCACTGTTCTTATCTTCCTTGAGCTGTTATGTGTTGTTTGTAAGGTAGATCCTTACAAATAGCTATTGAATATATCTCACGATAACAGGTAACTTTGAAGTAATCGTCGACGTAATCAAACATCATTCCTCCAGATCTATCAATAGCTACAGTAGCGTGCGAGCATGGAAAACCATACACACGCCATCGTTGGCAAGTACAACTTTTTTTCTTTAGATCTACCATGTGAGACCTGCACACACAAAACACACCATATTATCTACTGAATATCTATACAATATATATTGATATGTTATCTGCAGTACACCTAAGATACTAGTTTGGTGGATATCACATCACAGAGCATGATACTTAAAAGAAAAAAAAATAACTAAAATTCAGATGATAGAGATTAAGTTTAAATGCTAACCTTGGAGAATGCACTTCATAGACGTTAGAATGTGACTGACTAACTTTCCAGGGACGGCCAATTTGAATGTGTAGTTCAAGCAAGGCTTGATACTCAGGGGTTAACAGTTCTGGGTTCATCAATACACTCTCTTCGCGACGTTCTGACATCAACTCCATTATACGTAGCCTACACGACAAGGAAACAACAAGTCTATTTTACTACATTATACGTAGATTAGTGGAGCATCCTTAAAACAAAACATACATGCTTGTACTGTTACAAAGAAACTAATAAAATCTTAACACTACATATAAGCTTGTACTGTGACAAAGGAAACTGATACAAACCTGATCTTGTCAAGGAACGCACATGTAGGTAACTTCTTCTCACGGTTAATCCAATTATTAAATGATTCGGCAATGCTTAAAGAAGTCTGACCATACCTACATCCCTTGAAGAACGCGCTGAACCACTTTTCCCTTGGAATGTTGCGACAATAGTCATCAACCCAAGGCCTTCCCAAATTAACCATTTCTTGAAGAGCTTCCTCGCATCTTGCAGGAGAAAGCGCATATGTTTCCTTTTGGAAAGCATCAGTCACTTCTTTATACTTTTTGTCAGACTTTGCGATAGGTAAGCTTTGGCCCAAGGGGAAGTAGCAATAGCTATGATGAGAATTAGAGAACACTTTGGGAATATATTTAACCAACCCATCACATAGGTCTGTCATAAAAGTGATAGGGCGATCATCATCCAAAGCTTCCTTCAGATTCTTGAAAAACCATTCCCAATTGTCATTATTTTCTACAGAAACTAATGCATATGCGAGAGGATAAAAACCTGCAAAAGGAATTATTAGTTATGTTAAGCAACTGCTAAAAGGAAAACAACCAGTACATATCAACATATTGATATGTAGTTTTTTTCTGCAAAAAGGAAAATAATAACCAACTGCTTGAGTATGTGAAAAGCTGACACTACATATTGACATGCAGTATGTTTTACCTCATACTCAGTAAGGTCAAATATGTAGTAGTATACTCATTTTTAGTATTGTAGTCAATGAGTAATCTAACTACCAGACACTACATATCAACATGTAGTCCTTGTTCTATCCCACTGTTTTTTGTTGTTTTAAAGCATAAACAATACTAGTTATACTAGTTATATGTCCTTGTATTGTTACAGAAATAGGCAGTACATATTAAGACATGTTGCCGTTAAGACATGTAGTTGTCATATGAAAAAAAAAAACAGTTACCTTTATTGTCGTTAAGACATGTTGCCGCCATGGGAGCTCCTTTAAAAGTCCCAGTAAGAAATGTACAATCACAGAATATCATCGGACGACAGAATTTATAGCCCTCTCTACAAGCTCCAGAGCAAATAAAAAGTCTATTGAATATCTTTGTTGCATTGATGCGTGTTGTGGGTACAACAAATTAGTGATCTTAATTTCACTCAATTAACAAGTAATATAATGAAAGTCAAGTTCGTTCCCATGAAGAGCAGTGAGATTTATTTGTTCAAAAGGTCACAATGGGGGTTTTGTTTTAGATTTAAAAATAAATAAACAAAGTAATTGAAGGATTAAGTTGTAAGAAATATAGAAAAATATGATCGAGGAACCCTTCTTCATTACTAAACCGTCAATGAGTTAATATATTCATCAATTCATCATTAATCATAGATTATTATCAACCATGGAATAACAACTAGCGCAGTGTTATCCCCTAAAGTCCTTTGGTCACTGGAAGCGCTCGAATATCAGATTCTATTTGTCTAAGCCACTAAGTAGTAGCGTACTCAAGGTGTAGCTTAGTCGAATGCTTTATATTTTATGACTTAGGTTAATCTTAATAGTTAGACTCTTAGCGCAAGGTCCACTTTCTAATGTTGTTCTACACGCGATTGCTCCACAGAATCCCTCTGCAAGGTCTCACGTTTTCTACTTGTATATGGGTTATTCAACAATGACACGGATATCCTAACCCTTTACTAGCAATAAATCAGTCAATAAACTACTATAGTTGGCCACTTAGAGAAATCAATTAATCAATCATAGACATTCATTAAAGTAGAAGCAAATAATAATCATATGAAGAACTCAAAATAGATGCATATATTAATCCAAATCAAGTCTTGAACTTAGAATTCATCCTCAATCAATTATGGGTTTAGCTACTCTTGGATGTAGAAACACCCATATTAAACATATAAGAAAATGGAAGAGAAATCGTTACGATAATGAAATCGCTACAAAACCTAGCTTTTCTTCCTTGTGTTCTTCTCTCGAAAAACTTGATAAAAGATTAAGATTAATTATAGAAAATATCTCTTATATAGCTGCCCAAATAGTAGTTTCGCCCGTGTCTCGAGTCCCGGTCAAATGGTTTCCAAAAACTCGCCAAACTAGCATAAGCAGGTCACGGCCAAGTTTGGCCGCACCACAATATCTTGAGATTGTCTCAAAGGCTTGCGTAGGTGGCAGGAGCCCAGCCCAACTGATCTTGTTCAACTGTCAGATATAGAGGACTGACAAATATAATTCTCAGCTAATCTTCTTGAGCTGTCAGTTCCCTGAGACTGACAATGTAATCTTCAACTTCAATTTCCGCGGACAGATATCCCACCGTGAGAAAATAATTCCCCTGAGTTTTCAGTTTTCGCCCGTCAGAATCACGGATACTCATGCCTCCGTGAGAAATAAATTTCCATGAACTTTCACTTTTCCCTTCGTCTTTTCATGGTAACTCCCGCATTCGTGAATTTATTTTCTCCCTGACTTTTAAAACTAGCCATCCACGGATATTCTGGTAATCGAGAGTTTCATAATCTTCTGAAGCCAATAACTCCCGCGTATACCAGGATCTCCGTGAAAACCATCTGCTTATGGATTTCTTCCTTCCATCACGTAATAGCAACTCTATGTTGTTAGAGAAAATGAGTTTATAAAATAGTTTGGTTTTTGGTCTTGGTGGGATTGGAACTTAGGATTTATTGGTCACTAAGGACACTAGCTCATTTTCACTATTTGTGAATGAATCTTTAGTCCCACATAGGGAAAACTAAAGATGATACCTCTCCATAAGTATTGAAAATTTTGATATTAGAGTGGCCCTTGGGTCATTAGCACTTTTGTGCGAGGGAGAGGACTTAGGCAATGGTCTAGTTGGTGCAATCACACATTTTCACACAGCGCGGTGCTTCGCAACGAAGCACGCATGCCGCCGCCACCGTCCGTCCGTGCGGGCGGGCCGGGCTCGGGCTCGGGTTCGGGTCAAGACTTATCTTTTTTGGCAAAACTTCTTTTGAATTTTTGAATTAATACTTAAAAGATTTCAAACAAAATAAATCTTTGGGCAACTTTATGTCTATGCATGAACGTTATATCAACATTAATTTGCATGAACGTTTTTATTTCAAATTTAAATTTGCATGAACATTTTATATCAAACATAATGACGCATGAACGTTTCAAACCGTTGGAAAAAATCTGAATTAATTGAAATTGTTTTAATGCGCGTTTATGAGACCTCTCTATTCTCCCCTATATAAAGCGATCACTTTCTCTCATTTCGTTTTGTGTACAGAAGAGCTACTATCCTCTTCTTTTCGTCTTCTCCCCTTGTGTGGTCCTTTATTTTTCATTCCGTGCGCAATTGTTGTTGAGGTCGTAAGAGTGGGCAAGTACTATAGTGCTAACAGTGCTTGCAACGGGCAGTTTTATCCTGGATACGAACTTGACCACAGGGTATAGGCATCACTCATTCTTGAGGCGTACCGGTCAAATATCGTTTTAAGGACAGCGTGTTGAACACGTGACTCTGTCCTCTGTTTGCAGTCCAATTGAGTGTCTATTTACTTTCCAGAAATTAATCCTTTTATTCTTACATCTTTCTAACATCTTTCTTGAGTGTTTTATTGTTACAGACTCAACAATCTTAACACGATATTTCTGTTTTCTGTCTGTAACAATGGGTAAGAACGATGTTGAAAGGCCTGCAAAGTTTTCTGGAAAAGACTTTAAGAGGTGGCAGTCAAAAATGTTATTCTTTCTAAGTTACCATGAGTTGGATTCATATGTTCTGAAACCTTTTGATGAATCACTGAATGATGCTGGTCGTGAGTCTTCTTTAGAAGAATGGAAGAGGAACAATTACATGTCTAAAAATCATATTCTGAATTGCTTGGAGGATGCTTTGTATGATTTTTACAATGCTAAAGAAAAATTCTCTGCTTTTGATTTATGGGCTGCTTTGTAGGCGAAATACCAAAGCTGAAACAGCCGGAAGTAAGAAATTCTTGGTAGCTAGGCTTTATGAGTATAAAATGGTGAATGACAAATCTGTGGTTGATCAATTCCTTGAACTCCAGCAAATTATGAATGAAATTCTTGCCGAAGGTATGGTGATTGATGAAACTTTTTAGTCCCACATCGTGGAGTTTCCAATTTTAGTAGTTTTAAGAAACTATATAAACCTTTTAGTCCCACATCGGGGAGTTTTTCTTCTTAAGTTGTATTTGTCAATTATATAAACAAATTCACTATTTTTGTAAAATCTATGGGAAAGGGGTTGCTCTATATTTAGAGGGACCCCCAATGGAAAAAAATATTTTATATTGTTTTTCTCAAGCGTTCGAGATTTTCCTTTATGGTTTTTTCGGAGTTGCCAAGCTCAAGTTGAGCGACTACTACATATGCTAGTAATAGGTGTATTAAGGTGTTTTATCCTAGAGATATCCGTCCTATGAGGGCTATAGCATCACTCTTGAGTGTAGCCGGACGCTAATGTCTTAAGGGCAACGTGTTGAACATGTGACTCACTCTGTTTTTCCAAAGTTTTGCCTTGTTGCTGTTGCGGAGATATGGGGAGTTCATTCGTTTCATCAAATCGATCACTTCCATTATAAAGGATATAAGTATCAATAACTTTTGCTTATTTGATTTTTCCTTGTTTTTGATTATTGCACCCAACATATGTCTCTCTTCTCCATCGTTAACCATAGCTAACCATGTCTCTTTTCTCCATCGTTAACCATAGCTAACACTCATTGTCGCAGCCATCGAAACCAAACACCATTAATACTTAGAGCGTCATCGCCAGATCCAGTGAGTCTGAACCGATTCCTTTGCTCGAGCTTTCATCAACCATCAACCGCACCACTGCCTTATTCTCCGACCAATCTTCTCTGTCCACAACTCCATCTTCATCATCCCGATATATAGCAACATAAGTTGATCAGCAGAAATCCCTGCTTTTCTTTGTAAACTCGAGCTCAGACTATCCATACTTCTCAGTCCCCCGTTCCTTGGACTTTTGTCACGACCAAACTTCATTATTATCAGTCCCCATATTCTCTCTGACCTTCCTCCGGTAATCACCACCATTTCCACTTCACTGCCAAGCTCGAGCAGAAACTAACAGTCTATACTATAAATGCAGTTCATACTCCATCTCTGACTCTGTTCTTCACAACAACTATCTCCGTCAACTGCCAATGGCAGTAACCTAAAATTTCAGTTTCCTGAACCGGTCTCCTGAATGGTAAGGAAGAAGATGATGGTGGCAGCCCCAGGTGAGTTTGTTGTCTGCCTTTGACCCTCACGCTTTCAACTGTCAGTCTTAGAGGACTGACAGTTCATTCCTGTTCCTTGGCTGCCTTTAGTAATATGGGCACGTGCCTTTATAAATTATGTGCTTCGATATCTTCGCGAACTTTGACTTGCTTCAGACGCCCATAAAATCTTCATACGACGTTGGAATGACTCCATTCTTTCTCTGTTGGCTTCATCTTTTCGTCCTCTTCAAGGTGATGGTAAGAACTTCTAGAGTTGAATGAGTTCCACTTGGTCTTTGGCCTTTCTCAGCTTATAGCTAACTCCTTTTATTGCATAATTGAGTGCCAATTCGCTTCTTTTGGATGATTCACCTAATAGAACACAAATAAAAGAAAACAAACGTAATATACAATAATTCGCAAGAATATAAAGCAAATACTATCATGGAATGGGACTAAAAATATATAAAATATGCACTTATCATGCATCATTGTTGTCGAAATAAATATATGACCCAGGGTTTGTTTCCCTATCTGCATTCACCCACCACGCAAGATCAGTGTACGACTTGACATCATCTCTAAAAATATGTTTATGTGACAACTCAAGTGCATGATATGCATGGTGATACAGGATGGGGATCCCGCCTCCAACTTTAACATAATATACAATCTCTGCTGGCTTTATGAGAGGGTTGTGCCTGACACGCTCATGAATTATATTGTTCATGAGCTTTCTCGAAATAGTTGGATTCTTCAACATATAATCACCACCATAGGTATGCCTCCCAACATATTCCTTTATCTTATAAACATCAATAGAACTACCAATGGCAGTTGCATGAAGCCTCTATGAACAACCTTTCTCGCTGCATACGGCGGTGAATCTCTCAAGGTCATTCTCAACTTATTTACCTTATATCCAGTTCTCATGCAGTATTTTTGCAAGCCATACGTATAACATCAACACCACCATAGAATAATTATTTTGTATACTCAAAGATGTTCTCCCAACAATCTGAAAAAAAAGCACATTTGGAACCTCTTTACCATCTTTCAAATAACTGTTTTTTGCCCTCACAACTAAGTCTGCATTGTTGTCAACATCCATATGCCTAGAAGAACTAGATCCTCCATCTGAAATAACATCCACATGAAAATCAAAGAAAGACGCTTTCTTTGCAAAATGTAATGCAGCAAGACTTTGGAGCGATACATTGGCAAGAATAGGGACTATCACTTCATTCTGGACATAATTAAAGACAATAGTCGATGGAATCAACCAGCTCCACGTATTACAGATGGCAAACTTCAAATCTTCTAAAGTCGAAGACGATGTAACCAAATATCCAAAGTGGTATTGCTTGTGGTATTCATGAGAGTAGCAAGCAATATCTGAATCGTGAGCAACGTCAGACATGTTGACCCTGTAAAAAATGATCAAAAAATTAACAACCCCCCCCCAAATAACTATTGGTAATATACATATTGATATGATACGAAATGATGTATACTGAGCCTGTGAATGTATATGTCCTATACATTTCAATATGTATTGACATGTACTACAGTCTAAAAAAGAGTCTCTGAATGGATATGTGTTATATCATTTTGATATGTATTGACATGTTTTATGCACTACGTATTGACATGTACTGAGTCTCTGAATAGAAATGCGCTATACATTTTGATACGTATTGACATGTACTGCAGGATGAAAAAGAGCATGATATATGCAGTACGTATTGGTATGTAATGTAGGATAAATAACAAACATTCAAATACATATCAATATGTACTGTGTCTATGAATCAATATATTCCATATATTTTGAGACACATGATCATATAAAAAAAAAGCATGCTAATGAACTGCAGCTAATTGTCATGTGGTGGTTATTAGGGAGGTGTATTGAATAAACATTGAGGAGGATTGTTATGGGTGTAATTAGTAATCTTACGGGTGCCTTAATAATTTCTCCTTCTTTTTGTTAGAGCCATTGTTGGCTGGGCACTGCTAGTCACGAATTGATTCTTTCTGATCGTCCTTACCCTATCAAAACCTTGTAAGAAGGGCGGCTGGGAGAATAGCTAAGAATTCAGATAGAACTTTGTTCTCAGGCTGATCTTTGATCAGATTTATCTCTTTTTCTCGGTTGCTTGTTGTTTCAATTTGTTCAATTATAGAACACTAATAAAAAGAAAAACAAAATTACTACACAATCTGTCTAATGAACAAACATATCTCAAAATATACAAAAATCAGATTACAAAGAAACTAATAGAGCAACAACAAAGAAAGATGATTGTAATAAATACCCTGTTCGAATATGAGATAAACCTAATTCGAATCTGAGATAAACCTAATTGAAAGACACAAAAATCACAAAAAAAAATTACTTAAAAATCGAACGAAAACTGAATTGAACAATGTAAATCATCCTAAACTGAAAATGATAAAGAAATTTAACAATGTACATCATAGAAAATTATACTGATAGAAATCGGATCAGAATAAACCTAATTATTCATCATGATTTCAAGAAAAAAAAAATAGAACAACAACAGAGAAAAATGATTATACTAAATACCTTGTTCGAATCTGAGATAAACCTAATTCGAATCTGAGATAAACCTAATTCGGATCTGATATGACCCTAATTGAAGTGAGAGACACTACTAGCAGCAGAGAGTGAGAGACACAGAAACGCAGCAGCAGAGAAGCGAGAGACTAGATCTGAGATGAAGAAAAAAAAGGAAAGAAACAGAGTTGGAATTTGATTTCCTCGTTATAAACAGTTGCAGAAGGGTACGTTTGGTATATGCAAAATACAGTTTTGTTTCAGTCGTACGTGTGCTGGACGGGAGAATAAAAAATCTGGTCCAAAAATCAGCGAATAATAGTCTTTTGGTGCTGGACTACACAGTAACCGGTTCTCCTATACTAGATTAACCAGTAATTCCTAGAATCTTTAACCGTCACCCCACCCATCAAATGACGGGGAGGATAGGTTACGGGTAAAATAGTGACGGATAGGGTAACAATGGTAGGTACGGGTGGGTATAAGCACCCCTAAACAAACCAAATAAACTAACAACAAGTATCAGATACTAACAACAAGTATCAGATAAAAATCATAGTATATAGTAGCTTGAAATCAATGGATAATTGCAGCTGAGAAAATTTTGTATTATTATAATTGCAGAAAATCGGGCGAACAAGATGACGGGTATGGGGGTCGGATCCGAATCGACTCAGGTCTATTGTCTTTTCCTATTCCATTTGTCGGCACCTAACCATTCAGTAAACTGACTCACCAGTCTTCTTAAATATAATTTATTTCTTTTTTCTTTTTGATCGATCAAATCTAAATTAGAAGACGACTTATCGAGATACAAATTGAAACGGGTACTCAGCTAAATTAAAAAACTATGGATCCTTCATGGTAGAATCGATAACTTATTCCTTAAATATCAAAATTCAAGGGGAATTCATGAACTATCGCAAAAGAAAAATTCAGATTCGACGAAAAGAAACGATCGCCAGTTTAAAACTAAAAATCAATTTCTTTCAAAAAGAAACGTAATTTAAAATTGAGTTTCAATTTTGAACAAAACTAGCAAACTAAGCGGCTTCAAAAAATAATAATCAAACTAGGCTGTATACTTCAATTGTTTTTGAAATTAGATTGATTTCTTCATAAACACAATAAAAGGGAAAACCATCTTCAAATGAGTGGAGTGGCTCCACACCATAGATATTAAGATCTAGGCTAAGAAGTTAGTTACGTGGGACTAATTTATAGTTTCTCCAACATGCTCCCCCTCCACGTGTACGGCGGAGATTAAGCCACTACAACATGGACCTCTGTACAGGTGGACGGGCGCCCTTTGGGTCTACTTTTCATTCCACTCTCATACGGGCCTAGCTCTGATACCATGTTTGAAGTGTGTGGGTTTCCAACTCAAAACAAATTGGCAATGAGTAGATTGGCTCCACACCATATATATTAAAATCTAGGCTAAGGAGTTAGCTATGTGGGACTATTTTATAGTTTCTCCAACAGTATTAATTTGTTACCCAAATTTCAAATTTCCTAAAACCCCAAACTTACATACACGCAAAAAAGAACATCTAACCACTAGAGACACCTTGATAATACTCACCAGTTGTGTTTTTCGTTGTGTTGTGAAGTATTCATTCCTTCTTTAAATATGATATGTGATTGATGTAAGATATGGCTTCACTGTAAATTCGTAAGAGAGAAAGTGGTTAGCATAGCCATGGACGACATCTTGGAGAAATTAAGAATAGAGATTTGGGAAGTAAAAACAAGGGATTCAGAGTTCAGGAGAGAATATAGAGAAAAAGAGAGGCGGGGGATAAAGAGTGATTTAGTTTTTTATTTTTTTAGTATTTTTTTCATGAAGTCCAATTGAACATGATTGAATTTTTTTTCAATTTGATTAATACATGTTTTGTATTTTTTCAATCATGTTTTGTGATTACTTTTAATCAAATTTGCTCTCTCATGTTCGTATTTTTTCGTTTCTTTTTGACATATGAGAAAGCAAACTTGATTGGAAGGAATCACAAAACATGATTGAAAAGATACAAAACATGTATTAATCAAATTGAATCATTAGTTCCATGACAATTACAACATGGGTATATAAATCTACAACCTAATTCTCTACAAACATAAAATCCTTAATATACGCAGTTCTCAAAATCATCCATTCGCTTAAATTTAGGATACAAAACCCATTTACGATTTATCAATTTTCATAACAAAGAAATCAACAAGGATATTGATTAACAATCCCATACCTTTCAATTTCCTTAGATTTAGTTTGTTTTTTGTGTAATTGTAAGTGAATGAATCAAACTCTAAAGTTTCAGATGTTGTTTCAGGCTTTATGATGTTAGTATAATTTGGATTTCCTCAGTATATGTCGTGGAACTTAAAGCATAAGTTTTGTGGTTCAGAGACAGATTTTGATTTTCTAATTGTTCATCTCTCTTGTTTTTTTTTATGTTAACTAGCAAAGACGCATGTGCGATGCACTTGCCGATCCATTTTTGAAACCCGAAAGCATATGAGGTGTGCGCGATGTTAAGTACTTCGAGAATTTGTTGTATACTTGCTTTACACGATTTAAACGTCGTAGATGTAACCGGCTGTAATGGCTATGCGCATGATGCACTTGCTCTGCCGTTTCATTATAATTGTAGATAATTTGTGCCATAATGGTCTGTCATTGGTGGCGACGGCAGCGATGATAATAGTGGCGGTTGCGATCAGTGGATAATTCGTGCCTTAATGACATTGCATTGGTGGTGGCGGCGGCAAAGATGATGATAGTGATGACGGTGGCGATGGTAGTCCCTATCGCACTTAGCTTGCATATATTGGTGTTATACCTTTTACATCTTTTGATTTTATGTACTCCATTTTAAAAAAGAAGTATTAGTATCATTTATTTTCATTTTAGTCTAAAAATATATAAAATTAAAAAGATAATGAGAACTATTTTTCAGAAAAAGAGAGGGCGTATAAAAGTTTTTATTTTACAACATCAGGTATTCTTCCGAAAGAAGAAGAAAAAGAGCCTATAGACAGACTTGAAAAATTAGGAATACTTAAGGTTTGCTCTATGGGTTCCCACTTCCCATTCATTTTTGTACGCATACACATCACTTGCACGCATATAATGGAAATATGTCTATGGGTATCTTAGTTCAATCGAACGGCATAAAGCTTGTAACATACACGTGTGATTTTGTCGGATATCTCTAGAAGAAACGACTCTTATGTAATGGTCAAATCATACACTAATCCAGTGTGGAAAACCTTTCAAGATTATGAGTCTCTTTCTTCTCTAAACATCTGAACTGTGAGAGTGAGAGCAAAATGAAGAATAAATAGGATTTCTTGTTAGGGAGGGGTGGAATCAAGTGATTTTTTATTTCAGTGATTTATGTATTTATTGAACTTGATTTTGATCATAGTATTATTTCAAACCTTTTTTTTACTATGTTTTTATTTGTTTTTGATCAGCAGAGGTGGTGCCGGTGGTGGCGGCGGAGCTGTTGATGGTGGTATTAATGAATTGAAGGTGGATTTGGGGATGATCATCAAGAACAGAAAAGGAAAAAACAAAGCAGCTGCAGAAGAACAGTAGCCGGAACGATTGAAGTTACACGATTGATAATATTTGATTATTATCAGGCAAAGAAGTTTATGTTGAATTGTTCTAAGGTTTTAGTCTTTAATTACAATCGTAGAGATTTTGATCACCCATGCATGTGCGGTGGTGTACTCTTAGATCCAATGAATATGATATAAATTTGATCTGGTATTTTCTGAAAATATCATATATTCTCTTCTTAATTTCTGATAAATAATACATATGGTGGAGAACGTGTAGATGGTGGTGGTGGGTGTTGATCATGGTCAAGTGGGGCGGCGGTGTTAATAATCCTGTTATGTTTTCTAACGGTGGTGGAACGGTAGGGGTAATAAATCATGTTGTTTAGTGGAGGTGGTATCGGTGGCGGCGGTGGAAGTGGTGTTTAGATGATGGAGGCAGTGGAGGTGCAGGTGTTCCCAGTGCGGTCGAGGTGATGCTGTTAGTGGCAGTGAAGGAACGATTAATGGTCTTCAAGGAAGAGAGTGTTATTTGTTAGATTAATATTTTAGTGAAATAAAAATGGAGGGGTATTTTGGTATTATCAGGTGCACATGACCACCAAAAAGACCCATTTTCTTTTCTTTAGTGAAAAATACTAGAACCCCCAACTATATGGGTTCAAACATATAGAAGCCCCAACTATATGGGTTCAAACATATAGAAGCCCCATTAAATGGATCATCCACTGTCAACTACATACTTTAAGAAAATGATATTACTAGGCCCAAAAAATCAAATTTTCTTCGGATCTGGCCCATAATTAATTATTACGAATTTTAATAATACCAAGGCTACCCTTTAATATTTATACAAGAGGAATAACAGAAGATACTTTCATTTTCTATTTCATTTTCTTTCTCCGTCTAAAACCAGAGTTGCTCTCATAGATTCATTTTCTAGGGTTTTATCTATTCGGTTGTACAAGATCTAATCTTCTGATTTGATTTCACATCAACAATTTGCAAGCAAATCGATCTGTGATTTAGAAAGAATGAATTATGTATAGAGATTTTTGTTCTACTCAATCTTCTGCTAAAAGAATTTAGTGGTTTTCGATCTATGTCATCTATGGATGCCGATGTACGACGAAGAGGAAAAAATGACATCAATCTCTATTTCTGTATCTGTATCTACTGATGATGTTTGTAGATCATCACTTGTTTGTGAATAAGTCGAAATCGAGATGCAGAGACAATGGAATTCGTCATCAACTATTAGATCTGAAGATTCAACAACAAAAAGTGAGAAAGATAAGTTTCTCCCTTCTAATCCTGTTTAATTCAATTAAAATTCCTAGTTATGTGATCCGAAAACAAAATTGACTCTAATTTGTTGTTTCGAAGCTACTTCAGGTAAGGTTTTCTATTTAATTCAATAGGTTTTCCTGATTTAGTAGTTCTACTTTCTTAGTTTGATAAGGTTCTGATTTTTGTTTCGTTGACTTTATTCAGATCGGAGAAGAACATTATTTTTATTGAATCAACAGGTTTTGAATCTAGGTATGTTTAGGTTTGTTGTTTGTTTCTGCCGATTTGTTGATAATACTAGTTAAATTCTCCATTTAATAAAAACGCTGATCTCTCATAATTCTAATGGAGCTAGTTGTGGACTCTTGTTGGTGTTTTTATGTTGCTTATCTTGACTATATATGTTGAGTTTGGTTAACGAATCTATGGTGGTGTTGATGGTGGAGATGCAGAATCTGGAGGAGTATGAGGAGGATGTGGTGGTAGAGGTGGTGGTATTGGAGCAGGTTTGAAGGAGGATTTTGAAGTCAGTGGTGGTGTTTTTCAGAATTGATGAATTGAAGGAGATGATGAGAAGATAAAGGATGAACTATTTTAAGTTTCTACTACTGGTGCTAGTGGTGACAGGTAATTAGCTGATTTCACAAGGTTCTCTTCTTTTTTAAATGTTTATGTTTTTTTTGTGATCAAGGTTAACTTGTTCTGATAAATTTACTACGGTAGCATCCCTGTCAATGATTGGTTTTTACTGTTGACTTATGCATCCTTGTAAAGGTAGTATATGGATTTTGTAATGTATATCAAAGGGGTCAATGCTTTCCGTTGAATGAATGTATATCAAAAGGTAGTATATGGATATAGGTCTGCACATTACATCTGTTTAACTGCACATTAGACAAGCCATATGCATGACAGTTTGCACATTTAACTAGCATTGGCAGACTATATATGTGTAACTAGTAGTTACACATCTAATCAAATGTGTAACTTCTAGGTACACAAGCTAAATGAATGTGTATCTACTAGTTACACATGCAAATTAGATGTGTGACTTATAGTTACACATGTTAATTTGATGGTATATGCATATGTAACCTAATATGAAACTTCTATCTAACTGTAACATTTTTAATTTTACCTTCTTTTTGTAGAGTCTGTAACTCTGTAAGGGTGAACTATTAAGTTTTGTATACTTGCTCTAGTTTATTCAGTTATGAGATAGATTTGACTATTCTGTGTCCATTGGTTTTTGATTTTTGGATGTCCTGTTTTGTTCATTTGTATGAGAAGTGTTCTAGCTGCTATGGTACTGATATCATTTGCTTGTCATGTAGTTACTAAGAAGGCTGACCCCAAGGTGCTGGCTAACAAAGCTTCCAAGGCTGTCAAAGCTGGAGCATCAACCATTAAGAAGAAGGCTAAGAATATCTGCACATCAGTCATATTTCACAGGCCAAAGACATTGCAGAAGGCAAGGAATCCCAAGTATATATTAGTGCACTACCAAGGAACAAGCTGGACCATTACCAGATCCTGAAATACCCACTCACCACCGAGTCCGCAATGAAGAAGATTGAAGACAACAAGAAGAAGAAAACAAGGATGCTTTCAAGAAGATGTACAACATCCAGACAGATAAAGTGAACACCGTTATCAAGTAAGCCTTCTTGATTACTTACGACTAGCTACTTCTTTTTCTTGAAAGGTAGTATATGGATATAGGTCTGGAATGGTTTCACTTAACTCATACATCTGTTTAACTGCACATCACACAAGCCATATGCATGACAATTTGCACGTTTAACTAGCATTGGCAGACTATGGATGTGTAACTAGTAGTTACACATGCTAATTAAATATGTAACTTCTAGGTACACAAGCCAAATAAATGTGTATCTACTAGTTACACATGCAAATTAGATGTGTAACTTATAGTTACACATGCTAATTTGATGGGATATGCATATGTAACTTATAGTTACACATGCTAATTTGATGGGATATGTTATAGTGGTGATATTTATGAAATTGAGAAAAGAACATCAAGTCCTAGTAGTAGGGAGTAGTAGTGGATGCAGATTAGACTAATTAGATGCAGGTTATACTTATAGTTACACATAATAATTAGATGTGTAATTTCTAGTTACACATGATGATTGTATGTGTAACTTATGCTAATATGCATGTGTAACTATTGTTTACATGTGTAACTACTGATTACACATGCATTTTGTTTTCCTGGGTTCATATCTATACCCTGCTGAATCAGTTGTGTGATCATTTTTTGCGATATTAATGTGCTAGCACAAGGTTCCCAGGTGTTTGTATTATTCTGCCAGTATAATTACTGTCTGAAGCTTTACTTTCTGTTGCTTAAAATGTCCTTCGTCATCGATAATATGAAAATGGCTTAGGTACATCTAGCCTAGCGCTGTAAAACGTCTTTCTGTTAATACAGTGCTAACAACGTCTTTCTGCTGAAGCAGTGATATCTTAATTAAGAGCTTCTCATTCACTTGCAAGGTTAACTGTATTATTTTATGACTGGTAATTGCTTGATAGTCACCTCTCGTTTTTGCTAGTGTTATTCATTTAGAGATGGATTTGCTGATTTTATGTTGACATATCTAAGTCAGATGCATGTGTAACTCCTAGTTACATCATTCAGATGCATGTGTATCTGCAAGTTACACATGTTAATTAGATGTGTAACTTTTACTTACACATACTGATTTTGGGTACACATATCAATATGTATGTGTAACTCCTAGTTACACTAGTCATATGCATGTGTAACTGCTAGCTACACTAGCCAGATGAATGTGTATCTCCTAGTTACACATGTTATATGCATGTGTAACTCTCAGTTACACAATTCAGATGCATGTGTAACCGCTAGCTACACTAGTCAGATGCTTGTGAAACTGAAATATACATTGTTTTATGTACTGTTCATTTTAATCGTATAAATACTGATTGCTTGTTGTTATATTTCAGGTTTTAGATAACTTCATAAAAGCTAATTGCTTAAACGTGGTAATGGTCTCGCTGGAACTGGAATTGACGCTGAATACACAAGTCAGATGCATGTGTAACTCTCAGTTACACTAGATAGACACATATGTAACTCTCAATTACACTAAACAGATGCGTGTGTAACTTCTAGTTACACATGCTAAGAAATTATTGTAAATGAATATTAAAGTAATAACTTTTTTTTTTGTGTTTTTTTTTTATGTCTATTTATTTGCATATATATACAAGTGTAACTTTGCATTACACATATCATAAGGATGTGTAACTTCTGGTTACACATGCCACATGCATGTGTAACTTCTGTTTACACCTTCGCACTGTATTTTAATAATTTCGGGCCTAGATTTAATAATTTTGGCCCTAGATTTAAATTTTATTTAATTATGGGCTTGACAATATGCATAAGGGTATCAAGGTCTTTTAAAAACTCGGGGCCTAAATTTAAACTTTTTTTAATTAAGGGCCTCATATTATGGGTTATCCATGGGTTGGGCCTGAGCCTAATTTCCTCTTTTCTTTATTATAATAAGATAATCGGGTAGGTTCGGTAATGTGGTTTTGTATGCAGAAACCCGACCCAGAAAGCAATCATCTTCATATGCTTAACTGAAACATAAGTGTTTCAATTGTTTGCTTTGTATTTCAATTTTTAATCAATTCCAACTGACTTAATGAAGTTTTCAAGTAACCTTGAACAATTAATTTGTTCTTTTGGTTGTTGTTGATCAACAATTTCTTTAATTATCTCATTTTTGTACCTCAAATGGTGAAATTGTGAGAATAAAATTTTCAATTTAATTTTCTATGCACATTTGTTGTGACACACATCAATGAGTTTTTTTTCCACACATAGGGACCCCCTTTGATCGTCCAATAAAAAGAACATACCCAAGATACAAGCACACCTTCCCAGAAGGTATTTGTGAGTCAACTGGAGTCCTCCCTGTAAGCAACTCCAAAAGAACAACACCATGACTATAATCATCTGATTTGGTTGTCAGATGACCTGTCAATGCATACCTGCACATATGCAGGATTTCGTTTTATTAAGTAGCGAAAATTTGTTCACGAAGAATACTTTTCTTTACATCTTTGTTCAACTGAGCAGCGAAGGATATTGTTCAATTGAGCAGCGAAGGATATAAACGTTCATACATACACTAATGAAGAGAGGGAATGTTGTGAGATGTAAAATTATATAATAGGCTGTTGCTTCTTACTCGGGGGCGACGTATCCCCGTGTACCTAACACTCTCGTGGAAACATGACCTCCAGCCTGGTCTGATCCAAAATCTGAAACCTTAGCATGTAAATTTTGATCCAATAGAATGTTATTGCTTTTAAAATCTCTGTGAATGACAGGGGGCTGACATGTTCATGTAGATATTCCATACCTTCTGCAGCTTTCAGGGCTATTCTCAATAGGGTCTCCCAGTCCAACTTAGAAGCACCAGCCCTAGAACCTGCACCTCTAATAAAGACCAATAAACTCACAATACACTATATTTGGCAGCTTATTGTACTTATAGAGAGGGGAATAAGAAAGAGTTAGATGTTGTAGAGCCAAAATTTGTGCAACACACTGGCGTAATTTTTGTTAAGGAATCATGTGAAATATGAAACATGTGCATCGAAAATAAGTAATCAAATAAAAAATGGTTGGCCTGAATAATTATGCACTATAACATCTAAAATATACATGATAGCAGGAGCACAACACCAGCAACATATCCGGCATGTGTATATGTCTTAAAGACAACTCATTTCGTGCTTTAAGTACGAATGTATGGGCTTCACATCCCAATAGAGGGATTCCCCGACAAAAATCGATCACCCGTTAATAACTTAAAAACCCCTTATCTAAATTATTTTCATAATATCTAAAAACTCCTCACATAGTTAGTGCTAATAATTAGATTAATAATTTTTTTACATATAGTTAGTGATAAAAAAATCTAAATTAAGTGTAGTATTTTGGTTAGGAGAAAAATTCGAAAAAAAAGATAAATTTTTGAAGATTTTTTCCAACTAAAACCCTAAATTCCAAATCATCCAATTAATGGCCTTTTTATTTCTTAAAATTGGTGAAAGTATGTAAAAAGATCGAATTTTTTAGCTTTTTTTGACCGATTTACGGTTGGGTTTTTCATTCGTAGCCCACCTTAAGACAAATTTACGATTAGGTGATGATGAACTCCTAACCATAACTAGGTAAAATTTGGGAAACCCAGTTGTAAACCAGTTGCTGTTGTTTTTTTTTGTTTTAGATTTGGTCTTGTTCGAACCCAATTGTAACTGGGCAAAACCCAACTGTAAATCAGTTACATCTGGGTTTTTTTTTTAGGTCGAACCTAACTGTAAAACATTTACGGCTGGTTTTTTTTTGGTCGAACACAACTGCAAAACAGTTATGGCTAGTTTTCTTTTTGTCGAACCCAACTGTAAGTCGTTTACGGTTGGGTTTTTTTTTGGGTAAAACCCAACCGTAACTGATCTGAAACCTAATTTTTCTATTGATTTCAATCAATCCACCATTCAAACATAACTGGTTCGTTGATTACCATCACTTCTATCAATATGCTTCTTCTGCGTCTTTAATAGAGAATTCAATCGACGATTATAAGTTTTTCGAATCGTCGATTGATCGAAGACGATGAAATGATTAGAAAAAAAGAGAGAAGGATTTACGGTTGATGAAGGAGAGGAAGCTTAGAAGAAGAAAAGGAGCATATTTTTGAATTAGAATTATGTTTTGGTTTTAGGTTTTAGGTTTTTATTTAAGATGAAGGGTAACTTAAACATTTTCTATTACATCAAGGCACCCCATAACCAACTTTTTAGTCATTATAAATCCATGTGAAGCCCTCTATTATAATGTGAAGCCCCTTAACCAAATTTTATTGCATTCATATTACACCCCCTTCCCATAACAATAAAAATTGACTCAACTCCTATATTGGACAATTCAAGAACAATAGAGATGGATAATTCAGACTCATGAATAATAACCGCCACTCATGGAACTCAAGGAAAGGTTGCACTCCAGATAATCCGTTATTTATCATGGAACTATCAAGGTTTTTGTTCTAAAGTTATTGGAGATCATTTGCATAATCTAAATAGTCTACATATTTTGATATTGTGTTCATCTCTGGGACTATTTCAATAACGATAAAATATTCAAATTCAGTAAATTTCTTTTGTTTCCTAATTGTTGTTATGTTCCTTCTGGTGGTCTAGCTGGAGGTTTGATTCTTTTTGGAGAGATGGGTTTAAGCTAGAAATTGTTAACATTAGTTCCAAAATGATTCATGCATTGGTTCTCAACGATCCCTCTAGAGGTGAATGGTTCCTTTCTTGTCTTTATGGTACTCCATATAAGCCTGATCAAGATAAACAATCGGCCTGCATAAAGGACCTTAGTAAAACTGTCACTATTCCTTGGGTAATAATAGGAGACTTAAACATTACTCTTACTCCTGATGACAAACCTAATCATGCCTCAACTTTTACTTTTATTAGTATCAACCAAATTCTCAGGGATTCCAATCTCTATGATTTATACCCGCGAATAAGGGTTACCGTCTGGAACGGGAGGTAAGATTCTAAACACCCGTGAATCTCCTGTCAGCGGGTTTACTGTATTCCTTCGGTTGCATATATGCTGGGGACTTGAAAACGGATGCTTTAATTTCCTAGTAAAGGGCAAGGACTGGCCATACAAGATAAGGGTTCGGATTTCATCACCGTTCTCTTCTTGCCCGCCTTAGGAAAACGAAACCAAACGCGAACCTAAGCCTAAAATTTTGACTAGAACGAGACCTATAGGGTAACGAGCTTAATAGGAAAGTCGTTCGAAAAATATTGGTTACTCTTTTGAGCATACTTCGAAGTTCATGATGGTTTTTGTGAGTTGAATGCGTGACTGCGCCGCCTTGTAATACCGGTGAGGCCTTGGGTATCAAATCTCCACCGAGCTTCCCTCGCCTCTATTCAACTTACTTTGGCTCGGATTGATTCCAGAGGGGTTTGCTCAGATTGTAACGAGTTCCTTTTCGAAAGAATAGAAGCTGGTCTAGAAACAATCTAAGTGGAGCCATCATGCTTTTTGTTTGCTAGAAATCAATAGGTTTGATTTGGTTGAGTCAGCCTTGCTTTGTGATTGAATAGAATCCCCTTCCTTATTCTTTTGCATGCCTGAACGTAAAAGAGACGCCCTAGGTAGATTTGTTAAAGAGAAACCTAGTAGTTCTAAGCGTCTCGATTACCTAAATTTAGAAAGTCCGATTATTGAAGATTCCGTTTTTGAACGTCAGTTGAGGAGAAAATCCCTGATATTCCAATAGTGCCAGAAATGGCAACTTTGAAAGCTTTGTTGAACCCTACTAGGACTACTCGTCCCTCTTGTATCAGGTTAGCTGAAACTGAAGCAAATTATGAACTTAGGCCTGGGACCCTACAGATGCTCCCAATCTTTTTAGGGAAAGAAAATGAAAACCCATACTTCCATGTTAGGGACTTTGAGGAAATTTGTAGTACCCTAAAGATTAGAGACCTTGATGATGATGCTTTGAAACTTAGGTTATTCCCTTTTTCCCTAAAAGATAAAGCCAAATCGTGGCTATATAGTTTGGCTTCTGGTTCAATCGAAACTTATGAACAACTTACATCTGCCTTTTTGAACAAGTTTTTCCCTAGGCACAAAACATCGTCTATTAGGACGCAAATCTGCACATTTTCTCAACAGGAGGGAGAATCTTTGTATAGGTATTTGGAAAGGTTCAATGATATATTAGCCCAATGTCCTCATCATGGTTTAGAAAATGTTAGGCTAGTTCAGATCCTCTATGAGGGTTTAGATTATCCCACTACAACCACAGTAGAATCCATGTCTACAGGTGGGTTTGAAAACCAAAATGTTGATGCGGCGATGGATTATTTGCATGAAATCACCGAAAAGACCCAACAATGGGAATATAGTAGGGAACCCAAGAAAACAATTCTTCTAGGTAGAAGAAACGTTGATAGGGTAGAAGGAGGCTATGAATCAGATGCCAAAATTGCAGCAATAGCTAAAAGGTTAAAAGCTTTAGAATTGGGTCACACTAGTAGTAGAGTAGAGCCTTTTTGGGAAGGCCAGACCATTAGAGAGCAAGCCAATGCTCTTTATAATAATAACACTAGATTTGATAACCGTCAAAAGTTTGACCCATATTCAGAAACCTATAATCCTGGTTGGAGAAACCATCCGAACCTCTCATGGTCTAAGGACCAGAATCAAGGTCAGTTTAGTAATTCTAATGTTCCCCCAAGTTTTGGCTATACCAAGAATACTTCAGGATCAGCTCAGTTTCAGAATCAGTCTGATAAGAAAATTTTAAGTCTAGAGGAAACTCTCACCTCGTTTATTCAAAATACTGAAAATATGCGTCAATTGCTTTCACAAAGCATAGAAGCTAGTAACAGGATAGGGCAAGAAAACAGTCAAGATATTGCCGAGTTAAAAACCCAGGTTAGTTTGATAAATGAGTCTTTGAGATAAAAATGTAGGTTTCCAAGTCAAACACAACCCAACCCTAGAGGAGTTCATGAAGTAGGTACAAAATCATCACATCAGTTGAATGATGTTAGAACCCTTAGGAGTGGTAGAGTAGTAGACAATCAGGTAACCATGCCCGATAGTGAGCATATTGTAGTTCACCCCTCAGGACCAACCATAGATGAAGAGACTGATAAAGTTTCTGATGATGTCAATTCGGCTCCTGAGAGGCCCTATTTTATGCCTAGAGCCCCATTTCCACAGCTATTAGTACCAACAAAGATTGAAATCCAACTTTAATGACATAATTTAGGTTTTTAGGAAAGTTACCATAAACCTTTCGTTACTAGAAGCAATAGGCAACTTCCAGCTGATGCCAAGTTTCTTAAGGATATGTGTACGTGAAAGCGAAAGCTTAGTGTCCCTAAAAAAGCCTTTTTAGCTAGTCATGTAAGTTCGATCATTCAGAACCCCACAACTCCTAAATATAAAGACCCAGGTGCGCCTACCATTTCTTGTACGATAGGAAAACACAGGGTACACAAAGCTTTACTTGACTTAAGATCCAGTGTGAACTTACTCCCATACCATGTGTACTTAAAGCTAGGGCTCGGTGAATTGAAACCTACCAAGATAACATTGCAGTTAGCTGATAGGTCTGTCAAGATTCCTCGTGGTGTGATAGAAGATGTTCTTATTGAGGTCGACAAGTTTATTTATCCAGTGGATTTCGCGGTCTTAGATACCCAACCTGTCCCTGACCCAGAGAACCAGATACCTGTGATTTTAGGTCGCCCATTTTTAGCTACGTCTAATGCGATCATAAATTGTCGAAATGGTATTATGAATCTATCTTTTGGTAATATGACTATTGAGTTGAATATTTTTAATGTCAATAAGCTACATTCTGAGCTAGATGACACGTGCATTGAAGAGGTGAACATGATAGGAACCTTAATTCAGGAGTCATTACCAAACCTCATATCGGAAGATCCATTAGAAAGTTGTCTATCCCACTTTAACATGGATTTCGATGAAGATAGCAACATTGAACAAGTGAATGCTATGTTGGATTCTATTCCTATGTTAGATACTGATAAATGGAAAGCTAGGTTCGAACCATTACTAGCTTTTGAGTCTACCTTAATACCTTGTTTAGAAGAGCCTCCTAAGTTGGACCCTAAATCTGCATTCTTAGGGCCATCTAAGACTTTTCCTGTGATTATAGCATCCGATCAGGACAGTAGGCCAGAAATCGTGCTTCAAGACAATAAGGAAACTCTAGGGTTGACCATACAGGATATGAAACATATAAGTCCTACAGCTAGTGTACCTCAAAAGAATTTAGAGGATGAACCACCTGATTATAACTCAGAGAAAGCAATTGACCTTTTTCAGAAACCTGATGGTCTAGAAATTAGGAATATTGTGACTAGTCTATCTAGAGACACCCAAAATTCTAAGTTTGGGGGTAGTGATCGTAAATTGTCCCTAGTAGAAGTCCCCAACTTGGGACTCGATCCTAGTGCATATGAGGTATCACTTGAGTCTATTCAGGCTCCACAGCCTGATCCTCCTGATATCGTTCAGGAGGAAATCCAGATATTAAAGTCCCGTTTTTCGGATGAATCTGTTTTTCAAGACACTCATATGAAGCCCAATTGGGTGCCCCAAATAAATCCAGTTGTCTTGCAAGAAACTTTCAATGAGGTTGTGCTCCTTATGTTAGGTGGGGCTCACGATTCAAGATGTTACCAATGCTAGGGTGAATTAGAGTGATTGAGATACCAAAAAAAAAAAAAAAATGAAAAAGAAAAAAAAAAGGAAAGAAACTGAGACCAGACCATTTGACCAACCGGAATAAATTCAATAAAGTCGACCACTGGTACCCTTGTATATGCCAGCTGTGTTGACCTAGAGTTAGGATTATCAATCACTGGTTCCCTTGTATATGCCAGTTATGTTGATATTAGTCAGACTAGTATCTCAATCCATTAGGATAGGTTCATTTTGGCGGAGGCCTTCAGACAGATATGGGAAACGCCGTTCACTTAGTAAATATCAAAACCATCTATGTTTTTCTCTATATCCATCTTCTTGATCTATCCATGTGATTAATTTTGACTCCGGATGTTGATGTCCATAGTGCGACTATCTGAGTAGAGCTCTGTCACTTATATATGAATTTTAGTATGCTTGAGTGCAAACTCGTGTACAACAATTGGAATTTCGCATCAGGGTACTTCCTCTTGTAGTCAATAAGTATGTCAACCAAGGAGATTCTTTAGTGCCTTCCAAGGTTTAGCGTAGATAGCTAGGGTCTGGAGTAAAGGTTTTGTGGGTATATCTCTGGTAAGCCCTCCCGAGACTATAACTCGGACACTAGGGCCACCTAGGGGTTTAAAGGCTTATTGCATACACTAAATGCAATCAACGATGCCTGCGACAGTGAGTTAGGATTTTATTTATTTCTGTTTTGCTCGAGGACTAGCAAATAATAAGTTTGGGGGTATTTGATCGACACATTTTTGTGTCCAATTTGTCTCGATTCTATATATTCATAGTGCTCATTTTTGTACTTATTATGGTGTTTTATGTGTGTAGGTATTTTTGTCCAATAAACATTTTTGGAAAAATCGGCTCGAAAAGTTGCGCGGGGCACCCCGGAGGACAATTGCTAAACGGACCCCAGGATTGGCTAAGGAGCACCCAGGCTATGTATAGCCCAAACTTGTCCGCAGCACCCACTTTTGTCCATATCACCCAAGTCAGATGATAAAGGCACCCCTACTCTGGATTAGGGGCAACCATCTCCATTATTTGAATTCTGGTTTTTGGCGGGAAAGTTAACTATCATACATGCAGATTTAGGGTTGAGGTTTTAATCGCGTTTTAAGGAGATTCAATGGTTGAAACTTATGGCAAGCATCTATTAGAGCAAAACAGGGATACTATGAGTGATTTCGTCGATTGAAAATGGCTAGAAATCGAGTTAGAAAGAAACAGAGGTGTGAACTTTTCATGGGTATTTCAGGCGAGAGCTGGTGAATTTGTTGTCGGATTCAATGGATGTCGTGGATTGGATATGTCTTGCTAGGCCCAAACAGGGTTGGTAATCACTTCAGATTCGGCAAATCAGGGTTTAATTCGTGGGTCAAGCAAAACAGAGGAGTGAGTTTGCACGGGTCTCTGCATGATTTATTTTTGGAATTCCAGAGAGACTAAAGGCGAGATATTCTGTCCAAAGAAACTTATCTATCTAAGGAAGAGTTTGGGATGGGTTGTACGGTTCAGAAACGTGTAAATAAGTCGGCAGAGAGATTATTGTCGTGACTTGCACGGAAAGGAAGAGAAGAATTTTAGTCGGGATTTTTAGGTTTCCGAGGGATATAAAAGGCGTTGTCGAGTTCCAGGGGGAGGGATGAAAGTTTAGGAGAAGTTAGGGGAAGTTTAGAACACTACAGAGTCGAGAAATCGAAGTTGCAGGAAGTCGAGTTCTGCTGCTGCCGAAGAACATTAGACCCTTCATAGCAGTCGTTATTCAACAACATATATCTTCTACTGTTTCCTGTAACATCACCTATTGCAACAGTTCTCTGTAACAGTCAGTTTGTAACGCCTATCAAACGTTGCGAACTGTCTGCTTTATTAGTTTCCTCTTTTTTTTCACCCTTTTGAGCTATGAACACCTATTTTGAGCACGTGAATAATATGAGGAGCTAAACCCCTTAGCCGAGGCGACGGAGGAAGCCGTTTTTCCATGAAAAGTGGTATATTTCTATTTTAATTAATTCTGGCAATTTCTTTTATGATTATTTGCATGGAACTAATACTGGAAAATTGATTTTTATTGAATGATTGTGATCCGTTTTGATGGAGCATGCTTAGTTTAATACTTTTTATGTTTCATGCTTGATGTATACAATTGTTACTTCAAAAATCTACTAGAGGCAATATATTAGAATCACTTTAAACACAAAGAATTGCATGAATATTGATTAGATTAAATCACTTAATTGGTCAATGGTGGAATCCTGAGTCTCGGTGCTTTTTATAATCTTGATAACAACTTCATCTTGAGTTTTTATTTTAATTTAAGTCTAAAACAAATCTTCACAAGTCTGAGTGAACGACAACTTTACTACCACTTTCTACAACAACATAAAAACCACATCAATTTTTGGCGCCGCTGCCGAGGATTTGTGTTTAGGTTAGGGTTTTAGATTTATTTTAGGTTTTGTTTTTGTTTTTAGTTTTATTCTTCTTGTTCTATTTTACGTTTTTGGGTATTTGTCTATTTATTGCAGGTTTTGAATCAAAAAGAAATTGGAGACTAAAGACCTTGGGGATTGAAACAAGAGACAAAGCGAAAAGAACTGAAAAGAAAACAATTTTATTTTTGTTTAATTTTTAGGATTTTGTTTATTTTTTCCTTTTTTAGAAAAAAACTGTATTCGGGTTTATTTTTAATTTTTGTAATTTTTCTTTTCTTTTTGGACACTTTGGACTTTAAACTTTGGGACATTATTTTAAACCCTACGGAAGGGTAGTTTAAATATAAACTCTCCTATTTACTTGTTTCTTCCTCAAAAAAGATCTCTCCCCTTCTTTACAACTCGAACGACTATTTATAAGGAAATACATAGTGGATGACAGCTAATCTGTCTTTTATTTTCGGATATGGTCTGCGACATTCTCGCAACCTTACAAATGTTAATTTTGAAAACTCTCTAATCTTTGCAGGACTATCACATCTTTCTCGTGATCTTAGATGACGTCATTTATTCTATCATTTCTGAAATTGTTCTGCGATGCTATTATGCTGTGTCATTGATAATTTTGCTGAAACATTGTCATTGCGAAATTCTGATCCTACATCTTGCCTCTTCTCATATCTTCTCTGCAAAGTAGAGAATGATGTGAGAAATGCTGCAGCTGCTCATCTTTTCATATTCTGCATTTATCACACGTATTCTTTCGTCCATTTGTTTCTTGACACGTCTTCTGTAACCGCTACTTTTCAACCGCTCACGTCTCTTCGTCTTAATGGTGTTTATTTCTTCGAAAAAAAATCTCCTTTATATACTCTCTTACTTCTTTCTTTTTCTTTTACTTTCTCTTCTATTTTTATTCCTCGTCTCTGCAACTCTGTTATTCTTCTGCAAGTTCTGCTGCTGTAATTTTTCCTCCTTCAATCCTCTTATTTTATCATTCCCATACTCTATATTCAAACATGGCTCCAAGTGGTCATAGATATGAAAAGAATTTACAGGATGTCCAAAAAGATCTTGCTGAAAAAGGTTTCACACTCTCCACCATTCCTGGTGAAAATGCCAAATCAATCCTTTCTGTCAAACTTTTCTCTGATCAGTATTGTGATGATCAATCAATCATAATTTCGCTAGGTCAGATTCTCGCAGGTCTCCCTATTCCTCTTTATAACCCAGATCTTCCTTTATTTTATGAAATTCTTGCTCACTGGGGATTTTCGCGAGCTATCTTCCAACTGAGTGGGGACTGCATCCGTCTGATGCTAGAGTTTGCTAATCATGGTGCTGGTAGAGGATATCTTTACTCCAAAGAACTTAGGGATCCTAAATTCGCAAACCTAGAGATAGTTACTGAGAAATACACAGTAGCGAATTTTTTTGAGAACTATGAACTTATCTCCATGAAGAAAGAGAATATTCGCCGGGGTATTCGCTTAAAGAGGAAAGATAACATTGATGAAGCCAAAATTATCATGCAAGATATTGACTGGCATTCTGGTAAAAACACAACTCCTCGCCAATCCAAAGATGATCGATGGTGTGTTTTTCCTTTAATGCTAAAAGGATCCTACATTGCTGGGTCAAATGTTCTTCCTGCGAATCTCGCTGCTTATCAACCTTGGGTTTTCTATTGGCCCGAAAAGGATAAAGAGGTATGTTTCCCATTTAACTCACTTTATATTTCTTTATTGATTTTTATTATTATGTTCGCTAACTCTTGCGACATTCCGCAGATCAAAAACTGAAAGATAGTTATAACAGGACTGGGAAATCTAGTACTCTGTTAGCTCTTCGCTCATACACAATGAGGTAAGAAATTTTCTCTTATGATTTTAAATAGTATACTGTTACTTCCATGCTTCCATTTCTTATTTCTATCTGTGTGTGAAGATTATTGCTGAAGTAGAAGAATCTGCCGATGTTGCGAAGATTGGTGATAAAGGTAAAGGTGCTCTTCGCAGGGAAAAATCAACTGGTCCTCCTCCAAAGAAAAAAAGTTCGTTCTTCTTCTCCTTCAAATTCCTCCTAACGAAAATTCGAAAGTGACAAGGGTGATGAGGACAACGATGATCTTGCTGCAAGTGAAGATTCTCCACCTGAATCTTCTATGGCTAAGCTTCTGGCCTCTTTTCTGATTCTCTACAAGGAATGGGAGATAGCCAATTCGCAAATACCTGCAAAGCTCTCGCTACCCTTTGCGATGTCCCTTTACTGGATGGTGATAGCTCTCTTCGTGGAGTTTCTAGATCAGTGACTCCCGACTTCTTGCATTCTCTCAATAGTCTGGTATACTTTTATCCTTTTACTTCTTCATTGTTATAACTCAAAATTTCTTTCTATATTAATATTTTTTATATTTTTCGCAGGCTGGAAAAGCTTCTTTGTGTTGCCTCAGATCAGAGAAGACGCGAAAATCTTGAAAAGAAGAATCTTCAATTTCGCAAAAATGAAGAATTGGAAGCTGAAGTTAAAGGTCTTCGCGAGAAAAATAGACAATTAGAAAATTGATTCTTCTTCGTATAAGAACAAAATTCTAGTCTTCAGCAAGCTAATAATCAGCTTTACGGTATGTTACTTTTCTCTTTTCCCTTTATTCATTCATCCTGTTGTTTTATCTTATTTAAATGATCCTTTTTGCAGACATTTATGGTCTTTTTGATGAAGCTACCCTTCTTCGTTCATTTCCTAATGCCTTGGATAATGATACCCTTTTTGAGCGTCTTAACAATTCCTTAAATAGCTTCTCAAATGATAGAATTTCATCTCTTTCTCTAAATGAGCTTAGATCTAAATTTCGCCTCTTAGAAATTGATCATAGATCTAGTTTAGGCTTAGCCAACCGATTTAAGCGTCTCCTTATTGATTCTAAAGAGAAAACCAATGAGTTAAGAACCAAAATTAGCGGTCTCATAGACGATAAGGATCGCATCTCTGATCAAGGTGCCAAGGCTTTGGCGAAATTCCAAGAGGCTCTCCTTGAAGTTCAACTTGAACGAGATGAAGCTAACCGCAAGAATATCGAACTCTGCGAAAGGGAAAATCAAATTCGTTCTCGTCTTCTCATAAGTAGTGAGGATGAATTTGTTTGGGCTGCGAAAATTTTAGATGATGCTAGAAAAGATTTAGGCGTAAATGTTAGCTCCAAGTTGAACACACAGCCTTGATTAGAGATATGATTTCTGACAGAGAAGGTTGCTAACTGCTCTTCTTTACTAATCTTTTGCTTCTTATGAATTCTCATCAAGTTAATAATTGATTGTCTTTTGTTCGCAGATTCTGAAAATAAATATCGTGAAAAGATTGAAGAAATTGAAGCTGAAAAGGAGGAACTCGCAAAGAATCTTTCTTCTCGCAATGATAAGTATTCTAGATTAAAGAATCAAATCAAGATCACTGTTGCGAATTTTAAGAATGACGCTATGCATTTTCGCAATCAAACCATCCAAATGGTTTGTGACGATCATAATATCCCACATTCTGATTATCCTTGTCTTTTAGAAGAAATCCCACAGAATACTCCCAGTTTGATTATCTTTGATAGCGAAGCTGACGATGAAGAATCTGATAGTGATGGAAGTTCTGATGGTGATGAAGATTTTGACGCAGACAAAGAAGGAAACAAGTCTGATGAAGATAATGAGGATTAACCAAGAAATAGTCTTTACTTCTTTCTTTGATTCTTTGTAATACTTGTACATTTATTTCTTCTTTCTGTATATTTGTGTTTCTTTCATTTTGACGTGCATTAATTAAAACAATTCTTCTTTGCAATACATTTAATCAATATAATCATTAATTCTTGAATCTTTGAGTAAATCTCTCATATGGAGACAAGTAACATTTTCTAATTTCATACATTCCCATACTTGCCTCTGCTATTTGAATCCAAATGAGAGATTTCGTAAAAATTTTCTTATTGTATAACTTCGCAATCTTATACGAATTGAATTTTGTTTCTTTTCAAAATCTCATTCCTGTGTGGTCTTATTTTGCCTTCCTAATTAAAGGTCTTATTATGCCACCTCTTGTCATTGCGACAAAATCGTCCTTGCACTTTCATGCAAAAACCCATTGATCTTGCCTTAACTTTTTATTTTGTATTATGGCCTCTTCAGGAATGTTGCGACAATATGACAGGCCTAAATATTCTTGCGAAAATGAATCCCCATGACATTGCCGTATTGAAGACGTGCACTCTCATGCGAAAACCCATTGATCTCGTCTCCTTTTCTTTTTTATTATTGCCTCTTCAGGATTGTTGCACAAATATGACAAGCCTTAATATCCTTGTGAATAAAAAGCCTCATGACATTTGCGTCTTAAGACACTTATCAGCTCCCTAATGGAGGGTGCCGCCCTTATCTCCCCCTGGTTTCCCCTTCAAGGAGGCGTACTTCTACCATACAAGGTTATCTCCTCCCATCCAGTCTTAACAACAACCAGTTGCTTTCGCAGCCTCTTATCCTTTTTACCTGTAGGGTTTATGGTTACGAGACTGCACCCTAAGTGGGGTTTTCTTCAGTCCGAGTGCAGTATAAGCCAAGACTTGTCAAGAATGGCAAAGTACGCTTCAAACATCTCTGGCACTCTTGACTCAACCGTGTACCTCGGCGCCTTGATCAGATCTGCACTCCTTGGGAGAGTCCTTATTATCTTTGTCCCCCAACCTGAGTCATATGCTTAAGTTGAGAATCCAAGGTGCCTCTCCCGGATGGGCTTCATTGACCCCAAATCTCCATGACTCAGGTTACGGTGGCGGTGTAGCCTTTCCCTGAGTCATGCAATAGGTACCCCCTTATATTACGTACTTTAGGTCTTACATTTGTCTCTTGCGAAATTGTATTCGCGAACTAGGGTGTATGCCATAAAGGTTTGCCTCTTTCTCTTTTGTCATTTTTCTCTGATTACTTTCTGTAAAATTCATTATCTCTGCGAGAGTTTCGAAAATCATCATATTGTATCTGAATTTCGCAATCTCAATCTTGTCATTAAATCAAATGTATTTTTGAGAATTTTGGTTATTGCGAGAGTATCGCAACAACTTAATCATTCATACATTTTTTGTTTTTATTACCTTTGTCATCCTCTGCTTCTTTATTATTTTCTGCTACTGCTTCCTTAGTAGTGGTATGTTCATTATTTTTATTCTGAGCTAGCATTAATTTCGCAACATCTCTTCTCCTTTCCTTTCGATTGTATCCACCATCAACCTCTCACTTCTTTGTGTATCTTTGATTTTGTTTCGCCAATTTTCCTTCTTGTTTGCTCTTCCTTCGCAAGATTCTATCTTAGTTTCGTAACACCTCTTTCCTTCAACCCAATCTCCCTTTTTATGATTCCTACACCACTGGGGTGAGGGAATTTGATGCACTGGTGAAAAGTTGAAGCTACACCTAGAATCCCATGTATCCAAGGTCGACCAATTAACGCATTGTAGGGTGATTCTACATCAACGACACGGAATAAGATTTCAGAAGATATTCCCTTCAATGTAATTCACATAGTAACCTCCCCTTTAGGCTTGTTAGCAGTACCATTAAAACCATATATCTTATATGTTGATGGTATACGATCATCATCTCTTCCACCCATGGTTTTATAAGTATGATAAAATAGGATGTTCACAGAGCTTCCGTTATCAATTAGAATTCTATTGATTGCCCATGAATCTTCAGCTTCATCATCCTCATCTTCTTTCGGTTTTGGATTAATTTCTAATTTACTACCAATGGATTGTCATGCACCTCTTCTCCTTCGGGAATTTCTCTCGGTAAAAGAAATGATCTGTTTCTGCCATTCCTCTAGTGGCGAGATTTTCGCAATATTCATAATTTCTCTTCCATCATTATCTCTTGCGAACACTCTACTCAAAACATTATCATGAAAATCTTCAATTGTCTTATATGAATGTACGATAGAGTGACAGAATAGATTTTTTGCTTTTGCACCAACTTCTATGAAGAATGTTTCTTTCTTTTTCATCGTATTCATTTTGTGATGTTCTGGTGGTGGTGGCAGTGGTTGAGATTGTGGATGCCCTACCAGAAAGTCGTTTAGTTTTCCTTGATCTATCATTCTCAAAATAATTCTTTTTACATTTCTGCAATCATTTGTGGTATGTCCATGAAAATGATGATAAGAACAAAACTCATGACTTCTGTGGTTTGGAGGTGGTTCCGTTCCCATGTTCCATGGTGTTGGTATATTCTCCATCAAGATTATAGCTTCCCATATCTTCTCCACACTTGCATTTAGAGGTGGCATCTTGATTTCTTCCCATACTACCTTGTGACCTCCTTGTTCTATTATAGTTTTGTCTTTGACCTCCATAAGTTTCTTGCATCGAGTCTTTGAATCTTGTTATTTCCTCCACGATTGTAGAAATTTCTTTCTCTTTCATACTCTTCTTGATCTCGGCTCCCATAGCTACCAGTTTCTGTTGATTGTTACTTGTCACCTTCTCTTGTTGTACTTGCGAAGTATTCGCCACTGTGTTTATTAGCTTGGGTAATAAGCTTGCATTCGCTGTTTGTGAGCTGGTGTTCGCAACTGGATATGATTCCATTTCATTTTGCCTTTCCTCTAGAGCAATGTATTCTTCTTGAAGTTCTCGCAATTCAGTCATTGTGATCGTATTCTTGACTCTGAAAATTTGGACATACAATAGGTTTGTTGCAAACATAGCATTGATAAATGATAATATAGATATCTCTCATCTACACGGCCAGCCATTTCGCTACACATAGTTCTCCATCTTTTAGTCAGGTTTCAAACTTTCGCCAATCCTTTGTTTTAATCCAAACACATCTTCTATACCAGGTCGCGAGGAATTATTACTTATATAGCCCCAAGAATGTAGTCTGCAAATGATTGAAGGAGGTTATTGTGTTCTTTGGTAACCTTCAAACCATTTTAACGCCTCCTGTTAAGCTGGATGCGAAATATTTGCACAATACCATCATGATTTTCCCATTGTAACATGCACCTCACATAGGCTTTAATGTGTTGAATTGCACAAGTTGTTCCATCAAAATGCTGGTTAATGCGGGCAAATTGCATTTCGGTGGTATTCCTCCTAATTGTACTTCCCTTGTAAATGGAGTTTTCGCAGCTTCTTCTATTGCTTCATCCAATTGTCTTCTACCTACTTCTCCTCTATTATTTAGCATTCCTCTCATTTCTTCTAATTCTTTCAAGATTTGTTTATTTACACCTGAATCTTGATCCATTGGTCTCTTTAATTTCTTCTCTCTTCTTCTGCGTTCATGTCTATCTTCTCTCGCGAAATTTTGCATTCTTCTTCATTATCCTCATCTCGTCTTCTTCTGCGATTCTCTTCCTCATCTCTATCTTGAATTCGCATATGATGATGCCTTTCATTTTCCCCTCCATGATTTTGTTCATTTCTTATCAATTCAATTCGCTGTCTTTCAGCCATCCTCTTTACTCTATCATACTCCTCATTGAGATTACCGTTATTCCGGTTTTGTGTACGCTTCTTTCTCGATTGTCATGATTGTTCTGGCGAATTGTCTCCTGAAGCTCTTGTTCTTCCATTTCCGCTCTCAATCTTTCACGTTCGCAGATTAAACGTGCTTGTTCAGCATAATGTCTTTCAATTTCTTCTTCAATTGTCTGTTGATTTCTTTGAGTTTCTCTCACATGTAAAATTCTTCTTCCTTATTCTCGATTTCCTTCACCATCTTGGTCATTTCGTCCCTGATGTTGTTCGTTCTCTTGATTTCCACCATTTTGCCTATCATCAAAAGTTTCATTTTGTGGAACATAACGATCATCATCTCTTTCTCTATTTTCGCGATATTCTTCATTAGGATTTGATATTTCTTCTTGAATATTGTTTCCAGCATTGATTGTGGGTGAGTTTCGCCTCATTTTTCTTCTAGTCGATCTTGAATATGATTTTGTAATACTTCTCGATCTTCTATTCTGTAGTCTTATATTCTCCATCCTTAATTCGTGATTTTGCCTTGTTAAATTTGCACGTTATTCTGCCTCAGCTCTTCTTTCTTCATGTATTCTTCGTCTCAACGTTTCTAAAGCTCCAATTTCCTCATCTCCATGAACTATTCCTTCATTTACTTCTTGATTTCTCTCTTCCTGTCTATAATTTCTGTTTTGTTGCTCTTCTTCTACTTCTTCTGCCGAATTTGATTGCCAAGTGTGTATGCTCACCCTATCATAATCTGTATTTTGTTGAATTGGTGGTTGCATTTGATTTTCTCTATTACTTCTCATTCTAGTAGATTCTTCTATTTCACTTCTTTCTCTTCCAGCAATTCTTTTGCTTCTTCTAACAGTAGTCGGTTGTTCGGATGTATTTCTTCTTCTAGCCATTTCTTCAATGTTAACAGTATTGCAAGAAATTATGGAAAATTCTTAATCAATCACTCTAAATTTTCACAAATCTCAATATCAATCTTCATCTTTTTCTAAAATAATCTTCAACACCTCCCTGTTTCTAGCGCCATTATGTAGTTGCAGGAAATCCTACACTACACCCCTCATATGATTTCATTGTTAATAAACTCATTTTTAGGTTTACACTCTTAATTTTATTGATTAATCTTTGAATGTTCTTACAAGAAAAGATAAAGAAATCAAGAATGATCTCTGCTCTGAACTTTCTCTCTCCTATTTACTTGTTTCTTCCTCAAAAAAGACCTCTCCCCTTCTTTACAACTCGAACGACTATTTATAAGGAAATACATAGTGGACGACAGCTAATCTGTCCTTTATTTTCGAATATGGTCTGCGACATTCTCGCAACCTTACAAATGTTAATTTCGCAAACTCTCTAATCTTCGCAGGACTATCACATCTTTCTCGTGATCTTAGATGACGTCATTTCTTCTATTATTTCTGAAATTGTTCTGCGACGCTGTTATGCTGTGTCATTGATAATTTCGCTGAAACATTGTCATTGTGAAATTCTGATCCTACAATATTGATAGTTGAACTAATATTCTTTGGTTTGAGCAAATATTGCTCGTCTGAGCAAGTGTTGCTCGTCTGATGAATTATTGATAGCATGACCAAAATAAAACATTAATTAGAATACTAGTAGTTGAACCGAGTATAATAAATAAAATGATGATCATGAGATCGTCGTAAAATTATTAGCGTTCGAATCTGGAATTATGATCCTTGGACTCAGAAACCCTAATTTGATCAATTGATGACCACATGGTTTATTGAAAATTCAACCATGGAATGAAGGAGGGACCGGCTACATGGGATCATTGATCGACCATGTAGCGCCCATATGCTCGCGTGAGCAAATACCAAGATCTCTTGAAGAGTTGGTGAAAAGATGATCAAATGTTGGTTCAATCGTTTTTCATATAATGCTCGTCTGAGACTTAGGTGATAAAACCTAATTAATTATGAAGAGGTGAGAGACCGATCAAGGGGTCATGAAACCGGCCCTGGATGGTCACGGGATCGAATGACGATCACTCCATGAATATTCCAAAATTATTTGGAAGAGTTTTGGACCTAATACATGCAATTGCGCAAATTAGGTCAAATCATGAAAATATGTGGGACCGGCTCATTGCGAGCCAAAGAGACAACCTTGGTCGGTCAAGGTAACATGCTCACGTCGTCAACACATCCGTGTCTCAATCCTGAGAATTTTAATATTTTCTGGCGTGCGTTTGAGCAACCATTTGAGAAAATATGACAAAATCAGGGTTTTGCTGAAACTGAGGAAACTTCATGAGATGAAGGAAAATAATTATAAAATGAAGGAATGATGAAGCGTGGGACCGGTGAGGCCAAGGCATGGCCGGCCGTCCAGTGACCACGGTCTCGTGGTGCTTTTTCCTAATTTTATATTATTTTTCATGATTTTATGAAAATATCATGAAATCAAGGAGTTTGTTGAAATTAAGGAGTTTCCTTGAAGTGAAGGGGTTTCCATGGGATCAAGGAAGCAAATAATATTAAAATAGAGGCGTGTGGGACCGGCTAGGGCATGGACGGACGACTTAGGCCCGGTCCCACGAGTTTCCCTAATTTTATGTATTTTCTGTGTATTTTTCCATAATTTGAAGGAATTTTCATAATTTGAGAGAAATACCATGAAATACCATGAAATCAAGGAGTTTCATGGGATGAAGGAAACCTTAAAATAATAATAATAAAATAAAAGGGCGTGTGGGACCGACTAGGGCATGGCCGGCCGGCTGGGGCCCGGCCCCACGAGTTTCTCTAATTTTATATTATATTTTTTATGGTTTTGTGAAAATACCATGAGATTAGGAAAATAATAATAAAATAATGAGGAACCATGAGGTGTGGGGACGGCCGGGATCAAGGCATGGCCGGTTGGCCAATAATCACGGCCACACAATGTTTTTCCTAATTTTGTATTATTTCTTTGGTGCGAAGGAAACACCATGAAACTGAGGAGTTTCCTCAAAACAAAGGATATTTGTTCAAATGAAAGGATTTTCATAAGATCAAGGAAAATGACAAAAAATATGATAAAATATAAAACTGGCGTGGGATTGGCCACGGCACGGCCAGCCATCCGGTAAGCCCAATCCCTCAGCACCTTGGTCAATATTTAATTATTTATTATTTTCCTTCCTATTTTGAATAGGTTCATCGTTTCGTCGTATTTTGAAATACTCGTTCGTGCGGTGATTGTTAGTGCATCATCGTTGAGTACACTTACATCATTTGAGTCGGGGCTTATTCCAAGGCAGCTCAGACGCCCGTGCGTTGAATATTTATTACTAACCCATGGAATTCTGCTGGGAAGAACCATAGATTGAAGTAACGAAATATTACGAAAATATTTGAATATTTTCAGAAATTCAGTGGATGAATCCATGAATTTAAGAATAATTAACTGATGGCTATATACTAGCAGAGCAAGCTGTCTAGGAGCATTAATTATTCTGACATGAGCTTGCTGGAGCTTCATATCCTTTATATAGTCAGGGAAAACTGTTGTTTGTATCCTGAAGAACGTTATCGCTCTATGCTAGCAGAGCAAGCTGTCTAGGAGCCGTCAATCTCGTGATTCTATATAGAAATAATTACTGAAGTGTTCAGTATTCATGAGATATGCCGTTGTCCATCCGAGAGACTACATATCTGCATGTACTCTGAGAGACAGTATTCTCAGTCAGAGATTCGATGAGAGACCCGTGTCTCAATACTTGCGACTGATTGCTGGATCAGGAGTTCGTATAATTATGGGTTTACAATTTTAGCCTTTGTCGAAAATCCACCATCTACATTAAGTCCCCTTCTTAGTGAGGAAAGCCGTGTTCCTCCGTCAGCATTGAATGGTGATTTTCCGGTCATAAACAATATAAGTAATTGAACTTAGTCGTAAGTTAAGACGTTACCAAATTTTGATAGTACGAGCAAACCATGACTTGAATGAAGATCCCAGTGGCATGATAGAGCATCATTCGATGAACATAGGTTGGTGTTGAACCGCTGATTTGGACGATGGGACCTTGGTCGTTTAGGATTCGCGGGCCGGGCCCGAAAAGGAAATCCTTATTTTAGGAATAGACGCTCGTTTGTTCGTTAGTTTAAGGAACAAGCAAAATAGACCTGAGTCTAATGATATAAATTTTGTTTATGAGCTTTCACGAAAACCAAAATTTTATCTTTGTGAGATTTCACAAAATGGAATAAACTCTCGTTCCAAAGGTGAATGCTCGTACGAGAGAAAAGTTTTTTTTTTTGAAAAGACGTGCGTCTGTTAATAAAAATTTTGCCTATGAGCTTTCATGAAATTTTTTATTTTCGATATGTGAATGTTCAAATTTTTTTGAAAATATACTCTCGCTTCAAAGACATATGCTCGCGCGAGGACGCAAAAATATATAGATATATTTTTCAAATTTACGTGAGTTTCACGTTAAATATTTACATATTCTGTAAAATCATGTTTTGATTTTGAACAACTGTTAAAAAGTAGACCATTATACAAGGTGAAATAATGTCTGTATGTGAGTTTTCACAATTGTAAAATGGACGTCTGTCCAATTTTTGAAAAACTAGTGGATGTTAAAATTCACGTGGGTTGTTCACGGTTTGATGAAAATCAAATCATGATTTTGAATAATGAATTTTGCTTGTCTTTGCAGATTTGAAGGAACGAGCAAGTTTTCGAAATTTTGACGTTATAATCACTACAGCTAGTGAAATTGTAAATAAGCGAGAGTGGGATTGTTACCGTTTCAACGCGTGCTTGTTATTGGTATATCCGTGAGTCCCTGTACTTTGCCTCAGATAGTGGTGACTTCTGGTTACAACCACCCTTCTGGATCTTCCGGCTAACGCTCCAGAAATATCAAGTCAAACATGAAGACTTTTGCAGATGTTCATCCTGAGATGAATCAACCTTTCAGAGACGCTGGAAAGCTGGTACTTTGTATGTCTCTCGATCATCTATGAGTCGTCCCTTGTCAGCAGAAGCACCGCCGACTTCAGCAAATGAGACTATCGGCTGACGATGAAGGCAGGATTTTCGTTGATGGTGTATATCCTGATTCAGATGTAGATGAACAAAGAATTTCGTCATAATTCGTTATCAGAAAATTCAGAAGTTAGGTCTTCATTGAAATTGTTGTAGAATCTTCGTCCGATGTCGGATTTTCGCGGTCTACCCATGTACCCTCATGCCCAGGAAATTTCCAAACTTTAGCAAAGAATCATTTTGGGTTCCGATCATGTTCAGGATCCGAAATCGACGAAACAGTAAACTTCCAGGAGACATTCAAAAAAAATTCAGCTGGCATGCGGTCCAATATTTTGGACACAACTCTTCGCTAGTTTCTCCAATTGTTATGAATTTTGGATATGTTGTAGAGAACATCCATACGAAGATAATGGTACATGACCCATCCCTGGATTCTTCACCAATTTTCTCCAGCTTGCTTCTTTGTGCGGGACAGTGTAAAATCATCTCGGACGAGCTTGTTGTAAAACACTCTTGTTGTGTCTTTAGACCATTCGCTTGTGTCTTGAACGGTTGATGAAGGATTTTAATATCATTGATTCGTTTGAGATCAGGACCCCTTGATTGATACATGAGCATGGTGCTTGCAGTGTCATCTTGTTCTGTCAGTTGTAGAAACATCATTTCTGAAACCCTGGTCACGGGACCATAACTGAGGTTGCTCTCAAGAGAAGATGATGTAATGACCATGGTGGCATGTTCCGGTGGTAGCATTCCTTTTGCGATGATTGACTAGCCATGGAGAGACCGGTACCACGAGTGTTGGACTGTGAAATTGATCGTCATGATCAGTGGACTGTCAGTCCCCAGTATTTTGTTGAATCTCTCTTTCGTTTTCCCTTCTTCTGGCAGGACCTAGATAGAGGATCCGGGTAGAAAAATTGATGTAGAGACCCAGGTGGTCGAAGTTGGAGGTACCTTGATGAAGGACTTAGCGAAAATACTTGGTGGACACCGATTGACTGTGGAAGTTATGAATCCCGTCTAAGAATTGCTGCTTGCATGTTGTACGCTCTGGAAGCTGTAGGAACCTCATACGACGTCGGAATTTGATGCTTGACCCCCCAAATTTTGAATCTAAGAGAATAAGTTATCTCATGAAACAAGAATCACTCAATTTGGAGTTGTAGAGGTCATACAACGAAGCGTGCACATTTGTAATTTGTAATCTCGTACAAATTTTTCAGATTTCGTAGACCTGACGGTAAAGGCCATATCTTTCAGCTCGTATGTCCGATTGATGCACTCTTTTGGTATGTTGTATAAGAGACATAGACGAATATCTTTAATTGAGGAAGCACTGTCCCATTCCTCGCCCATTGGTACGTTTTTGCAAACCCATGGCCTGGAGTGTGTTGTATCTCATTTGTAGAGGTGATGAGAACATCTTGTAGAAGGCTTTGGATTATGCCCACCAGTCGTGCCAGCTTTGGGAAGACTTTCATGTGAGCATGTTATCAGGTCTGCGCATCTTGATATGAATCATTGGTTGTTAGAGAAGTCCGCTTCATGTGTAACACTTCAGAGAATGATTAGTTGATGAAGCCCTGAGGATGTTGCTCCTGAGACCGTTGTTGATGCTGAGATCATGGATGGAGTTCCTCTAGATATTATTGATGATACCATGGTTGAAGTTTCTCCAAAGACCGAAAAGTATAGAACCATGATTATAGATATAATCTTTGCTCCTTCATCCAGTGAGCCTTTTACATTCACGAACTAGTCGATGAGTTGAGCGTCCATAAGATGAAGGTGTACTGAGAGTTGAACCTGAATGATCCTGAAAGCATAACTTTACCATAAAATGTCTTTGTCAGTGAGTCGAGTTTGTTGCGGTAGATAGCATCAACAGTTTTCATACTGGATGTGATTGGTGAAGAAAGTTCCTTAATCATGCAGGGGCTTGTGATGTAGATAAATCTCGTTGATAAAGTTTCATGAAATCACCTCAGGTTGCCTAGTGTATGTTGAAGGAGTTAGTGCCATCCATGTATGAATGATGTTGCACCTGCCTCAGAAGTCTTATCTTAGGATAATGAAGACTTATCGATTGCAGCACTTTGATTGTGTCGGTGTTGAATCAGTGTGTCATCGTCGAGATATTTGTGCTGAAGCTAGAGGCACATATTTATTGAAGGTGTACTCTTTGATTGGGAGTACAATTTGAAGGCTTCTTAGATGCTTGTGCGTTGAAGCGTCACATCCTTTAAGAGTAGAATGTCTTTCGCCTGATCGTCTTGGCCTCAAGTATCTTCTGTTGACTCATCATTCTTTTTTGCGGTGGGATTCCACACTTGTGCAGACATCAGAGCTTTTTGATTTTGTGGAACACATGGACACTCCTGCAAGGCTACGGAGAAACTCCCAAAGTGTTCTTTGCCACGCTTGGATATCTTCTCAGTAATGAATGTCTCAGTGAGATACTCGATTCGGAGAGGTGGTGGAGCTATCCATTCATAACGTCTTGCAGAGTTGATAGAAGATTGAGTCCCCATGCTAGGATAGCATGTGAGGAAATAAATGACATGGACAAGGACTGAGACTTGACTGAGTGCGGAACCTCTTGATGAATGTCTATGCATCTTTTTGCAGGCTCTTGCTCTAACCTCGTCAAAGTTAGAAATTCCTCCAAGTGCTCCATATTTTCAGCGTGGATCCACGCTCGTCTGAAGGACATGTCATATTCCTGATTATGTGAAACTTGGTTTCTGTCCAGGTTGAACGTATGTCCACTTTGAGAGTAATGTAGCCATAAGAATTTTCGAGCGTTCCTTCAAGGTCTCTGATTGAGATTGGAGCATGAGTAGATTCTTGTCGAATGATTCATGTGGATCTTATGGTTTTCAATGGAATGTTGTTGATGGCGGTGCCAGCATCGATCAACGTTCTTCCAAATTCGTTTCTTCTGAGATTGACTGAGGTAAGCAGTCCCCAATCATACATCTCTTGGTCTGTGGTCGGAGGCTCCGGAATGGACTTCTTGACACGATGTGGTTCAGTGTTGTGAACATGTCTCTCCTTTGTGCCTTCGACAGATAGAGCAATTCACGTTCGACCAAGAATTGAACGACCTATTTGATAGGTTGTTCAGAGAGTGTAAAGGATATGATCGGGAGAGGATTCTTGTGTACTCCTTCAGTCCCCAGTTGAAGTTATTGTGGATCAACCTTCTCTTTGAAAATGTGCTTCAAAATATTGCAGTTGCTTGTTGGACGATTGATGAATCTATGAAGGTGACAGTACCTGGGATTCTCCATTTCTTCTTCAGTCGGCTCTCTCCTGATGAGTGACAATTTGATTGTACCATCTTGAACCCAGACTTCCAGTAACTCGATCAATCCTTCGTGAGAAGAGAGAAATTTGAGTCTATCAGAATATTTCCCGTTCGTTGATGTCGGGTCGAGGTTTGTGCATTTCAGGATTGGTTATATTTTCTTTGTGCCTTCAGAGGAGCCTGAGATGTTGGAGAAGCGTTCTGATGCTGTGTCTCGGCTTTCCTTTCGGAAACAACATTTGTTGAAGGCTGGAGATTGTACTGATTGTTGACTAGGCGTCGGCTGTTTCGAGATTCCTCGACCTTGGGGACTTTTCTTTTTCCATTAAAGCAGGTGCAGTAGTTGTTGATCGCTTAGCTGCTTCATGAAGTTCTGAAAAAGTCTGGAACCGGAGATTTTCCAGTAAAACTCTGTAGACCGGGATCATTCTGTAACATCTGGGTCGTGGCAATCCAAGGCTTGAACTCTGAATCTTTTCATATAGTCATTGATATTTTCACTGACCCTCTGAAACATTCTTCCAAGATCAGAGAGAGTGACTTGCTCTGACACGAAGAAGTACTTCCTGTAGAAGGAGTTAATCATTTCTCCCCAATTGTTGATAGCCCCTGGTGCAATGTTGTTGTACCAGGTGTATTCCCTGCCTTTCAAGGATTTTGAAAATTCTTTGAGGCGAACAACATGGTTATGTTCATGTTCACCCAAGGCTTCCAGGAACCGAGAAACATGCTCCCGATCATTGTATGTTCCGCCATACAAAGTGAAGGTTGGAGAGGTATAACCTTTTGGAAGAGGAATCCTTTGCGTAGCAGCAGGGTAGGGAGGCTGGTGACGATGGACATGTGATGTCTTGTCTTTTCCACGGTTCTCCAAGATGCGTTCCAAATCTTCCTGAGTAATGAAATTTGATGATTCCTTTGTTGATGGATCGTCTGCATCTTTGCGGACTTCGTTGCCCACTGTATGAATTGGAACTACTTCAGGATCAGCATATGGAGATGTCTCCTTTTTTTCCCTTTCCTTGAGTTTTCTCTGATATCTTGTCAGTAAGAGTTTTGAGATAATTACACAGCTCCTTCTATGTAGCAGCTATGTCAGTCTGATTCTTGGCAAGAGTTTCCTGCACCTCCATGAGATCGCCTATGTGTAGATGGGGAAAAACAATTTGCTTGTTTTTAAGGAATTGAGGAGACGACCGTACGGAGGAGACTCCTCGAACCGAGCGAAATGTTAAACCTCACACAGATGCACCGCTGCAAAGGGGGTGCTTTAGATTCGAGAGATCAATCTATAGTACTCCGGCCTAAATCAAGACAATGACCGTTCCAGAGTAAATTCGGTCACAAGAGAGGATGGGTTGATCTGTAGGAGGGAAGCTGAGAAATGTGTGGAATCAATGGTAACCAAATATTGTAGGTGTGTGAGTTCTGAATACGATAAGCTCTGAGTGATTGAAATTGCTCAATTGAGAGTAGTTGCTCAATTGATGAGTTGATGATCTCGTGTTGCCGATGAGACGTGAGATTGATGATACTGATGATTTAATCATGATTCATAGACTTATTTATATTGCTGGAATTGTAGACACCATGATTCCATGAAGTGTGACAGTTGATGGAATCAAGGAGTGAGGAAGTGGAGATCGTGTGTGAAACCAGTTGCTCAACGTGTGGAGACTTGGTCGATTTTCCACCCACTACCTCGTGAATTCCTTCAACTGATTACACGACTTGCTCACATTCCATCGTGTGTTTGAACACACGTGCCGTAGACCGCTAGACCAAAAACCCTAAGTGATATCCCCCAAGTGACACGATTGACGTCTCGTGGTTTATTAGTCAATTGATGACTTCGTGGTTTGATGGGACGATAAGTCCATGTAGTCGTTGAGTTGAACATGATGTTCTGAAACTCATGAATTGAACATGTCATGAGACAGAGGTATAGTTCTTACGATGAAGTGAGCAAGTATTGCTCATTCGATGGATCGTTGAATATTGATTGTTGAACCAATATTCCTTGGTTTGAGCAAATATTTATCATCTGAGCAAGTGTTGCTCATGTGATGAATTGTTGAATATTTGATTGTTTGAGCATGTGTTGCTCATCTGATGGGTTATTGGCAACGTACCAAAAATATTAATTAGAATACTGGTCATTGAACCGAGCATAATTAATAAAATTAATGACCATGAGGTCGTCGTAAAATTATTAAGGTTGGAATCTGGAATGATGATCCTTGGATTCAGAAACCCTAATTTGATCAATTGATGATCAATTCATGGTTCGTCAGAAGTTTAACCATGGGACGAAGGAGGGAGCGACTACATGGGACCGTCGATCAACCATGTAGTGTCCATATGCTCATGTGAGCAAATAGAAAGAACTCCTGAAGAGTTGACGATTTGTTGATGAAAGAATGATTAAATGCTGGTTTAATCATTTATTCGAAAATGCTCGTCTGAGCCATAGGTGAGAAAACCCAGTTAATTATGACGAGGCAAGGGACCGACCATGGAGTCATGAAACCGGCCCTGGGTTGACCCGTGACCTCCTGATGATCACTTCATGAAAATCCAAAGTGTTTGGGAGAGTTTTGGACCTAATACGAGCAATTGTGCAAATTAGGTCAAAACTGTGAACATTGATGGGACCAGCTTCCGTGATCCAAAGAGCTAATCTTGGTCGGTCAAGATAGCGTGCTCATGTCCCCAAGGCGTCCGCGTCTCAGTCCTGAGAATTTTGATATTTTCTGACGTGCAATTGAGCATCCATTTGTGAAAATATGCCAAAATTAGGGTTTCGACGAAACTGAGGAAAAACACCATGAGATGATGAAAAATAATTATAAAATAAGGAATGAGGAGGCGTGGGACCGCCATGGTCGGCCGGTCGTGACCACGGTCCTGTGGTGCCTTTTCCTTAATTTTATAATATTTTGATGATTTTATGAAAAATTCATGAATTTTGAGAAATTTGATGAATTTCGGGAGTTTCCATGAATTGAAGGAGTTTTCATGAGTTCAAGGAAGCAAAATATATTAAAATAATAAAACAAGGGCGTGTGGGACCGTGGAAGGCATGGCCGGCCGACTAGGGCCCGGTCCCACGAGTTTTCCTATTTTTATAATGATTTTATGAAAAATTCATGAATTTTGAGAAATTTGATGAATTTAGGGAGTTTCCATGAACTGAAGGAGTTTTCATGAGTTCAGAAAAGCAAAAAATATTAGAATAATAAAAACAAGGGTGTGTGGGACCGTGGAGGCATGGCCGGCCGGCTTGGGCCTGGTCCCACGAGTTTTTTTGATTTTTTAATATTTTTTAGGTATTTTTGATGATTTGAGGGAATTTTTCCTAATTTGAGAGAAATACCATGAAATCAAGGAATTTGATGAATTCAAGGAAAACTAATAATAAAACAATAAAACAAAGGGGCGTGTGGGACCGGCTAGGGCATGGCCAGCCGACCAAGGCCCGGTCCCACAAGTTTTCATAATTTATTTTATTATTATTTGATGATTTATGCAAAAATACCATGAAATCAAGGAGTTTTTTCATGAAATTAGAGAAAAAATAATAATAATAATAAAATAATAAGGAACCGTGGGTGTGGGGCCGGTTGGGACCAAGACATGGCCGGTTGGCCAATAGTCACGCCCCACACTCCTTTTCTTAATTTTATATTATTTTTTATGGCTTTATGGAAGTACCATGAAACCGAGGAGTTTCCTCGAGACGAAGGAAATTTGATAAAATGAGAGAATTTTCATCAAACCATGAAAAATAATAAAAATGCATTAAAATATAAAAACTGGCGTGGGATTGACCATGACACGATCGGTTGGTCGTGTGTCTGTGCTACCAGCACCGTGGTCAATATTTTAATTATTTATTATTTTCTTCTATATTTTGCATAGGTTCATCGTTTCGTTGTATTTTTGAAATACTCGTTCGTGCGGTGACTGTTAGTGTATGATCGTTGATTACACTTTTACCATTTGAATCGGGGCTTACTTAGAGGTAGCTCAGACGCCCGGTTGTTGATTATTTATTACCAACTGTGGAATTCGATGGAGAATAATTCACAAAACTAAGCAATAAGATGTTTACTATTAATTCATAGGATCAGCTGAGGATTCGACTACGAATTCAGAATAATAAAGTGAGCATTACCATTCCATGGGATCGTAGATTCGACCATAGAATCGGAGTAATTAAGATTTATCTATGACCATTTATGAGACCAGTTGTGGATTCGATCATGAAATCAGAGTAATGAGATAATATAGTTATTGCTATTCTATGAGATCAAGCCGTGGATTCGATCATAGAATCAGAACAATTGTTATCGCCATTCCATGGGACCAGTCGTGGATTCGACCATGGAATAGGAGCAATTAGGAATAATTAACTTTGTGGATCCATACTGTAGAGCAAGCTGTCTAGGAGCATTAATCATCCCGATATGAGCTTGTCGGTAAGTCATATCTTTTATATAGTCAGGGTAAACTCGGTGTTTGTTCCTGAAGACGTTATCGCTCTATACTAGCAGAGCAAGCTGTCTAGGAGCCGTCCATCACGTGATGCTATATAGAAATAATCACTGAAAGTATTCAGTATTCATGAGATATGACGTTGTCCAGTCGTGAGACTTCATATCTACATGTACTCTGAGAGAAAGTACTCTTTGTTAAGAATTCGATGAGAGACTCGTGTCTTGATACTCACGTCCGATTGCTGAATCAGAGTTTCGTATGATTATGAGTTTACGAATTTAGCCTTTGTCGAAAATCCACCATCTACACTATGGTAGGCGGATTTTCTCTGATTTATAAAAGTCGGGTCCAGTTCCTAAATTTGTGGACCCAGATATAGACCCGTTTAAAATAACAGGTACCCATCGCTTCCGGGTACGCGTTGGGTATTAAGAAAACACACAAAAAAGTTCAAAATTTGATATATTTCTCTCTTCTTTTTTGGCTTGAATCAAACTTATATTTATAAAAAATTTGTTATTATTTATTTATTAATGTACTAAATAAAGACTAAATGTAAGAAAAAATTGAAAAATGCAAAAAAAATATTCAAAGCCAAACTAGCAAAATACTTGTAATTTTGCTAAAAAGAGGGGTAAAAGAATGAGAACCGGGTACCCGTCGAGTATTACCGGTTCGGACCCGTTAAGATTCGGGTCAAATCGGGTAATTACCCGTCGAGTCCTAACTTGTTAATGAGTCCAATTATAAGACCCGGAACCGAACCCTATTCGCCTGGGTCCGGTTCCGGTTTCGGGTAACGGGTACCCATTGACAGCCCTAGTTTTCGTATCTCGTGATTTGTACACACAACTTGATCATCTGGGATCCAACTTAGATTAGATTTATCATATCATAAAGTCGTTTATATCGGCAACTATCATTTGTTGGTATTCTTCAATATCAGAATCTGATAGTTGTGAATTCGAATCTAAGTTACTGATTTGAATTGATCTTACCCGACAAAGGAGTTTACTTGTTTAAGCGGAAGACCCTTTATCATAACTCAACGATTTTTTTTCCAAAAGATTACTGGAGTAGTTATCAAACAAATTTGTTCATTTACTGTTTGGAAGATGATCAAAAGGAGTTGAGTGCTTAAGACTTTACATCAATAAAGCAACTCAAGATAGTGATTTTTATTTTGGGATTCACGTGCGTGACCAAAAGTTCGTAGATGCAGGGATACTGCGGGAACTAAGTAACTAAGGGTAGATTACTTGGTATCAACTATACGAAGTCGTCTTTGTACTTTGTGTAGCGGCTTAATTATAAGAGTATTCACAACTGGACTAGTTCCCGGGGTTTTTCTGCATTTGCGGTTTCCTCTTTAACAAAATCTTGTTGCATTTACTTTACTTCTGCGTTATAATTATTTCATTATAATAAAGTAAACAACACTTGTATGTTAATCCTAATCACTTGACATTGATCCAATAGTCAACCTGTTTTATACCGTAACTATGGTCAAGTGAATATCAAGTTGTTGTGTTGCCTCGATTTTGTCCATAGACGACCACATTTGGTATCAGATTTATATAGGTTGAAACGAAAAATGTGGAGTATTTGGGTACCCTCGTCATTTGAATTCGTATCAGAGCAGGCAAACACGAAAAGATCTAACAATTTGTATTTGGTGTGATCCAACCTATAAGAATTGAATCTAATATGGTTGATTCAGTTAACGTATTGCAAGATGGCGAATACTCAAAAGATGATAATGTTGCTACTTCTTTGACTCATGATCCAGGAGTTAAGATGATCAATAACACATTCGTCATGTCCGACCCTGATGTCAAAGAAAATGCTTGTAGATGGGGCAAAACGATTTGCTGGTTTTCACGGGATTGAGGAGGCGACCGTACGGAGGAGACTCCTTGAACCGAGCGAAATGTTCAACCTCACACAGATGCACTGCAAGAAGGGAGTGTTTTGAATTCGAGAGATCAATCTGTAGTACTCCGGCCTAAACCAAGACAATGGCCGTTTCAGAGTAAATTCGGTCACAAGAGAGGATGGGCTGATCTGTAGGAGGGAAGCTGAGAAATGTGTGAAATCAATGGTAATCAAAGATTGCGGGTGTGTTGTGAATTCTGAATAAGATAAGTTCTGAATGATTGAATCTCTGTTGAGAGTAATTACTCAGCTGTTGAGTTAATCTCGTGTTGTCTGTTTGACGTGAGATTCTTGTTCTGTCTTCAATCATGATTCAGAGACTTATTTATATTGCTGGAATTGTAGACACCATGATCCCATGAAGTGTGACAGTTGATGGAATCAAAGAGTGGGGAAGTGGAAATCGTGTTTGAAACCAGTTGCCCATCGTGCGAAGACTTGGTCGATTTTCCATCCACTACTTTGTTAACTCCTTCAACTGATTGCACGACTTTCTCACATTCCAACGTGTGTATGAACACACGTGCCGTAGACCGCTAGACCAAAACCCTAATTGATATCCCCCCAAGTGACACGATTGATGTCTCGTGGTTGTGGAGTCTGCAAGGCAGACGTGTATTTAGTTAGTCGGTTGCTGACTTCATGGGACGATGAGTCCATGTATTTGCTGAGTTGAAAATGATTTTTGCAAAATGCTCTGAGACTCATGAATTGAACGTGTCTTTGAGACAAAGGTATAATTCTCTCGTTGAGGTGAGCAAGTATTGCTCATTCGATGAATTGTTGAATATTGATAGTTGAACCAATATTCTTTGGTTTGAGCAAATATTGCTCGTCTGAGCAAGTGTTGCTCGTCTGATGAATTATTGGTAGCATGACCAAAATAAAACATTAATTAGAATACTGGTATTTGAACCGAGTATAATAAATAAAATGATGATCATGAGATCATCGTAAAATTATTAGCATTCGAATCTGTAATTATGATCCTTGGACTCAGAAACCCTAATTTGATCAATTGATGACCACATGGTTTATTGAAAATTTAACCATGGAATGAAGGAGGGACCGGCTACATGGGATCATGGATCGACCATGTAGCGCTCATATGCTCGCGTGAGCAAATACCAAGAACTCTTGAAGAGTTGGTGAAAAGATGATTAAATGTTGGTTCAATCGTTTTTCATATAATGATCGTCTGAGCCTTAGGTGATAAAACCTAATTAATTATGAGAGGTGAGAGACCGACCAAGTGCCCTGGATGGTCACGGGATCGAATGAGGATCACTCCATGAATATTCCAAAATTATTTGGAAGAGTTTTGGACCTAATACGTGCAATTGCGCAAATTAGGTCAAATCATGAAAATATGTGGGACCGGCTCATTGCGAGCCAAAGGGCCAACCTTGGTCGGTCAAGGTAACATGCTCACATCGTCAACACTTCCATGTCTCAATCCTGAGAATTTTGATATTTTCTGGCGTGCGTTTGAGAAACCATTTGAGAAAATATGACAAAATCAGGGTTTTGCTGAAACTGAGGAAACTTCATGAGATGAAGGAAAATAATTATATAATGAAGGAATGATGAAGTGTGGGACCACTGAGGCCAAGGCATGGCCGGCCGTCTAGTGACCACGGTCCCGTGGTGCTTTTTCCTAATTTTATATTATTTTTCATGATTTTATGAAAATATCATGAAATGAAGGAGTTTGTTGAAATTAAGGAGTTTCCTTGAAGTGAAGGGGTTTCCATGGGATCAAGGAAGCAAATAATATTAAAATAGAGGCGTGTGGGACAGTCTAGGGCATGGACGGCCGGCTTGGGCCCGGTCCTACGAGTTTCCCTAATTTTATGTATTTTCTGTGTATTTTTCCATGATTTGAAGAAATTTTCGTAATTTGAGAGAAATACCATGAAATCAAGGAGTTTCATGGGATGAAGGAAACCTTAAAATAATAATAATAAAATAAAGGGGCGTGTGGGACAGGCTAGGGCATGGCCGGCCGGCTGGGACCCGGTCCCACGAGTTTTCCTAATTTTATATTATATTTTTCATGGTTTTGTGAAAATACCATGAGATTAAGGAGTTTTCATGAGATTAGGAAAATAATAATAAAATAATGAGGAACAATGAGGTGTGGGGCCGGCCGGGATCAAGGCATGTCCGGTTGGTCAATAATCACGGCCCCACAATGTTTTTCCGAATTTTATATTATTTCCTTGGTGCGAAGGAAACACCATGAAACTGAGGAGTTTCCTCAAAACGAAGGATATTTGTTCAAATGAAAGGATTTTCATAAGATCAAGGAAAATAACAAAAAATATGATAAAATATAAAACTGGCGTGGGATTGACCACGACACGGCCGACCGTCCGGTGAGCCCAGTCCCTCAGCACCTTGGTCAATGTTTAATTATTTATTATTTTCCTTCCTATTTTGCATAGGTTCATCGTTTCGTCGTATTTTGAAATACTCGTTCCTGCGGTGATTGTTAGTGCATCATCATTGAGTACACTTACACCATATGAGTCGGGACTTATTCCAAGGCAGCTCAGACACTCGTGCGTCGAATATTTATTACTAACCTATGGAATTCTGCTGGGAAGAACCATAGATTGAAGTAACGAAATATTACGAATATTTGAATATTTTCAGAAATTCAGTGGATGAATCCAAGAATTTAAGAATAATTAACTGATGGCTTTATACTAGCAGAGCAAGCTGTCTAGGAGCATTAATTATTCTAACATGAGCTTGTTGGAGCTTCATATCCTTTATATAGTCAGGGAAAACTATTGTTTGTATCCTGAAGACGTTATCGCTTTATACTAGCAGAGCAAGTTTTTTAGGAGCCGTCAATCTCGTGATTCTATATAGAAATAATTACTGAAGTGTTCAGTATTCATGAGATATGCCGTTGTCCAGCCGAGAGACTATATATCTGCATGTACTCTGAGAGACAGTATTCTCAGTCAGAGATTCGATGAGAGACCCGTGTCTCAATACTTGCGTCTGATTGCTGGATCAGGAGTTCGTATAATTATGGGTATACAATTTTATCCTTTGTCGAAAATCCACCATCTACAATGCTGAATAAGAGTTGGTAAAACTTCTAAAGCCTATTAAACGTTTGTCTTTTGAAATATTGAGACTAAAAACATAATCTATTATTCCCATACAAGAAGTCAAAGATAAAGACATACAACTTGAGGCTCTGGCCAAAGAGAATATGGATCTCTCTGTCAAAATAGAAGTTCTTTATAAAGCACTCATTCAAGAACAAAGATTCCAATCTAAGAATCTGACTAATGGATCTGTTATAATTTCTTCTGATAAAGAAACCAAAAGTCCTTGCTCGAATTTTACAGATCGTGATGATAAGACTTATTTGATCACATCTGAAATAGATTATGATGATGAATGTTGTTGGAGAATTGCTCAGTCGAACTCACAAGTGTTTCTATCTCAAGCTTTTTGTCAAATTTAGTTGTCAAAACTATATCTTGATTTCTAGTCTTCATTTAGTCAAGTCTCGGATTAGGATAAAAGTGTGTAGTTGAGAATCAGATATCACCGTGTTATACAGTTTGAAGGCGAAGATCAAGAAGAGATTTGGAAAAATTCTGCAACAAATGTAAGTGAAGACTGAACCACATATTTCTCAAGTTTTCACCTTTCTATCTATGAAACATTGTCACATGACTAAATTAGGCAGTACATGCATAACATAAATTTTGATTCAAGTTTATCTTGAATATCGTTCTCGAAATATCTAAGCTTAAAAACATTTATTAATACTTGATGAATCTGGTTAAGAACAATTATTTATTATTTATAACCTAATTATGATTCAAGATTTAATCATTTGAAAATAGCCGGGAATAGTGATATATGTCATTGATATTATTCGGGAATGTTTCATATTGATATGAAGATATAAAAGTACTATAAATCTGGATACATGATGATATGCATACCAATTCACATACTGGGAGAACTGTTATAAGTCCAGATCCGCAGTACCGGCGTATCTATAGCTCGGCAGTGACTTTTTGGTACCCATACCATAAAAAGTCTGTGGACTCGTGAACCAGGAATGTGCGCATACCTAGTATGCAAACCGGAAAAGATATGATAGTTTAAAAACCGAAAAGGTACGAATACCCAGTACGCATACCATAAAAGATCTGTGAGTTCTTGAATTTGTTTTTGTATGAAGGGTACACATACCCGGTACACGTACTATGACAAGAATATTCACAAATAGGTACAATACACGTACCCGGTACGCGTACTTACCCTGTCGAATATGTTCAAATACATTGAAATTATTTCTATGAGATAATCGATATTTAAATAACTCTCTAAGAACACATATAGACATGATTGATCACATTTTTAACTCAAGAAAAGTCTTAAAGTGTTATATGAAAATGGTTAAGCTTATCGTTCAAGTGTCTAGTTCGGCTAACCTTTTATGAACCAAGCATTATACATGGTTCGGTTACAGTTCATCCTAACCAGAGTGTATATTTTATTATGTTAATCTCAAGTAAAGTTTTTCATATAACTGTGATTATTGATTGCTTGATTCCAAAGCTACCTTAGCTTAAATCTAAAGCAACCTTGATCTTGAAAGTTTATATAAGGAGAACCTCAAACGACTGGGATCTTTGAATCCCTGACACTATTCTTGTGTGTCCTGGTTGTAAACTAGAGTCGTCCTCTCCTTCAAACCCCTTTAGGGTTTAACGACTAAAAAGACTTCACCTAGGGATTCGTGAAGCCAGGTCCAACTATCGTTATCTTGATAGTTCGTGTATTTTGATCTTGTTTTGATTGTCGATCCTTGCTCCAACAAACAAGATAGATAGAAATCACAAAGTTTCTTCGTCTCAGACTTTGTGATTCTACAAGTTTATACTTGTGAGGTGAATAATAATCCAGGATGCTCTTCGGGAGTCAAAAGACCGGATTTTGAGGTTTGCTAGACTTTGTCTATTGCAATCGATTTCCTACCTCGCCTTGTTCTTTGATCAGAACGGAAATACCATATAGGCTTATCTGTGGGAGGCGGATTGGTTTAAAGTCTTCAATTAAGTTGAAGCAACTCTTAGGCTGTAAAGGAAGTCAGCTAAGGGAATCAATTGAGCGGAGTCTTGCTGGGATTCACGAGGCGTAAGGAGCGCGACTGTAACTAAATTGTTGCGACGGTTTATTTCGGTCTCAAATACATTCAAGTCCGAAGTTTTGATATTAGGCTAGTGTATATAGCGGCTTAATACAATTTGGTATTCAAGTCAGGACTAGGTCCCAGGGTTTTTCTGCATTTGCGGTTTCTTCGTTAACAAAATTTCTGGTGCTTGTGTTATTTCTTTTCAGCATTATATTGTTTATCTTTATAATTGAAATATCACAGGTTGTACGTTAAAATCGATTAAAGTAGATACTCCCATCATAATTGTTGTGATACGAATTGATTGATTCTTGGATATTGATCTTTGGAATCGTCTAAGTACTCTCATGGTATAATCAGGTTCACTAACTAGTCTTTGTAACATTCTGATTGTGAGAGAAAGAGATATAAGCTCTTCATATCTTTCCTGATTGAGATTCATTAAGTTGAACTCTCAGAATTATATTTGAGTTTAGTCCATATAGGTTTCCCAAGAAAAAGTTGGTGGTGTACTTTCGTACCCCTATGTTTTCAAATGTAATTCGCCTAATTACATCAATTCGGGAGAGAATGAAAATCCTTCTTTTACAACTACTGATGATCAGACGAAATCTATTTCAAAGTAAACTTTGAACCGGTTATGTGCAAAGGATCATAAGGAATATAGCTTTTAGTCACTTGACAAGAAACTTGTACTTCTTCAAAATACTTTTGTAAAAGTGTTAAAAGAGGTATCTTGTCTTAAAAAACTGAAAGATCATTCCTCAGTAGAAACACAGATTATACCCCAAATTGATAAATTCAACTCAAATTGTTCAAACGAAAAAGTTAATAATCACTTCTAGAAAAAGGTTACAACGCATTCATGTCGGACAGTCGGTTCACATGAAGGTAGTTTACCTACTGAAAAATTCCAGAAGAAAGAGAAGGAGATAATTTTTGCCAAGAAAATCAATCAGAAATGGACTTCGAAAATTCCTACAATTGTTTCTGATGATCGAACTGATGTATATGATAAGTAAATCCTTATAATGAGAAGATCATTCGAAAATCTCAGTAACAGAATTAAGAGAGATTTTTCTATCTCTGAAAATTCTCACATCAGTCAATTTCTCCTCATGATCCCCCTTGCACCATCACAAGGAAATATCAACCTTTTGGGAGAATTTTTGGGCAGAAATCTCCAAAGAGAAAAATAAAAAAAGGTTCTGATAACCGTTGTAAGCATTATAAGGCTTACTCCAATACAACTTAGTTGTATGGAGTTAGTGCATCCTCATCCAGATTCGTGCTCATAACATTCAAGATGAGGAAGCACATAAATTGAACATATATTTTGTTTGTAAATATCAGAAAATTCATGACAAAAAAAGGTAACTGTGAATCCATATTGTCTAAAAAGTTTATGTCAACACTGGTTTTCGGTAATTAGGGTTTATTCAAATTTTCGGATTTAGATATTACCTTATGAAGAATATTCTCTTCCTAACATGAAGATTTCATACAATTTATTATGGAAATAAAATATACCTTGTATATTTTGATTTACGAAAATCATTTTGGTATTTCTTGTCCGAAAGTTATTTTCTTCTATGAAAATTCCCTCTTATATGTATTGAGAAAACCTTAAATCCTTATTTAAATCTTTGAGCATGCCTCCATTAACTCGCAGTGTTACAAAGGCTAATAAGGAGGAAGCTCAAAGAGTTAAGGAGTGTCAAGTAATCAATACAGAAAGGAAGAAGGAGATCATCTCAAAAGTCATGTCTGATTACGAGTCTGACAGTTTCACTATATCTCAAGAGGAGTCTTGTCTTCTTGCTTTCAACCTTCAAGATCCTAAATAAACCAAATGGAAACTTACAAATAGTATGGTGAATTTCATCACTAGTTTTGAAGAACTGAGAACCAATCTCATAATAATTGTTCAAAATCAAGATTGGTTAAAATACAAAATTGAAGAGACAATGCAGAGTTGAAACAACAAGTTGAAAAACTTGAAAAACAAGAGATGGTTGATGACAAGTCTCTCGAGACATGCTTCAAGAGTTTGAATACTGAAGAAACCTCAGTGAATAACCAGAGCACCACTAAGGATTAAGTTAATCTCTGTAATACCTGATCTTGAGAATAAACTAATCAATTGTTGATCTATTTCGATATTTGTGTAAAGTCTATTCAAAAATGTCAATAATATGAATGGTTATGCTTTTTTTTAAAAAAATCGTTTGTATCATTCTTTTGATGGTTGTTTCGATTGCATAACCTATGTGAATGAATATGTTTATGCTTTGCTTTCTGATTATGAGATATTACTTCGGTTTTCACTAACCCTAATTTTCGGTCTCATGTTATGGTGATCTCTTATGATTTGTGTGACTTTTTGATTTAGGGGATTAAGTTCTAGCCTTTTCGGTAGGATTTATCAAAGGATCATGAAGAGATATTGATAAACTCATGTGTGAAAGTCACATTGAGGCTATTATCGATATATGGTTTCATAAGTTGTGTATTTAGCATAACATATGAGTTTCGGTTTAGGATTTTACTATTGGCATGTAATATCTAAAATCAGTTTCAACCTTTCTCTGGTAAAGGTTGTTGTTGTTCTTTTGTTTTGCAGGGCAATAACAACTTAACAGGGGGAGAGTTCGTATTGAACTGGTGCTTAATGATAAATCTTTGTGGGGAGAGTGGTTGTGGAAACCAAGGAAAGTATTATGCTTATAATCTTTCCTGATATGAACACTAAGTTATTTCTGATCTTAGTTTGTCATGTCAAAACATAAGGTACGGTTTTTGAGTTATTTAATCGTTTATCCTGTTAAGAAAAGCTTGATTTAATTCCCTATATTTAGCCTTTTCTTAACGAAATATGGTGCAATTGATATTTTCATTATGATTGTATGGATTGATTATTGTGTTTCAACTGTTCCGGTTAAAAAAAACTATATCAATTCTTTTTTTGACTTATTAAGTTGGTATCTTCTTTATTGATTGGTATCAATTGTTTTTGCTTAACGAAATATGAATCATTTGTTTTAGGATTCGATTATTCAAGTCTAGTTGTTTCCTTGATAAGAAAAACTAGTTAACTAACCTAGTTTTTATCTTATCTAAAATAAAGTCTAATTTATTCTATGAATAACTAGAACCTGATAGAAGAAATTGAGTTAATTCAGATCTCTTTTCAGTCATATCAAATAAACCAATTATACATACATAATCGGTCCGGTTTATAACTAAGTATATCTTGATTGATCAATCCGACTAAGGGAAAATTGCTTGGGGAAATTGGTTCCTTGATAACATACTAAATCAAAGATTATTTTGGTAGTTTCGGTTTTAGTATTGGTTATCTGAAATTATATGTGAAACCTTCATGCTTAACTCTTATAGGTTGTACAAGTCTCATGGATTTGTAAGATCTTTTCGGTTTTCTCTTATGTTTATTTGTTTCTTTGTCATTTTTATGACAAAAGAAGGAGAAATATATGGAGTAAATAAGTGATTTATGATCAATATGAATGGATATAAGTGCTTAATCGTTATACCTAAAAAAAGAGTAAAACATAGACTAAAGGGGAGAAACATATCATCTTGTTGTGTAATATTTCATACTACCAAAGGGGGATAACAAAGATGTTCGGGTTGAATATTTACCTATCTTTCCTTTAGGGGGAGTAAAGCTTTTGTTATTCAAATGTCAACAACGACATTTATTTTTTGAATATGTGCAGGATATTGTGCTGTTAAACTTGGAATCAAGCATATGAAGAATGACTTATGTTGTAATTCGTTTATCTCCATATGTATTAAAGTTTTGTCACTAAAATTGAGAAATGGGGAGATTGTTAGATCATTGCTCGGTTGAACCCACCAAGTGTTGGTATGTCAAGTTTGGTTGTCATATCTTAGTATCAAAACTCAATTAGAGTCGCTTGATTAAATGTACTAGAGACCAACTTCGTTTAGGTTAGACTAGAAAGTCAAGGAATGTTGAGACATACAAGTGTTACTCTGAAGACATGTAGATCGTGAAGACGTATCGGCTACAACGAAGACATCATCCTTCCACTTGAGGTATATTGATACTGACTTGACTTGTTTTCATTCCGATTGTGTGGAAAGTCAAAGTGATACGTTTTGATCTCTGTACCTTGGTAACTATTACTATAAAGGCGGAATTCAAAATAATAATAGACGAGAAACTTAGAAAACACAACACAAGTAGTAATTTCGAAGAAAATATATTCTCTAGATTATGAACAAGAAAACAATTACAATTCTATCTTTGTTACGCTCACAATCTTCTCTAACAGTGGATTAACCTTAAACTGTTTGCTAAGCTTGCACAAGTATTGTTCCAAGCTTTCTATAGGTTTTCTGTGCCTAGTATTCTGTGTGTTCAACCTCCTTTTCTAGGTGTCAAACCTCACTCTCTAGATGTGTTTAGTTATGAGCTAAACATCCCTATTTATATGCTTGGTTTGGTTTCCCAAACCTCTTAGGAATCTATTTCCTTTTGTAGGACTAATTCCTTTTCTAGGGATATTACCTAAACTAAGAATACTGCTCAAAACAATACTCCTTCCTAAACTAGGAATTTATCCTAAACAAGGAATCCTTCCTAATATAGGATTCTATCCCCAATTCATCTTGAGGATCACTAGTTCCCAGGGAAAGGAAGATACACATATATCATGCGACCCCCCTCAAGAACTTGAACTCCTGTGAAAGTTATATTTGCAGGTTAGGGAACTCGTGAGTTCCTTTCACCCTGCTGAACCATTTGTCCTTGCTGGAAACTTGACTTTGACTTCCAATTAGAAAAGCGTCCTTATCTTCTTGTCTTGTCTTAGTCACTCTTCGCTCTGTAATGCAATATTCCTCGAGTGGTTCTTCTCTATCAAACCACAAGTCTTACACATGTGGCAAGATCATCTTGTCATCTCCAACATTATCAAGTAATGGTGGTTGAAACATACTTAACCTTCTTAGGTCTTCTTCTTGTTGTTTGGTAATATATTCCAAACTAAATCTACTCGGATTCTCGTCAAGAGAACGGATCACTGATGGTTATTTTCAATGATGTTGCAGTAAGATGATTCGTTCACTCAGACTTGTTGAGAATTTGTTTTAAAACTTCATAAAAAAAATAAGGAAAATATATACAAATATCGTGACGGGATGAAGAGATGACTTGGACTCGGGATTCCACCAATTCTCACATTCATGCGGTTCAACTATTGATTCCGGACAATTAAAGCTCATAAAATAACAAACATCGAATCTTTGCCAAGGTAGATTTTATAAAGAATTATATGTAAATCAAAAGCACGACGCATCAAAAGTACCTAAGACTAAGCATGCGACATCAAACGAAATCACAAATAATCAAGAAAAATCATAAGTCAATTATAATAGTGCAAATAGTCATAAAGGAATTAAATAGAATTACCACATGGGTGAAAAACAGCTTCCTCCGTCGTCCCAGTGATGGATTCTAGCTCCGCATTTTGGAAACACGCTCAAAATTCATATTTATTGCTCAAAGGGTGTTTACAAAGATGAAAATGGAGATGAAATAATAAAATCGGGTTTGTAACACTTATATTTGTTACAAACTCAATAGTTATAGAGAACGATAAAAGCTTGATGTTGTAGGCACTGTAGTAATTACGACTGTTATAAACTGCAACTAAATGTGCATCTTATGTTTTTCGTTTGTTCTTCACCAGCAGCAAACTAAACCTCTGCAACTCTGATTTTTCCGGCTCTCTAATGTCCTAAACTTCTCCCAATTCTCTCCATCCCCTCTCCAAGACATCCCAGAACCCTTTATATACCTGCATCATCCAGAAAATCTTCGTCATAATTCCCAATAATCTTCTTTTATCTCTCGGGAATATTTTCCTTCTTTATCTATTTTTTCAGCCAACCACGGGTGTAATTCATCTCTGCACGCGTTATTCTTCCGCTCAACCAATACAACACGGTTCAACTAGATGTGTATACGTCTCAGATAACGTTGAACTTGCAGCAGCCACATTAAAACTTTCCGAGAATAATTCGACCTCTGTTTTGCCGAGTGTATATCCTTTTTCTTTTCACACGCGTCTTCTGAGCTGGCTAAGTCCAAAATATTTCGCAATATCAAATCGAATCAAACAAGATATACAATGTCCAAATTTCCACGTAACTGCCAACTATACTTCAAAACTAAAACCCGAGAAATAACTCTCTCCCTGTTTCACCCAACACCAGATTATCCAACCCAAGTTTGTTGATTTGAAGGCCTATACCATCCCTGTTAAGCCCAAACAGGTCCACTGAAACCAATTACGATGATTGAATCTCCTCTAAAACCTCCAAAAATCCGAACCCTAATTCTGGTCGGTGAGAAGCAATTTTCCCGCCACTTTTGAATTTTAAATTAAAGAAGATGACCTCCCCCTAATTCTGTATGGGTGTCCCTTTAGTACTTGCCTAATGGGGTGTAAATAGTAATGGATGTGCCCCTTAGTAATTGAGTGCCCCTTATCCAAAGTAGGGGTCCGAATAGCAAATTTCCTCCGGGGGTTCTCCGAGTAATTTTTCAAGCCGATTTTTCCAAAAATGTTCCAAAAAAACTGCAAACATACACAACACCATAATAAGTACAAAATCGAGTACCAACAATACAGAAAATTGAGGACAACTTAGACACAAAAATGTGTCTATCAATCACAAGGAGAATGAACTTTGTACTAGCATTCACCAACCGCTTAGCCTGAGTGGTTGTAATGAAGCTTGCTCCCTCAAGAGGAGAGTCAATATCTCGTATTACAAAAGTTTTCCCATCTTTGGTAAATGTATACTTCTGCTCCCTTCTATGTAGAACCGCATCTCGATCCCACAAGTAAGGACTACCAAGTAAAACTTGACAAACATCCAATGGAGCCACATAGCATGTAACCTCGTCAATGTGTGGCTCATCTAAAGCAAACTTGAACGTGCACTGTTCTGTAACTTGTAGCCCATCTTCCTTTTGAAGCCACCCTAAAGGATAGGGTTTCGGATGTTTGAAAGTTTTCAAACCCAACTTTTGTGCCAAAGAATGTGAAAGTAAATTATTTTGACTTCCCGGGTCAATAACAACATCTATTAGTGTTGTCTTAACCTGCATCTTAACCGTGAAGAGTCGTTCCCTGGTATCGTCTTTCATAAGTTCTTCTACGCCTCCTACGATTAGAGAGAGCTTTTGATTAGGTTCTGTTAGTCCTTGGACTTATTTTGGAGCTTGTGTGACTAGTGTTTCCATCATGGCTTCTTTTCTTCTGCAACCCTTTTGGTTTTAGATTAGGATACTTCATCCAACACTTATCAACAACATGCCTGTTCGTTTGCAATGTTTACAAACTAAACCTTCTTGATCATTAGACTTCCCTTTCTCTTTGATCCTTTCATCTCCTTTAGCGACGAAACTTCCAGACTTTCCCTTGACGTTTCCCTCAACATTAGTTTTCTTCAGCCTTCCTTCGATGGCATTAGCTTTTATGCTTGCTTCGGAGATAGTATCTACCGAAAACATCTTTAACTTCTTTCGTATATACTCATGGAACCCGGAAATATACTTCATATAGATAGCATGATATTCCAAGTCTAAATCCAAAACTATAACTTGATTCTGAAATTCCGAAGTATATTCTTGTACGGCTTGGTTGTATGATTGCTTCAAGTTGTACCACTTGAACCATTTCTCCTCAAGGTAGCCAACCGGATAAAATTGTTTCCTTACAACTGCCTTGAATCTTTTCCACGACAATGCTCCCTTACCTAGGTTTTGTCTTTGATAAGCTTTCCACCAGGTTAGAGCATGCTTTTGTAGCTTCAATGCCGCGAAAGCAATCTTTTACTTTGAACCATATCCAAAGAAAGAAAAATACGTCTCTAGACGTTCAATCCAGTCATCCAATTTTTCTACATTGACACTCCCATCGTAAAGTGGAATATCAACACGAAAATCAATTTTCAGACTCTTACCATGAGGTTTAGTTGATGTAGGACTTTTAAGAAAATCACTTTTCTTCTTCTCATCCTCATCTTCTTCCTCTTCTTCTTCTTCTGAATCGTCTTCTTCCGATTCATGTTTTTCCGAAGCTACAAGTGAAGGTGTAATCTTTTTCTTCGTATTCGGCTTGGGTGTATGAGAACGAATATATTCGCTCAGTTCCTTACAGGTAACTTGAATTGACTTCATGTCTGTCTGCAGCGTAGCCACCTTTTCTTCCATAGTTTGTGGTTCTCCTTCCTTAGGATCATCATCTGACTTTGTCATCCTTGATCCCCTTGTTTTCTTAACGTCTTTTAGCTTCTCGAGTACCTCACCAAGCTTTATGTAGAAATATCTAGTGAAAACCATAAACCACAGGAATCTTCCCTAAAAGAAATGAACCTTGCTCGTGATGCCAACTTGATACAGTTTGATCTCTGTACCTTGGTAACTATTACTATAAAGACGGAATTCAAAATAATAATAGACGAGAAACTTAGAAAACATAACACAAGTAGTAATTTCGAAGAAAATATCTTCTCTAGATTATGAACAAGAAAACAATTACAATTCTCTCTTTGTTACGCTCACAATCTCCTCTAACAGTGGATTAACCTTAAAATGTTTGCTAAGCTTGCACAAGTATTGTTCCAAGCTTTCTATAGGTTTTTTGTGCCTAGTATTCTGTGTGTTCAACCTCCTTTTCTAGGTGTCAAACCTCACTCTCTAGATGTGTTTAGTTATGAGCTAAACATCCCTATTTATATGCTTGGTTTGGTTTCCCAAACCTCTTAGGAATCTATTTCCTTTTTTAGGACTAATTCCTTTTCTAGGGATATTACCTAAACTAAGAATACTGCTCAAAAAAATACTCATTCCTAAACTAGGAATTTATCCTAAACAAGGAATCCTTCCTAATATAGGATTCTATCCCCAATTCGTCTTGAGGATCACTAGTTCCCAGGGAAAGGAAGATACACATGTATCACAAAGTCAAGGGACTTACCGCAGGAAAATAACATGTAATGCTATTAGGCTCGTTTTGGTTGGTCGCCTAAAACTTGCCAAAGGTTTGTCAGTTCGGTGGTGAACTTCGATGGTTGAGATCACATCTCATGAAGGAGGGTAGTCGTTGATTATGGCTACCTTGTGTTGGCGCCTGATAATGGCGTGGTGGTGTTTTACTGTACGCCAGTGGAAATGTGGCATGGCTGACATGGCTCGTGCATGCCAGTGGCATGGTGATGCAAGTGGCGCCTGGCGTAGCTATGGCCACTAGATTTAGGCAGCTGGTCGTCTGAAACTTGCCACAAGTCTGTCAGTTCGGTGGCAAACTTGGATGGCTGAGATTGCATCTCATGAGGAAGGATGTCCATTGATTATGGACGCATCTTGTTGTATAGAGAAGTGGTGCCATTATCATAGTGGCGCCTGGCGGAGCCATGGCATAGCGGCATGCCAGTGGCGTAGCCGTGGCAGCTGTTTTTGGCATATTAGTGTTAGACCCAAATATGGCTTCTGGCAACATTGACTTAATTTCTAAGTTAATCTTGAGGCCTTAGGAGAGTCACTGGACTCAGTTGGCATGACAACTTTTAGCTAAATTAGGGTTTGGCGCATCGCAACTCTATTTAGCACGTGCGGCATGACTGCGGCATGGCGGCGTGGCTAGCATAGTTAGCACATGTCAGTGGCACGAAGTAGCGTCTGACATAGCCATAGACGCTAGACTTTGGCACCTCGTTATTGGACCCACATGTGGCGTGGAAACATTGGCCATGTTGCCACATCAATCCCAATGCTTTGGGAAACGTTACTTGGCTTGGTTGGCGTATCAACTTTGCCTAAATTAGGGTTTGGCATGTCGAAACCCTAATTGGTGCGTGTGGCATGCGGCCGCGGTATGTCGACACTTGTTTGTGCAAATGGTGTCATAGCTATGCCAAAGGAACTATGGAAAGTCCGTAGTGTGGAAACGGCCACAGGAGTAAGGATTGCGGTGGGTGGCTATGATATGACGCTATTTCTAGGGCTTCCTGGGCCCCACACAGCTCGTGTTGCGAAAATTAGGGTTTTGGTTAATGTAAGTTCGTGCTTCTGACTAGAAAACCCTAATTTGAGCTTATCATGGCATTGGCCCCGAACAGGAGGTAGGTTAGCACGTAGGGCGCTATTTATGGCATGTTGCCACGATGTGGCATGTTGGCATGTTGGTGCGGCGGAGTGGCATGTTGGCGTGCCGCTCAACTTATTGGCGCAACATGGCACGTTCGGCATGTTGGTGGGGCTTTTTGGAAAGCCAATTAATATGTTTTTGTGGTAGGGCGTGTTTGGCTTGCCAATTAGTATAGTGGCGTGGCAGGGTACGTTTGTCCTTTAATGTGTGATGACGAGTTTAGAGCGACTTGATTGGTCAAGAAAATAGGTCGACCAAACATAAGGCGCGGCCACACCTCTAGTGCTCGTGGAGCATTTTAAAGTGACCTGATTGGTCGGTAGGAAGGAGAAGGGCCGACCAAGCATGGGCGTGGCTACACTTCTGGTGTGAGTGTGGCGGATTTAGAGCGACCTGATTGGTCAATGGGAAGTGGGGCCGACAAGTAAGGGCCCATCCATAACTTATGTGCGCGTGGAGAGGTTGAGGCTATCTGATTGGTCGAGGGAAATAGGGTCGGTTTAGGATGGGGCGTGTCCAATGGCAAGTGGCGCCAGCTGGCCTAAGGCATGGCCACGCCTCCCTTTGCTGCTACGGCTCCCTGTTTTCTGATTCTGGGCAGGGTTGCACCTACTAATCCATGGCGGATTAATTACCTAGTTTGCCTAGGCTTACTTTCGACAAGCAAGGTCTGGTATACTGCGCAAGGCGCAAAAGTAATTGATTGAATTCTATGTGTTGGCACAGAGTTCTTTAAGTTCATAGCCAGAGAGCATCATGCTTTCTGATCGAATACCTTATGCAAAGACCTTATCCTTGATATTTGGAAATTTGTGCTACTCAGCTGCGAGTGAACACGAATTGTCATGCCATATCAACATTAAGGGTTCAGCCGGGGAACATAGCATAAAAAGCATTCAAAGAAACTTATATTAAGTGAATATAGGCAAGGCGCCGAAATTTACAGAATATGGGATGGTTGCTACATGCGCCAGTCTGGATAAATTTCATGTAAATATATTAAATGGTTCAATAAGTATGCGAGTGGAGAGGTTAACACTCATGGCTCTGATTCCTTACAGAGTGACGTCACATCAGATGCAAGGTTTTTATAATTTTAACCCTAAGCTAAAAACTACCATCAACATTAAGTCCCCTGCTTAGCACGTAACAGTGGCATTGTTGCGGGGTAAGCATGAGATGGTGAAAGACAAGAGTAAAATCGAAAGGGCAAGACGTGAAGAGATTGCCAAAGAAATTCGACTAACCTTTGGTGGAAGGCATGAGGAATCCGTGATCCATGCATTGCCGGATTTGTATAAATTCGGCTTGGCCATGGGGTGTTGGCATCAGTGCTGCAACTTTGGATATTGATCGGCAGAGATGGCACTGCAACTTGGTCCGCGGAGCGGGCGCTGGCTGGCTAGGAAAGGTAGATGGCGCCGCTTTGGCTGGATATGGCATGATCAATGACGTTGTTGGTTAAGGCGTGGACTATTGGCGCTGGTTTGGCCACGGGCTGATGGTGCGGGTTTGGAATGGTGGGAATTGGCTCTTGGATGGCTAGGAGCAAGCGGAGATGGCACTACTTTGAACGATGAAGATGGCACTTCTTTGGCTGTGGAGCGAGTGAGGATGGAGCCATGGAGCGTTGGTGCTGGCTTGCTTGTTACGCGGACTTTGGCACGGGCGTGGTGTTGCTGGCCTGGATGCGGAACGGCGAAGATGGTGTTGCAACCTTGGCCACGGGTCGGTGATGATGATGCTGCTGTATTAGCCGCGGAATGGCGAAGATGGCGCTGCAACCTTGGCCATGGAGCGGTGATGATGACGCTGCTGGCTTGGGCTTTGGAGCGCTGGTGTTTGGAGTTGGCGCGGCGCTGGCTTGTTCGTGGAGATTGGCGCGGCGCTGGCTTGGTCGTGGAGATTGGCACCATGGGACGTTGGCATGGTGCTGGCCCAACGTGGAGATTGGCGCTTGGTGAGTTGTGGCACCACGGGCCAAGTTCCCTTCTTCCTCACATGGCCCAAAAAGGGAAACCTTCTTCTACTCAGACTCCAAAAAACTCTATGCATATAAAAGACGTTCCCATCTTCCTTATTTGGTTCATTTCCGCGTCTAAGGTGTATCATTCTTGAGCGTTAGAAAGAACAGCAGCAGTAAAAGCAGGCAAGCATATTTCAGGTATGTGTTCCAACGTTTCTTCCCTTTTGTTTGCTCATGTTGGTGTAAACCCTAGCCATAGGCACGACCTCCATGAACTTGTAAAAATACCTTCGATATGAATGATTCCTCTTCACTAGTAGTATTGTAGCAACGTTAGCCACAACATGAAACAAAACCAATCATTATGTTAGGTGAGCATGTATGACTATGTTCGCTCCCTCATTCATAAAACCTAGTTGTAAGGTTTCTCTGGGGCGTTGCATGGTTCCGGCCAAAGGCATGTTTCCGCGGCATTGTCTGGTTTCGGCCAAAAGCATATTTTCCTGCAGCATCTCATGTATCCCGTTTGAGCAGGCGTCAGT